>NC_135895.1:63015159-63615159 GCF_964194155.1 Cetorhinus maximus | reverse complement strand
GGTCAGACTGCACCTTGAGCACTGTGTCCAGCTTTGGTCAGATTGCAACTTGAGCACTGTGTCAAGCTCTGTTCAGACTGCACCTTGAGCACTGTGTCCAACTCTGGTCAGACTGCACCTTGAACATTGTGTCCAGCTCTGGTCAGACTGCACTTGGAGCACCGTGTCCAGCTGTGGTCAGACTGCACATTGAGCACCGTGTCCAGCTCTGTTCAGACTGCACCTTGAGCACTGTGTCCAGCTCTGGTCAGACTTCACCTTGAGCACTGTGTCCACTTCTGGTCAGACTGCAGCTTTAGCGGTGTGTCCAGTACTGCATAGACTTGACCTTAAAGACTGTGGTCTGTTCTGATCAGAATACATATTCAGCACTGTCTCCAATCCTGGTCAGACATCACGCTGATCACTGTTTCCAGCTCTGGTCAGACTGCCCCTTCAGCACTGTGTCCAGCTCTGGTCAAACTGAACATTGATGACTGTGTTCAGCTCTGGTCAGACTGCACCTTGATCACTGTGTCCAGCTCTGGTCAGACTGCACCTTGAGCACTGTGTCCAGCTTTGGTCAGACTGCAACTTGAGCACTGTGTCAAGCTCTGGTCAGACTGCACCTTGAGCCCTGTGTCAAGCTCTGGTCAGACTGCACCTTGAACGCTGTGTCCTGCACTGGTCACACTGCACCTTGAGCACTATGTCCAGCTCTGGTAAGACTGCACCTTGATCACTGTGTCCAGCTCTGGTCAGACTGCACCTTGAGCCCTGTGTCCAAATCTGGTCAGACTGCACCTTGAGCACTGTGTCCAGTTCTGGTCAGACTGAACATTGATCACTGTGTCCATCTCTGGTCAGACTGCACCTTGAGCACTGTGTCCAGCTCTGGTCAGACTGCACTTTGAGCACTGTGTCCAGCTCTGGTCTGAATGCACCTTGAGCAATGTGTCCAGCTATGGTCAGACTGCACCTTGAGCACTGTGTCGTCAGATTGCACCTTGAGCACTGTGTCCAGGTCTGGTCAGACTGCACCTTGAGCACAGTGTCCAGCTCTGGTCAGATTGCACCTTGAGAACTGTGTCCACCTCTGGTCAGACTGCACCTAGAGCACTGTGTCCAGCTCTGGTCAGACTGCACCTTGAGCACTGAGTCCAGCTCTGGTCAGACTACAACTTTAACAACGTGTTCATCTCTGGTCAGACTGCACCTTGAGCACTGTGTCCAGCTCTGGTCAGACTGCACTTTGAGCACTGTGTCCAGCTCTGGTCTGAATGCACCTTGAGCAATGTGTCCAGCTATGGTCAGACTGCAGCTTGAGCACTGTGTCGTCAGATTGCACCTTGAGCACTGTGTCCAGGTCTGCTCAGACTGCACCATGAGCACTGTGTCCAGCTCTGGTCAGACTGCACTTGGAGCACCGTGTCCAGCTGTGGTCAGACTGCACCTTGAGCACTGTGTCCAGCTTTGGTCAGACTGCAACTTGAGCACTGTGTCAAGCTCTGGTCAGACTGCACCTTGAGCACTGTGTCCAACTCTGGTCAGACTGCACCTTGAACATTGTGTCCAGCTCTGGTCAGACTGCACCTTGAGCACTGTGTCCAGCTCTGGTCAGACTGCACCTTGAGCACTCTGTCCAGCTCTGTTCAGACTGCACCTTGAGCACTTTGTCCAGCTTTGGTCAGACTGCACCTTGAGCACTGTGTCCAGCTCTGGTCAGACTTCACCTTGAGCACTGTGTGTACTTCTGGTCAGGCTGCAGCTTTAGCGGTGTGTCCAGTACCGTTTAGACTTCACCTTAAAGACTGTGGCCTGTTCTGATCCGAATGCACGTTGTGCACCGTCTCCAATCCTGGTCAGACTTCCCCTTGATCACTGTGTCCAGCTCTGGTCAGACTGTACATTGATCACTGTGTCCAGCTCTGATCAGACTGCACCTTGAGCACTGTGTCCAGCTCTCGTCAGACTGCACCTTGAGCACTGTGTCCAGATCTGGTCATACTGCACAATGATCACTGTGTCCAGCTCTGGTCAGGCTGCACCTTGAACGCTGTGTCCTGTACTGGTCACACTGCATTTTGAGCACTGTGTCCAGCTCTGGTAAGACTGCACCTTGATCACTGTGTCCAGCTCTGGTCAGACTGCACCTTGAGCACTGTGTCCAAATCTGGTCATACTTCCGTTGATCACTGTGTCCAGCTCTGGTCAGACTGCACCTTGAGCACTGTGTCCAAATCTGGTCAGACTTCACCTTGAGCACTGTGTCCAGCTCTGGTCAGACTGCACCTTGAGCACTGTGTCCAGCTCTGGTCAGACTGCACCTAGAGCACTGTGTCCAGCTCTGGTCAGACTGCACCTTGAGCACTGTGTCCAGCTCTGGTCAGACTGCAACTTTAATAATGTGTCCATCCCTGGTAAGACTGCACCTTGAGCACTGTGTCCAGCTCTGGTCAGACTGCACCTTGAGCACTGTGTCCAGCTCTGGTCAGAATGCACCTTGAGCAATGTGTCCAGCTATGGTCAGACTGCACCTTGAGCACTGTGTCGTCAGATTGCACCTTGAGCATTGTGTCCAGGTCTGGCCAGACTGCACCATGAGCACCGTGTCCAACTCTGGTCAGACTGCACTTGGAGCACCGTGTCCAGCTGTGGTCAGACTGCACATTGAGCACCGTGTCCAGCTGTGGTCAGACTGCAACTTGAGCACTGTGTCCAGCTCAGGTCAGACTTCACCTTGAGCACTGTGTCCACTTCTGGTCAGACTGCAGCTTTAGCGGTGTGTCCAGTACTGCTTAGACTTGACCTTAAATACTGAGGCCTGTTCTGATCAGAATACATGTTGAGCACTGTCTCCAATGCTGGTCAGAATTCACGTTGATCACTGTGTCCAGCTCTGGTCAGACTGCACCTTCAGCACTGTGTCCAGCTCTGGTCAGACTGCTCATTGATGACTGTGTCCAGCTTGGTCAGACTGCACCTTGATCACTGTGTCCAGCTCTGGTCAGACTGCGACTTGAGCACTGTATCCTGCTCTGGTCAGACTGCACCTTGAGCCCTCTGTCCATCTCTGGTCACACTGCACCTTGAACGCTGTGTCCTGCACTGGTCACACTGCACCTTGATCACTGTGTCCAGCTCTGGTAAGACTGCACCTTGATCACTGTGTCCAGCTCTGGTCAGACTGCACCTTGATCACTGTGTCCAAATCTGGTCAGACTGCACCTTGAGCACTGTGTCCAGCTCTGGTCAGACTTCACCTTGAGCACTGTGTCCACTTCTGGACAGACTGCAGCTTTAGCGGTGTGTCCACTACTGCTTAGACTTGACCTTAAAGACTGTGGTCTGTTCTGATCAGAATACATATTCAGCACTGTCTCCAATCCTGGTCAGACATCACGTTGATCACTGTTTCCAGCTCTGGTCAGACTGCCCCTTCAGCACTGTGTCCAGCTCTGGTCAAACTGAACATTGATGACTGTGTTCAGCTCTGGTCAGACTGCACCTTGATCACTGTGTCCAGCTCTGGTCAGACTGCAACTTGAGCACTGTGTCCAACCTTGGTCAGACTGCAACTTGAGCACTGTGTCAAGCTCTGGTCAGACTGCACCTTGAGCCCTGTGTCCATCTCTGGTCAGAGTGCACCTTGAACGCTGTGTCCTGCACTGGTCACACTGCACTTTGAGCACTGTGTCCAGCTCTGGTAAGACTGCACCTTGATCACTGTGTTCAGCTCTGGTCAGACTGCACCTTGAGCCCTGTGTCCAAATCTGGTCAGACTGCACCTTGAGCACTGTGTCCAGTTCTGGTCAGACTGAACCTTGATCACTGTGTCCAGCTCTGGTCAGACTGCACCTTGAGCACAGTGTCCAGCTCTGGTCAGACTGCACCTTGAGCACTATGTCCAGCTCTGGTCAGATTGCACCTTGAGCACTGTGTCCACTTCTGGTCAGACTGCACCTTGAGCTTAGTGTCCAAATCTGGTCAGACTTCACCTTGAGCACTGTGTCCCCCTCTGGTCAGATTGCACCTTGATCACTGTGTCCAGCTCTGGTCAGACTGCACCTTGAGCACTGTGTCCAGCTCTGGTCAGACTGGACCTTGAGCACTGAGTCCAGCTCTGGTCAGACTGCAACTTTAATAATGTTTCCATCTCTGGTAAGACTGCACCTTGAGCACTGTGTCCAGCTCTGGTCAGACTGCACCTTGAGCACTGTGTCCAGCTCTGGTCAGATTGCACCTTGAGCATTGTGGCCAGGTCTGGCCAGACTGCACCATGAGCACCGTGTCCTACTCTGGTCAGACTGCACTTGGAGCACCGTGTCCAGCTGTGGTCAGACTGCACATTGAGCACCGTGTCCAGCTGTGGTCAGACTGCACATTGAGCACTGTGTCCAGCTCTGGTCAGACTTCACCTTGAGCACTGTGTCCACTTCTGGTCAGACTGCAGCTTTAGCGGTGCGTCCAGTACTGCTTAGACTTGACCTTAAATACTGAGGCCTGTTCTGATCAGAATACATGTTGAGCACTGTCTCCAATCCTGGTCAGAATTCACGTTGATCACTGTGTACAGCTCTGGTCAGACTGCACCTTCAGCACTGTGTCCAGCTCTGGTCAGACTGCACATTGATGACTGTCTCCATCTCTGGTCAGACTGCACCTTGATCACTGTGTCCAGCTCTGGTCAGACTGCACCTTGTACACTCTATCCTGCTCTGGTCAGTCTGCACCTTGAGCCCTGTGTCCATCTCTGGTCACACTGCACCTTGAACGCTGTGTCCTGCACTGGTCACACTGCACCTTGATCACTGTGTCCAGCTCTGGTAAGACTGCACCTTGATCACTTTGTCCAACTCTGGTCAGACTGCACCTTGAGCCCTGAGTCCAAATCTGGTCAGACTGCACCTTGAGCACTGTGTCCAGCGCTGGTCAGACTGCACCTTGAGCACTGTGTCCAGCTCTGGGCAGACTGCACCTTGAGCACTGTGTCCAGTTCTGGTCAGTCTGCACCTTGATCACTGTGTCCAAATCTGGTCAGACTGCACCTTGAGCACTGTGTCCAGCTCTGGTCAGACTGCACCTTGAGCACTGTGTCCATCTCTGGTCAGACTGCACCTTGAGCACTGTGTCCAGCTCTGGTCAGACTGCACCTTGAGCACTGAGTCCAGCTCTGGTCAGACTGCAACTTTAACAATGTGTCCAGCTCTGGTCAGACTGCACCTTGAGCACTGTGTCGAGCTCTGGTCAGACTGCACCTTGAAAACTGTGTCCAGCTCTGGTCAGAATGCACCTTGAGCAATGTGTCCAGCTATGGTCAAACTGCACCTTGAGCACTGTGTTGTCAGATTGCACCTTGTGCACTGTGTGCAGGTCTGGTCATACTGCACCATGAGTACCGTGTCCAGCTCTGGTCAGACTGCACTTGGAGCACCGTGTCCAGCTGTGGTCAGACTGCACATTGAGCACCGTGTCCAGCTGCGGTCAGACTGCACCTTGAGCACTGTGTCAAGCTATGGTCAGACTTCATCTTGAGTACTGTGTCCACTTCTGGTCAGACTACAGCTTTAGCGGTGTGTCCAGTACTGCTTAGACGTGACCTTGAAGACTGTGGTCTGTTCTGATCAGAATACATATTCAGCACTGTCTCCAATCCTGGTCAGACATCACGTTGATCACTGTGTCCAGCTGTGGTCAGACTGCCCCTTCAGCACTGTGTCCAGCTCTGGTCAGACTGCACCTTGATCACTGTGTCCAGCTCTGGTCAGACTGCACCTTGAGCACTGTGTCCAGCTTTGGTCAGACTGCAACTTGAGCACTGTATCCAGCTCTGGTCAGGCTGCACCTTGCGAACAGTGTCCAGCTCTGGTCAGACTTCAGCTTGAGCACTTTGTCCATCCCTGGTCAGACTGCACCTTGAAAGCTGTGTCCTGCACTGGTCACACTGCACCTTGAGCACTGTGTCCAGCTCTGGTAAGACTGCACCTTGATCACTGTGTCCAGCTCTGGTCAGACTGCACCTTGAGACCTGTGGCCAAATCTGGTCAGACTGCACCATGAGCATTGTGTCCAGTTCTGGTCAGACTGCACCTTGAGCACTGTGTCCAGCTTTGGTCAGACTGCACCTTGAGCACAGTGTCCAAATCTGGTCAGACTTCACCTTGAGCACTGTGTCCAGCTCTGATCAGACTGCACCTTGAGCACTGTGTCCAGCTCTGGTCAGACTGCACCTTGAGCACTGTGTCCAGCTCTGGTCAGACTGCACCTTGAGCACTGTGTCCAGCTCTGGTCAGACTGCACCTTGAGCACTGAGTCCAGCTCTGGTCAGACTGCAACTTTAACAATGTTTCCATCTCTGGTCAGACTGCAACTTGAGCACTGTGTCCAGCTCTGTTCAGACTGCACCTTGAGCACTGTGTCCAGCTCTGGTCCGAATGCACCTTGAGCAATGTGTCCAGCTATGGTCAGACTGCACCTTGAGCACTGTGTCGTCAGATTGCACCTTGAGCACTGTGTCCAGGTCTGGTCAGACTGCACCATGAGCACCGTATCCAGCTATGGTCAGACTGCACTTGGAGCACCGTGTCCAGCTGTGGTCAGACTGCACATTGAGCACCGTGTCCAGCTGTGGACAGACTGCACCCTGAGCACTGTGTCCAACTCTGGTCAGATTCAGCTTGAGCACTGTGTCCACTTCTGGTCAGACTGCTGATTTAGCGGTGTGTCCAGTACTGCTCAGACTTGACCTTAAAGACTGAGGCCTGTTCTGATCAGAATACATGTTGAGCACTGTCTCCAATCCTGGTCAGAATTCACGTTGATCACTGTGTCCAGCTCTGGTCAGACTGCACCTTCAGCACTGTGTCCAGCTCTGGTCAAACTGTACATTGATGACTGTGTCCAGCTCTGGTCAGACTGCACATTGATCACTGTGACCAGCTCTGGTCAGACTGCACCTTGAGCCCTGTATCCAGCTTTGGTCAGACTGCAACTTGAGCACTGTGTCAAGCTCTGGTCAGACTGCACCTTGAGCCCTGTGTCCACCTCTGGTCAGACGGCACCTTGAACGCTGTGTCCTGCACTGGTCACACTGCACCTTGAGCACTGTGTCCAGCTCTGGTAAGACTGCACCTTGATCACTGTGTCCAGCTCTGGTCAGACTGCACCTTGAGCACTGTGTCCAAATCTGGTCAGATTGCACCTTGAGCACTGTGTCCAGTTCTGGTCAGACTGCACCTTGATCAGTGTGTCCAGCTGTGGTCACACTGCACCTTGAGCACAGTGTCCAGCTCTGGTCAGACTGCACCTTGAGCACTGTGTCCAGCTCTGGTCAGACTGCACCTTGAGCACTGTGTCCAGCTCTGGTCAGACTGCACCTTGAGCACTGTGTCCAGCTCTGGTCAGACTTCACCTTGAGCACTGAGTCCAGCTCTGGTCAGACTGCAACTTTAACAATGTGTCCAGCTCTGGTCAGACTGCACCTTGAGCACTGTGTCCAGCTCTGGTCAGACTGCACCTTGAGCACTGTCTCCAGCTCTGGTCAGAATGCACCTTGAGCAATGTGTCCAGCTATGGTCAGAGTGCACCTTGAGCTCTGTGTCGTCAGATTGCACCTTGAGCACTGTGTCCAGGTCTGGTCAGACTGCACAATGAGCACCGTGTCCAGCTCTGGTCAGACTGCACTTGGAGCACCGTGTCCAGCTGTGGTCAGACTGCACCTTGAGCACTGTGTCCAGCTCTGGTCAGACTTCATCTTGAGCACTGTGTCCACTTCTGGTCAGACTGCAGCTTTCACGGTGTGTCCAGTACTGCTTAGACTTGACCCTAAAGACTGTGGTCTGTTCTGATCAGAATACATATTCAGCACTGTCTCCAATCCTGGCCAGACATCACGTCGATCACTGTGTCCAGCTCTGGTCAGACTGCCCCTTCAGCACTGTGTCCTGCTCTGGTCAGACTGTACATTGATGACTGTGTCCAGCTCTGGTCAGACTGCACCTTGATCACTGTGTCCAGCTCTGGTCAGACTGCAGCTTGAGCACTGAGTCCAGCTTTGGTCAGACTGCAGCTTGAGCACTGTGTCCAACTCTGGTCAGACTGCACCTTGAGCATTGTGTCCATCTCTGGTCAGGCTGCACCTTGAGCACTGTGTCCATCTCTGGGCAGACTGCACCCTGAGCACTGTGTCCAGCTCTGGTCAGACTGCACCTTGAGCACTGTGTCCAGCTCTGGTCAGACTGCACCTTGATCACTGTGTCCAGCTCTGGTCAGACTGCACCTTGATCACTTTGTCCAGCTCTGGTCAGACTGCACCTTGAGCACTGTGTCCAGCTCTGGTCAGACTTCAACTTGAGCACTGTGTCTACTTCTGGTCAGGCTTCAGCTTTAGCGGTGTGTCCAGTAATCTTTAGACTTCACCTTAAAGACTGTGGCCTGTTCTGATCCGAATACACGTTGTGCACTGTCTCCAATCCTGGTCAGACTTCCCCTTGATCACTGTGTCCAGCTCTGGTCAGACTGTACATTGATCACTGTGTCCAGCTCTGATCAGACTGCACCTTGAGCACTGTATCCAGCTCTCGTCAGACTGCACCTTGAGCACTGTGTCCAGGTCTGGTCATACTGCACAATGGTCACTGTGTCCAGCTCTGTTCAGGCTGCTCCTTGCGAACTGTGTCCAGCTCTGGTCAGACTTCACATTGAGCACTTTGTCCATCCCTGGTCAGACTGCACCTTGAGCACTGTGTCCAGCTCTGGTAAGTCTGCACCTTGATCACTGTGTCCAGCTCTGGTCAGACTGCACCTTGAGCCCTGTGTCCAAATCTGGTCAGACTGCACCTTGAGCTCTGTGTCCAGTTCTGGTCAGACTGCACCTTGATCACTGTGTCCAGTTCTGGTCAGACTGCACCTTGATCACTGTGTCCAGCTCTGGTCAGACTGCACCTTGAGCACAGTGTCCAAATCTGGTCAGACTTCACCTTGAGCACTGTGTCCAGCTCTGATCAGACTGCACCTTGAGCAATGTGTCCAGCTCTGGTCTGACTGCACCTTGAGCACTGTGTCCAGCTCTGGTCAGACTGCACATTGAGCACTGAGTCCAGCTCTGGTCAGACTGCAACTTTAACAATATGTCCATCTCTGGTAAGACTGCACCTTGAGCACTGTGTCCAGCTCTGGTCAGACTGCACCTTGAGCACTGTGTCCAGCTCTGGTCAGAATGCACCTTGAGCACTGTGTCCAGCTCTGGTCAGAATACACCTTGAGCACTGTGTCCAGCTCTGGTAAAACTGCACCTTGATCACTGTGTCCAACTCTGGTCAGACAGCACCTTGAGCCCTGTGTCCAAATCTGGTCAGACTGCACCTTGATCACTGTGTCCAGGTCTGATCATACTGCACCTTGAGTACAGTGTCCAGCTCTGGTCAGACTGCACCTTGAGCACTGTGTCCAGCTCTGGTCAGACTGCACCTTGATCACTGTGTCCAGCTCTGGTCAGACTGCACCTTGAGCACTGTGTCCAGCTCTGGTCAGACTGCACCTTGAGCACTGAGTCCAGCTCTCGTCAGGCTGCAACTTTAACAATGTGTCCAGCTCTGGTCAGAATACACCTTGAGCAATGTGTCCAGCTATGGCCAGACTGCACCTTGAGCACTGTGTCGTCAGATTGCACCTTGAGCACTGTGTCCAGGTCTGCTCTGACTGCACCATGAGCACCGTGTCCAGCTCTGGTCAGACTGCACTTGGAGCACCGTGTCCAGCTGTGGTAAGACTGCACATTGAGCACCTTGTCCAGCTTTGGTCAGACTGCACCTTGAGCACTGTGTCCAGCTCTGGTCAGACTTCACCTTGAGCACTGTGTCCACTTCTGGTCAGGCTTCAGCTTTAGCGGTGTGTCCAGTACTGCTTCGACTTGAACTTATAGACTTTGGTCGGTTCTGATCAGAATACATGTTCAGCACTGTCTCCAATCCTGGTCAGACATCACGTTGATCACTGTGTCCAGCTCTGTTCAGACTGCCCCTTCAGCACTGTGTCCAGCTCCGGTCAGACTGTACATTGATGACTGTGTCCAGCTCTGGTCAGACTGCACCTTGATCACTGTGTCCAGCTCTGCTCAGACTGCACCTTGTGCACTTTATCCTGCTCTGGTCAGACGGCACCTTAAGCCCTGTATCCATCTCTGGAAAGATGACACCCTCAAAGCCATGCCTAGCTTTGGTCAGACTGCACCTTGAGCATTGTGTCCAGCTCTGGTAAGACTGCACCTTGATCACTGTGTCCAGTTCTGGTCAGACTGCACCTTGAGCACTGTGTCCAGCTCTCGTCAGACTGCAGCTTGAGCACTGTGTCCAGGTCTGGTCATACTGCACAATGATCACTGTGTCCAGCTCTGGTCAGGCTGCACCTTGCGAACAGTGTCCAGCTCTGGTCAGACTTCACCTTGAGTACTTTGTCCATCCCTGGTCAGACTGCACCTTGAACGCTGTGTCCTGCACTGGTCACACTGCACTTTGAGCACTGTGTCCTGCTCTGGTAAGACTGCACCTTGATCACTGTGTCCAGCTCTGGTCAGACTGCACCTTGAGCCCTGTGTCCAAATCTGGTCAGACTGCACCTTGAGCACTGTGTCCAGTTCTGGTCATACTGCACCTTGATCACTGTGTCCAGTTCTGGTCAGACTGCACCTTGATCACTGTGTCAAGCTCTGGTCAGACTGCACCTTGAGCTTAGTTTCCAAATCTGGTCAGACTTCACCTTGAGCACTGTGTCCAGCTCTGGTCAGATTGCACCTTGAGCACTGTGTCCAGCTCTGGTCAGACTGCACCTTGAGCACTGTGTCCAGCTCTGGTCAGACTGCACCTTGAGCACTGAGTCCAGCTCTGGTCAGACTGCAACTTTAATAATGTGTCCATCTCTGGTAAGACTGCACCTTGAGCACTGTGTCCAGCTCTGGTCAGACTGCACCTTGAGCACTGTGTCCAGCTCTGGTCAGAATGCACCTTGAGCAATGGGTCCAGCTATGGTCCGACTGCACCTTGAGCACTGTGTCGTCAGATTGCACCTTGAGCATTGTGGCCAGGTCTGGCCAGACTGCACCATGAGCACCGTGTCCAACTCTGGTCAGACAGCACTTGGAGCACCGTGTCCAGCTGTGGTCAGACTGCACATTGAGCACCGTGTCCAGCTGTGGTCAGACTGCACATTGAGCCCTGTGTCCAGCTCTGGTCAGACTTCACCTTGAGCACTGTGTCCACTTCTGGTCAGAATGCAGCTTTAGCGGTGTGTCCAGTACTGCTTAGACTTGACCTTAAATACTGAGGCCTGTTCTGATCAGAATACACGTTGAGCACTGTCTCCAATCCTGGTCAGAATTCACGTTGATCACTGTGTACAGCTCTGGTCAGACTGAACCTTCAGCACTGTGTCCAGCTCTGGTCAGACTGCACATTGATGACTGTCTCCATCTCTGGTCAGACTGCACCTTGATCACTGTGTCCAGCTCTGGTCAGACTGCACCTTGAGCACTGTATCCTGCTCTGGTCAGACTGCACCTTGAGCCCTGTGTCCATCTCTGGTCACACTGCACCTTGAACGCTGTGTCCTGCACTGGTCACACTGCACCTTGATCACTATGTCCAGCTCTGGTAAGACTGCACCTTGATCACTGTGTCCAGCTCTGGTCAGACTGCACCTTGAGCCCTGAGTCCAAATCTGGTCAGACTGCACCTTGAGCACTGTGTCCAGTTCTGGTCAGACTGCACCTTGATCACTGTGTCCAAATCTGGTCAGACTGCACCTTGAGCATTGTGTCCAGCTCTGGTCAGACTGCACCTTGAGCACTGTGTCCAGCTCTGGTCAGACTGCACCTTGAGCACTGTGTCCAGCTCTGGTCAGACTGCACCTTGAGCACTGAGTCCAGCTCTGGTCAGACTGCAACTTTAACAATGTGTCCAGCTCTGGTCAGACTGCACCTTGAGCACTGTGTCCAGCTCTGGTCAGACTGCACCTTGAAAACTGTGTCCAGCTCTGGTCAGAATGCACCTTGAGCAATGTGTCCATCTCTGGTCAGACTGCACCTTGAGCACTGTGTTGTCAGATTGCACCTTGTGCACTGTGTCCAGGTCTGGTCATACTGCACCATGAGTACCGTGTCCAGCTCTGGTCAGACTGCACTTGGAGCACCGTGTCCAGCTGTGGTCAGACTGCACATTGAGCACCGTGTCCAGCTGTGGTCAGACTGCACCTTGAGCACTGTGTCAAGCTATGGTCAGACTTCATCTTGAGTACTGTGTCCACTTCTGGTCAGACTACAGCTTTAGTGGTGTGTCCAGTACTGCTTAGACTTGACCTTAAAGACTGTGATCTGTTCTGATCAGAATACATATTCAGCACTGTCTCCAATCCTGGTCAGACATCACGTTGATCACTGTGTCCACCTCTTGTCAGACTGCCCCTTCAGAACTGTGTCCAGCTCTGGTCAGACTGTACATTGATGACTGTGTCCAGCTCTGGTCAGACTGCACCTTGATCACTGTGTCCAGCTCTGGTCAGACTGCACCTTGAGCACTGTGTCCAGCTTTGGTCAGACTGCAACTTGAGCACTGTCTCCAGCTCTGGTCAGGCTGCACCTTGCGAACAGTGTCCAGCTCTGGTCAGACTTCAGCTTGAGCACTTTGTCCATCCCTGGTCAGACTGCACCTTGAACGCTGTGTCCTGCACTGGTCACACTGCACCTTGAGCACTGTGTCCAGCTCTGGTAAGACTGCACCTTGATCACTGTGTCCAGCTCTGGTCAGACTGCACCTTGAGCACTGTGGCCAAATCTGGTCAGACTGCACCATGAGCATTGTGTCCAGTTCTGGTCAGACTGCACATTGATCACTGTGTCCAGCTCTGGTCAGACTGCACCTTGATCACTGTGTCCAGCTCTGCTCAGACTGCACCTTGAGCACTGTGGCCAAATCTGGTCAGACTGCACCATGAGCATTGTGTCCAGCTCTGATCAGACTGCACCTTGAGCACAGTGTCCAAATCTGGTCAGACTTCACCTTGAGCACTGTGTCCAGCTCTGATCAGACTGCACCTTGAGCACTGTGTCCAGCTCTGGTCAGACTTCATCTTGAGTACTGTGTCCACTTCTGGTCAGACTACAGCTTTAGCGGTGTGTCCAGTACTGCTTAGACGTGACCTTGAAGACTGTGGTCTGTTCTGATCAGAATACATATTCAGCACTGTCTCCAATCCTGGTCAGACATCACGTTGATCACTGTGTCCAGCTGTGGTCAGACTGCCCCTTCAGCACTGTGTCCAGCTCTGGTCAGACTGCACCTTGATCACTGTGTCCAGCTCTGGTCAGACTGCACCTTGAGCACTGTGTCCAGCTTTGGTCAGACTGCAACTTGAGCACTGTATCCAGCTCTGGTCAGGCTGCACCTTGCGAACAGTGTCCAGCTCTGGTCAGACTTCAGCTTGAGCACTTTGTCCATCCCTGGTCAGACTGCACCTTGAAAGCTGTGTCCTGCACTGGTCACACTGCACCTTGAGCACTGTGTCCAGCTCTGGTAAGACTGCACCTTGATCACTGTGTCCAGCTCTGGTCAGACTGCACCTTGAGACCTGTGGCCAAATCTGGTCAGACTGCACCATGAGCATTGTGTCCAGTTCTGGTCAGACTGCACCTTGAGCACTGTGTCCAGCTTTGGTCAGACTGCACCTTGAGCACAGTGTCCAAATCTGGTCAGACTTCACCTTGAGCACTGTGTCCAGCTCTGATCAGACTGCACCTTGAGCACTGTGTCCAGCTCTGGTCAGACTGCACCTTGAGCACTGTGTCCAGCTCTGGTCAGACTGCACCTTGAGCACTGTGTCCAGCTCTGGTCAGACTGCACCTTGAGCACTGAGTCCAGCTCTGGTCAGACTGCAACTTTAACAATGTTTCCATCTCTGGTCAGACTGCAACTTGAGCACTGTGTCCAGCTCTGTTCAGACTGCACCTTGAGCACTGTGTCCAGCTCTGGTCCGAATGCACCTTGAGCAATGTGTCCAGCTATGGTCAGACTGCACCTTGAGCACTGTGTCGTCAGATTGCACCTTGAGCACTGTGTCCAGGTCTGGTCAGACTGCACCATGAGCACCGTATCCAGCTATGGTCAGACTGCACTTGGAGCACCGTGTCCAGCTGTGGTCAGACTGCACATTGAGCACCGTGTCCAGCTGTGGACAGACTGCACCCTGAGCACTGTGTCCAACTCTGGTCAGATTCAGCTTGAGCACTGTGTCCACTTCTGGTCAGACTGCTGATTTAGCGGTGTGTCCAGTACTGCTCAGACTTGACCTTAAAGACTGAGGCCTGTTCTGATCAGAATACATGTTGAGCACTGTCTCCAATCCTGGTCAGAATTCACGTTGATCACTGTGTCCAGCTCTGGTCAGACTGCACCTTCAGCACTGTGTCCAGCTCTGGTCAAACTGTACATTGATGACTGTGTCCAGCTCTGGTCAGACTGCACATTGATCACTGTGACCAGCTCTGGTCAGACTGCACCTTGAGCCCTGTATCCAGCTTTGGTCAGACTGCAACTTGAGCACTGTGTCAAGCTCTGGTCAGACTGCACCTTGAGCCCTGTGTCCACCTCTGGTCAGACGGCACCTTGAACGCTGTGTCCTGCACTGGTCACACTGCACCTTGAGCACTGTGTCCAGCTCTGGTAAGACTGCACCTTGATCACTGTGTCCAGCTCTGGTCAGACTGCACCTTGAGCACTGTGTCCAAATCTGGTCAGATTGCACCTTGAGCACTGTGTCCAGTTCTGGTCAGACTGCACCTTGATCAGTGTGTCCAGCTGTGGTCACACTGCACCTTGAGCACAGTGTCCAGCTCTGGTCAGACTGCACCTTGAGCACTGTGTCCAGCTCTGGTCAGACTGCACCTTGAGCACTGTGTCCAGCTCTGGTCAGACTGCACCTTGAGCACTGTGTCCAGCTCTGGTCAGACTTCACCTTGAGCACTGAGTCCAGCTCTGGTCAGACTGCAACTTTAACAATGTGTCCATCTCTGGTCAGACTGCACCTTGAGCACTGTGTCCAGCTCTGGTCAGACTGCACCTTGAGCACTGTCTCCAGCTCTGGTCAGAATGCACCTTGAGCAATGTGTCCAGCTATGGTCAGAGTGCACCTTGAGCTCTGTGTCGTCAGATTGCACCTTGAGCACTGTGTCCAGGTCTGGTCAGACTGCACAATGAGCACCGTGTCCAGCTCTGGTCAGACTGCACTTGGAGCACCGTGTCCAGCTGTGGTCAGACTGCACCTTGAGCACTGTGTCCAGCTCTGGTCAGACTTCATCTTGAGCACTGTGTCCACTTCTGGTCAGACTGCAGCTTTCACGGTGTGTCCAGTACTGCTTAGACTTGACCCTAAAGACTGTGGTCTGTTCTGATCAGAATACATATTCAGCACTGTCTCCAATCCTGGCCAGACATCACGTCGATCACTGTGTCCAGCTCTGGTCAGACTGCCCCTTCAGCACTGTGTCCTGCTCTGGTCAGACTGTACATTGATGACTGTGTCCAGCTCTGGTCAGACTGCACCTTGATCACTGTGTCCAGCTCTGGTCAGACTGCAGCTTGAGCACTGAGTCCAGCTTTGGTCAGACTGCAGCTTGAGCACTGTGTCCAACTCTGGTCAGACTGCACCTTGAGCATTGTGTCCATCTCTGGTCAGGCTGCACCTTGAGCACTGTGTCCATCTCTGGGCAGACTGCACCCTGAGCACTGTGTCCAGCTCTGGTCAGACTGCACCTTGAGCACTGTGTCCAGCTCTGGTCAGACTGCACCTTGATCACTGTGTCCAGCTCTGGTCAGACTGCACCTTGATCACTTTGTCCAGCTCTGGTCAGACTGCACCTTGAGCACTGTGTCCAGCTCTGGTCAGACTTCAACTTGAGCACTGTGTCTACTTCTGGTCAGGCTTCAGCTTTAGCGGTGTGTCCAGTAATCTTTAGACTTCACCTTAAAGACTGTGGCCTGTTCTGATCCGAATACACGTTGTGCACTGTCTCCAATCCTGGTCAGACTTCCCCTTGATCACTGTGTCCAGCTCTGGTCAGACTGTACATTGATCACTGTGTCCAGCTCTGATCAGACTGCACCTTGAGCACTGTATCCAGCTCTCGTCAGACTGCACCTTGAGCACTGTGTCCAGGTCTGGTCATACTGCACAATGGTCACTGTGTCCAGCTCTGTTCAGGCTGCTCCTTGCGAACTGTGTCCAGCTCTGGTCAGACTTCACATTGAGCACTTTGTCCATCCCTGGTCAGACTGCACCTTGAGCACTGTGTCCAGCTCTGGTAAGTCTGCACCTTGATCACTGTGTCCAGTTCTGGTCAGACTGCACCTTGATCACTGTGTCCAGCTCTGGTCAGACTGCACCTTGAGCACAGTGTCCAAATCTGGTCAGACTTCACCTTGAGCACTGTGTCCAGCTCTGATCAGACTGCACCTTGAGCAATGTGTCCAGCTCTGGTCTGACTGCACCTTGAGCACTGTGTCCAGCTCTGGTCAGACTGCACATTGAGCACTGAGTCCAGCTCTGGTCAGACTGCAACTTTAACAATATGTCCATCTCTGGTAAGACTGCACCTTGAGCACTGTGTCCAGCTCTGGTCAGACTGCACCTTGAGCACTGTGTCCAGCTCTGGTCAGAATGCACCTTGAGCACTGTGTCCAGCTCTGGTCAGAATACACCTTGAGCACTGTGTCCAGCTCTGGTAAAACTGCACCTTGATCACTGTGTCCAACTCTGGTCAGACAGCACCTTGAGCCCTGTGTCCAAATCTGGTCAGACTGCACCTTGATCACTGTGTCCAGGTCTGATCATACTGCACCTTGAGTACAGTGTCCAGCTCTGGTCAGACTGCACCTTGAGCACTGTGTCCAGCTCTGGTCAGACTGCACCTTGATCACTGTGTCCAGCTCTGGTCAGACTGCACCTTGAGCACTGTGTCCAGCTCTGGTCAGACTGCACCTTGAGCACTGAGTCCAGCTCTCGTCAGACTGCAACTTTAACAATGTGTCCAGCTCTGGTCAGAATACACCTTGAGCAATGTGTCCAGCTATGGCCAGACTGCACCTTGAGCACTGTGTCGTCAGATTGCACCTTGAGCACTGTGTCCAGGTCTGCTCTGACTGCACCATGAGCACCGTGTCCAGCTCTGGTCAGACTGCACTTGGAGCACCGTGTCCAGCTGTGGTAAGACTGCACATTGAGCACCTTGTCCAGCTTTGGTCAGACTGCACCTTGAGCACTGTGTCCAGCTCTGGTCAGACTTCACCTTGAGCACTGTGTCCACTTCTGGTCAGGCTTCAGCTTTAGCGGTGTGTCCAGTACTGCTTCGACTTGAACTTATAGACTTTGGTCGGTTCTGATCAGAATACATGTTCAGCACTGTCTCCAATCCTGGTCAGACATCACGTTGATCACTGTGTCCAGCTCTGTTCAGACTGCCCCTTCAGCACTGTGTCCAGCTCCGGTCAGACTGTACATTGATGACTGTGTCCAGCTCTGGTCAGACTGCACCTTGATCACTGTGTCCAGCTCTGCTCAGACTGCACCTTGTGCACTTTATCCTGCTCTGGTCAGACGGCACCTTAAGCCCTGTATCCATCTCTGGAAAGATGACACCCTCAAAGCCATGCCTAGCTTTGGTCAGACTGCACCTTGAGCATTGTGTCCAGCTCTGGTAAGACTGCACCTTGATCACTGTGTCCAGTTCTGGTCAGACTGCACCTTGAGCACTGTGTCCAGCTCTCGTCAGACTGCAGCTTGAGCACTGTGTCCAGGTCTGGTCATACTGCACAATGATCACTGTGTCCAGCTCTGGTCAGGCTGCACCTTGCGAACAGTGTCCAGCTCTGGTCAGACTTCACCTTGAGTACTTTGTCCATCCCTGGTCAGACTGCACCTTGAACGCTGTGTCCTGCACTGGTCACACTGCACTTTGAGCACTGTGTCCTGCTCTGGTAAGACTGCACCTTGATCACTGTGTCCAGCTCTGGTCAGACTGCACCTTGAGCCCTGTGTCCAAATCTGGTCAGACTGCACCTTGAGCACTGTGTCCAGTTCTGGTCATACTGCACCTTGATCACTGTGTCCAGTTCTGGTCAGACTGCACCTTGATCACTGTGTCAAGCTCTGGTCAGACTGCACCTTGAGCTTAGTTTCCAAATCTGGTCAGACTTCACCTTGAGCACTGTGTCCAGCTCTGGTCAGATTGCACCTTGAGCACTGTGTCCAGCTCTGGTCAGACTGCACCTTGAGCACTGTGTCCAGCTCTGGTCAGACTGCACCTTGAGCACTGAGTCCAGCTCTGGTCAGACTGCAACTTTAATAATGTGTCCATCTCTGGTAAGACTGCACCTTGAGCACTGTGTCCAGCTCTGGTCAGACTGCACCTTGAGCACTGTGTCCAGCTCTGGTCAGAATGCACCTTGAGCAATGGGTCCAGCTATGGTCCGACTGCACCTTGAGCACTGTGTCGTCAGATTGCACCTTGAGCATTGTGGCCAGGTCTGGCCAGACTGCACCATGAGCACCGTGTCCAACTCTGGTCAGACAGCACTTGGAGCACCGTGTCCAGCTGTGGTCAGACTGCACATTGAGCACCGTGTCCAGCTGTGGTCAGACTGCACATTGAGCCCTGTGTCCAGCTCTGGTCAGACTTCACCTTGAGCACTGTGTCCACTTCTGGTCAGAATGCAGCTTTAGCGGTGTGTCCAGTACTGCTTAGACTTGACCTTAAATACTGAGGCCTGTTCTGATCAGAATACACGTTGAGCACTGTCTCCAATCCTGGTCAGAATTCACGTTGATCACTGTGTACAGCTCTGGTCAGACTGAACCTTCAGCACTGTGTCCAGCTCTGGTCAGACTGCACATTGATGACTGTCTCCATCTCTGGTCAGACTGCACCTTGATCACTGTGTCCAGCTCTGGTCAGACTGCACCTTGAGCACTGTATCCTGCTCTGGTCAGACTGCACCTTGAGCCCTGTGTCCATCTCTGGTCACACTGCACCTTGAACGCTGTGTCCTGCACTGGTCACACTGCACCTTGATCACTATGTCCAGCTCTGGTAAGACTGCACCTTGATCACTGTGTCCAGCTCTGGTCAGACTGCACCTTGAGCCCTGAGTCCAGCTCTGGTCAGACTGCAACTTTAACAATGTGTCCAGCTCTGGTCAGACTGCACCTTGAGCACTGTGTCCAGCTCTGGTCAGACTGCACCTTGAGCACTGTGTCCAGCTCTGGTCAGACTGCACCTTGAGCACTGTGTCCAGCTCTGGTCAGACTGCACCTTGAGCACTGAGTCCAGCTCTGGTCAGACTGCAACTTTAACAATGTGTCCAGCTCTGGTCAGACTGCACCTTGAGCACTGTGTCCAGCTCTGGTCAGACTGCACCTTGAAAACTGTGTCCAGCTCTGGTCAGAATGCACCTTGAGCAATGTGTCCATCTCTGGTCAGACTGCACCTTGAGCACTGTGTTGTCAGATTGCACCTTGTGCACTGTGTCCAGGTCTGGTCATACTGCACCATGAGTACCGTGTCCAGCTCTGGTCAGACTGCACTTGGAGCACCGTGTCCAGCTGTGGTCAGACTGCACATTGAGCACCGTGTCCAGCTGTGGTCAGACTGCACCTTGAGCACTGTGTCAAGCTATGGTCAGACTTCATCTTGAGTACTGTGTCCACTTCTGGTCAGACTACAGCTTTAGTGGTGTGTCCAGTACTGCTTAGACTTGACCTTAAAGACTGTGATCTGTTCTGATCAGAATACATATTCAGCACTGTCTCCAATCCTGGTCAGACATCACGTTGATCACTGTGTCCACCTCTTGTCA
The DNA here is from genome assembly GCF_964194155.1 of Cetorhinus maximus. Taxonomy (NCBI): domain Eukaryota; kingdom Metazoa; phylum Chordata; class Chondrichthyes; order Lamniformes; family Cetorhinidae; genus Cetorhinus; species Cetorhinus maximus. The sequence continues at coordinate 63,595,285 of NC_135895.1, read as the reverse complement.
GACTGCCCCTTCAGAACTGTGTCCAGCTCTGGTCAGACTGTACATTGATGACTGTGTCCAGCTCTGGTCAGACTGCACCTTGATCACTGTGTCCAGCTCTGGTCAGACTGCACCTTGAGCACTGTGTCCAGCTTTGGTCAGACTGCAACTTGAGCACTGTCTCCAGCTCTGGTCAGGCTGCACCTTGCGAACAGTGTCCAGCTCTGGTCAGACTTCAGCTTGAGCACTTTGTCCATCCCTGGTCAGACTGCACCTTGAACGCTGTGTCCTGCACTGGTCACACTGCACCTTGAGCACTGTGTCCAGCTCTGGTAAGACTGCACCTTGATCACTGTGTCCAGCTCTGGTCAGACTGCACCTTGAGCACTGTGGCCAAATCTGGTCAGACTGCACCATGAGCATTGTGTCCAGTTCTGGTCAGACTGCACATTGATCACTGTGTCCAGCTCTGGTCAGACTGCACCTTGATCACTGTGTCCAGCTCTGCTCAGACTGCACCTTGAGCACTGTGGCCAAATCTGGTCAGACTGCACCATGAGCATTGTGTCCAGCTCTGATCAGACTGCACCTTGAGCACAGTGTCCAAATCTGGTCAGACTTCACCTTGAGCACTGTGTCCAGCTCTGATCAGACTGCACCTTGAGCACTGTGTCCAGCTCTGGTCAGAGTGCACCTTGAGCACTGTGTCCAGCTTTGGTCAGACTGCACCTTGAGCACTGTGTCCAGCTTTGGTCAGACTGCACCTTGAGCACTGTGTCCAGCTCTGGTCAGACTGCACCTTGAGCACTGAGTCCAGCTCTGGTCAGACTGCAACTTTAACAATGTTTCCATCTCTGGTCAGACTGCACCTTGAGCACTGTGTCCAGCTCTGGTCAGACTGCACCTTGAGCACTGTGTCGTCAGATTGCACCTTGAGCACTGTGTCCAAGTCTGGTCAGACTGCACCATGAGCACCGTATCCAGCTATGGTCAGACTGCACTTGGAGCACCGTGTCCAGCTGTGGTCAGACTGCACCTTGAGCACTGTGTCAAGCTATGGTCAGACTTCATCTTGAGTACTGTGTCCACTTCTGGTCAGACTACAGCTTTAGTGGTGTGTCCAGTACTGCTTAGACTTGACCTTAAAGACTGTGATCTGTTCTGATCAGAATACATATTCAGCACTGTCTCCAATCCTGGTCAGACATCACGTTGATCACTGTGTCCAGCTCTGGTCAGACTGCCCCTTCAGAACTGTGTCCAGCTCTGGTCAGACTGTACATTGATGACTGTGTCCAGCTCTGGTCAGACTGCACCTTGATCACTGTGTCCAGCTCTGGTCAGACTGCACCTTGAGCACTGTGTCCAGCTCTAGTAAGACTGCACCTTGATCACTGTGTCCAGCTCTGGTCAGACTGCACCTTGAGCACTGTGGCCAAATCTGGTCAGACTGCACCATGAGCATTGTGTCCAGTTCTGGTCAGACTGCACATTGATCACTGTGTCCAGCTCTGGTCAGACTGCACCTTGAGCACAGTGTCCAGCTCTGGGCAGACTGGACCTTGATCACTGTGTCCAGCTCTGGTCAGACTGCACCTTGAGCACAGTGTCCAAATCTGGTCAGACTTCACCTTGAGCACTGTGTCCAGCTCTGATCAGACTGCACCTTGAGCACTGTGTCCAGCTCTGGTCAGAGTGCACCTTGAGCACTGTGTCCAGCTTTGGTCAGACTGCACCTTGAGCACTGTGTCCAGCTCTGGTCAGACTGCACCTTGAGCACTGAGTCCAGCTCTGGTCAGACTGCAACTTTAACAATGTTTCCATCTCTGGTCAGACTGCACCTTGAGCACTGTGTCCAGCTCTGGTCAGACTGCACCTTGAGCACTGTGTCGTCAGATTGCACCTTGAGCACTGTGTCCAAGTCTGGTCAGACTGCACCATGAGCACCGTATCCAGCTATGGTCAGACTGCACTTGGAGCACCGTGTCCAGCTGTGGTCAGACTGCACATTGAGCACCGTGTCCAGCTGTGGACAGACTGCACCCTGAGCAATGTGTCCAACTCTGGTCAGACTTCAGCTTGAGCACTGTGTCCACTTCTGGTCAGACTGCTGATTTAGCGGTGTGTCCAGTACTGCTTAGACTTGACCTTAAAGACTGAGGCCTGTTCTGATCAGAATACATGTTGAGCACTGTCTCCAATCCTGGTCAGAATTCACGTTGACCACTGTGTCCAGCTCTGGTCAGACTGCACCTTCAGCACTGTGTCCAGCTCTGGTCAGACTGTACATTGATGACTGTGTCCAGCTCTGGTCAGACTGCACCTTGAGCACTGTGTCCAGCTTTGGACAGACTGCAACTTGAACACTGTGTCAAACTCTGGTCAGACTGCACCTTGAGCCCTGTGTCCATCTCTGGTCAGACTGCACCTTGAACGCTGTGTCCTGCACTGGTCACACTGCACCTTGAGCACTGTGTCCAGCTCTGGTAAGACTGCAACTTGATCACTGTGTCCAGCTCTGGTCAGTCTGCACCTTGAGCCCTGTGTCCAAATCTGGTCAGATTGCACCTTGAGCACTGTGTCCAGTTCTGGTCAGACTGCACCTTGATCAGTGTGTCCAGCTCTGGTCACACTGCACCTTGAGCACAGTGTCCAGCTCTGGTCAGACTGCACCTTGAGCACTGTGTCCAGCTCTGGTAAGACTGCACCTTGAGCACTGTGTCCAGTTCTGGTCAGACTGCACCTTGAGCACTGTGTCCAGCTCTGGTCAGAATACACCTTGAGCACTGTGTCCAGCTCTGGCAAGACTGCACCTTGATCACTGTGTCCAGCTCTGGTCAGACAGCACCTTGAGCCCTGTGTCCAAATCTGGTCAGACTGCACCTTGAGTACAGTGTCCAGCTCTGGTCAGACTGCACCTTGAGCACTGTGTCCAGGTCTGGTCATACTGCACCTTGAGTACCTGTGTCCAGGTCTGGTCATACTGCACCTTGAGTACAGTGTCCAGCTCTGGTCAGACTGCACCTTGAGCACTGTGTCCAGCTCTGGTCAGACTGCACCTTGAGCACTGAGTCCAGCTCTGGTCAGACTGCAACTTTAACAATGTGTCCAGCTCCGGTCAGACTGCACCTTGAGCACTGTGTCCAGCTCTGGTCAGACTGCACCTTGAGCACTGTGTCCAGCTCTGGTCCGAATACACCTTGAGCAATGTGTCCAGCTATGGTCCGACTGCACCTTGAGCACTGTGTCGTCAGATTGCACCTTGAGCACTGTGTCCAGGTCTGCTCTGACTGCACCATGAGCACCGTGTCCAGCTCTGGTCAGACTGCACTTAGATCACCGTGTCCAGCTGCGGTCAGACTGCACATTGAGCACCGTGTCCAGCTGTGGTCAGACTGCACCTTGAGCACTGTGTCCAGCTCTGGTCAGACTTGACCTTGAGCACTGTGTCCACTTCTGGACAGACTGCAGCTTTAGCGGTGTGTCCAGTACTGCTTAGACTTGACCTTAAAGACTGTGGTCTGTTTTGATCAGAATACATATTCAGCACTGTCTCCAATCCTGGTCAGACATCACGTTGATCACTGTTTCCAGCTCTGCTCAGACTGCCCCTTCAGCACTGTGTCCTGCTCTGGTCAGACTGCACCTTGAGCACGGTGTCCAGCTCTGGTTAGACTGCACCTTGATCACTGTGTCCAGCTCTGGTCAGACTGCACCTTGAGCACCGTGTCCAACTCTGGTCAGACAGCACTTGGAGCACCGTGTCCAGCTGTGGTCAGACTGCACATTGAGCACCGTGTCCAGCTGTGGTCAGACTGCACATTGAGCCCTGTGTCCAGCTCTGGTCAGACTTCACCTTGAGCACTGTGTCCACTTCTGGTCAGAATGCAGCTTTAGCGGTGTGTCCAGTACTGCTTAGACTTGACCTTAAATACTGAGGCCTGTTCTGATCAGAATACACGTTGAGCACTGTCTCCAATCCTGGTCAGAATTCACGTTGATCACTGTGTACAGCTCTGGTCAGACTGAACCTTCAGCACTGTGTCCAGCTCTGGTCAGACTGCACATTGATGACTGTCTCCATCTCTGGTCAGACTGCACCTTGATCACTGTGTCCAGCTCTGGTCAGACTGCACCTTGAGCACTGTATCCTGCTCTGGTCAGACTGCACCTTGAGCCCTGTGTCCATCTCTGGTCACACTGCACCTTGAACGCTGTGTCCTGCACTGGTCACACTGCACCTTGATCACTATGTCCAGCTCTGGTAAGACTGCACCTTGATCACTGTGTCCAGCTCTGGTCAGACTGCACCTTGAGCCCTGAGTCCAAATCTGGTCAGACTGCACCTTGAGCACTGTGTCCAGTTCTGGTCAGACTGCACCTTGATCACTGTGTCCAAATCTGGTCAGACTGCACCTTGAGCACTGTGTCCAGCTCTGGTCAGACTGCACCTTGAGCACTGTGTCCAGCTCTGGTCAGACTGCACCTTGAGCACTGTGTCCAGCTCTGGTCAGACTGCACCTTGAGCACTGAGTCCAGCTCTGGTCAGACTGCAACTTTAACATGTGTCCAGCTCTGGTCAGACTGCACCTTGAAAACTGTGTCCAGCTCTGGTCAGAATGCACCTTGAGCAATGTGTCCATCTCTGGTCAGACTGCACCTTGAGCACTGTGTTGTCAGATTGCACCTTGTGCACTGTGTCCAGGTCTGGTCATACTGCACCATGAGTACCGTGTCCAGCTCTGGTCAGACTGCACTTGGAGCACCGTGTCCAGCTGTGGTCAGACTGCACATTGAGCACCGTGTCCAGCTGTGGTCAGACTGCACCTTGAGCACTGTGTCAAGCTATGGTCAGACTTCATCTTGAGTACTGTGTCCACTTCTGGTCAGACTACAGCTTTAGTGGTGTGTCCAGTACTGCTTAGACTTGACCTTAAAGACTGTGATCTGTTCTGATCAGAATACATATTCAGCACTGTCTCCAATCCTGGTCAGACATCACGTTGATCACTGTGTCCAGCTCTGGTCAGACTGCCCCTTCAGAACTGTGTCCAGCTCTGGTCAGACTGTACATTGATGACTGTGTCCAGCTCTGGTCAGACTGCACCTTGATCACTGTGTCCAGCTCTGGTCAGACTGCACCTTGAGCACTGTGTCCAGCTTTGGTCAGACTGCAACTTGAGCACTGTATCCAGCTCTGGTCAGGCTGCACCTTGCGAACAGTGTCCAGCTCTGGTCAGACTTCAGCTTGAGCACTTTGTCCATCCCTGGTCAGACTGCACCTTGAACGCTGTGTCCTGCACTGGTCACACTGCACCTTGAGCACTGTGTCCAGCTCTGGTAAGACTGCACCTTGATCACTGTGTCCAGCTCTGGTCAGACTGCACCTTGAGCACTGTGGCCAAATCTGGTCAGACTGCACCATGAGCATTGTGTCCAGTTCTGGTCAGACTGCACATTGATCACTGTGTCCAGCTCTGGTCAGACTGCACCTTGAGCACAGTGTCCAGCTCTGGGCAGACTGTACATTGATGACTGTGTCCAGCTCTGGTCAGACTGCACCTTGATCACTGTGTCCAGCTCTGGTCAGACTGCACCTTGAGCACTGTGTCCAGCTTTGGTCAGACTGCAACTTGAGCACTGTATCCAGCTCTGGTCAGGCTGCACCTTGCGAACAGTGTCCAGCTCTGGTCAGACTTCAGCTTGAGCACTTTGTCCATCCCTGGTCAGACTGCACCTTGAACGCTGTGTCCTGCACTGGTCACACTGCACCTTGAGCTCTGTGTCCAGCTCTGGTAAGACTGCACCTTGATCACTGTGTCCAGCTCTGCTCAGACTGCACCTTGAGCACTGTGGCCAAATCTGGTCAGACTGCACCATGAGCATTGTGTCCAGCTCTGATCAGACTGCACCTTGAGCACAGTGTCCAAATCTGGTCAGACTTCACCTTGAGCACTGTGTCCAGCTCTGATCAGACTGCACCTTGAGCACTGTGTCCAGCTCTGGTCAGAGTGCACCTTGAGCACTGGGTCCAGCTTTGGTCAGACTGCACCTTGAGCACTGTGTCCAGCTTTGGTCAGACTGCACCTTGAGCACTGTGTCCAGCTCTGGTCAGACTGCACCTTGAGCACTGAGTCCAGCTCTGGTCAGACTGCAACTTTAACAATGTTTCCATCTCTGGTCAGACTGCACCTTGAGCACTGTGTCCAGCTCTGGTCAGACTGCACCTTGAGCACTGTGTCCAGCTCTGGTCAGACTGCACCTTGAGCACTGTGTCGTCAGATTGCACCTTGAGCACTGTGTCCAAGTCTGGTCAGACTGCACCATGAGCACCGTATCCAGCTATGGTCAGACTGCACTTGGAGCACCGTGTCCAGCTGTGGTCAGACTGCACCTTGAGCACTGTGTCAAGCTATGGTCAGACTTCATCTTGAGTACTGTGTCCACTTCTGGTCAGACTACAGCTTTAGTGGTGTGTCCAGTACTGCTTAGACTTGACCTTAAAGACTGTGATCTGTTCTGATCAGAATACATATTCAGCACTGTCTCCAATCCTGGTCAGACATCACGTTGATCACTGTGTCCAGCTCTGGTCAGACTGCCCCTTCAGAACTGTGTCCAGCTCTGGTCAGACTGTACATTGATGACTGTGTCCAGCTCTGGTCAGACTGCACCTTGATCACTGTGTCCAGCTCTGGTCAGACTGCACCTTGAGCACTGTGTCCAGCTTTGGTCAGACTGCAACTTGAGCACTGTATCCAGCTCTGGTCAGGCTGCACCTTGCGAACAGTGTCCAGCTCTGGTCAGACTTCAGCATGAGCACTTTGTCCATCCCTGGTCAGACTGCACCTTGAACGCTGTGTCCTGCACTGGTCACACTGCACCTTGAGCACTGTGTCCAGCTCTGGTAAGACTGCACCTTGATCACTGTGTCCAGCTCTGGTCAGACTGCACCTTGAGCACTGTGGCCAAATCTGGTCAGACTGCACCATGAGCATTGTGTCCAGTTCTGGTCAGACTGCACATTGATCACTGTGTCCAGCTCTGGTCAGACTGCACCTTGAGCACAGTGTCCAGCTCTGGGCAGACTGCACCTTGATCACTGTGTCCAGCTCTGGTCAGACTGCACCTTGAGCACAGTGTCCAAATCTGGTCAGACTTCACCTTGAGCACTGTGTCCAGCTCTGATCAGACTGCACCTTGAGCACTGTGTCCAGCTCTGGTCAGAGTGCACCTTGAGCACTGTGTCCAGCTTTGGTCAGACTGCACCTTGAGCACTGTGTCCATCTCTGGTCAGACTGCACCTTGAGCACTGAGTCCAGCTCTGGTCAGACTGCAACTTTAACAATGTTTCCATCTCTGGTCAGACTGCACCTTGAGCACTGTGTCCAGCTCTGGTCAGACTGCACCTTGAGCACTGTGTCGTCAGATTGCACCTTGAGCACTGTGTCCAAGTCTGGTCAGACTGCACCATGAGCACCGTATCCAGCTATGGTCAGACTGCACTTGGAGCACCGTGTCCAGCTGTGGTCAGACTGCACATTGAGCACCGTGTCCAGCTGTGGACAGACTGCACCCTGAGCAATGTGTCCAACTCTGGTCAGACTTCAGCTTGAGCACTGTGTCCACTTCTGGTCAGACTGCTGATTTAGCGGTGTGTCCAGTACTGCTTAGACTTGACCTTAAAGACTGAGGCCTGTTCTGATCAGAATACATGTTGAGCACTGTCTCCAATCCTGGTCAGAATTCACGTTGACCACTGTGTCCAGCTCTGGTCAGACTGCACCTTCAGCACTGTGTCCAGCTCTGGTCAGACTGTACATTGATGACTGTGTCCAGCTCTGGTCAGACTGCACCTTGAGCACTGTGTCCAGCTTTGGACAGACTGCAACTTGAACACTGTGTCAAACTCTGGTCAGACTGCACCTTGAGCCCTGTGTCCATCTCTGGTCAGACTGCACCTTGAACGCTGTGTCCTGCACTGGTCACACTGCACCTTGAGCACTGTGTCCAGCTCTGGTAAGACTGCAACTTGATCACTGTGTCCAGCTCTGGTCAGTCTGCACCTTGAGCCCTGTGTCCAAATCTGGTCAGATTGCACCTTGAGCACTGTGTCCAGTTCTGGTCAGACTGCACCTTGATCAGTGTGTCCAGCTCTGGTCACACTGCACCTTGAGCACAGTGTCCAGCTCTGGTCAGACTGCACCTTGAGCACTGTGTCCAGCTCTGGTAAGACTGCACCTTGAGCACTGTGTCCAGTTCTGGTCAGACTGCACCTTGAGCACTGTGTCCAGCTCTGGTCAGAATACACCTTGAGCACTGTGTCCAGCTCTGGCAAGACTGCACCTTGATCACTGTGTCCAGCTCTGGTCAGACAGCACCTTGAGCCCTGTGTCCAAATCTGGTCAGACTGCACCTTGAGTACAGTGTCCAGCTCTGGTCAGACTGCACCTTGAGCACTGTGTCCAGGTCTGGTCATACTGCACCTTGAGTACAGTGTCCAGCTCTGGTCAGACTGCACCTTGAGCACTGTGTCCAGCTCTGGTCAGACTGCACCTTGAGCACTGAGTCCAGCTCTGGTCAGACTGCAACTTTAACAATGTGTCCAGCTCCGGTCAGACTGCACCTTGAGCACTGTGTCCAGCTCTGGTCAGACTGCACCTTGAGCACTGTGTCCAGCTCTGGTCCGAATACACCTTGAGCAATGTGTCCAGCTATGGTCCGACTGCACCTTGAGCACTGTGTCGTCAGATTGCACCTTGAGCACTGTGTCCAGGTCTGCTCTGACTGCACCATGAGCACCGTGTCCAGCTCTGGTCAGACTGCACTTAGAGCACCGTGTCCAGCTGCGGTCAGACTGCACATTGAGCACCGTGTCCAGCTGTGGTCAGACTGCACCTTGAGCACTGTGTCCAGCTCTGGTCAGACTTGACCTTGAGCACTGTGTCCACTTCTGGACAGACTGCAGCTTTAGCGGTGTGTCCAGTACTGCTTAGACTTGACCTTAAAGACTGTGGTCTGTTCTGATCAGAATACATATTCAGCACTGTCTCCAATCCTGGTCAGACATCACGTTGATCACTGTTTCCAGCTCTGCTCAGACTGCCCCTTCAGCACTGTGTCCTGCTCTGGTCAGACTGCACCTTGAGCACGGTGTCCAGCTCTGGTTAGACTGCACCTTGATCACTGTGTCCAGCTCTGGTCAGACTGCACCTTGAGCACCGTGTCCAACTCTGGTCAGACAGCACTTGGAGCACCGTGTCCAGCTGTGGTCAGACTGCACATTGAGCACCGTGTCCAGCTGTGGTCAGACTGCACATTGAGCCCTGTGTCCAGCTCTGGTCAGACTTCACCTTGAGCACTGTGTCCACTTCTGGTCAGAATGCAGCTTTAGCGGTGTGTCCAGTACTGCTTAGACTTGACCTTAAATACTGAGGCCTGTTCTGATCAGAATACACGTTGAGCACTGTCTCCAATCCTGGTCAGAATTCACGTTGATCACTGTGTACAGCTCTGGTCAGACTGAACCTTCAGCACTGTGTCCAGCTCTGGTCAGACTGCACATTGATGACTGTCTCCATCTCTGGTCAGACTGCACCTTGATCACTGTGTCCAGCTCTGGTCAGACTGCACCTTGAGCACTGTATCCTGCTCTGGTCAGACTGCACCTTGAGCCCTGTGTCCATCTCTGGTCACACTGCACCTTGAACGCTGTGTCCTGCACTGGTCACACTGCACCTTGATCACTATGTCCAGCTCTGGTAAGACTGCACCTTGATCACTGTGTCCAGCTCTGGTCAGACTGCACCTTGAGCCCTGAGTCCAAATCTGGTCAGACTGCACCTTGAGCACTGTGTCCAGTTCTGGTCAGACTGCACCTTGATCACTGTGTCCAAATCTGGTCAGACTGCACCTTGAGCACTGTGTCCAGCTCTGGTCAGACTGCACCTTGAGCACTGTGTCCAGCTCTGGTCAGACTGCACCTTGAGCACTGTGTCCAGCTCTGGTCAGACTGCACCTTGAGCACTGAGTCCAGCTCTGGTCAGACTGCAACTTTAACAATGTGTCCAGCTCTGGTCAGACTGCACCTTGAGCACTGTGTCCAGCTCTGGTCAGACTGCACCTTGAAAACTGTGTCCAGCTCTGGTCAGAATGCACCTTGAGCAATGTGTCCATCTCTGGTCAGACTGCACCTTGAGCACTGTGTTGTCAGATTGCACCTTGTGCACTGTGTCCAGGTCTGGTCATACTGCACCATGAGTACCGTGTCCAGCTCTGGTCAGACTGCACTTGGAGCACCGTGTCCAGCTGTGGTCAGACTGCACATTGAGCACCGTGTCCAGCTGTGGTCAGACTGCACCTTGAGCACTGTGTCAAGCTATGGTCAGACTTCATCTTGAGTACTGTGTCCACTTCTGGTCAGACTACAGCTTTAGTGGTGTGTCCAGTACTGCTTAGACTTGACCTTAAAGACTGTGATCTGTTCTGATCAGAATACATATTCAGCACTGTCTCCAATCCTGGTCAGACATCACGTTGATCACTGTGTCCAGCTCTGGTCAGACTGCCCCTTCAGAACTGTGTCCAGCTCTGGTCAGACTGTACATTGATGACTGTGTCCAGCTCTGGTCAGACTGCACCTTGATCACTGTGTCCAGCTCTGGTCAGACTGCACCTTGAGCACTGTGTCCAGCTTTGGTCAGACTGCAACTTGAGCACTGTATCCAGCTCTGGTCAGGCTGCACCTTGCGAACAGTGTCCAGCTCTGGTCAGACTTCAGCTTGAGCACTTTGTCCATCCCTGGTCAGACTGCACCTTGAACGCTGTGTCCTGCACTGGTCACACTGCACCTTGAGCACTGTGTCCAGCTCTGGTAAGACTGCACCTTGATCACTGTGTCCAGCTCTGGTCAGACTGCACCTTGAGCACTGTGGCCAAATCTGGTCAGACTGCACCATGAGCATTGTGTCCAGTTCTGGTCAGACTGCACATTGATCACTGTGTCCAGCTCTGGTCAGACTGCACCTTGAGCACAGTGTCCAGCTCTGGGCAGACTGTACATTGATGACTGTGTCCAGCTCTGGTCAGACTGCACCTTGATCACTGTGTCCAGCTCTGGTCAGACTGCACCTTGAGCACTGTGTCCAGCTTTGGTCAGACTGCAACTTGAGCACTGTATCCAGCTCTGGTCAGGCTGCACCTTGCGAACAGTGTCCAGCTCTGGTCAGACTTCAGCTTGAGCACTTTGTCCATCCCTGGTCAGACTGCACCTTGAACGCTGTGTCCTGCACTGGTCACACTGCACCTTGAGCTCTGTGTCCAGCTCTGGTAAGACTGCACCTTGATCACTGTGTCCAGCTCTGCTCAGACTGCACCTTGAGCACTGTGGCCAAATCTGGTCAGACTGCACCATGAGCATTGTGTCCACCTCTGATCAGACTGCACCTTGAGCACAGTGTCCAAATCTGGTCAGACTTCACCTTGAGCACTGTGTCCAGCTCTGATCAGACTGCACCTTGAGCACTGTGTCCAGCTCTGGTCAGAGTGCACCTTGAGCACTGGGTCCAGCTTTGGTCAGACTGCACCTTGAGCACTGTGTCCAGCTTTGGTCAGACTGCACCTTGAGCACTGTGTCCAGCTCTGGTCAGACTGCACCTTGAGCACTGAGTCCAGCTCTGGTCAGACTGCAACTTTAACAATGTTTCCATCTCTGGTCAGACTGCACCTTGAGCACTGTGTCCAGCTCTGGTCAGACTGCACCTTGAGCACTGTGTCCAGCTCTGGTCAGACTGCACCTTGAGCACTGTGTCGTCAGATTGCACCTTGAGCACTGTGTCCAAGTCTGGTCAGACTGCACCATGAGCACCGTATCCAGCTATGGTCAGACTGCACTTGGAGCACCGTGTCCAGCTGTGGTCAGACTGCACCTTGAGCACTGTGTCAAGCTATGGTCAGACTTCATCTTGAGTACTGTGTCCACTTCTGGTCAGACTACAGCTTTAGTGGTGTGTCCAGTACTGCTTAGACTTGACCTTAAAGACTGTGATCTGTTCTGATCAGAATACATATTCAGCACTGTCTCCAATCCTGGTCAGACATCACGTTGATCACTGTGTCCAGCTCTGGTCAGACTGCCCCTTCAGAACTGTGTCCAGCTCTGGTCAGACTGTACATTGATGACTGTGTCCAGCTCTGGTCAGACTGCACCTTGATCACTGTGTCCAGCTCTGGTCAGACTGCACCTTGAGCACTGTGTCCAGCTTTGGTCAGACTGCAACTTGAGCACTGTATCCAGCTCTGGTCAGGCTGCACCTTGCGAACAGTGTCCAGCTCTGGTCAGACTTCAGCATGAGCACTTTGTCCATCCCTGGTCAGACTGCACCTTGAACGCTGTGTCCTGCACTGGTCACACTGCACCTTGAGCACTGTGTCCAGCTCTGGTAAGACTGCACCTTGATCACTGTGTCCAGCTCTGGTCAGACTGCACCTTGAGCACTGTGGCCAAATCTGGTCAGACTGCACCATGAGCATTGTGTCCAGTTCTGGTCAGACTGCACATTGATCACTGTGTCCAGCTCTGGTCAGACTGCACCTTGAGCACAGTGTCCAGCTCTGGGCAGACTGCACCTTGATCACTGTGTCCAGCTCTGGTCAGACTGCACCTTGAGCACAGTGTCCAAATCTGGTCAGACTTCACCTTGAGCACTGTGTCCAGCTCTGATCAGACTGCACCTTGAGCACTGTGTCCAGCTCTGGTCAGAGTGCACCTTGAGCACTGTGTCCAGCTTTGGTCAGACTGCACCTTGAGCACTGTGTCCATCTCTGGTCAGACTGCACCTTGAGCACTGAGTCCAGCTCTGGTCAGACTGCAACTTTAACAATGTTTCCATCTCTGGTCAGACTGCACCTTGAGCACTGTGTCCAGCTCTGGTCAGACTGCACCTTGAGCACTGTGTCGTCAGATTGCACCTTGAGCACTGTGTCCAAGTCTGGTCAGACTGCACCATGAGCACCGTATCCAGCTATGGTCAGACTGCACTTGGAGCACCGTGTCCAGCTGTGGTCAGACTGCACATTGAGCACCGTGTCCAGCTGTGGACAGACTGCACCCTGAGCAATGTGTCCAACTCTGGTCAGACTTCAGCTTGAGCACTGTGTCCACTTCTGGTCAGACTGCTGATTTAGCGGTGTGTCCAGTACTGCTTAGACTTGACCTTAAAGACTGAGGCCTGTTCTGATCAGAATACATGTTGAGCACTGTCTCCAATCCTGGTCAGAATTCACGTTGACCACTGTGTCCAGCTCTGGTCAGACTGCACCTTCAGCACTGTGTCCAGCTCTGGTCAGACTGTACATTGATGACTGTGTCCAGCTCTGGTCAGACTGCACCTTGAGCACTGTGTCCAGCTTTGGACAGACTGCAACTTGAACACTGTGTCAAACTCTGGTCAGACTGCACCTTGAGCCCTGTGTCCATCTCTGGTCAGACTGCACCTTGAACGCTGTGTCCTGCACTGGTCACACTGCACCTTGAGCACTGTGTCCAGCTCTGGTAAGACTGCAACTTGATCACTGTGTCCAGCTCTGGTCAGTCTGCACCTTGAGCCCTGTGTCCAAATCTGGTCAGATTGCACCTTGAGCACTGTGTCCAGTTCTGGTCAGACTGCACCTTGATCAGTGTGTCCAGCTCTGGTCACACTGCACCTTGAGCACAGTGTCCAGCTCTGGTCAGACTGCACCTTGAGCACTGTGTCCAGCTCTGGTAAGACTGCACCTTGAGCACTGTGTCCAGTTCTGGTCAGACTGCACCTTGAGCACTGTGTCCAGCTCTGGTCAGAATACACCTTGAGCACTGTGTCCAGCTCTGGCAAGACTGCACCTTGATCACTGTGTCCAGCTCTGGTCAGACAGCACCTTGAGCCCTGTGTCCAAATCTGGTCAGACTGCACCTTGAGTACAGTGTCCAGCTCTGGTCAGACTGCACCTTGAGCACTGTGTCCAGGTCTGGTCATACTGCACCTTGAGTACAGTGTCCAGCTCTGGTCAGACTGCACCTTGAGCACTGTGTCCAGCTCTGGTCAGACTGCACCTTGAGCACTGAGTCCAGCTCTGGTCAGACTGCAACTTTAACAATGTGTCCAGCTCCGGTCAGACTGCACCTTGAGCACTGTGTCCAGCTCTGGTCAGACTGCACCTTGAGCACTGTGTCCAGCTCTGGTCCGAATACACCTTGAGCAATGTGTCCAGCTATGGTCCGACTGCACCTTGAGCACTGTGTCGTCAGATTGCACCTTGAGCACTGTGTCCAGGTCTGCTCTGACTGCACCATGAGCACCGTGTCCAGCTCTGGTCAGACTGCACTTAGAGCACCGTGTCCAGCTGCGGTCAGACTGCACATTGAGCACCGTGTCCAGCTGTGGTCAGACTGCACCTTGAGCACTGTGTCCAGCTCTGGTCAGACTTGACCTTGAGCACTGTGTCCACTTCTGGACAGACTGCAGCTTTAGCGGTGTGTCCAGTACTGCTTAGACTTGACCTTAAAGACTGTGGTCTGTTCTGATCAGAATACATATTCAGCACTGTCTCCAATCCTGGTCAGACATCACGTTGATCACTGTTTCCAGCTCTGCTCAGACTGCCCCTTCAGCACTGTGTCCTGCTCTGGTCAGACTGCACCTTGAGCACGGTGTCCAGCTCTGGTTAGACTGCACCTTGATCACTGTGTCCAGCTCTGGTCAGACTGCACCTTGAGCATCGTGTCCAGCTCTGGTCAGTCTGCACCATGAGCACCATTTCCATCTCTTGTCAGACTGCACCTTTTGCACTGTATTCAGCTCTGGTCAGATTGCACCTTGACCACTGTGTCCAGCTCTGGTCAGGCTGCACCTTGATCACTGTGTCCAGTTCTGGTCCGACTGCTCCTTGAGCACTGTGTCCAGCTCTGTTCAGACTTCACCTTGAGCACTATGTCCATTTCTGGTCACGCTGCAGCTTTAGCGTTGTGCCCAGTACTGCTTAGACTTGACCTTAAAGACCGTGGCCTTTTCTGATCGGAATACATGTTGAGCACTGTCTCCAATCCTGGTCAGACTTCACCTTGATCACTGTGTCCAGCTCTGGTCAGACTGCACCTTCAGCATTGTGTCCAACTCTGGTCAGACTGTACATTGATGACTGTGTCCAGCTGTGGTCAGACTGCCCCTTCAGCACTGTGTCCAGCTCTGGTCAGACTGTACATTGATTTCTGTGTCCAGCTCTGGTCAGACTGCACCTTCATCACTGTGTCCAGCTCTGGTCATACTGCACCATGTGCACTGTATCCTGCTCTGGTCAGACTGCACCTTAAGCCCTGTATCCATCTCCGTTCAGACTACACGCTCAAAGCCATGTCCAGCTTTGATAAGACTGCACCTTGAGCGCTCTGTCCAGCTCTGGTCAGACTGCACCTTGAGCACTGTGTCCAGCTCTGGTCAGACTGCACCTTGAGCACTGTGTCTAGCTCCGGTGAGACTGCACCTTGAGCACTGTGTCCAGCTATGGTCAGACTGCACCTTGAGCACTGTGTCGTCAGATTGCACCTTGAGCACAGTGTTCAGGTCTGGTCAGACTGCTGATTTAGCGGTGTGTCCAGTACTGCTTAGACTTGACCTTAAAGACTGAGGCCTGTTCTGATCAGAATACATGTTGAGCACTGTCTCCAATCCTGGTCAGAATTCACGTTGATCACTGTGTCCAGCTCTGGTCAGACTGCACCTTCAGCACTGTGTCCAGCTCTGGTCAGACTGTACATTGATGACTGTGTCCAGCTCTGGTCAGACTGCACATTGATCACTGTGACCAGCTCTGGTCAGACTGCACCTTGAGCCCTGTATCCAGCTTTGGTCAGACTGCAACTTGAGCACTGTGTCAAGCTCTGGTCAGACTGCACCTTGAGCCCTGTGTCCACCTCTGGTCAGACTGCACCTTGAACGCTGTGTCCTGCACTGGTCACACTGCACCTTGAGCACTGTGTCCAGCTCTGGTAAGACTGCACCTTGATCACTGTGTCCAGCTCTGGTCAGACTGCACCTTGAGCACTGTGTCCAAATCTGGTCAGATTGCACCTTGAGCACTGTGTCCAGTTCTGGTCAGACTGCACCTTGATCAGTGTGTCCAGCTGTGGTCACACTGCACCTTGAGCACTGTGTCCAGCTCTGGTCAGACTGCACCTTGAGCACTGTGTCCAGCTCTGGTCAGACTGCACCTTGAGCACTGTGTCCAGCTCTGGTCAGACTGCACCTTGAGCACTGTGTCCAGCTCTGGTCAGACTTCACCTTGAGCACTGAGTCCAGCTCTGGTCAGACTGCAACTTTAACAATGTGTCCAGCTCTGGTCAGACTGCACCTTGAGCACTGTGTCCAGCTCTGGTAAGACTGCACCTTGAGCACTGTCTCCAGCTCTGGTCAGAATGCACCTTGAGCAATGTGTCCAGCTCTGGTCAGACTTCACCTTGAGTACTTTGTCCATCCCTGGTCAGACTGCACCTTGAACGCTGTGTCCTGCACTGGTCACACTGCACTTTGAGCACTGTGTCCTGCTCTGGTAAGACTGCACCTTGATCACTGTGTCCAGCTCTGGTCAGACTGCACCTTGAGCCCTGTGTCCAAATCTGGTCAGACTGCACCTTGAGCACTGTGTCCAGTTCTGGTCATACTGCACCTTGATCACTGTGTCCAGTTCTGGTCAGACTGCACCTTGATCACTGTGTCAAGCTCTGGTCAGACTGCACCTTGAGCTTAGTTTCCAAATCTGGTCAGACTTCACCTTGAGCACTGTGTCCAGCTCTGGTCAGATTGCACCTTGAGCACTGTGTCCAGCTCTGGTCAGACTGCACCTTGAGCACTGTGTCCAGCTCTGGTCAGACTGCACCTTGAGCACTGAGTCCAGCTCTGGTCAGACTGCAACTTTAATAATGTGTCCATCTCTGGTAAGACTGCAGCTTGAGCACTGTGTCCAGCTCTGGTCAGACTGCACCTTGAGAACTGTGTCCAGCTCTGGTCAGAATGCACCTTGAGCAATGGGTCCAGCTATGGTCCGACTGCACCTTGAGCACTGTGTCGTCAGATTGCACCTTGAGCATTGTGGCCAGGTCTGGCCAGACTGCACCATGAGCACCGTGTCCAACTCTGGTCAGACAGCACTTGGAGCACCGTGTCCAGCTGTGGTCAGACTGCACCTTGAGCACTGTATCCAGCTCTCGTCAGACTGCACCTTGAGCACTGTGTCCAGGTCTCGTCATACTGCAGAATGATCACTGTGTCCAGCTCTGGTCAGGCTTCACCTTGCGAACTGTGTCCAGCTCTGGTCAGACTTCACCTTGAGCACTTTGTCCATCCCTGGTCAGACTGCACCTTGAACACTGTGTCCTGCACTGGTCACACTGCACCTTGAGCACTGTGTCCAGCTCTGGTAAGACTGCACCTTGATCACTGTGTCCAGCTCTGGTCAGACTGCACCTTGAGCCCTGTGTCCAAATCTGGTCAGACTGCACCTTGAGCACTGTGTCCAGTTCTGGTCAGACTGCACCTTGATCACTTTGTCCAGTTCTGGTCAGACTGCACCTTGAGCACAGTATCCAAATCTGGTCAGACTTCACCTTGAGCACTTTTTCCAGCTCTGGTCAGACTGCACCTTGATCACTTTGTCCAGCTCTGGTCAGACTGCATCTTGAGCACAGTGTCCAGCTCTGGTCAGACTGCACCTTGAGCACTGAGTCCAGCACTGGTCAGACTGCAACTTTAACAATGTGTCCATCTCTGGTCAGACTGCACCTTGAGCACTGTGTCCAGCTCTGGTCAGATTGCACCTTGAGCACTGTCTCCAGCTCTGGTCAGAATGCACCTTGAGCAATGTGTCCAGCTTTGGTCAGACTGCACCTTGAGCACTGTGTAGTCAGACTGCACCTTGAGCACTGTGTCCAGCTCTGGTCAGATTGCACCTTGAGCACTGTGTCCAGCTCTGGTCAGAATGCACCTTGAGCACTGTGTCCAGCTCTGGTCAGACTGCACCTTGAGCACTGTGTCCAGCTCTGGTCAGTCTGCACCTTGAGCACTGAGTCCAGCTCTGGTCAGACTGCAACTTTAACAATGTCTCCAGCTCTGGTCAGACTGCACCTTGAGCACTGTGTCCAGCTCTGGTCAGACTGCACCTTGAGCACTGTGTCCAGCTCTGGTCAGAATGCACCTTGAGCAATGTGTCCAGCTATGGTCAGACTGCACCAAGAGCACTGTGTCGTCAGATTGCACCTTGAGCATTGTGTCCAGGTCTGGTCAGACTGCACTTGGAGCACCGTGTCCAGCTGTGGTCAGACTGCACATTGAGCACCTTGTCCAGCTGTGGTCAGACTGCACCTTGAGCACTGTGTCCAGCTCTGGTCAGACTTCACCTTGAGCACTGTGTCCACTTCTGGTCAGACTGCAGCTTTAGCGGTGTGTCCAGTACTGCTTAGACTTGACCTTAAAGACTGTGGTCTGTTCTGATCAGAATACATATTCAGCACTGTCTCCAATCCTGGTCAGACTTCACGTTGGTCACTGTGTCCAGCTCTGGTCAGACTGCACCTTCAGCACTGTGTCCAGCTCTGGTCAGACTGCACACTGATGACTGTGTCCAGGTCTGGTCATACTGCACAATGAGCACTCTGTCCAGCTCTGGTCAGACTGCACCTTGAGCACTGTGTCCAGCTCTGATCAGACTTCACCTTGAGCACTTTGTCCAGCTCTGGCCAGACTGCACAATGAGCACTCTGTCCAGCTCTGGTCAGACTGCACCTTGAGCACTGTGTCCAGCTCTCGTCAGACTGCACTTGGAGCACCGTGTCCAGCTGTGGTCAGACTGCACATTGAGCACCGTGTCCAGTTGTGGTCAGACTGCACCTTGTGCACCGTGTCCAGCTGTGGTCAGACTGCACCTTGAGCACTTTGTCCAGCTCTGGTCAGACTGCACCTTGAGCACTGTATCCAGCTCTGGTCAGAGTTCACCTTGAGCACTGTGTCTACTTCTGGTCAGGCTGCAGCTTTAGCGGTGTGTCCAGTACTGTTTAGACTTGACCTCAAAAACTGTGGCCTGTTCTGATCAGAATACACATTGTGCACTGTCTCCAATCCTGGTGAGACTTCACCTTGATCACTTTGTCCAGCTCTGGTCAGACTGCACATTGAGCACCGTGTTCAGCTCTGGTCAGACTGCACCTTGAGCACTGTGTCCAGCTCTGGTCAGACTGCACCCTGAGTACTGTGTCCAGCTCTGGTCAGACGTCACCTTGATCACTGTATCTACTTCTGGTCAGGCTGCAGCTTTAGCTGTGTGTCCAGTAATCTTTAGACTTGACCTTAAAGACTGTGGCCTGTTCTGATCAGAATACACGTTGTACACTGTCTCCAATCCTGGTCAGACTTCACCTTGATCACTGTGTCCAGCTCTGGTCAGACTGTACATTGATCACTGTGTCCAGCTCTGGTCAGACTGCACCTTGATCACTGTGTCCAGCTCTGATCAGGCTGCACCTTGATCACTGTGTCCAGCTCTGATCAGATTGCACCTTGAGCACTTTATCCAGCTCTGGTAGGACTGCACCTTGAGCACTGTGTCCAGCTCTGCTCAGACTGCACCTTGAGCACCGTGTCCAGTCCTGGTCAGACTGCACATTGAGCACTGTGTCCAGCTCTGGTCACACTGCACCTTGAGCACTGTGTCCTGCTCTGTTCAGACTACACCTTGAGCCCTCTGTCCATCTCTGTTCAGACTACACCCTGAAAATCGTCTCCAGCTTTGGTCAGACTGCACCTTGAGCACTGTGTCCAGCTCTGGTCAGACTGCACCTTGAACGCTGTGTCCTGCTCTGGTCAGACTGCACCTTGAGCACTGTGTCCAGCTCTGGTCACACTGCACCTTGAGCACTGTTTCCTGCTCTGGTCAGACTACACCTTGAGCCCTGTATCCATTTCTGTTCAGACTACACCCTTAAAACCGTCTCCAGCTTTGGTGAGACTGCACCTTGAACGCTGTGTCCAGCTCTGGTCAGACTGCATATTGAACACTGTGTCGAGCTCTGGTCAAACTGCACCGTGAGCACTGTGTCCAGCTATGGCCAGACTGCACCTTGATCACTGTGTCCAGCTCTGGTCAGACTGCACCTTTAGCAATGTGTCCACCTCTGGTCATACTGCACCTTGAGCACTATGTCCAGCTCTGGTCATACTGCACAAAGACCGCTGTGTTCAGCTCTGGTCAGACTGCAGCTTGCGAACTGTGTCCAGCTCTGGACAGACTTCACCTTGAGCACTGTGTCCAGCTCTGGTCAGACTGCACAATGAGCACTCTGTCCAGCTCTGGTCGGACTGCACAATGAGCACTCTGTCCAGCTCTGGTCAGACTGTACATTGATCACTGTGTCCAGCTCTGATCAGACTGCACCTTGAGCACTGTATCCAGCTCTCGTCAGACTGCACCTTGAGCACTGTGTCCAGGTCTCGTCATACTGCAGAATGATCACTGTGTCCAGCTCTGGTCAGGCTTCACCTTGCGAACTGTGTCCAGCTCTGGTCAGACTTCACCTTGAGCACTTTGTCCATCCCTGGTCAGACTGCACCTTGAACACTGTGTCCTGCACTGGTCACACTGCACCTTGAGCACTGTGTCCAGCTCTGGTAAGACTGCACCTTGATCACTGTGTCCAGCTCTGGTCAGACTGCACCTTGAGCACTGTGTCCAAATCTGGTCAGACTGCACCTTGAGCACTGTGTCCAGTTCTGGTCAGACTGCACCTTGATCACTTTGTCCAGTTCTGGTCAGACTGCACCTTGAGCACAGTATCCAAATCTGGTCAGACTTCACCTTGAGCACTTTTTCCAGCTCTGGTCAGACTGCACCTTGATCACTTTGTCCAGCTCTGGTCAGACTGCATCTTGAGCACAGTGTCCAGCTCTGGTCAGACTGCACCTTGAGCACTGAGTCCAGCACTGGTCAGACTGCAACTTTAACAATGTGTCCATCTCTGGTCAGACTGCACCTTGAGCACTGTGTCCAGCTCTGGTCAGATTGCACCTTGAGCACTGTCTCCAGCTCTGGTCAGAATGCACCTTGAGCAATGTGTCCAGCTATGGTCAGACTGCACCTTGAGCACTGTGTAGTCAGACTGCACCTTGAGCACTGTGTCCAGCTCTGGTCAGATTGCACCTTGAGCACTGTGTCCAGCTCTGGTCAGAATGCACCTTGAGCACTGTGTCCAGCTCTGGTCAGACTGCACCTTGAGCACTGTGTCCAGCTCTGGTCAGTCTGCACCTTGAGCACTGAGTCCAGCTCTGGTCAGACTGCAACTTTAACAATGTGTCCAGCTCTGGTCAGACTGTACATTGATCACTGTGTCCAGCTCTGGTCAGACTGCACCTTGATCACTGTGTCCAGCTCTGGTCAGACTGCACCTTGATCACTGTGTCCAGCTTTGGTCAGACTGCAACTTGAGCACCGTGTCAAGCTCTGGTCAGACTGCACCTTGAGCACTGTGTCCAACTCTGGTCAGACTGCACCTTGAGCATTTTGTCCAGCTCTGGTCAGACCTCACCTTGAGCACTGAGTCCAGCTCTTGACAGACAGCACCTTGGCAGTGTGTCCAGCTCTGGTCAGACTGCACCTTGAACGCTGTGTCCAGCTATGGTCAGACTGCACCTTGATCACTGTGTCCAGCTTTAGTCAGACTGCACCTTGACAATGTGTCCAGCTCTAGTCAGACTGCACCTTTAGCAATTTGTCCACCTCTGGTCAGGCTGCACCTTGAGCACTGTGTCCAGGTCTGGTCATACTGCACAATGAGCACTCTGTCCAGCTCTGGTCAGACTGCACCTTGAGCACTGTGTCCAGCTCTGATCAGACTTCACCTTGAGCACTTTGTCCAGCTCTGGCCGGACTGCACAATGAGCACTCTGTCCAGCTCTGGTCAGACTGCACCTTGAGCACTGTGTCCAGCTCTCGTCAGACTGCACTTGGAGCACCGTGTCCAGCTGTGGTCAGACTGCACATTGAGCACCGTGTCCAGTTGTGGTCAGACTGCACCTTGTGCACCGTGTCCAGCTGTGGTCAGACTGCACCTTGAGCACTTTGTCCAGCTCTGGTCAGACTGCACCTTGAGCACTGTATCCAGCTCTGGTCAGAGTTCACCTTGAGCACTGTGTCTACTTCTGGTCAGGCTGCAGCTTTAGCGGTGTGTCCAGTACTGTTTAGACTTGACCTCAAAGACTGTGGCCTGTTCTGATCAGAATACACATTGTGCACTGTCTCCAATCCTGGTGAGACTTCACCTTGATCACTTTGTCCAGCTCTGGTCAGACTGCACATTGAGCACCGTGTTCAGCTCTGGTCAGACTGCACCTTGAGCACCGTGTCCAGCTCTGGTCAGACTGCACCCTGAGTACTGTGTCCAGCTCTGGTCAGTCTGCACCTTGAGGACTGTGTCCAGCTCTGGTCAGACTGCACCTTGAGCACTTTGTCTAGCTGTGGTCAGACTGCACCTTGAGCACTTTGTCCAGCTCTGGTCAGACTGCACATTGAGCACTGTCTCCAGCTCTGGTCAGACGTCACCTTGATCACTGTATCTACTTCTGGTCAGGCTGCAGCTTTAGCTGTGTGTCCAGTACTGTTTAGACTTGACCTTAAAGACTGTGGCCTGTTCTGATCAGAATACACGTTGTACACTGTCTCCAATCCTGGTCAGACTTCACCTTGATCACTGTGTCCAGCTCTGGTCAGACTGTACATTGATCACTGTGTCCAGCTCTGGTCAGACTGCACCTTGATCACTGTGTCCAGCTCTGATCAGACTGCACCTTGATCACTGTGTCCAGCTCTGATCAGATTGCACCTTGAGCACTTTATCCAGCTCTGGTAGGACTGCACCTTGAGCACTGTGTCCAGCTCTGCTCAGACTGCACCTTGAGCACCGTGTCCAGTCCTGGTCAGACTGCACATTGAGCACTGTGTCCAGCTCTGGTCACACTGCACCTTGAGCACTGTGTCCTGCTCTGTTCAGACTACACCTTGAGCCCTCTGTCCATCTCTGTTCAGACTACACCCTGAAAATCGTCTCCAGCTTTGGTCAGACTGCACCTTGAGCACTGTGTCCAGCTCTGGTCAGACTGCACCTTGAACGCTGTGTCCTGCTCTGGTCAGACTGCACCTTGAGCACTGTGTCCAGCTCTGGTCACACTGCACCTTGAGCACTGTGTCCTGCTCTGGTCAGACTACACCTTGAGCCCTGTATCCATTTCTGTTCAGACTACACCCTTAAAACCGTCTCCAGCTTTGGTGAGACTGCACCTTGAACGCTGTGTCCAGCTCTGGTCAGACTGCATATTGAACACTGTGTCGAGCTCTGGTCAAACTGCACCGTGAGCACTGTGTCCAGCTATGGTCAGACTGCACCTTGATCACTGTGTCCAGCTCTGGTCAGACTGCACCTTTAGCAATGTGTCCACCTCTGGTCATACTGCACCTTGAGCACTTCGTCCAGCTCTGGTCATACTGCACAAAGACCGCTGTGTTCAGCTCTGGTCAGACTGCAGCTTGCGAACAGTGTCCAGCTCTGGACAGACTTCACCTTGAGCACTGTGTCCAGCTCTGGTCAGACTGCACAATGAGCACTCTGTCCAGCTCTGGTCGGACTGCACAATGAGCACTCTGTCCAGCTCTGGTCAGACTGCACAATGAGCACTCTGTCCAGCTCTGGTCAGACTGCAACTTGAGCAATGTTTCCAGGTCTGGTCTGACTGCACCTTGAGCAATGTGTCCAGCTCTGGTCTTACTGCACCTTGAGCCCAGTGTCCAGCTCTGGTCAGACTGCACTTTGAGCCCAGTGTCCATCCCTGGTCAGCCTGCACCTTCAACACCGTGTCCAGCTCTGGTCAGACTGCACCTGGAGCAATGTGTCCACCTCTGGTCAGACTGCACATTGAGCACTGTGTCCCGCTCTAGTCAGATTGCACCTTGATCACTGTGTCCAGCTCTGCTCAGACTGCACAATGAGCACTGTGTCCAGCTGTGGTCACACTGCACATTGAGCACTCTGTCCATCTCTGGTTAGACTGCACCTTGGGCACTGTGTCCTGCTCTGACCAGACTGCACCTTGAGCACTGTGTCCAGCTCTGGTCAGACTGCACCTTGAGCACGGTGTCCATCTCTGGTTAGACTGCACCTTGAGCACTGTGTCCTGCTCTGGGCAGACTGCACCTTGAGCACTGTGTCCAGCTCTGCTCTGACTGCACCTTGAGCATTGTGTCCTCAACTGGTCAGACTGCACCTTGAGCACTGTGTTCAGCTCTGGTCACACTGCATCTTGATCTCTGTGTCCAGCTCTGGTCAGACTGCACCTTGATCACTGTGTCCAGCTCTGGTCAGACTGCACCTTGACAATGTGTCCAGCTCTAGTCAGACTGCACCTTTAGCAATGTGTCCACCTCTGGTCAGACTGCACCTTGAGCACTGTGTTCAGCTCTGGTCATACTGCACCTTGCGAACTGTGTCCAGCTCTGGACAGACTTCAACTTGAGCACTGTGTCCAGCTCTGGTCAGACTGCACAATGAGCACTCTGTCCAGCTCTGGTCAGACTGCACCTTGAGCACTGTGTGCAGCTCTGGTCAGACTGCAACTTGAGCAATGTGTCCAGATCTGGTCTGACTGCACCTTCAGCAATGTGTCCAGCTCTGGTCTTACTGCACCTTGAGCACAGTGTCCAGCTCTGATCAGACTGCACTTTGAGCCCAGTGTCCATCTCTTGTCAGCCTGCACCTTGAGCACTGTGTCCAGCTCTGGTCAGACTGCACAATGAGCACTGTGTCCAGCTCAGGTCAGACTGCACAATGAGCACTGTGTCCTGCTCTGGTTAGACTCCCCCTTGAGCACTGTGCCCATCTCTGTTCAGGCTGCACCTTGAGCACTGTGTCCCGCTCTGGTCCGACTGCACCTTGAGCACTGTGTCCTCAAGTGGTCAGATTGCACCTTGAGCACTGTGTCCAGCTCTGGTCAGACTGCACAATGAGCACTGTGTCCAGCTGTGGTCACACTGCACAATGAGCACTCTGTTCACCTCTGGTTAGACTGCACCTTGAGCATTGTATCCAGCTCTGGTAGGACTGCACCTTGAGCACTGTGACCAGGTCTGGTCAGATTGCACCTTGAGCACTGTGTCCCGGTCTGATCAGACTGCACCTTGAGCACTGTGTCCAGGGCTGGTCAGACTGCACCTTGAGCACTGTGTCCAGCTCTGGTCAGACTGCACATTGAGCACTGTGTCCAGCTCTGGTCAAATTGCACTTTGAGTACAGTGCCCAGCTCTGCTCAGACGGCACCTTGAGCACCGTGCCCCGTCCTCGTCAGGCTGCACATTCAGCACCGTGTCCAGCTCTGGTCACACTGCTCTTTGTGCACTGTGTCCTGCTCTGTTGAGACTGCACCTTAAGCCCTGTGTCAATCTCTGGTCAGACTGCACCCTCAGAACCTTGTCCAGCTCTGGTCAGACAGCACCTTGAGCACAGTATCCAGCTCTGGTCAGACTGCCCCTTGAGCACTGTGTCCAGCTCTGGTCAGACTGCACCTTGAGCACTGTGTCCAGCTCGGGTCAGACTGCACCTTGAGCACTGTGTCCAGCTCAGGTCCGACTGCACCTTGAGCACTGTGTCCAGCTCTGGTCAGACTGTACCTTGAGCACTGTGTCCAGCTCTGGTCAGACTGCACCATGAGCACTGTGTCCTGCTCTGGTCAGACAGCACCTTGAGCACTGTGTCCAGCTCTGGTCAGACTGCACCTTGAGCACTGTGTCCAGCTCTGGTCAGACTGCACCTTGAGCACTGTGTCCAGCTCTGGTCAGACTGCACCTTGATCACTGTGTCCAGCTCTGGTCAGACTGCACCTTGACAATGTGTCCAGCTCTAGTCAGACTGCACCTTTAGCAATGTGTCCACCTCTGGTCAGACTGCACCTTGAGCAATGTGTTCAGCTCTGGTCATACTGCACCTTGCGAACTGTGTCCAGCTCTGGACAGACTTCAACTTGAGCACTGTGTCCAGCTCTGGTCAGACTGCACAATGAGCACTCTGTCCAGCTCTGGTCAGACTGCACCTTGAGCACTGTGTGCAGCTCTGGTCAGACTGCAACTTGAGCAATGTGTCCAGATCTGGTCTGACTGCACCTTCAGCAATGTGTCCAGCTCTGGTCTTACTGCACCTTGAGCACAGTGTCCAGCTCTGATCAGACTGCACTTTGAGCCCAGTGTCCATCTCTTGTCAGCCTGCACCTTGAGCACTGTGTCCAGCTCTGGTCAGACTGCACAATGAGCACTGTGTCCAGCTCAGGTCAGACTGCACAATGAGCACTGTGTCCTGCTCTGGTTAGACTCCCCCTTGAGCACTGTGCCCATCTCTGTTCAGGCTGCACCTTGAGCACTGTGTCCCGCTCTGGTCCGACTGCACCTTGAGCACTGTGTCCTCAAGTGGTCAGATTGCACCTTGAGCACTGTGTCCAGCTCTGGTCAGACTGCACAATGAGCACTGTGTCCAGCTGTGGTCACACTGCACAATGAGCACTCTGTTCACCTCTGGTTAGACTGCACCTTGAGCACTGTGTCCAGGTCTGGTCAGACTGCACCTTGAGCACTGTGTCCAGCTCTGGTCAGACTGCACCTTGAGCACTGTGTTCAGCTCTGGTCAGACTGCACCTTGAGCACTGTGTCCAGGTCTGGTCAGACTGCACCTTGAGCACTGTGTCCAGGGCTGGTCAGACTGCACCTTGAGCACTGTGTCCAGCTCTGATCAGACTGCACCTTGAGCATTGTATCCAGCTCTGGTAGGACTGCACCTTGAGCACTGTGACCAGGTCTGGTCAGATTGCACCTTGAGCACTGTGTCCTGGTCTGATCAGACTGCACCTTGAGCACTGTGTCCAGGGCTGGTCAGACTGCACCTTGAGCACTGTGTCCAGCTCTGGTCAGACTGCACCTTGAGCACTGTGTCCAGGGCTGGTCAGACTGCACCTTGAGCACTGTGTCCAGCTCTGGTCAGACTGCACATTGAGCACTGTGTCCAGCTCTGGTCAAATTGCACTTTGAGTACAGTGCCCAGCTCTGCTCAGACGGCACCTTGAGCACCGTGCCCCGTCCTCGTCAGGCTGCACATTCAGCACCGTGTCCAGCTCTGGTCACACTGCTCTTTGTGCACTGTGTCCTGCTCTGTTGAGACTGCACCTTAAGCCCTGTGTCAATCTCTGGTCAGACTGCACCCTCAGAACCTTGTCCAGCTCTGGTCAGACAGCACCTTGAGCACAGTATCCAGCTCTGGTCAGACTGCACCTTGAGCACTGTGTCCAGCTCTGGTCAGACTGCAACTTGAGCACTGTGTCCTGCTCGGGTCAGACTGCACCTTGAGCACTGTGTCCAGCTCAGGTCCGACTGCACCTTGAGCACTGTGTCCAGCTCTGGTCAGACTGCACCTTGAGCACTGTGTCCAGCTCTGGTCAGACTGCACCTTGAGCATTGTGTCCAGCTCTGTTCAGACTGCACCTTGAGCACTGTGTCCAGCTCTGGTCAGACTGCACCTTGAGCACTGTTTCCAGCTCTGGTCAGACTGCACCTTGAGCACTGTGTCCCGCTCTGGTCAGACTGCACCTTGAGCACTGTGTCCAGCTCTGGTCAGACTGCACAATGAGCACTGTGTCCAGCTCAGGTCAGACTGCAGAATGAGCACTGTGTCCAGCTCTGGTCAGACTCCACCTTGAGCACTGTGTCCAGCTCTGGTTAGGCTTCACCTTGAGCAATGTGTCCAGGTCTGGTCTGACGGCACAATGAGCACTGTGTCCATCTCTGGTCAGACTGCACCTTGAGCACTGTGTCCAGCTCTGGTCAGACTGCACCTTGAGCACTGTGTCCAGTTCTGGTCAGACTGCACCTTGAGCACTGTCTCCAGCTCTGGTCAGACGTCACCTTGATCACTGTATCTACTTCTGGTCAGGCTGCAGCTTTAGCTGTGTGTCCAGTACTGTTTAGACTTGACCTTAAAGACTGTGGCCTGTTCTGATCAGAATACACGTTGTACACTGTCTCCAATCCTGGTCAGACTTCACCTTGATCACTGTGTCCAGCTCTGGTCAGACTGTACATTGATCACTGTGTCCAGCTCTGGTCAGACTGCACCTTGATCACTGTGTCCAGCTCTGATCAGACTGCACCTTGATCACTGTGTCCAGCTCTGATCAGATTGCACCTTGAGCACTTTATCCAGCTCTGGTAGGACTGCACCTTGAGCACTGTGTCCAGCTCTGCTCAGACTGCACCTTGAGCACCGTGTCCAGTCCTGGTCAGACTGCACATTGAGCACTGTGTCCAGCTCTGGTCACACTGCACCTTGAGCACTGTGTCCTGCTCTGTTCAGACTACACCTTGAGCCCTCTGTCCATCTCTGTTCAGACTACACCCTGAAAATCGTCTCCAGCTTTGGTCAGACTGCACCTTGAGCACTGTGTCCAGCTCTGGTCACACTGCACCTTGAGCACTGTGTCCTGCTCTGGTCAGACTACACCTTGAGCCCTGTATCCATTTCTGTTCAAACTACACCCTTAAAACCGTCTCCAGCTTTGGTGAGACTGCACCTTGAACGCTGTGTCCAGCTCTGGTCAGACTGCATATTGAACACTGTGTCGAGCTCTGGTCAAACTGCACCGTGAGCACTGTGTCCAGCTATGGCCAGACTGCACCTTGATCACTGTGTCCAGCTCTGGTCAGACTGCACCTTTAGCAATGTGTCCACCTCTGGTCATACTGCACCTTGAGCACTTCGTCCAGCTCTGGTCATACTGCACAAAGACCGCTGTGTTCAGCTCTGGTCAGACTGCAGCTTGCGAACAGTGTCCAGCTCTGGACAGACTTCACCTTGAGCACTGTGTCCAGCTCTGGTCAGACTGCACAATGAGCACTCTGTCCAGCTCTGGTCGGACTGCACAATGAGCACTCTGTCCAGCTCTGGTCAGACTGCACAATGAGCACTCTGTCCAGCTCTGGTCAGACTGCAACTTGAGCAATGTTTCCAGGTCTGGTCTGACTGCACCTTGAGCAATGTGTCCAGCTCTGGTCTTACTGCACCTTGAGCCCAGTGTCCAGCTCTGGTCAGACTGCACTTTGAGCCCAGTGTCCATCCCTGGTCAGCCTGCACCTTCAACACCGTGTCCAGCTCTGGTCAGACTGCACCTGGAGCAATGTGTCCACCTCTGGTCAGACTGCACATTGAGCACTGTGTCCCGCTCTAGTCAGATTGCACCTTGATCACTGTGTCCAGCTCTGCTCAGACTGCACAATGAGCACTGTGTCCAGCTGTGGTCACACTGCACATTGAGCACTCTGTCCATCTCTGGTTAGACTGCACCTTGGGCACTGTGTCCTGCTCTGACCAGACTGCACCTTGAGCACTGTGTCCAGCTCTGGTCAGACTGCACCTTGAGCACGGTGTCCATCTCTGGTTAGACTGCACCTTGAGCACTGTGTCCTGCTCTGGGCAGACTGCACCTTGAGCACTGTGTCCAGCTCTGCTCTGACTGCACCTTGAGCATTGTGTCCTCAACTGGTCAGACTGCACCTTGAGCACTGTGTTCAGCTCTGGTCACACTGCATCTTGATCTCTGTGTCCAGCTCTGGTCAGACTGCACCTTGATCACTGTGTCCAGCTCTGGTCAGACTGCACCTTTAGCAATGTGTCCACCTCTGGTCAGACTGCACCTTTAGCAATGTGTCCACCTCTGGTCAGACTGCACCTTGAGCACTGTGTTCAGCTCTGGTCATACTGCACCTTGCGAACTGTGTCCAGCTCTGGACAGACTTCAACTTGAGCACTGTGTCCAGCTCTGGTCAGACTGCACAATGAGCACTCTGTCCAGCTCTGGTCAGACTGCACCTTGAGCAATGTGTCCAGATCTGGTCTGACTGCACCTTCAGCAATGTGTCCAGCTCTGGTCTTACTGCACCTTGAGCACAGTGTCCAGCTCTGATCAGACTGCACTTTGAGCCCAGTGTCCATCTCTTGTCAGCCTGCACCTTGAGCACTGTGTCCAGCTCTGGTCAGACTGCACAATGAGCACTGTGTCCAGCTCAGGTCAGACTGCACAATGAGCACTGTGTCCTGCTCTGGTTAGACTCCCCCTTGAGCACTGTGCCCATCTCTGTTCAGGCTGCACCTTGAGCACTGTGTCCCGCTCTGGTCCGACTGCACCTTGAGCACTGTGTCCTCAAGTGGTCAGATTGCACCTTGAGCACTGTGTCCAGCTCTGGTCAGACTGCACAATGAGCACTGTGTCCAGCTGTGGTCACACTGCACAATGAGCACTCTGTTCACCTCTGGTTAGACTGCACCTTGAGCATTGTATCAAGCTCTGGTAGGACTGCACCTTGAGCACTGTGACCAGGTCTGGTCAGATTGCACCTTGAGCACTGTGTCCAGCTCTGGTCAGACTGCACATTGAGCACTGTGTCCAGCTCTGGTCAAATTGCACTTTGAGTACAGTGCCCAGCTCTGCTCAGACGGCACCTTGAGCACCGTGCCCCGTCCTCGTCAGGCTGCACATTCAGCACCGTGTCCAGCTCTGGTCACACTGCTCTTTGTGCACTGTGTCCTGCTCTGTTGAGACTGCACCTTAAGCCCTGTGTCAATCTCTGGTCAGACTGCACCCTCAGAACCTTGTCCAGCTCTGGTCAGACAGCACCTTGAGCACAGTATCCAGCTCTGGTCAGACTGCCCCTTGAGCACTGTGTCCAGCTCTGGTCAGACTGCACCTTGAGCACTGTGTCCAGCTCGGGTCAGACTGCACCTTGAGCACTGTGTCCAGCTCAGGTCCGACTGCACCTTGAGCACTGTGTCCAGCTCTGGTCAGACTGTACCTTGAGCACTGTGTCCAGCTCTGGTCAGACTGCACCATGAGCACTGTGTCCTGTTCTGGTCAGACAGCACCTTGAGCACTGTGTCCAGCTCTGGTCAGACTGCACCTTGAGCACTGTGTCCAGCTCTGGTCAGACTGCACCTTGAGCACTGTGTCCAGCTCTGGTCAGACTGCACCTTGATCACTGTGTCCAGCTCTGGTCAGACTGCACCTTGACAATGTGTCCAGCTCTAGTCAGACTGCACCTTTAGCAATGTGTCCACCTCTGGTCAGACTGCACCTTGAGCAATGTGTTCAGCTCTGGTCATACTGCACCTTGCGAACTGTGTCCAGCTCTGGACAGACTTCAACTTGAGCACTGTGTCCAGCTCTGGTCAGACTGCACAATGAGCACTCTGTCCAGC
This sequence comes from Cetorhinus maximus, assembly GCF_964194155.1. NCBI lineage: Eukaryota > Metazoa > Chordata > Chondrichthyes > Lamniformes > Cetorhinidae > Cetorhinus > Cetorhinus maximus. Next base: position 63,563,961 of record NC_135895.1, on the reverse strand, counting down.
TCTGGTCAGACTGCACCTTGAGCACTGTGTGCAGCTCTGGTCAGACTGCAACTTGAGCAATGTGTCCAGATCTGGTCTGACTGCACCTTCAGCAATGTGTCCAGCTCTGGTCTTACTGCACCTTGAGCACAGTGTCCAGCTCTGATCAGATTGCACTTTGAGCCCAGTGTCCATCTCTTGTCAGCCTGCACCTTGAGCACTGTGTCCAGCTCTGGTCAGACTGCACAATGAGCACTGTGTCCAGCTCAGGTCAGACTGCACAATGAGCACTGTGTCCTGCTCTGGTTAGACTCCCCCTTGAGCACTGTGCCCATCTCTGTTCAGGCTGCACCTTGAGCACTGTGTCCCGCTCTGGTCCGACTGCACCTTGAGCACTGTGTCCTCAAGTGGTCTGATTGCACCTTGAGCACTGTTTCCAGCTCTGGTCAGACTGCACCTTGAGCACTGTGTCCCGCTCTGGTCAGACTGCACCTTGAGCACTGTGTCCAGCTCTGGTCAGACTGCACAATGAGCACTGTGTCCAGCTCAGGTCAGACTGCAGAATGAGCACTGTGTCCAGCTCTGGTCAGACTCCACCTTGAGCACTGTGCCCAGCTCTGGTTAGGCTTCACCTTGAGCAATGTGTCCAGGTCTGGTCTGACGGCACAATGAGCACTGTGTCCATCTCTGGTCAGACTGCACCTTGAGCACTGTGTCCAGCTCTGGTCAGACTGCACCTTGAGCACTGTGTCCAGTTCTGGTCAGACTGCACCTTGAGCACTGTGTCCAGCTCTGGTCACACTGCACCTTGAGCACTGTGTCCTGCTCTGGTCAGACTACACCTTGAGCCCTTTGTCCATCTCTGTTCAGACTACACCATCAAAACTGTCTCCAGCTCTGATCAGACTGCACCTTGAGCACTGTATCCAGCTCTGGTAGGACAGCACCTTGAGCACTGTGTCCAGGTCTAGTCAGATTGCACCTTGAGCACTGTGTCCAGGTCTGGTCAGACTGCACCTTGAGCACACTGTCCAGGCTGGTCAGACTGCACCTGGAGCAATGTGACCACCTCTGGTCAGACTGCACATTGAGCACGGTGTCCCGCTCAGGTCAGACTGCACAATGAGCACTGTGTCCAGCTCAGCTCAGACTGCACAATGAGCACTGTATCCAGCTCTGGTTAGACTCCCCCTTGAGCACTGTGCCCAGCTCTGGTCAGGCTGCACCTTGAGCACTGTGTCCCGCTCTGGTCCGACTGCACCTTGAGCACTGTGTCCTCAAGTGGTCAGATTGCACCTTGAGCACTGTGTCCAGCTCTGGTCAGACTGCACAATGAGCACTGTGTCCAGCTGTGGTCACACTGCACAATGAGCACTCTGTCCATCTCTGGTTAGACTGCACCTTGAGCACTGTGTCCTCCTCTGGGCAGACTGCACCTTGAGCACTGTGTCCAGCTCTGGTCAGACTGTACATTGATCAATGTGTCCAGGTCTGGTCTGACTGCACCTTGAGCAATGTGTCCAGCTCTGGTCTGACTGCACCTTGAGCATTGTGTCCTCAACTGGTCAGACTGCACCTTGAGCACTGTGTCCAGATCTGGTCAGACTGCACCTTGAGCACTGTGTCCAGCTCTGGTCAGACTGCACCTTGAGCACTGTGTCCAGCTCTGGTCAGACTGCACCTCGAGCACTGTGTCCAGGTCTGGTCAGACTGCACCTTGAGCACTGTGTCCAGCTCTGGTCAGACTGCACCTTGAGCACTGTGTCCAGGTCTGGTCAGACTGCACATTGAGCACAGTGTCCAGCTCTGCTCAGACGGCACCTTGAGCACCGTGTCTCGTCCAGGTCAGGCTGCACATTCAGCACCGTGTCCAGCTCTGGTCACACTGCACTTTGTGCACTGTGTCCTGCTCTGTTCAGACTGCACCTTGAGCCCTGTGTCAATCTCTGGTCAGACTGAACCCTCAAAACCTTGTCCAGCTCTGGTCAGACTGCACCTTGAGCACTGTTTCCAGCTCGGGTCAGACTGCACCTTGAGCACTGTGTCCAGCTCGGGTCAGACTGCACCTTGAGCACTGTGTCCAGCTGTGGTCAGACTGCAGCTTGAGCACTGTTTCCTGCTCTGGTCAGACTGCACCTTGAGCACTGTGTCCAGCTCTGGTCAGACTGCACCTCGAGCACTGTTTCCAGCTCTGGTCAGACTGCACCTTGAGCACTGTGTCCAGCTCTGGTCACACTGCACCTTGAGCACTGTGTCCAGCTCTGGTCAGACTGCACCTCGAGCACTGTTTCCAGCTCTGGTCAGACTGCACCTTGAGCACTGTGTCCAGCTCTGGTCAGACTGCACCTTGAGCACTGTTTCCAGCTCTGGTCAGACTGTACCTTGAGCACTGTGTTCAGCTCTGGTCAGACTGCACCTTGAGCACTGTGTCCAGGTCTGGTCAGACTGCACCTTGAGCACTGTGTCCAGGTCTGGTCAGACTGCACCTTGAGCACTGTGTCCAGCTCTGGTCAGACTGCACATTGAGCACTGTGTCCAGGTCTGGTCAGACTGCACCTTGAGCACTGTGTCCAGGGCTGGTCAGACTGCATCTTGAGCACTGTGTCCAGGTCTAGTCAGATTGCACCTTGATCACTGTGTCCAGCTCTGATCAGACTGCACCTTGAGCACTGTATCCAGCTCTGGTAGGACAGCACCTTGAGCACTGTGTCCAGGTCTAGTCAGATTGCACCTTGAGCACTGTGTCCAGGTCTGGTCAGACTGCACCTTGAGCACACTGTCCAGGCTGGTCAGACTGCACATTGAGCACGGTGTCCCGCTCAGGTCAGACTGCACAATGAGCACTGTGTCCCGCTCTGGTCCGACTGCACCTTGAGCACTGTGTCCTCAAGTGGTCAGATTGCACCTTGAGCACTGTGTCCAGCTCTGTTCAGACTGCACCTTGTGCCCTGTGTCCAGTTCTGGTCACATTTTACCTTGTGTACGGTGTCGTCTTCTGGTTGGACTGCACCATCAGCACGTTTTCCAGTATTGATCAGACTGCACCTTGACCATCGTGTTCAGTATTGGTCACACTGCACCTTGAGCATTGTGTCCTGTTATTGTCAGGCTGCCCCTTGAGCACTGCCCAGCTCTGTCCAGACTTCACCTGGAGAATTACATTCTGTTCTGGTCAGGATAAACCTTGAGCTCTGTGACCACTACTGGTCAGCTCCACATGGAGAACTGTGTATTGTTCTGGTGAGACTGAACTTTAGCACTCTGTCCAGTTCTGGACAGACTGTACTTTGAGTATTGTGTACTGCTCTGGGCGGACCGTACATTCAGCACTGTGTCCAGTTTTGTTAAGACAGCACCTTGAGCACTGTATACTGTTCTGGTCAGACTGCATGTTGAGCATTTTGTCCGGCTCTGGTCATTCTGCACCTTGAGCATTCTGTCCACCTGCGGTCAGGCTGCAGCTTGAGCATTGTGTCCAGTTCTGGTCAGACTGCACCTTGAGCACTGTGTCCAGCTCTGGTCAGACTGCACCTTGAGCACCGTGTCCAGCTCTGGTCAGACTGCATCCTGAGTACTGTGTCCAGCTCTGGTCAGATAGCACCTTGAGCACTGTGTCCAGCTCTGTTCAGACTGCACCTTGAGCACTGTGTCCAGTTCTGGTCAGACTGCACCTTGAGCTTCGTGTCCAGCTCTGGTCAGACTGCACCTCGAGTATTGTGTCCAGCTGTGGTCAGGCTGCACATTGAGCATTGTGTCCAGCTCTGATCAGACTGCACCTAGAGCTTTGTGTCCAGTTCTGGTCAGACTGCACCTTGAGCACTGTGTCCAGTTTTGTTGAGACTGCACCTTGATCACTGTGTCCAGCTCTGGTCAGACTGCACCTCGAGCATTGTGTCCAGCTCTGGTCAGACTGCACCTAGAACACTCTGTCCAGCTCTGGTCAGATTGCACATTGAGCACTGTGTCCAGCTCTGGTCTGACTGCACCTTGAGCAATTTGTCCAGCTCTCGTCAGACTGCACCTTGAGAACTGTGTCCATCTCTGGTCAGACTGCACCTTGAGCACTGTGTTCAGCTCTTCTCAGGCTGCACCTTGAGCAATGTGTCCAGCTGTGGTCAGGCTGCACCTTGAGCACTGTGTCCAGCTATGGTCAGACTGCACCTTGAGCACTGTAACCAGCTCTGGACAGACTGCACCATGAGCACTGTGTCCAGCTCTGGTCAGACTGCACCTTGAGCACTGTGTGCAGCTCCCGTAAGACTGCATCTTGAGCACTGTGTCCAATTCTGGTCACATTGTACCTTGTATACGGTGTCCAATTCTGGTTGGACTGCACCATCAGCACATTCTCCAGTTTTAATCAGACTGCACCTTGACCATTGTGTTCAGTATTGGTCACACTGCACCTTGAGCATTGTGTCCTGTTCTTGTCAGGCTGCCCTTGAGCACTGCCCAGCTCTGTCCAGACTTCACCTGGAGAATTACATCCTGTTCTGGTCAGGATAAACCTTGAGCTCTGTGACCACTACTGGTCAGCTCCACATGGAGAACTGTGTATTGTTCTGGTTAGACTGAACTTTAGCAATCTGTCCACTTCTGCACAGACTGTACTTCGAGCATTGTGTCCTGCTCTGGGCGGACTGTACATTGAGCACTGTGTCCAGTTTTGTTGAGACAGCACCTTGAGCACTGTGAGCATGTTGAGCTCTGTGTCCGGCTCTGGTCATTCTGCACCTTGAGCATTGTGTCCAGCTCTGATCAGGCTGCAGCTTGAGCATTGTGTCCAGTTCTGGTCAGACTGCACCTTGGGCACTGTGTCCTGTTCTGATCAGAATTCATGTTGAGCACTGTCTCCATTTCTGCTCAGACTGCACCTTGAGCATTGTGTCCGGCTCTGGTCAGACTGCACCTTGAGCTCCGTGTCCAGCTCTGGTCAGACTGCACCTTGAGCACTGTGTGCAGCTCTGGTCAGACTGCACCTTGAGCACTGGGTCCAGCCCTTGTTAGACTGCACCTTGAGCACTGTGTCCAGACCTGCTCAGACTGCACCTTCAGCACTGTGTCCAGCTCTGCTCAGACTGCATCTTGAGCACTATGCCCAGCTCTGGTCAGACTGCACCTTGAGCACTGTGTCCAGCTCTGGTCAGACTGCACCTTGAGCACTGTCTGCAGCTCTGATCAGACTGCACCTTGAGCACTGTGTCCAGCTCTGGTCAGTTTGCACCTCCGACACTGTGTCCAGCTCTTGTCAGACTGCACCTTGAGCATTACATCTTGTTCTGCTCAAGATAAACCTTGAGCTCTGTGTCCATTACTGGTCAGGCCCCACATGGAGAACTGTTTATTGTTCTGGTCAGACTGCGTTTTGAGTACTGTGTCCACCTCTGGTCAGACTGCACATTGAGCTCTGTGTCCAGTTCTTGTCAGACTGCAGCTTGAGCACTGTGTCCAGCTCTGGTCAGACTGCACCTTGAGCACTATGTCCAGCTCTGGTCAGACTGCACCTTGAGCACTGTGTCCAGCTCGGGTCCCATTGCACCTTGGGCACTGTGTCCAGCTCTGGTCAGACTGCACATTGGGAACTGTGTCCAGCTCTGGTCAGACTGCACCTTGAGCAATGTATGCAGCTCTGGTCAGACTGCACCTTGAGCACTTGGTCCAGCCCTTGTTAGACTGCACCTTGAGCACTGTGTCCAGCCCTGCTCAGACTGCACCTTGAGCACTGTGTCCAGCCCTGCTCGGACTGCACTTTGAGTACTGTGTCCAGCTCTGCTCAGACTGCACCTTGAGCACTGTGTCCAGCTCTGCTCAGACTGCACCTTGAGCACTGTGTCCAGCTCTGGTCAGACTGCACCTTGAGCACTGTGTCCAGCTCTGGTCAGACTGGACCTTGAGCACTGTCTCCAGCTCTGCTCAGACTGCACCTTGAGCACTGTGTCCAGCTCTGGTCAGACTGCACCTCCGACACTGTGTCCAGTTCTGGTCAGACTGCACCTCGAGCATTACATCTTATTCTGCTCAAGATAAACCTTGAGCTCTGTGTCCATTACTGGTCAGGCTCCACATGGAGAACTGTTTATTGTTCTGGTCAGACTGTTCTTTGAGTACTGTGTCCAGCTCTGGTCAGACTGCACCTTGAGCACTGTGTCCAGCTCTGGTCAGACTGCACCTTGAGCACTGTGTCCAGCTCTGGTCAGACTGCACATTGAGCACTGTGTCCAGCTCTTGTCAGACTGCACTTTGAGCACTGTGTGCAGCTCTGGTCAGACTGCACCTTGAGCAATGGGTGCAGCCCTTGTTAGACTGCACCTTGAGCACTGTGTCCATCTCTGGTCAGACTGCACCTTGAGCACTGTCTCCAGCTCTGGTCAGACTGCACATTGAGCACTGTGTCCAGCTGTCGTCAGACTACACCTTGAGCACTGTGTCCAGGTCTGGTCAGAATGCACCTTGAGCACTGTGTCCAGCTCTGGTCAGACTGCACCTTGAGCACTGTCTCCAACTCTGGTCAGACTGCACCTTGAGCACTGTGTCCAGCTCTGTTCAGACTGCACATTGGGAACTGTGTCCAGCTCTGGTCAGACTGCACCTTGAGCATTGTGTCCAGCTCTTGTCAGACTGCACGTTGAGCACTGTGTCCAGCTCTGGTCAGACTGCAATTTGAGCACTGTGTCCAGCTCTGCTCAGAGTGTACTTTGAGCACTGTGTCCAGCTCTGCTCAGACTGCACCTTGAGAACTGTGTCCAGCTCTGGTCAGACTGCACCTTGAGAACTGTGTCCAGCTCTGGTCAGACTGCACCTTGAGCACTGTCTCCAGCTCTGCTCCGACTGCACCTTGAGCAGTGTGTCCAGCTCTGGTCAGACTGCACCTCGAGCATTACATCTTGTTCTGCTCAAGATAAACCTTGAGCTCTTTGTCCACTACTGGTCCGGCTCCACATGGAGAACTGTTTATTGTTCTGCTCAGACTGTGCTTTGAGCACTGTGTCCAGCTCTGGTCAGACGGCACATTGAGCACTGTGTCCAGCTCTGGTCAGACTGCCCCTTGAGCACTGTGTCCAGCTCTGGTCAGACTGCACCTTGAGCACTGTGACCAGCTCTCGTCAGACTACACCTTGAGCACTGTGTCCAGCTCTGGTCAGACTGCACCTTGAGCACTGTGTCCAGCTCTTGTCAGACTGCACCTAGAGCACTGTCTCCAGCTCTGGTCAGACTGCACCTTGAGCACTGTGTCCAATTCTGATCAGACTGCACCTTGAGCACTGTGTCCAGCTCTAGTCAGACTGCAGTTTGAGCACTGTGTCCAATTCTGCTCAGACTGCACCATTGGCACTGTGTCTTCTACTGGTCAGCCTGCACAGTGAGCACTGTGTCCATTCTTAGTCAGGGTGCACATTAATCACTATCAAGCACTGGTCACTCTGCACCTTGAGCATTGTGTCCAGTTTTGTTCAAACTGCACCTTGAGCACATTGTCCAATTCTGGTCAGACTGAAACTTGAGCACTGTGTCTAGTTCTGGTCAGACTGCACCTTGAGCACTGTGTCGAGTTCTGTTCTGGCTACGCGTTGAACACTAGGTACAGTTCTCGTCAGAGTGCATGTTGAGCACTGTCTCCAATTCTGGTCAGACTGCACCTTGAGCATTGTGTCTTCAACTGGTCAGACTGCACCTTGAACACTGTGTCCAGCTCTGGTCAGTCTGCACCTTGAGCACTGTGTCCAGTTCTGGTCAGGGTGCACGTTGATCATTGTCGAGCTCTGGTCGCACTGCACCTTGAGCATTATGTCCATTCTGGTCAGACTGCACCTTGAGCAGCGTCCAGTTCTGTTCAGACTGCAGGTTGAGCATTTTGTCCAGTTCTGGTCAAACTGCCCCTTGAGCGAAGTGTCTAGTTCTGCTGAGACTGCACCTTGAGCACTGTGTCCCGTACTGGTGAGACTGAACTTTGAGCACTGTTTCCAGCTCTGGCCAGAGTGGACATTGATCCTGTTGAGTTCTGATCACACTGCACAGTGAGCATTGTGTCCAGTTCTGGTCTGACTGAACATTAATCAGTATCCGTTTCTGCTCACATTGCATCTTGAGCACTCTCTCCAGTTCTGATCAGACGGCACATTGAGAATTGTGTCCATTTCCGGTCAGACTGCACATTCGGCACGGTGCCTTCTACTAGTCAGACTGCACAGTGAGCACTGAGTCCAGTTTTGGTCAGAGTGCACATTGATCTCTATCAAGCTCTGGTCACACTGTACCTTGAGCATGGTGTCCAGCTCTGATCAGACTTCACCTTGAGTATTGTGTCCTCTTCCGTTCAGACTGCCCATTGAGCACATTGTCATTTCATGCCAGGCTGCTTCTTGTGCACTGTGTCTAGTTTTGGTCCGATTGCACCTTGAGCACTGCGTCGAATTCTGGTCAGACTGCCCTTTGAGTCCTGTGTCCATCTCTTATCAGGCTACTGCTTGAACACTGAATCCCATTCTTGCCAGTCTGTACCTTGAGCATTTTGTCCAGTCTTGGTCAGGCTGCACATTGATCAATATTGAGTTATGGTCACACTGCATAATGAGCATTGTGTCCAGCCTGGTCAGGCTGCACATTGATCAATATTGAGTTATGGTCACACTGCATGATGAGCATTGTGTCCAGCCTGGTCAGGCTGCACATTGAGCACTTTGCCCTGTTCTGGTCACAATACACCTTGAGCACTGTATCCTCAACTGGTCAGGCTGCACGTTGAGCACTTTGTCCAGTGCTGGTCAGACTGCACCCTGCGCAAAGTGTCCAGTTCTGCTTATACAGCACGTTGAGCATTTTGTCCAGTTCTGGTCAGACTGCACCTTGAGTGCTGTATCCCATTCTGGTCAGAATACACCTTGAGCACTGTGTCCTCAACTGGTCAGTCTGCACATTGAGTTCTGTGTCCAGTTCTAGTCCGACTTCACCTTGAACACTGTGTACAGTTCTGGTCAGAGTGCATGTTGAGTATTGTGTCCAGTTACGGTCAGACTCCACGTGGAGCTCTGTGTCCCCAATTTGGTCATACTGCACATTGAGCATTTTGTCCAGTTCTGGTCAGACTGCACCTTGAGCACTGTGTCCAGTTCTGGTCAGACTGCACCTTGAGCACTGTGTCTAGTTCTGGTGAGACTGCATGTTGAGCACTATGTCCATCTCTGGTCAGAGAGGACCTTGATCACTATTGAGTTCTGATCATACTGCACGTTGAGCATTATATCCATTACTGGCCAGACTGCACCTTGAGCACAGTGTCCAGTTCTGGTCAGACTGAAACCTGAGCACTGTGTCCAGCTCTGGTTGGAGAGGACATTGATCATTATTGAGTTCTGATCATTTTGCACGTGAGCATTGTGTCCACTGCTGGTCAGACTGCACCTTTGAACCCTGTGTCCAGTTCTGTCTGCATGGTCCCTTTAGCACTGTGTCCAGTTCTGGCTGAATTGCACCTTGAGCACAGTGTCCAGCCCTGCTCAGGCTGCACCTTGAGCACAGTGTCCAGCCCTGGAAAGACTGCACCTTGAGCATTGTATCCAATACTGGTCAGACTGAAACTTGAGCACGGTGTCCAGCTCTGGTCAGACTGCACCTTGAGCACTGTGTCCACTTCTGGTCAGACTGCACCTTGAGCACAGTGTCCAGCCCTGGTCAGACTGCACCTTAAGCACTGTGTCCAGTTCTGGTCAGACTGCCCCTCGAGCACTGTGTCCACTTCTGGTCAGACTGCTCCTCGAGCACTGTGTCCGGTTCTGGTCAGACTGCAACTCGAGCACTGTGTCCTGTTCTGGTCACATTGTACCTTGTGGATGGTGTCCAGTTCTGATTGGACTACACCATGAGCACTATCTGCAGTTTTGTTCGGACTGCATCTTGAGCGCATTGTCCAGTTCTGGTCAGATTGCCCCATGAGCATTGTGTCCATTTCTGGTTACAATGCACCTTGAACACTGCATCCAGTTTGGGTCAGAGTGCACATTGATCACTATCAAATTCTGGCCACACTGCACATTGTGCATAGTGTCCTGGTCTGGTCAGACTGCACTTTGAGCACTGTGTCCACATCTGGAGAGACCACACTTTGAGCACTATGCCCAGCCTTGTACACTGTCTCCAGTTCTGGCGGATTGCACTTTGGGCGCTATATTCTGTTCTGTTCAGACAAAACCTTGAGCACTGTGTCCAGCTCTGGTCAGACGAATCCTTGAGCACTGAGTCCAGCTCTGGTCAGGCTGAACCTTGAGCACTATGTCCAGCTCTGGTCAGACTGCACCTTGAGCACTGTGTCCAGCTCTGGTCCCATTGCACCTTGGGCACTGTCTTTAGCTCTGGTCAAACTGCACATTGGGAACTGTGTCCAGCTCTGGTCAGACTGCACCTTGAGCATTGTGTCCAGCTCTTGTCAGACTGCACCTTGAGCATTTTGTCCAGCTCTGGTCAGACTGCACATTGAGCACTGTGTCCAGCTCTGGTCAGACTGCACCTCGAGCATTACATCTTGTTCTGGTCAAGATAAACCTTGAGCTCTGTGTCCACTACTGCTCAGGCTCCACATGGAGAACTGTTTATTGTTCTGGTCAGACTGCACCTTGTACATTTTGTCCAGCTCTGGGCAGACTGCACCTTGAGCACTGTGTCCAGCTCTGGTCCCATTGCACCTTGGGCACTGTGTCCAGCTCAGGTCAGACTGCACCTTGGGAACTGTGTCCAGCTCTGGTCAGACTGCAACTTGAGCACTGTGTCCAGCTCTGCTCAGACTGCACCTTGAGCACTGTGTCCAGCTCTGCTCAGACTGCACCTTGACCATTGTGTTCAGTATTGGTCACACTGCACCTTGAGCATTGTGTCCTGTACTTGTCAGGCTGCCCCTTGAGCACTGCCCAGCTCTGTCCAGACTTCACCTGGAGCATTAGATCCTGTTCTGGTCAGGGTAAACATTGAGCTCTGTGTCCCGTACTGGTCAGGCTCCACATGGAGAACTGTGTATTGTTCTGGTGAGACTGAACATTCAGAACTCTGTCCAATTCTGGACAGACTGTACTTTGAGCATTGTCTCCTGCTCTTTTCGGACTGTACGTTGAGCACTGTGTCCAGTTTTGTTGAGACAGCACCTTGAGCACTGTGTACGGTTCTGGTCAGACTGCTTGTTGAGCACTGTGTCCAGCTCTGGCCAGACTGCACCTTGAGCACTGTGTCCAGCTCTGGTCGGACTGCACATTGAGCACCGTGTCCAGCTATGGTCAGACTGCACCTCGAGCACTGTGTACTGCTCTGGTCAGACTGCACTTTGAGCACTGTGTCTGGCTCTCGTCAGACTGCACCTTGAGCACTGTGTCCAGCTGTGGTCAGGCTGCAACTTGAGCATTGTGTCCAGCTCTGATCGGACTGCACCTTGAGCACTGTGTCCAGCTCTGGACCCATTGCACCTTGGGCACTTTGTCCCGCTCTGGTCAGACTGCACATTGGGAACTGTGTCCAGCTCTGGTCAGACTGCACCTTGAGCACTGTGTCCAGCTCTTGTCAGACTGCACCTTGAGCACTGTGTCCAGCTCTGCTCAGAGTGCACTTTGAGCACTGTATTCAGCTCTGCTCAGAGTGCACCTTGACCACCGTGTCCAGCTCTGCTCAGACTGCACCTTGAGCACCGTGTCCAGCTCTGCTCAGACTGCACCTTGAGCACCGTGTCCAGCTCTGCTCAGACTGCACCTTGAGCACCGTGTCCAGCTCTGGTGAGACTGCACCTTGAGCACTGTGACCAGCTCTGGTCAGACTGCACCCCGAGTATTACATCTTGTTCGGGTCAAGATAAACCTTGAGCTCTGTGTCCACTACTGGTCTGGCTCCACATGGAGAACTGTTAATTGTTCTGGTCTGACTGCGCCTTGAGCTCTGTGTCCAGCTCTGGTCAGACTGCACCTTGAGCACTGTGTCCAGCTCTGGTGATACAGCTCCTTGAGCTCTGTGTCCAGCTCTGGTCAGACTGCACCTTGAGCACTGTGTCCAGCTCTGGTGATACAGCTCCTTGAGCACTGTGTCCAGCTCTGGTCAGACTACACCTTGAGCACTGTGTCCAGCTCTGGTCAGACTGCACCTTGAGCACTTTCTCCAGCTCTGGTCAGACTGCACCTTGAGCACTATGTCCAGCTCTGGTCAGACTGCACCTTGAGCACTGTGTCCAGCTCTGCTCAGACTGCACCTTGAGCACTGTGTCCATCTCTGGTCAGACTGCACCTTGAGCACTGTGTCCAGATCTGGTCAGACTGCACCTTGAGCACTGTGTCCAGATCTGGTCAGACTGCACCTTGAGCACTGAGTCCAGCTCTGCTCAGACTGCACCTTGAGCACTGTGTCCAGCTCTGGTCAGACTGCACCTCGAGCATTACATCTTGTTCTGGTCAAGATAAACCTTGAGCTCTGTGTCCACTACTGGTCAGGTTCCACATGGAGAACTGTTTATTGTTCTGGTCAGACTGCACCATGAGCGCTGTGTCCAGCTCTGGTCAGACTACACCTTGAGCACTGTGTCCAGCTCTTGTCAGACTGCACCTTGAGCACTGTGTCCAGCTCTGGTCAGACTACACCTAGAGCACTGTCTCCAGCTCTGGTCAGACTGCACCTTGAGCATTGTGTTCAGCTCTGGTCAGACTCTGCATTGAGCACTGTGTCCAGTGTTGTTGAGACAGCACCTTGAGCACTGTGTACTGTTCTGGTCAGACTGCACATTGAGCACTGTGTCCACCTCTGGTCAGACTGCACCTTGAACACTGTGTCCAGCTCTGGTCAGACTGCACCTTGAGCACTTTGTCCAGCTCTGGTCAGACTGCACCTTGAGCACTGTGTCCAGATCTGGTCAGACTGCACCTTGAGCACTGTGTCCAGATCTGGTCAGACTGCACCTTGAGCACTGAGTCCAGCTCTGCTCAGACTGCACCTTGAGCACTGTGTCCAGCTCTGGTCAGACTGCACCTCGAGCATTACATCTTGTTCTGGTAAAGATAAACCTTGAGCTCTGTGTGCACTACTGGTCAGGTTCCACATGGAGAACTGTTTATTGTTCTGGTCAGTCTGCACCATGAGCGCTGTGTCCAGCTCTGGTCAGACTACACCTTGAGCACTGTGTCCAGCTCTTGTCAGACTGCACCTTGAGCACTGTGTCCAGCTCTGGTCAGACTACACCTAGAGCACTGTCTCCAGCTCTGGTCAGACTGCACCTTGAGCATTGTGTTCAGCTCTGGTCAGACTCTGCATTGAGCACTGTGTCCAGTGTTGTTGAGACAGCACCTTGAGCACTGTGTACTGTTCTGGTCAGACTGCACATTGAGCACTGTGTCCACCTCTGGTCAGACTGCACCTTGAACACTGTGTCCAGCTCTGGTCAGACTGCACCTTGAGCACTTTGTCCAGCTCTGGTCAGACTGCACCTTGAGCACTGTGTCCTTCTCTTGTCAGACTGCACCTTGAGCATTGTGTCCAGCTCTGGTCAGACTGCACGTTGATTACTGTGTCCAGCTGTGGTCAGGCTGCACCTTGAGAACTGTGTCCAGCTCTGGTCAGACTGCACCTTGTGAACTCTGTCCAGCTCTGGTCAGACTGCACCTTGAGCACTGTGTCCAGCTCTGGTCAGACTGCACATTCAGCACTGTGTCCAGTTTTGTTGAGACAGCACCTTGAGCGCTGCGTACTTATCTGGTCAGACAGCACCTTGAGCACTGTGACCAGTTCTGGTCAGATTGCACCTTGACCATTGTGTCCAGCTCTGATCAGACTGCACCTTGAGCATTGTATCCAGCTCTGGTCAGACTGCACCTTGAGCACTGTCTCCCGCTCTGTCCAGACAGCACCTTGAGTACTGTGCCCAGATCTGGTCAGACTACACCTTGAGCACTATGTCCAGTTCTGATCAGACTGGACCATGAACACTGAGTCCAGCTCTGGTCCCATTGCACCTTGGGCACTGTGTCCAGCTCTAGCCAGACTGCACATTGGGATCTGTGTCCAGCTCTGGACAGACTGCACCTTGAGCACTGTGTCCAGCCCTTGTTAGACTGCACCTTGAGCACTTTGTCCAGCTCTGGTCAGACTGCACCTTGAGCATTGTATCCAACTCTGGACAGACATCACCTTGAGCACTGTGTCCAGCTCGGCTCAGACTGCACCTTGAGCACTGTGTCCAGCTCTGGTCAGACTGCACCTTAAGCCCTGTGTCCAGCTCTGGTCAGACTGCACCTTGAGCACTGTGTCCAGCTCTGGACAGACTGCACCTTGAGCCCTTTGTCCAGCTCTGTTCAGACTGCACCTTGTGCCCTGTGTCCAGTTCTGGTCACATTTTACCTTGTGTACGGTGTCCTCTTCTGGTTGGACTGCACCATGAGCACGTTTTCCAGTATTGATCAGACTGCACCTTGACCATTGTGTTCAGTATTGGTCACACTGCACCTTGAGCATTGTGTCCTGTACATGTCAGGCTGCCCATTGAGCACTGCCCAGCACTGTCCAGACTTCACCTGGAGCATTAGATCCTGTTCTGGTCAGGATAAACATTGAGCTCTGTGTCCACTACTGTTCAGGCTTCACATGGAGAACTGTGTATTGTTCTGGTGAGACTGAATATTCAGCACTCTGGTTAATTCTGGACAGACTGTACTTTGAGCATTGTGTCCTGCTCTGGTCTGACTGTACATTGAGCACTGTGTCCAGTTTTGTTCAGACAGCAACTTGAGCACTGTGTACGGTCCTGGTCAGACTGCATGTTGAGCACTGTGTCCAGTTCTGGTCAGACTGCACCTCGAGCACTCTGTCCTGTTCTGATCAGATTTCATGTTGAGCTCTGTCTGCATTTCTGCTCAGGCTGCACCTTGAGCATTGTGTCCAGCTCTGGTCAGACTTCACCTTGAACACTGTGTCAAGCTCTGGTCGGACTGCACCTTGACCACTGTGTCCAGCTCTGGTCAGACTTCACCTTGAGCACTGTATCCAGCACTAGACAGACTGCACCTCCGACACAGTGTCCAGCTCTGGTCAGACTGCACATTGAGCATTACATCTTTTTCTGCTCAAGATGAACCTTGAGCTCTGTGTCCACTGCTGGTCAGGCTCCACATGGAGAACTCTTTATTGTTCTGGTCAGAGTGCGCTTTGAGCACTGTGTCCAGCTCTGGTCACACTGCACATTGAGCACGGTGTCCAGGTCAGGTCAGACTGCACCTTGAGCACTGTGTCCAGGTCTGGTCAGACTGCACCTTGAGCACTGTGTCCAGCTCTGGTCAGACTGCACCTTGAGCACTGTGTCCAGGTCTGGTCAGACTGCACCTTGAGCTCTGTGTCCAGCTCTGGTCAGACTGCACCTTGAGCACTGTGTTCAGCTCTGGTCAGACTACACCTTGAGCACTGTGTTCAGCTCTGGTCAGACTACACCTTGAGCACTGTGTCCAGCTCTGGTCAGACTGCACCTTGAGCACTGTGTCCAGCTCTGGTCAGACTGCACCTTGAGCACTGTGTCCAGCTCTGGTCAGACTGTACCTTGAGCACTGTGTTCAGCTCTGGTCAGACTACACCTTGAGCACTGTGTCCAGCTCTGGTCAGACTACACCTTGAGCACTGTGTCCAGCTCTGGTCTGACTCCACCTTGAGCACTGTGTCTGGCTCTGGTCAGACTGCACCTTGAGCACTGTGTCCAGCTGTGGTCAGGCTGCAACTTGAGCATTGTGTCCAGCTCTGATCGGACTGCACCTTGAGCACTGTGTCCAGCTCTGGACCCATTGCACCTTGGGCACTTTGTCCCGCTCTGGTCAGACTGCACATTGGGAACTGTGTCCAGATCTGGTCAGACTGCACCTTGAGCATTGTGTCCAGCTCTTGTCAGACTGCACCTTGAGCACTGTGTCCAGCTCTGCTCAGAGTGCACTTTGAGCACTGTATCCAGCTCTGCTCAGAGTGCACCTTGAGCACCGTGTCCAGCTCTGCTCAGACTGCACCTTGAGCACCGTGTCCAGCTCTGCTCAGACTGCACCTTGAGCACCGTGTCCAGCTCTGCTCAGACTGCACCTTGAGCACCGTGTCCAGCTCTGGTGAGACTGCACCTTGAGCACTGTGACCAGCTCTGGTCAGACTGCACCCCGAGTATTACATCTTGTTCGGGTCAAGATAAACCTTGAGCTCTGTGTCCACTACTGGTCAGGCTCCACATGGAGACCTGTTAATTGTTCTGGTCTGACTGCGCCTTGAGCTCTGTGTCCAGTTCTGGTCAGACTGCACCTTGAGCACTGTGTCCAGCTCTGGTGATACAGCTCCTTGAGCACTGTGTCCAGCTCTGGTCAGACTACACCTTGAGCACTGTGTCCAGCTCTGGTCCGACTGCACCTTGAGCACTTTCTCCAGCTCTGGTCAGACTGCACCTTGAGCACTATGTCCAGCTCTGGTCAGACTGCACCTTGAGCACTGTGTCCAGCTCTGCTCAGACTGCACCTTGAGCACTGTGTCCATCTCTGGTCAGACTGCACCTTGAGCACTGTGTCCAGCTCTGTTCAGACTGCACATTGAGCACTGTGTCCAGCTCTGGTCAGACTACACCTTGAGCACTGTGTCCAGATCTGGTCAGACTGCACCTTGAGCACTGTGTCCAGATCTGGTCAGACTGCACCTTGAGCACTGAGTCCAGCTCTGCTCAGACTGCACCTTGAGCACTGTGTCCAGCTCTGGTCAGACTGCACCTTGAGCACTGTGTCCAGCTCTGGTCAGGCTGCACCTAGAGCACTGTCTCCAGCTCTGGTCAGACTGCATCTTGAGCACTGTGTCCAGCTCTGGTTAGACTGCACCTTGAGCACTGTGTCCAGCTCTGGTAAGACTGCACCTTGAGCACTGTCTCTCACTCTGGTCAGACTGCACCTCGAGCATTACATCTTGTTCTGGTCAAGATAAACCTTGAGCTCTGTGTGCACTACTGGTCAGGTTCCACATGGAGAACTGTTTATTGTTCTGGTCAGACTGCACCATGAGCGCTGTGTCCAGCTCTGGTCAGACTACACCCTGAGCACTGTGTCCAGCTCTTGTCAGACTGCACCTTGAGCACTGTGTCCAGCTCTGGTCAGGCTGCACCTAGAGCACTGTCTCCAGCTCTGGTCAGACTGCATCTTGAGCACTGTGTCCAGCTCTGGTTAGACTGCACCTTGAGCACTGTGTCCAGCTCTGGTAAGACTGCACCTTGAGCACTGTCTCTCACTCTGGTCAGACTGCACCTTGAGCACTGTGTCCCACTCTGGTCAGACTGCACCTTGAGCATTGTGTCCAGCTCTTGTCAGAGTGCACCTTGAGCACTATGTCCAGCTCTGGTCAGACTGCACCTTGAGCACTGTGTCCAGATCTGGTCAGACTGCACCTTGAGCACTGTGTCCAGCTCTGGTCAGACTGCAGCTCGAGCATTACATCTTGTTCTGGTCAAGATAAACCTTGAGCTCTGTGTGCACTACTGGTCAGGTTCCACATGGAGAACTGTTTATTGTTCTGGTCAGACTGCACCATGAGCGCTGTGTCCATCTCTGGTCAGACTACACCTAGAGCACTGTCTCCAGCTCTTGTCAGACTGCACCTTGAGCATTGTGTTCAGCTCTGGTCAGACTCTGCATTGAGCACTGTGTCCAGTGTTGTTGAGACAGCACCTTGAGCACTGTGTACTGTTCTGGTCAGACTGCACATTGAGCACTGTGTCCACCTCTGGTCAGACTGCACCTTGAACACTGTGTCCAGCTCTGGTCAGACTGCACCTTGAGCACTTTGTCCAGCTCTGGTCAGACTGCACCTTGAGCACTGTGTCCTTCTCTTGTCAGACTGCACCTTGAGCATTGTGTCCAGCTCTGGTCAGACTGCACGTTGATTACTGTGTCCAGCTGCGGTCAGGCTGCACCTTGAGAACTGTGTCCGGCTCTGGTCAGACTGCACCTTGTGAACTCTGTCCAGCTCTGGTCAGACTGCACCTTGAGCACTGTGTCCAGCTCTGGTCAGACTGCACATTCAGCACTGTGTCCAGTTTTGTTGAGACAGCACCTTGAGCGCTGCGTACTTATCTGGTCAGACAGCACCTTGAGCACTGTGTCCAGTTCTGGTCAGATTGCACCTTGACCATTGTGTCCAGCTCTGATCAGACTGCACCTTGAGCATTGTATCCAGCTCTGGTCAGACTGCACCTTGAGCACTGTCTCCCGCTCTGTCCAGACAGCACCTTGAGTACTGTGCCCAGATCTGGTCAGACTACACCTTGAGTACTGTGTCCAGCTCTGGTCAGACTGCACCTTGAGCACTGTGTCCAGCTCTGGTGATACAGCTCCTTGAGCACTGTGTCCAGCTCTGGTCAGACTACACCTTGAGCACTGTGTCCAGCTCTGGTCAGACTGCACCTTGAGCACTTTCTCCAGCTCTGGTCAGACTGCACCTTGAGCACTATGTCCAGCTCTGGTCAGACTGCACCTTGAGCACTGTGTCCAGCTCTGCTCAGACTGCACCTTGAGCACTGTGTCCATCTCTGGTCAGACTGCACCTTGAGCACTGTGTCCAGCTCTGTTCAGACTGCACATTGAGCACTGTGTCCAGCTCTGGTCAGACTACACCTTGAGCACTGTGTCCAGATCTGGTCAGACTGCACCTTGAGCACTGTGTCCAGATCTGGTCAGACTGCACCTTGAGCACTGAGTCCAGCTCTGCTCAGACTGCACCTTGAGCACTGTGTCCAGCTCTGGTCAGACTGCACCTCGAGCATTACATCTTGTTCTGGTCAAGATAAACCTTGAGCTCTGTGTCCACTACTGGTCAGGTTCCACATGGAGAACTGTTTATTGTTCTGGTCAGACTGCACCATGAGCGCTGTGTCCAGCTCTGGTCAGACTACACCTTGAGCACTGTGTCCAGCTCTTGTCAGACTGCACCTTGAGCACTGTGTCCAGCTCTGGTCAGGCTGCACCTAGAGCACTGTCTCCAGCTCTGGTCAGACTGCATCTTGAGCACTGTGTCCAGCTCTGGTTAGACTGCACCTTGAGCACTGTGTCCAGCTCTGGTAAGACTGCACCTTGAGCACTGTCTCTCACTCTGGTCAGACTGCACCTTGAGCACTGTGTCCTGCTCTGGTCAGACTGCACCTTGAGCACTGTGTCCCACTCTGGTCAGACTGCACCTTGAGCATTGTGTCCAGCTCTTGTCAGAGTGCACCTTGAGCACTATGTCCAGCTCTGGTCAGACTGCACCTTGAGCACTGCGTCCAGCTCTGCTAAGAGTGCACATTGAGCACTGTGTCCACCTCTGCTCAGAGTGCACCATGAGCACCGTGTCCACCTCTGGTGAGACTGCACCTTGAGCACTGTGACCAGCTCTGGTCAGACTGCACCTCGAGTATTACATCTTGTTCTGGTCAAGATAAACCTTGAGCTCTGTGTCCACTACTGGTCAGGCTCCACATGGAGAACTGATAATTGTTCTGGTCTGACTGCGCCTTGAGCTCTGTGTCCAGCTCTGGTCAGATTGCACCTTGAGCACTGTGTCCAGCTCTGGTGATACAGCTCCTTGAGCACTGTGTCCAGCTCTGGTCAGACTACACCTTGAGCACTGTGTCCAGCTCTAGTCAGACTGCACCTTGAGCACTGTGTCCATCTCTGGTCAGACTGCACCTTGAGCACTGTGTCGAGCTCTGGTCAGACTGCACCTTGAGCACTGTGTCCAGCTCTGGTCAGACTGCACCTTGAGCACTGTCTCCAGCTCTGGTCAGACTGCACATTGGGATCTGTGTCCAGCTCTGGACAGACTGCACCTTGAGCACTGTCTCCACCCCTTGTTAGACTGCACCTTGAGCACTGTGTCCAGCTCTGCTCACACTGCACCTTGAGCATTGTCTTCAGCTCTGGTCAGACAGCACCTTGAGCACTGTGTCCAGCTCTGTTCAGACTGCACCTTGAGCACTGTGTCCAGTTCTGCTCAGACTGCACCTTGAGCACTGTGTCCATCTCTGGTCAGACTGCACCTTGAGCACTGTGTCGAGCTCTGGTCAGACTGCACCTTGAGCACTGTGCCCAGCTCTGGTCAGACTGCACCTTGAGCACTGTCTCCAGCTCTGGTCAGACTGCAGCTTGAGCACTGTGTCCAGCTTTAGTCCCATTGCACCTTGACACTGTGTCCAGCTCTGGTCCCATTGCAGCTTGGGCACTGTGTCCAGCTCTAGTCAGACTGCACATTGGGATCTGTGTCCAGCTCTGGTCAGACTGCACCTTGAGCACTGTGTCCAGCTCTGGTCAGGCTGCACCTTGACCATTGTGTCCAGCTCTGATCAGACTGCAGCTTGAGCATTGTGTTCAGCAATGGTCAGACTCTGCATTGAGCACTGTGTCCAGTGTTGTTGAGACAGCACCATGAGCACTGTGTACTGTTCTGGTCAGACTGCACATTGAGCACTGTGTCCAGCTCTGGTCAGACTGCACCTGGAGCATTTAGTCCAGCTGTGGTCAGACTGCACCTTGAGCACTGTGTCCTTCTCTGGTCAGACTGCACCTTGAGCACTGTGTCCTTCTCTGGTCAGACTGCACCTTGAGCATTGTGTCCAGCTCTGGTCAGACGGCACCTTGATTACTGTGTCCAGCTGTGGTCAGGCTGCACCTTGAGAACTGTGTCCGGCTCTGGTCAGACTGCACCTTGTGAACTCTGTCCAGCTCTGGTCAGACTGCACCTTGAGCACTGTGTCCAGCTCTGGTCAGACTGCACATTCAGCACTGTGTCCAGTTTTGTTGAGACAGCACCTTGAGCACTGTGTACTGTTATGGTCAGGCTGCACATTGAGCACTGTGTCCACCTCTGGTCAGACTGCACCTTGAGCACTGTGTCCAGCTCTGGTCAGATTGCACCTTGAGCACTTTGTCCAGCTCTGGAAAGACTGCACCTTGAGCACTGTCTCCAGCTCTGGCCAGACGGCACCTTGAGCACTGTGCCCAGATCTGGTCAGACTACCCCTTGAGCACTATGTCCAGTTCTGGTCAGACTGCACCTTGAGCACTGTGTCCAGCTCTGGTGATACAGCTCCTTGAGCACTGTGTCCAGCTCCGGTCAGACTACACCTTGAGCACTGTGTCCAGCTCTGGTCAGACTGCACCTCGAGCACTCTGTCCTGTTCTGATCAGATTTCATGTTGAGCTCTGTCTGCATTTCTGCTCAGGCTGCACCTTGAGCACTGTGTCCAGCTCTGGTCAGACTGCAGCTTGAACACTGTGTCAAGCTCTGGTCGGACTGCACCTTGACCACTGTGTCCAGCTCTGGTCAGACTTCACCTTGAGCACTGTGTCCAGGTCTGGTCAGACTGCACCTTGAGCACTGTGTCCAGCTCTGGTCAGACTGCACCTTGAGCACTGTGTCCAGGTCTGGTCAGACTGCACCTTGAGCTCTGTGTCCAGCTCTGGTCAGACTGCACCTTGAGCACTGTGTTCAGCTCTGGTCAGACTACACCTTGAGCACTGTGTTCAGCTCTGGTCAGACTACACCTTGAGCACTGTGTCCAGCTCTGGTCAGACTGCACCTTGAGCACTGTGTCCAGCTCTGGTCAGACTGCACCTTGAGCACTGTGTCCAGCTCTGGTCAGACTGTACCTTGAGCACTGTGTTCAGCTCTGGACCCATTGCACCTTGGGCACTTTGTCCCGCTCTGGTCAGACTGCACATTGGGAACTGTGTCCAGCTCTGGTCAGACTGCACCTTGAGCATTGTGTCCAGCTCTTGTCAGACTGCTCCTTGAGCACTGTGTCCAGCTCTGCTCAGAGTGCACTTTGAGCACTGTATCCAGCTCTGCTCAGAGTGCACCTTGAGCACCGTGTCCAGCTCTGCTCAGACTGCACCTTGAGCACCGTGTCCAGCTCTGCTCAGACTGCACCTTGAGCACCGTGTCCAGCTCTGCTCAGACTGCACCTTGAGCACCGTGTCCAGCTCTGGTGAGACTGCACCTTGAGCACTGTGTCCAGCTCTGGTCAGACTGCACAATCAGCACTGTGTCCAGTTTTGTTGAGACAGCACCTTGAGCACTGTGTACTGTTCTGGTCAGGCTGCACATTGAGCACTGTGTCCACCTCTGGTCAGACTGCACCTTGAGCACTGTGTCCAGCTCTGGTCAGATTGCACCTTGAGCACTTTGTCCAGCTCTGGACAGACGGCACCTTGAGCACTGTCTCCAGCTCTGGCCAGATGGCACCTTGAGCACTGTGCCCAGATCTGGTCAGACTACCCCTTGAGCACTATGTCCAGTTCTGATCAGACTGCACCATGAGCAATGAGTCCAGCTCTGGTCCCATTGCACCTTGGGCAATGTGTCCAGCTCTGCTCCAAATGTACCTTGGGCACTGGTTCCAGCCTACTCAGACTGCACATTGGGATCTGTGTCCAGCTCTGGACAGACTGCACCTTGAGCACTGTGTCCAGCCCTTCTTAGACTGCACCTTGATCACTGTGTCCAGCTCTGGTCAGACTGCAGCTTGAGCATTGTATCCAGCTCTGGACAGACATCACCTTGAGCACTGTGTCCAGCTCTGCTCACACTGCACCTTGAGCACTGTGTCCAGCTCTGGTCAGACTGCACCGAAAGCACTGTGTCCAGTGCTGGTCAGACTGCACCTTGAGCACTGTCTCCTGCTCTGGTCAGACTGCATCTTGAGCACTGTGTCCAGCTCTGGTCAGACTGCACCTTGAGCCCTGTGTCCAGCTCTGGTCAGACTGCACCTTGAGCCCTGTGTCCGGTTCTGGTCACTTTTTACCTTGTGTACGCTGTCCTCTTCTGGTTGGACTACACCATAATCACGTTCTCCAGTATTGATCAGACTGCACCTTGACCATTGTGTTCAGTATTGGTCACACTGCACCTTGAGCATTGTGTCCTGTACTTGTCAGGCTGCCCCTTGAGCACTGCCCAGCTCTGTCCAGACTTCACCTGGAGCATTAGATCCTGTTCTGGTCAGGGTAAACATTGAGCTCTGTGTCCCATACTGGTCAGGCTCCACATGGAGAACTGTGTATTGTTCTGGTGAGACTGAACATTCAGAACTCTGTCCAATTCTGGACAGACTGTACTTTGAGCATTGTGTCCTGCTCTGGTCGGACTGTACGTTGAGCACTGTGTCCAGTTTTGTTGAGACAGCACCTTGAGCACTGTGTATGGTTCTGGTCAGACTGCATGTTGAGCACTGTGTCCAGCTCTGGCCAGACTGCACCTTGAGCACTGTGTCCAGCTCTGGTCTGACTCCACCTTGAGCACTGTGTCTGGCTCTGGTCAGACTGCACCTTGAGCACTGTGTCCAGCTGTGGTCAGGCTGCAACTTGAGCATTGTGTCCAGCTCTGATCGGACTGCACCTTGAGCACTGTGTCCAGCTCTGGACCCATTGCACCTTGGGCACTTTGTCCCGCTCTGGTCAGACTGCACATTGGGAACTGTGTCCTGCTCTGGTCAGACTGCACCTTGAGCATTGTGTCCAGCTCTTGTCAGACTGCACCTTGAGCACTGTGTCCAGCTCTGGTCAGACTGCACCTTGAGCATTGTGTCCAGCTCTTGTCAGACTGCACCTTGAGCACTGTGTCCAGCTCTGCTCAGAGTGCACTTTGAGCACTGTATCCAGCTCTGCTCAGAGTGCACCTTGAGCACCGTGTCCAGCTCTGCTCAGACTGCACCTTGAGCACCGTGTCCAGCTCTGCTCAGACTGCACCTTGAGCACCGTGTCCAGCTCTGCTCAGACTGCACCTTGAGCACCGTGTCCAGCTCTGGTGAGACTGCACCTTGAGCACTGTGTCCAGCTCTGGTCAGACTGCACATTCAGCACTGTGTCCAGTTTTGTTGAGACAGCACCTTGAGCACTGTGTACTGTTCTGGTCAGACTGCACATTGAGCACTGTGTCCACCTCTGGTCAGACTGCACCTTGAGCACTGTGTCCAGCTCTGGTCAGATTGCACCTTGAGCACTTTGTCCAGCTCTGGACAGACGGCACCTTGAGCACTGTCTCCAGCTCTGGCCAGATGGCACCTTGAGCACTGTGCCCAGATCTGGTCAGACTACCCCTTGAGCACTATGTCCAGTTCTGATCAGACTGCACCATGAGCAATGAGTCCAGCTCTGGTCCCATTGCACCTTGGGCAATGTGTCCAGCTCTGCTCCAAATGTACCTTGGGCACTGGTTCCAGCCTACTCAGACTGCACATTGGGATCTGTGTCCAGCTCTGGACAGACTGCACCTTGAGCACTGTGTCCAGCCCTTCTTAGACTGCACCTTGATCACTGTGTCCAGCTCTGGTCAGACTGCAGCTTGAGCATTGTGTCCAGCTCTGGTCAGACTGCACCTTAAGCCCTGTGTCCAGCTCTGGTCAGACTGCACCTTGAGCACTGTGTCCAGCTCTGGTCAGACTGCACCTTGAGCACTGTGTCCAGCTCTGGACAGACTGCACCTTGAGCCCTTTGTCCAGCTCTGTTCAGACTGCACCTTGTGCCCTGTGTCCAGTTCTGGTCACATTTTACCTTGTGTACGGTGTCCTCTTCTGGTTGGACTGCACCATGAGCACGTTCTCCAGTATTGATCAGACTGCACCTTGACCATTGTGTTCAGTATTGGTCACACTGCACCTTGATCATTGTGTCCTGTACATGTCAGGCTGCCCATTGAGCACTGCCCAGCACTGTCCAGACTTCACCTGGAGCATTAGATCCTGTTCTGGTCAGGATAAACATTGAGCTCTGTATCCACTACTGGTCAGGCTTCACATGGAGAACTGTGTATTGTTCTGGTGAGACTGAATATTCAGCACTCTGTTTAATTCTGGACAGACTGTACTTTGAGCATTGTGTCCTGCTCTGGTCGGACTGTACATTGAGCACTGTGTCCAGTTTTGTTGAGACAGCAACTTGAGCACTGTGTACGGTCCTGGTCAGACTGCATGTTGAGCACTGTGTCCAGTTCTGGTCAGACTGCACCTCGAGCACTCTGTCCTGTTCTGATCAGATTTCATGTTGAGCTCTGTCTGCATTTCTGCTCAGGCTGCACCTTGAGCACTGTGTCCAGCTCTGGTCAGACTTCACCTTGAACACTGTGTCAAGCTCTGGTCGGACTGCACCTTGACCACTGTGTCCAGCTCTGGTCAGACTTCACCTTGAGCACTGTATCCAGCACTGGACAGACTGCACCTCCGACACAGTGTCCAGCTCTGGTCAGACTGCACATTGAGCATTACATCTTTTTCTGCTCAAGATGAACCTTGAGCTCTGTGTCCACTGCTGGTCAGGCTCCACATGGAGAACTCTTTATTGTTCTGGTCAAAGTGCGCTTTGAGCTCTGTGTCCAGCTCTGGTCAGACTGCACCTTGAGCACTGTGTTCAGCTCTGGTCAGACTACACCTGGAGCACTGTGTCCAGCTCTGGGCAGACTGCACCTTGAGCACTTTGTTCAGCTCTGGTCAGACTGCAAATTGAGCACTGTGTCCAGCTCTGGTCAGACTGCACCTTGAGCACTGTCTCTAACTCTGGTCAGACTGCACCTTGAGCACTGTGTCCTGCTCTGGTCAGACTGCACCTTGAGCACTGTGTCCAGTTATGGTCAGACGGCACCTTGAGCAATGTGTCCCGCTCTGGTAAGACTGCACCTTGAGCACTGTGTCCAGTTATGGTCAGACTGCACCTTGAGCACTGTGTCCAGCTCTGGTCAGACTGCACCTTGAGCACTGTGTCCAGCTCTGGTCAGACTGCACCTTGAGCACTGTGCCCAGCTCTGGTCAGACTGCACCTTGAGCACTGTGTCCAGCTCTGGTCAGACTGCACCTTGAGCACTGTGTCCAGATCTGGTCAGACTGCACCTTGAGCACTGTGTCCAGCTCTGGTCAGACTGCACCTTGAGCACTGAGTCCAGCTCCGGTCTGACTGCACCTTGAGCACTGTGTCCAGTTATGGTCACAATGTACCTTTTGTACGGTGTCCACTTCTGGTTGGACTGCACCATGAGCACGTTTTCCAGTTTTGATCAGACGGCACCTTGACCATTGTGTTCAGTATTAGTCACACTGCACCTTGAGCATTGTGTCCTGTTCTTGTCAGGCTGCCCCTTGAGCACTGTGTCCAGCTCTCTTCAGACTGCTCCTTGAGCACTGTGTCCAGCTCTGGTCAGACTGTACCTTGAGTACTGTCTCCAGCTCTGTTAAGTCTGCAACTTGTGCATTTTGTCCTACTCTTGTCAGAATGCACCTTGAGCACTGTGTCCAGCTCTGGTCAGACTGCACCTTGAGCACTGTCTCTAACTCTGGTCAGACTGCACCTTGAGCACTGTGTCCACATCTGGTCAGACTGCACCTTGAACACTGTGTCCAAATCTGGTCAGACTGCACCTTGTGCACTAAGTCCAGCTCTGGTCAGACTGCACCTTGAGCACTGTGTCCTGCTCTGGTCCCATTGCACCTTGGGCACTTTGTCCAGCTCTGGTCCCATTGCACCTTGGGCACTGTGTCCAGCTCTAGTCAGACTGCACATTGGGATCTGTGTCCAGCTCTGGACAGACTGCACCTTGAGCACTGTGTCCAACCCTTGTTAGACTGCACCTTGAGCACTGTGTCCAGCTCTGGTCAGACTGCTCCTTGATCATTGTCTCCAGCTCTGGTCAGACAGCACCTTGAGCACTGTGTCCAGCTCTGCTCAGACTGCACCTTGAGCACTGTGTCCAGCTCTCGTCAGACTCCACCTTGAGCACTTTCTCCAGCTCTGGTCAGACTGCACCTTGAGCACTGTGTCCAGCTCTGGTCAGACTGCACCTGAGCACTGTGTCCAGCTCTGGACAGACTGCACCTTGAGACCTGTGTCCAGTTCTGGTCACATCTTACCTTGTGCACGGTGTCCACTTCTGGTTGGACTGCACCATGAGCACGTTCTCCGGTATTGATCAGACTGCACCTTGACCATTGTGTTCAGTTTTGGTCACACTGCACCTTGAGCATTGTGTCCTGTTGTTATCAGGCTGCCCCTTGAGCACTGCCCAGCTCTGTCCGGACTTCACCTGGAGCATTAGATCCTGTTCTGGTCAGGATAAACATTGAGCTCTGTGTCCACTACTGGTCAGGCTTCACATGGAGAACTGTGTATTGTTCTGGTGAGACTGAATATTCAGCACTCTGTTTAATTCTGGACAGACTGTACTTTGAGCATTGTGTCCTGCTCTGGTCGGACTGTATATTGAGCACTGTGTCCAGTTTTGTTCAGACAGCACCTTGAGCACTGTGTACGGTCCTGGTCAGACTGCATGTTGAGCACTGTGTCCAGTTCTGGTCAGACTGCACCTCGAGCACTGTGTCCTGTTCTGATCAGATTTCATGTTGAGCACTGTCTGCATTTCTGCTCAGGCTGCACCTTGAACACTGTGTCAAGCTCTGGTCGGACTGCACCTTGACCACTGTGTCCAGCTCTGGTCAGACTTCACCTTGAGCACTGTATCCAGCACAGGTCAGACTGCACCTCCGACACAGTGTCCAGCTCTGGTCAGACTGCACATTGAGCATTACATCTTTTTCTGCTCAAGATAAACCTTGAGCTCTGGGTCCACTGCTGGTCAGGCTCCACATGGAGAACTCTTTATTGTTCTGGTCAGACTGCGCTTTGAGCACTGTGTCCTGCTCTGGTCACACTGCACATTGAGCACTGTGTTCAGTTCTGGTCAGACTACACCTTGAGCACTGTGTTCAGCTCTGGTCAGACTACACCTGGAGCACTGTGTCCAGCTCTGGTCAGACTGCACCTTGAGCACTTTGTCCAGCTCTGGTCAGACTGCAACTTGTGCACTGTGTCCAGCTCTGGTCAGACTGCACCTTGAGCACTGTGTCCAGTTATGGTCAGACGGCACCTTGAGCAATGTGTCCCGCTCTGGTAAGACTGCACCTTGAGCACTGTGTCCAGTTATCGTCAGACTGCACCTTGAGCAATGTGTCCCGCTCTGGTCAGACTGAACCTTGATCACTGTGTCCAACTCTGGTTAGACTGCACCTTGAGCACTGTGTCCAACTCTGGTCAGACTGCACCTTGAGCACTGTGTCCAGCTCTGGTCAGACTGCACCTTGAGCACTGTGTCCAGCTCTGGTCAGACTGCACCTTGAGCACTGTGTCCAACTCTGGTCAGACTGCACCTTGAGCACTGTGTCCAGCTCTGGTCAGACTGCACCTTGAGCACTGTGTCCAGCTCTGGTCAGACTGCACCTTGAGCACTGTGTCCAGCTCTGGTCAGACTGCACCTTGAGCACTGTGTCCAGTTATGGTCACATTGTACCTTTTGTACGGTGTCCACTTCTGCTGGACTGCACCATGAGCACGTTTTCCAGTTTTGATCAGACTGCACCTTGACCATTGTGTTCAGTATTGGTCAGACTTCACCTTGAGCACTGTGTCCAGCTCTCTTCAGACTGCTCCTTGAGCACTGTGTCCAGCTCTGGTCAGACTGTACCTTGAGTACTGTGTCCAGCTCTGTTCAGTCTGCAACTTGTGCATTTTGTCCAACTCTTGTCAGACTGCACCTTGAGCATTGTGTCCTATTCTTGTCAGGCTGCCCCTTGAGCACTGTGTCCTGCTCTCTTCAGACTGCTCCTTGAGCACTGTGTCCAGCTCTGGTCAGACTGCACCTTGAGCACTGTGTCCAGCTCTGGTCCCATTGCAGCTTGGGCACTGTGTCCAGCTCTAGTCAGACTGCACATTGGGATCTGTGTCCAGCTCTGGACAGACTTCACCTTTAGCACTGTGTCCACCCCTTGTTAGACTGCACCTTGAGCACTGTGTCCAGCTCTGGTCAGACTGCACCTTGAGCATTGTCTCCAGCTCTGGTCAGACTGCACATCGAGCATTACATCTTTTTCTGCTCGAGCTAAACCTTGAGCTCTGTGTCCACTACTGGTCAGGCTCCAGATGGAGAACTCTTTATTGTTCTGGTCAGACTGCGCTTTGAGCACTGTGTCCTGCTCTGGTCACACTGCACATTGAGCACTGTGTCCAGCTCTGGTCAGACTGCACCTTGAGCACTGTGTCCAGCTCTGGTCAGACTGCACCTTGAGCACTGTGTCCAGCTCTGGTCAGGCTGCACCTTGAGCACTGTGTCCAGCTCTGTTCAGACTGCACCTTGAGCACTGTGTCCAGCTCTGGTCAGACTGCACCTTGAGCACTGTGTCCAGCTCTGGTCAGACTGCACCTTGAGCACTGTGTCCAGCTCTGGTCAGACTACACCTTGAGCACTGTGTCCAGCTCTGGTCAGACTGCACCTTGAGCACTATGTCCAGATCTGGTCAGGCTGCACCTTGAGCACTGAGTCCAGCTCCGGTCAGACTGCACCTTGAGCACTGTGTCCAGTTATGGTCACATTGTACCTTTTGTACGGTGTCCACTTCTGTTTGGACTGCACCATGAGCACGTTTTCCAGTTTTGATCAGACGGCACCTTGACCATTGTGTTCAGTATTAGTCACACTGCACCTTGAGCATTGTGTCCTGTTCTTGTCAGGCTGCCCCTTGAGCACTGTGTCCAGCTCTCTTCAGACTGCTCCTTGAGCACTGTGTCCAGCTCTGGTCAGACTGTACCTTGAGTACTGTGTCCAGCTCTGCTCAGACTGCACCTTGAGCACTGTGTCCAGCTCTCTTCAGACTGCTCCTTGAGCACTGTGTCCAGCTCTGGTCAGACTGTACCTTGAGTACTGTGTCCAGCTCTCGTCAGACTCCACCTTGAGCACTTTCTCCAGCTCTGGTCAGACTGCACCTTGAGCACTGTGTCCAGCTCTGGTCAGACTGCACCTGAGCACTGTGTCCAGCTCTGGACAGACTGCACCTTGAGCACTGTGTCCAGCTCTGGTCAGACTGCACCTTGAGACCTGTGTCCAGTTCTGGTCACATCTTACCTTGTGCACGGTGTCCACTTCTGGTTGGACTGCACCATGAGCACGTTCTCCGGTATTGATCAGACTGCACCTTGACCATTGTGTTCAGTTTTGGTCACACTGCACCTTGAGCATTGTGTCCTGTTGTTATCAGGCTGCCCCTTGAGCACTGCCCAGCTCTGTCCGGACTTCACCTGGAGCATTAGATCCTGTTCTGGTCAGGATAAACATTGAGCTCTGTATCCACTACTGGTCAGGCTTCACATGGAGAACTGTGTATTGTTCTGGTGAGACTGAATATTCAGCACTCTGTTTAATTCTGGACAGACTGTACTTTGAGCATTGTGTCCTGCTCTGGTCGGACTGTATATTGAGCACTGTGTCCAGTTTTGTTCAGACAGCACCTTGAGCACTGTGTACGGTCCTGGTCAGACTGCATGTTGAGCACTGTGTCCAGTTCTGGTCAGACTGCACCTCGAGCACTGTGTCCTGTTCTGATCAGATTTCATGTTGAGCACTGTCTCCATTTCTGCCCAGGCTGCACCTTGAGCACTGTGTCCAGCTCTGCTCAGACTTCACCTTGAACACTGTGTCAAGCTCTGGTCGGACTGCACCTTGACCACTGTGTCCAGCTCTGGTCAGACTTCACCTTGAGCACTGTATCCAGCACAGGTCAGACTGCACCTCCGACACAGTGTCCAGCTCTGGTCAGACTGCACATTGAGCATTACATCTTTTTCTGCTCAAGATAAACCTTGAGCTCTGTGTCCACTGCTGGTCAGGCTCCACATGGAGAACTCTTTATTGTTCTGGTCAGACTGCGCTTTGAGCACTGTGTCCTGCTCTGGTCACACTGCACATTGAGCACTGTGTCCAGCTATGGTCAGACTGCACCTTGAGCTCTGTGTCCAGGTCTGGTCAGACTGCTCCTTGAGCTCTGTGTCCAGCTCTGGTCAGACTGCACCTTGAGCACTGTGTTCAGCTCTGGTCAGACTACACCTGGAGCACTGTGTCCAGCTCTGGTCAGACTGCACCTTGAGCACTTTGTCCAGCTCTGGTCAGACTGCAACTTGAGCACTGTGTCCAGCTCTGGTCAGACTGCACCTTGAGCACTGTCTCTAACTCTGGTCAGACTGCACCTTGAGCACTTTGTCCTGCTCTGGTCAGACTGCACCTTGAGCACTGTGTCCAATTATGGTCAGACGGCACCTTGAGCAATGTGTCCCGCTCTGGTAAGACTGCACCTTGAGCACTGTGTCCAGTTATGGTCTGACTGCACCTTGAGCAATGTGTCCCGCTCTGGTCAGACTGCACCTTGAGCACTGTGTCCAGCTCTGGTCAGACTGCACCTTGAGCACTGTGTCCAGCTCTGGTCAGACTGCACCTTGATCACTGTGTCCAGCTCTGGTCAGACTGCACCTTGATCACTGTGTCCAGCTCTGGTCAGACTGCACCTTGAGCACTGTGTCCAGCTCTGGTCAGACTGCACCTTGAGCACTGTGTCCAGCTCTGGTCAGACTGCACCTTGAGCACTGTGTCCAGCTCTGGTCAGACTGCACCTTGAGCACTGTGTCCAGTTCTGGTCACATTGTACCTTTTGTACGGTGTCCACTTCTGCTGGACTGCACCATGAGCACGTTTTCCAGTATTGATCAGACTGCACCTTGACCATTGTGTTCAGTATTGGTCAGACTGCACCTTGAGCATTGTGTCCTATTCTTGTCAGGCTGCCCCTTGAGCACTGTGTCCAGCTCTCTTCAGACTGCTCCTTGAGCACTGTGTCCAGCTCTGGTCAGACTGTACCTTGAGTACTGTGTCCAAACCTGTTCAGTCTGCAACTTGTGCATTTTGTCCAACTCTTGTCAGACTGCACCTTGAGCATTGTGTCCTATTCTTGTCAGGCTGCCCCTTGAGCACTGTGTCCAGCTCTCTTCAGACTGCTCCTTGAGCACTGTGTCCAGCTCTGGTCAGACTGCACCTTGAGCACTGTGTCCAGCTCTGGTCCCATTGCAGCTTGGGCACTGTGTCCAGCTCTAGTCAGACTGCACATTGGGATCTGTGTCCAGCTCTGGACAGACTTCACCTTTAGCACTGTGTCCACCCCTTGTTAGACTGCACCTTGAGCACTGTGTCCAGCTCTGGTCAGACTGCACCTTGAGCATTGTCTCCAGCTCTGATCAGACAGCACCTTGAGCACTGTGTCCAGCTCTGGTCAGACTTCACCTTGACCATTGTGTCCAGCTCTGATCAGACTGCACCTTGAGCATTGTGTACAGCTCTGGTCAGACTGCAGCTTGAGCATTGTGTTCAGCACTGGTCAGTCTCTGCATTGAGCACCGTGTCCAGTGTTGTTGAGACAGCACCTTGAGCACTGTGTACTGTTCTGGTCAGACTGCACATTGAGCACTGTGTCCAGCTCTCGTCAGACTGCACCTTGAACACTGTGTCCAGCTCTGGTCAGACTGCACCTGGAGCAGTTAGTCCAGCTGTGGTCAGACTGCACCTTGAGCACTGTGTCCTTCTCTGGTCAGACTGCACCTTGGGCATTGTGTCGAGCTCTGGTCAGACGGCACCTTGATTACTGTGTCCAGCTGTGGTCAGGCTGCACCTTGAGAACTGTGTCCGGCTCTGGTCAGACTGCACCTTGTGAACTCTGTCCAGCTCTGGTCAGACTGCACCTTGAGCACTGTGTCCAGATCTGGTCAGACTGCACATTGAGGACTGTGTCCACCTCTGGTCCGACTGCACCTTGAACACTGTGTCCAGCTCTGGTCAGATTGCACCTTGAGCACTTTGTCCAGCTCTGGTCAGACTGCACCTTGAGCACTGTCTCCAGCTCTGCCCAGACGGCACCTTGAGCACTGTGCCCAGATCTGGTCGGACTACCCCTTGAGCACTATGTCCAGTTCTGATCAGACTGCACCTTGGGCACTGTGTCCAGCTCTGCTCCAAATGTACCTTGGGCACTGGTTCCAGCCTAGTCAGACTGCACATTGGGATCTGTGTCCAGCTCTGGACAGACTGCACCTTGAGCACTGTGTCCAGCCCTTCTTAGACTGCACCTTGATCACTGTGTCCAGCTCTGGTCAGACTGCACCTTGAGCATGCTATCCAGCTCTGGACAGACATCACCTTGAGCACTGTGTCCAGCTCTGCTCAGACTGCACCTTGAGCACTGTGTCCAGCTCTGGTCACACTGCACCGTAAGCACTGTGTCCGGCGCTGGTCAGACTGCACCTTGAGCACTGTGTCCAGCTCTGGTCAGACTGCACCTTGAGCACTGTGTCCAGCTCTGGACAGACTGCACCTTGAGCCCTGTGTCCAGCTCTGGTCAGACTGCACCTTGAGCCCTGTGTCCAGTTCTAGTCACATTTTACCTTGTGTACGGTGTCCTCTTCTGGTTGGACTACACCATGATCACGTTCTCCAGTATTTATCGGACTGCACCTTGACCATTGTGTTCAGTATTGGTCACACTGCACCTTGAGCATTGTGTCCTGTACTTGTCAGGCTGCCCCTTGAGCACTGCCCTGCTCTGTCCAGACTTCACCTGGAGCATTAGATCCTGTTCAGGTCATGGTAAACATTGAGCTCTGTGTCCAGTACTGGTCAGGCTCCACATGGAGAACTGTGTATTGTTCTGGTGAGACTGAACGTTCAGCACTCTGTCCAGTTCAGGACAGACTGTACTTTGAGCATTGTGTCCTGCTCTGGTCGGACTGTACGTTGAGCACTGTGTCCAGTTTTGTTGAGACAGCACCTTGAGCACTGTGTACGGTTCTGGTCAGACCTCATGTTGAGCACTGTGTCCAGCTCTGGTCAGACTGCACCTTGAGCACCGTGTCCAGTTCTGGTCAGACTGCACCTCGAGCACTGTATCCAGCTGTGGTCAGGCTGCACCTCCGACACTGTGTCCAGCACTGGTCAGACTGCACATCGAGCATTACATCTTTTTCTGCTCGAGCTAAACCTTGAGCTCTGTGTCCACTACTGGTCAGGCTCCAGATGGAGAACTCTTTATTGTTCTGGTCAGACTGCGCTATGAGCACTGTGTCCTGCTCTGGTCACACTGCACCTTGAGCATGCTATCCAGCTCTGGACAGACATCACCTTGAGCACTATGTCCAGCTCTGCTCAGACTGCACCTTGAGCACTGTGTCCAGCTCTGGTCACACTGCACCGTAAGCACTGTGTCCGGCGCTGGTCAGACTGCACCTTGAGCACTGTGTCCAGCTCTGGTCAGACTGCACCTTGAGCACTGTGTCCAGCTCTGGACAGACTGCACCTTGAGCCCTGTGTCCAGCTCTGGTCAGACTGCACCTTGAGCCCTGTGTCCAGTTCTAGTCACATTTTACCTTGTGTACGGTGTCCTCTTCTGGTTGGACTACACCATGATCACGTTCTCCAGTATTTATCGGACTGCACCTTGACCATTGTGTTCAGTATTGGTCACACTGCACCTTGAGCATTGTGTCCTGTACTGGTCAGGCTGCCCCTTGAGCACTGCCCTGCTCTGTCCAGACTTCACCTGGAGCATTAGATCCTGTTCAGGTCATGGTAAACATTGAGCTCTGTGTCCAGTACTGGTCAGGCTCCACATGGAGAACTGTGTATTGTTCTGGTGAGACTGAACGTTCAGCACTCTGTCCAGTTCAGGACAGACTGTACTTTGAGCATTGTGTCCTGCTCTGGTCGGACTGTACGTTGAGCACTGTGTCCAGTTTTGTTGAGACAGCACCTTGAGCACTGTGTACGGTTCTGGTCAGACCTCATGTTGAGCACTGTGTCCAGCTCTGGTCAGACTGCACCTTGAGCACCGTGTCCAGTTCTGGTCAGACTGCACCTCGAGCACTGTATCCAGCTGTGGTCAGGCTGCACCTCCGACACTGTGTCCAGCACTGGTCAGACTGCACATCGAGCATTACATCTTTTTCTGCTCGAGCTAAACCTTGAGCTCTGTGTCCACTACTGGTCAGGCTCCAGATGGAGAACTCTTTATTGTTCTGGTCAGACTGCGCTATGAGCACTGTGTCCTGCTCTGGTCACACTGCACATTGAGCACTGTGTCCAGCTCTGGTCAGACTGCACCTTGAGCACTGTGTCCAGCTCTGGTCAGGCTGCACCTTGAGCACTGTGTCAAGCTCTGGTCAGACTGCACCTTGAGCACTGTGTCCAGCTCTGGTCAGATTGCACCTTGTGCACTGTGTCCAGCTATGGTCAGACTGCACCTTGAGCACTGTGTCCAGCTCTGGTCAGACTGCACCTTGAGCAATTTGTCCAGCTCTGGTCAGACTGCACCTTGAGCACTGTGTCCAACTCTGGTCAGACTGCACCTTGAGCACTGTGTCCAGTTCTGGTCACAATGTACCTTTTGTACGGTGTCCACTTCTGGTCGGACTGCACCATGAGCACGTTCTCCAGTTTTGATCAGACTGCACCTTGACCATTGTGTTCAGTATTGGTCACACTGCACCTTGAGCATTGTGTCCTGTTCCTGTCAGGCTGCCCCTTGAGCACTGCCCAACTCTGTCCAGACTTCACCTGGAGCATTACATCCTGTTCTGGTCAGGATAAACCTTGAGCTCTGTGTCCACTACTGGTCAGGCTCCACATGGACAACTGTGTATTGTTATGGTGAGACTGAACATTCAGCACTCTGTCCAGTTCTGGACAGACTGTACTTTGAGCATTGTGTCCTGCTCTTGTCGGACTGTACATTGAGCACTGTGTCCAGTTTTGTTGAGACAGCACCTTGAGCATTGTGTACTGCTCTGGTCAGACTGCAATTTGAGCACTGTGTCTGGCTCTGGTCAGACTGCACCTTGAGCACTGTGTCCAGCTGTGGTCAGGCTGCAACTTGAGCATTGTGTCCAGCTCTGTTCGGACTGCACCTTGAGCATTGTGTCCAGCTCTGGTCCCATTGCACCTTGGGCACTTTGTCCAGCTCTGGTCAGACTGCACATTGGGAACTGTGTCCTGCTCTGGTCAGACTGCACCTTGAGCATTGTGTCCAGCTCTGGTCAGACTGCACCTTGAGCATTGTGTCCAGCTCTGGTGAGACTGCACCTTGAGCACTGTGACCAGCTCTGGGAAGACTGCACCTCGAGTATTACATCTTGTTCTGGTCAAGATTAACCTTGAGCTCTCTGTCCACTTCTGGTCAGGCTCCACATGGAGAACTGTTAATTGTTCTGGTCTGACTGCGCCTTGATCTCTGTGTCCAGCTCTGGTCAGACTGCACCTTGAGCACTCTGTCCAGCTCTAGTCAGACTGCACCTTGAGCACTGTGTCCAGCTCTGGTCAGACTGCACCTTGAGCACTTTCTCCAGCTCTGGTCAGACTGCACCTTGAGCACTTTCTCCAGCTCTGGTCAGACTGCACCTTGAGCACTGTGTCTAGCTCTGGTCAGACTGTACCTTGAGCCCTGTGTCCAGCTCTGGTCCCATTGCAGCTTGGGCACTGTGTCCAGCTCTAGTCAGACTGCACATTGGGATCTTTGTCCAGCTCTGGACAGACTGCACCTTGAGCACTGTGTCCGCCCCTTGTTAGACTGCACCTTGATCACTGTGTCCAGCTCTGGTCAGACTCACCTTGAGCACTGTGTCCAGCTCTGCTCAGACTGCACCTTGAGCACTGAGTCCAGCTCTGGTCAGACTGCACCTTGAGCACTGTTTCCAGCTCTGGTCCCATTGCACCTTGAGCACTGAGTCCAGCTCTGGTCAGACTGCACCTTGAGCACTGTTTCCAGCTCTGGTCCCATTGCACCTTGGCACTGTGTCCAGCTCTGGTCCCATTGCAGCTTGGGCACTGTGTCCAGCTCTAGTCAGACTGCACATTGGGATCTTTGTCCAGCTCTGGACAGACTGCACCTTGAGCACTGTGTCCGCCCCTTGTTAGACTGCACCTTGATCACTGTGTCCAGCTCTGGTCAGACTCACCTTGAGCACTGTGTCCAGCTCTGCTCAGACTGCACCTTGAGCACTGTGTCCAGCTCTGGTCAGACTGCACCTTGAGCATCGTGTCCAGCTCTGGTCAGACTGCACCTCGAGCACTGTGTCTGGCTCTGGTCAGTCTGCACCTCCGACACTGTGTCCAGCTCTGGTCAGACTGCACCTTGAGCATTACATCTTTTTCTGCTCAAGATAAACCTTGAGCTCTGTGTCCACTACTGGTCAGTCTCCACATGGAGAACTTTTTATTGATCTGGTCAGACTGCGCTTTGAGCACTGTGTCCTGCTCTGGTCAGACTGCACCTTGAGCACTGTGTCCAGCTCTGGTCAAACTGCACCTTGAGCAATGTGTCCAGCTCTGATCAGACTGCACCTTGTGCATTGTGTCCAGTTCAGGTCAGACTGCACCTTGAGCATTGTGTCCAGTTTTATTGAGACAGCACCTTGAGCACTGAATACTTTTCTGGTCAGACTGCACCTTGAACACTCTGTCCTGTTCTGGTCAGACTGCACCTTGAGCACTGTTTCCAGCTCTGATCAGACTGCACCTTGAGCATTGTGTGCAGTTCTGGTCAGACTGCACGTTGAGCACTGTGTCCTGTTCTGAATAGAATTCATGTTGAGCACTGTCTCCATTTCTGCTCAGACTGCACCTTGATCACTGTGTCCAGCTGTGGTCAGGCTGCACCTTGAGCACTGTGTCCAGCTGTGGTCAGGCTGCACCTTGAGCACTGTGTCCAGCTGTGGTCAGGCTGCACCTTGAGCACTGTGTCCAACTCTGGTCAGACTGCACCTTGAGCACTGTGTCCAGTTCTGGTCACAATGTACCTTTTGTACGGTGTCCACTTCTGGTCGGACTGCACCATGAGCACGTTCTCCAGTATTGATCAGACTGCACCTTGACCATTGTGTTCAGTATTGGTCACACTGCACCTTGAGCATTGTGTCCTGTTCTTGTCAGGCTGCCCCTTGAGCACTGCCCAGCTCTGTCCAGACTTCACCTGGAGCATTACATCCTGTTCTGGTCAGGATAAACCTTGAGCTCTGTGTCCACTACTGGTCAGGTTCCACATGGACAACTGTGTATTGTTATGGTGAGACTGAACATTCAGCACTCTGTCCAATTCTGGACAGACTGTACTTTGAGCATTGTGTCCTGCTCTTGTCGGACTGTACATTGAGCACTGTGTCCAGTTTTGTTGAGACAGCACCTTGAGCATTGTGTACTGCTCTGGTCAGACTGCAATTTGAGCACTGTGTCTGGCTCTGGTCAGACTGCACCTTGAGCACTGTGTCCAGCTGTGGTCAGGCTGCAACTTGAGCATTGTGTCCAGCTCTGTTCGGACTGCACCTTGAGCACTGTGTCCAGCTCTGGTCCCATTGCACCTTGGGCACTTTGTCCAGCTCTGGTCAGACTGCACATTGGGAACTGTGTCCTGCTCTGGTCAGACTGCACCTTGAGCATTGTGTCCAGCTCTGGTGAGACTGCACCTTGAGCACTGTGACCAGCTCTGGGAAGACTGCACCTCGAGTATTACATCTTGTTCTGGTCAAGATTAACCTTGAGCTCTCTGTCCACTTCTGGTCAGGCTCCACATGGAGAACTGTTAATTGTTCTGGTCTGACTGCGCCTTGATCTCTGTGTCCAGCTCTGGTCAGACTGCACCTTGAGCACTCTGTCCAGCTCTAGTCAGACTGCACCTTGAGCACTGTGTCCAGCTCTGGTCAGACTGCACCTTGAGCACTTTCTCCAGCTCTGGTCAGACTGCACCTTGAGCACTTTCTCCAGCTCTGGTCAGACTGCACCTTGAGCACTGTGTCTAGCTCTGGTCAGACTGTACCTTGAGCCCTGTGTCCAGCTCTGGTCCCATTGCAGCTTGGGCACTGTGTCCAGCTCTAGTCAGACTGCACATTGGGATCTTTGTCCAGCTCTGGACAGACTGCACCTTGAGCACTGTGTCCGCCCCTTGTTAGACTGCACCTTGATCACTGTGTCCAGCTCTGGTCAGACTCACCTTGAGCACTGTGTCCAGCTCTGCTCAGACTGCACCTTGAGCACTGAGTCTAGCTCTGGTCAGACTGCACCTTGAGCACTGTTTCCAGCTCTGGTCCCATTGCACCTTGGCACTGTGTCCAGCTCTGGTCCCATTGCAGCTTGGGCACTGTGTCCAGCTCTGGTCAGACTGCACATTGGGATCTTTGTCCAGCTCTGGACAGACTGCACCTTGAGCACTGTGTCCGCCCCTTGTTAGACTGCACCTTGATCACTGTGTCCAGCTCTGGTCAGACTCACCTTGAGCACTGTGTCCAGCTCTGCTCAGACTGCACCTTGAGCACTGTGTCCAGCTCTGGTCAGACTGCACCTTGAGCATCGTGTCCAGCTCTGGTCAGACTGCACCTCGAGCACTGTGTCTGGCTCTGGTCAGTCTGCACCTCCGACACTGTGTCCAGCTCTGGTCAGACTGCACCTTGAGCATTACATCTTTTTCTGCTCAAGATAAACCTTGAGCTCTGTGTCCACTACTGGTCGGTCTCCACATGGAGAACTGTTTATTGATCTGGTCAGACTGCGCTTTGAGCACTGTGTCCTGCTCTGGTCAGACTGCACCTTGAGCACTGTGTCTGGCTCTGGTCAGACTGCACCTTGAGCACTGTGTCCAGCTGTGGTCAGGCTGCAACTTGAGCATTGTGTCCAGCTCTGGTCAAACTGCACCTTGAGCAATGTGTCCAGCTCTGATCAGACTGCACCTTGAGCATTGTGTTCAGCTCTGGTCAGACTGTACTTTGAGCACTGTGTCCAGTTTTGTTGAGACAGCACCTTGAGCACTGAATACTTTTCTGGTCAGACTGCACCTTGAACACTCTGTCCTGTTCTGGTCAGACTGCACATTGAGCATTGTGTGCAGTTCTGGTCAGACTGCACGTTGAGCACTGTGTCCTGTTCTGAATAGAATTCATGTTGAGCACTGTCTCCATTTCTGCTCAGACTGCACCTTGATCACTGCGTCCAGCTGTGGTCAGGCTGCACCTTGAGCACTGTGTCCAGCTGTGGTCAGGCTGCACCTTGAGCACTGTGTCCAACTCTGGTCAGACTGCACCTTGAGCACTGTGTCCAGTTCTGGTCACATTTTACCTTGTGTACGGTGTCCACTTCTGGTTGGACTGCACCATGAGCACGTTTTCCAGTTTTGATCAGACTGCACCTTGACCATTGTGTTCAGTATTGGTCACACTGCACCTTGAGCATTGTGTCCTGTTCTTGTCAGGCTGCCCCTTGAGCACTGCCCAACTCTGTCCAGACTTCACCTGGAGCATTACATCCTGTTCTGGTCAGGATAAACCTTGAGCTCTGTGTCCACTACTGGTCAGGCTCCACATGGACAACTGTGTATTGTTATGGTGAGACTGAACATTCAGCACTCTGTCCAGTTCTGGACAGACTGTACTTTGAGCATTGTGTCCTGCTCTTGTCGGACTGTACATTGAGCACTGTGTCCAGTTTTGTTGAGACAGCACCTTGAGCATTGTGTACTGCTCTGGTCAGACTGCAATTTGAGCACTGTGTCTGGCTCTGGTCAGACTGCACCTTGAGCACTGTGTCCAGCTGTGGTCAGGCTGCAACTTGAGCATTGTGTCCAGCTCTGTTCGGACTGCACCTTGAGCACTGTGTCCAGCTCTGGTCCCATTGCACCTTGGGCACTTTGTCCAGCTCTGGTCAGACTGCACATTGGGAACTGTGTCCTGCTCTGGTCAGACTGCACCTTGAGCATTGTGTCCAGCTCTGGTGAGACTGCACCTTGAGCACTGTGACCAGCTCTGGGAAGACTGCACCTCGAGTATTACATCTTGTTCTGGTCAAGATTAACCTTGAGCTCTCTGTCCACTTCTGGTCAGGCTCCACATGGAGAACTGTTAATTGTTCTGGTCTGACTGCGCCTTGATCTCTGTGTCCAGCTCTGGTCAGACTGCACCTTGAGCACTCTGTCCAGCTCTAGTCAGACTGCACCTTGAGCACTGTGTCCAGCTCTGGTCAGACTG
Organism: Cetorhinus maximus; assembly: GCF_964194155.1. Lineage (NCBI taxonomy): Eukaryota > Metazoa > Chordata > Chondrichthyes > Lamniformes > Cetorhinidae > Cetorhinus > Cetorhinus maximus. The sequence goes on along the minus strand of NC_135895.1, from coordinate 63,523,105 downwards.
CACCTTGAGCACTTTCTCCAGCTCTGGTCAGACTGCACCTTGAGCACTTTCTCCAGCTCTGGTCAGACTGCACCTTGAGCACTGTGTCTAGCTCTGGTCAGACTGTACCTTGAGCCCTGTGTCCAGCTCTGGTCCCATTGCAGCTTGGGCACTGTGTCCAGCTCTAGTCAGACTGCACATTGGGATCTTTGTCCAGCTCTGGACAGACTGCACCTTGAGCACTGTGTCCGCCCCTCGTTAGACTGCACCTTGATCACTGTGTCCAGCTCTGGTCAGACTCACCTTGAGCACTGTGTCCAGCTCTGCTCAGACTGCACCTTGAGCACTGAGTCCAGCTCTGGTCAGACTGCACCTTGAGCACTGTTTCCAGCTCTGGTCCCATTGCACCTTGAGCACTGAGTCCAGCTCTGGTCAGACTGCACCTTGAGCACTGTTTCCAGCTCTGGTCCCATTGCACCTTGGCACTGTGTCCAGCTCTGGTCCCATTGCAGCTTGGGCACTGTGTCCAGCTCTAGTCAGACTGCACATTGGGATCTTTGTCCAGCTCTGGACAGACTGCACCTTGAGCACTGTGTCCGCCCCTTGTTAGACTGCACCTTGATCACTGTGTCCAGCTCTGGTCAGACTCACCTTGAGCACTGTGTCCAGCTCTGCTCAGACTGCACCTTGAGCACTGTGTCCAGCTCTGGTCAGACTGCACCTTGAGCATCGTGTCCAGCTCTGGTCAGACTGCACCTCGAGCACTGTGTCTGGCTCTGGTCAGTCTGCACCTCCGACACTGTGTCCAGCTCTGGTCAGACTGCACCTTGAGCATTACATCTTTTTCTGCTCAAGATAAACCTTGAGCTCTGTGTCCACTACTGGTCGGTCTCCACATGGAGAACTGTTTATTGATCTGGTCAGACTGCGCTTTGAGCACTGTGTCCTGCTCTGGTCAGACTGCACCTTGAGCACTGTGTCTGGCTCTGGTCAGACTGCACCTTGAGCACTGTGTCCAGCTGTGGTCAGGCTGCAACTTGAGCATTGTGTCCAGCTCTGGTCAAACTGCACCTTGAGCAATGTGTCCAGCTCTGATCAGACTGCACCTTGAGCATTGTGTTCAGCTCTGGTCAGACTGTACTTTGAGCACTGTGTCCAGTTTTGTTGAGACAGCACCTTGAGCACTGAATACTTTTCTGGTCAGACTGCACCTTGAACACTCTGTCCTGTTCTGGTCAGACTGCACATTGAGCATTGTGTGCAGTTCTGGTCAGACTGCACGTTGAGCACTGTGTCCTGTTCTGAATAGAATTCATGTTGAGCACTGTCTCCATTTCTGCTCAGACTGCACCTTGATCACTGCGTCCAGCTGTGGTCAGGCTGCACCTTGAGCACTGTGTCCAGCTGTGGTCAGGCTGCACCTTGAGCACTGTGTCCAACTCTGGTCAGACTGCACCTTGAGCACTGTGTCCAGTTCTGGTCACATTTTACCTTGTGTACGGTGTCCACTTCTGGTCGGACTGCACCATGAGCACGTTTTCCAGTTTTGATCAGACTGCACCTTGACCATTGTGTTCAGTATTGGTCACACTGCACCTTGAGCATTGTGTCCTGTTCTTGTCAGGCTGCCCCTTGAGCACTGCCCAACTCTGTCCAGACTTCACCTGGAGCATTACATCCTGTTCTGGTCAGGATAAACCTTGAGCTCTGTGTCCACTACTGGTCAGGCTCCACATGGACAACTGTGTATTGTTATGGTGAGACTGAACATTCAGCACTCTGTCCAGTTCTGGACAGACTGTACTTTGAGCATTGTGTCCTGCTCTTGTCGGACTGTACATTGAGCACTGTGTCCAGTTTTGTTGAGACAGCACCTTGAGCATTGTGTACTGCTCTGGTCAGACTGCAATTTGAGCACTGTGTCTGGCTCTGGTCAGACTGCACCTTGAGCACTGTGTCCAGCTGTGGTCAGGCTGCAACTTGAGCATTGTGTCCAGCTCTGTTCGGACTGCACCTTGAGCACTGTGTCCAGCTCTGGTCCCATTGCACCTTGGGCACTTTGTCCAGCTCTGGTCAGACTGCACATTGGGAACTGTGTCCTGCTCTGGTCAGACTGCACCTTGAGCATTGTGTCCAGCTCTGGTGAGACTGCACCTTGAGCACTGTGACCAGCTCTGGGAAGACTGCACCTCGAGTATTACATCTTGTTCTGGTCAAGATTAACCTTGAGCTCTCTGTCCACTTCTGGTCAGGCTCCACATGGAGAACTGTTAATTGTTCTGGTCTGACTGCGCCTTGATCTCTGTGTCCAGCTCTGGTCAGACTGCACCTTGAGCACTCTGTCCAGCTCTAGTCAGACTGCACCTTGAGCACTGTGTCCAGCTCTGGTCAGACTGCACCTTGAGCACTTTCTCCAGCTCTGGTCAGACTGCACCTTGAGCACTTTCTCCAGCTCTGGTCAGACTGCACCTTGAGCACTGTGTCTAGCTCTGGTCAGACTGTACCTTGAGCCCTGTGTCCAGCTCTGGTCCCATTGCAGCTTGGGCACTGTGTCCAGCTCTAGTCAGACTGCACATTGGGATCTTTGTCCAGCTCTGGACAGACTGCACCTTGAGCACTGTGTCCGCCCCTCGTTAGACTGCACCTTGATCACTGTGTCCAGCTCTGGTCAGACTCACCTTGAGCACTGTGTCCAGCTCTGCTCAGACTGCACCTTGAGCACTGAGTCCAGCTCTGGTCAGACTGCACCTTGAGCACTGTTTCCAGCTCTGGTCCCATTGCACCTTGAGCACTGAGTCCAGCTCTGGTCAGACTGCACCTTGAGCACTGTTTCCAGCTCTGGTCCCATTGCACCTTGGCACTGTGTCCAGCTCTGGTCCCATTGCAGCTTGGGCACTGTGTCCAGCTCTAGTCAGACTGCACATTGGGATCTTTGTCCAGCTCTGGACAGACTGCACCTTGAGCACTGTGTCCGCCCCTTGTTAGACTGCACCTTGATCACTGTGTCCAGCTCTGGTCAGACTCACCTTGAGCACTGTGTCCAGCTCTGCTCAGACTGCACCTTGAGCACTGTGTCCAGCTCTGGTCAGACTGCACCTTGAGCATCGTGTCCAGCTCTGGTCAGACTGCACCTCGAGCACTGTGTCTGGCTCTGGTCAGTCTGCACCTCCGACACTGTGTCCAGCTCTGGTCAGACTGCACCTTGAGCATTACATCTTTTTCTGCTCAAGATAAACCTTGAGCTCTGTGTCCACTACTGGTCAGTCTCCACATGGAGAACTGTTTATTGATCTGGTCAGACTGCGCTTTGAGCACTGTGTCCTGCTCTGGTCAGACTGCACCTTGAGCACTGTGTCTGGCTCTGGTCAGACTGCACCTTGAGCACTGTGTCCAGCTGTGGTCAGGCTGCAACTTGAGCATTGTGTCCAGCTCTGGTCAAACTGCACCTTGAGCAATGTGTCCAGCTCTGATCAGACTGCACCTTGTGCATTGTGTCCAGTTCAGGTCAGACTGCACCTTGAGCATTGTGTTCAGCTCTGGTCAGACTGTACTTTGAGCACTGTGTCCAGTTTTGTTGAGACAGCACCTTGAGCACTGAATACTTTTCTGGTCAGACTGCACCTTGAGCATTGTGTCCAGCTCTGGTCAGGCTGCACCTTGAGCACTGTTTCCAGCTCTGATCAGACTGCACCTTGAGCATTGTGTGCAGTTCTGGTCAGACTGCACCTTGAGCACTGTGTCCAGCTCTGCTCAGACTGCACCTTGAGCACCGTGTCCATCTCTGGTGAGACTGCACCTTGAGCACGGTGTCCCGCTCTGGTCAGACTGCACCTCGAGCATTACATCTTGTTCTGGTCAAGATAAACCTTGAGCTCTGTGTGCACTACTGGTCAGGCTCCACATGGAGAACTGTTTATTGTTCTCGTCAGACTGCACCATGAGCACTGTTTCCAGCTCTGGTCAGGCTACACCTTGAGCACTCTGTCCAGCTGTTGTCAGACTGCACCTTGAGCACTGTGTCCAGCTCTGGTCAGACTGCACTTAGAGCACTTTCTCCAGCTCTGGTCAGACTGCACCTTGACCATTGTGTCCAGCTCTGATCAGACTGCACCTTGAGCATTGTGTCCAGCTCTGGTCAGACTGCACCTTGAGCATTGTGTTCAGCTCTGGTCAGACTCTGCATTGAGCACTGTGTCCAATGTTGTTGAGACAGCACCTTGAGAACTGTGTACAGTTCTGGTCAGACTGCACATTGAGCACTGTGTCCAGCTCTGGTCAGACTGCACCTTGAGTACTATGTCCTTCTCTGGTCAGACTGCACCTAGAGCATTGTGTCCAGCTCTGGTCAGACTGCACCTTGAGCATTGTGTCCAGCTCTGGTCAGACTGCACCTTGAGCATTGTGTTCATCTCTGGTCAGACTCTGCATTGAGCACTGTGTCCAATGTTGTTGAGACAGCACCTTGAGCACTGTGTCCAGCTCTGGTCAGATTGCACCTTGAGCACTTTGTCCAGCTCTGGTCAGACTGCACCTTGAGCACTGTGTCCAGCTCTGGTCAGACTACACCTTGAGCACTATGTCCAGTTCTGATCAGACTGCACCATGAACACTGAGTCCAGCTCTGGTCCCATTGCACCTTGGGCACTGTGTCCAGCTCTAGTCAGACTGCACATTGGGATCTGTGTCCAGCTCTGGACAGACTGCACCTTGTGCATTGTATCCAGCTCTGGACAGACATCACCTTGAGCACTGTGTCCAGCTCTGCTCAGACTGCCCATTGAGCACTGTGTCCAGCTCTGGTCAGACTGCACCTTAAGCACTGTGTCCAGCTCTGGTCAGACTGCACCTTGAGCACTGTGTCCAGCTCTGGACAGACTGCACCTTGAGCACTGTGTCCAGCTCTGGTCAGACTGCACCTTGAGCCCTGTGTCCAGTTCTGGTCACATTTAACCTTGTGTACGGTGTCCTCTTCTGGTTGGACTACACCATGAGCACGTTCTCCAGTATTGATCAGACTGCACCTTGACCATTGTGTTCAGTATTGGTCACACTGCACCTTGAGCACTGTGTCTGGCTCTGGTCAGACTGCGCCTTGAGCACTGTGTCCAGCTGTGGTCAGGCTGCAACTTGAGCATTGTGTCCAGCTCTGATCAGACTGCACCTTGAGCATTGTGTACAGCTCAGGTCAGACAGCACCTTGAGCACTGTGTACAGCTCAGGTCAGACAGCACCTTGAGCACTGTGTCCGTTTCTGATCAGACTGCACATTGAGCTCTTTGTCCTGCTCTGGTCAGACTGCAGCAAGAGCACGTTCTCCAGTTTTGATCAGACTGCACCTTGACCATTGTGTTCAGTGTTGGTCACACTGCACCTTGAGCATTGTGTCCTGTTCCTGTCAGCTGCCCCTTGAGCACTGCCCTACTCTGTCCACACTTCACCTGGAGCACTACATCCTGTTCTGGTCAGGATAAACCTTGAGCTCTGTGTCCACTACTGGTCAGGCTTCACATGGAGAACTGTGTATTGTTCTGATGAGACTGAACATTCAGCACTCTGTCCAGTTCTGGACAGACTGTACATTGAGCATTGTGTCCAGTTTTGTTGGGACTGCACCTTGAGCAGTGTGTACTCTTCTGGTCTGATTGCATGTTGAGCACTTTGCCCAGCTCTGGTCAGACTGCACAATGAGCATTTTGTCCAGCTCTGGTCAGACTGCACCTTGAGCATTATGTCCAGCTCTGGTCAAACTGCACCTTGAGCACTGTGTCCAGCTCTGATCAGACTGCACCTTGTGCAGTGTGTCCAGTTCTGGTGAGACTGCACCTTGAGCATTGTGTTCAGCTCTGGTCAGACTGTACTTTGAGCACTGTGTCCAGTTTTGTTGAGACAGCACCTTGAGCACTGAATACTTTTCTGGTCAGACTGCACCTTGAACATTCTGTCCAGTTCTGGTCAGACTGCACATTGAGCATTGTGTCCAGCTGTGGTCAGGCTGCACCTTGAGCACTGTGTCCAGCTCTGATCAGACTGCACCTTGAGCATTGTGTCCACCTCTGATCAGACAGCACCTTGAGCACTGTGTCCAGCTCTGGTCAGGCTGCACCTTTAGCACTGTGTCCACCTCTGGTCAGACTGCACGTTGAGCACTGTGTCGTGTTCTGATTAGAATTCATGTTGAGCACTGTCTCCATTTCTGCTCCGACTGCACCTTGAGCACTGTGTCCAGCTCTGGTCAGACTGCACCTTGAACACTCTGTCCAGCTGTGGTCAGATTGCACATTAAGCACTGTGTCCAGCTCTGGTCAGATGGCACCTTCTGCATTGTGTCCAGCTGTGGTCAGTCTGCACCTTGAGCACTGTGTCCAGATCTGGTCAGATGAACCTTGAGCACAGTGTCCAGCTGTTGTCAGACTGCACCTTGAGCACTGTGTCGTGTTCTGATTAGAATTCATGTTGAGCACTGTCTCCATTTCTGCTCCGACTGCACCTTGAGCACTGTGTCCAGCTCTGGTCAGACTGCACCTTGAACACTCTGTCCAGCTGTGGTCAGATTGCACATTAAGCACTGTGTCCAGCTCTGGTCAGATGGCACCTTCTGCATTGTGTCCAGCTCTGTTCACACTGCACCTTGAGCACTCTGTCCAGCTCTGGTCAGACTGCACCTTGAGCACTGTGTTCAGCTCTGGTCAGACTGCACCTTGAGCACTGTGTCCAGCTCTGATCAGACTGCACCTTGAGCATTGTGTCCAGCTCTGATCAGACTGCACCTTGAGCATTGTGTCCAGCTGTGGTCAGACTGCACCTTGAGCACTGTGTCCAGATCTGTTCAGATGAACATTGAGCACAGTGTCCAGCTGTTGTCAGACTGCACCTTGAGCACTGTGTTCAGCTCTGGTCAGACTGCACCTTGAGCACTGTGTCCAGCTCTGGTCAGACTGCACATTGAGCACTGTGTCCAGCTCGGCTCAGAGTGCACCCTGATCACTCTGTACAGCTCTGGTCAGACTGCACCTTGAGCACTGTGTCCAGCTCTGCTCAGAGTGCATTTTGAGCACTGTGTCCAGCTCTGCTCAGAATGCACCTTGAGCACTGTGACCAGCTCTGCTCAGACTGCACCTTGAGCACCGTGTCCAGCTCTGGTCAGACTGCACCTCGAGCATTACATCTTGTTCTGGTCAAGATAAACCTTGAGCTCTGTGTGCACTACTGGTCAGGCTCCACATGGAGAACTGTTTATTGTTCTGGTCAGACTGCACCATGAGCACTGTGTCCAGCTCTGGTCAGACTCTGCATTGGGCACTGTGTCCAGTGTTGTTGAGACAGCACCTTGAGCACTGTGTACTGTTCTGGTCACACTGCACATTGAGCACTGTGTCCAGCTCTGGTCAGACTGCACCTTGAACACTGTGTCCAGCTCTGGTCAGACTGCACCTTGAACACTGTGTCCAGCTCTGGTCAGACAACACCTTGAGCATTGTGTCCAGTTCTGGTCAGACTGCACGTTGATTACTGTGTTCAGCTGTGGTCAGGCTGCACCTTGAGAACTGTGTCCAGCTCTGGTCAGACTGCACCTTGTGTACTCTGTCCAGCTCTGGTCAGACTGCACCTTGAGCACTGTGTCCAGCTCTGGTCAGACTGCACATTGAGCACTGTGTCCAGTTTTGTTGAGACAGCACCTTGAGCATTGTGTACTTTTCTGGTCAGACAGCACCTTGAGCACTGTGTACTGTTCTGGTCAGACTGCACATTGAGCACTGTGTCCATCTCTGGTCAGACTGCACCTTGAACAGTGTGTCCAGCTCTGGTCAGATTGCACATTGGGATCTGTGTCCAGCTGTGGACAGACTGCACCTTGAGCACTGTGTCCAGCCCTTGTGAGACTGCACCTTGAGCACTTTGTCCAGCTCTGGTCAGACTGCACCTTGAGCATTGTATCCAGCTCTGGACAGACATCACCTTGAATACCGTGTCCAGCTCTGCTCAGACTGCACCTTGAGCACTGTGTCCAGTTTTGTTGAGACAGCACCTTGAGCACTGTGTACGGTCCTGGTCAGACTGCACATTGAGCACTGTGTCCTGCTCTGGTCAGAGTGCACATTGGGATCTGTGTCCAGCTCTGGACAGACTGCACCTTGATCACTGGTCCACCCCTTGTTAGACTGCACCTTGAGCACTGTGTCCAGCTCTCGTCAGACTGCACCTTGAGCATTGTCTCCAGCTCTGGTCAGACAGCACCTTGAGCACTGTGTCCAGCTCTGGTCAGACTGCACCTTGACCATTGTGTCCAGCTCTGATCAGACTGCAGCTTGAGCATTGTGTTCAGCACTGGACAGACTCTGCATTGAGCACTGTGTCCAGTGTGGTTGAGACAGCACCTTGAGCACTGTGTACTGTTCTGGTCAGACTGCACCTTGAGCACTGTGTCCAGCTCTGATCAGACTGCACCTTGAGCACTGTGTCCAGCTGTGGTCAGGCTGCACCTTGAGCACTGTGTCCAGCTCTGATCAGACCACACCTTGAGCATTGTGTCCAGCTCTGATCAGACTGCACCTTGAGCATTGTGTCCAGCTGTGGTCAGACTGCACCTTGAGCACTGTGTCCAGATCTGTTCAGATGAACATTGAGCACAGTGTCCAGCTGTTGTCAGACTGCACCTTGAGCACTGTGTTCAGCTCTGGTCAGACTGCACCTTGAGCACTGTGTCCAGCTCTGGTCAGACTGCACATTGAGCACTGTGTCCAGCTCGGCTCAGAGTGCACCCTGATCACTCTGTACAGCTCTGGTCAGACTGCACCTTGAGCACTGTGTCCAGCTCTGCTCAGAGTGCATTTTGAGCACTGTGTCCAGCTCTGCTCAGAATGCACCTTGAGCACTGTGACCAGCTCTGCTCAGACTGCACCTTGAGCACCGTGTCCAGCTCTGGTCAGACTGCACCTCGAGCATTACATCTTGTTCTGGTCAAGATAAACCTTGAGCTCTGTGTGCACTACTGGTCAGGCTCCACATGGAGAACTGTTTATTGTTCTGGTCAGACTGCACCATGAGCACTGTGTCCAGCTCTGGTCAGACTCTGCATTGGGCACTGTGTCCAGTGTTGTTGAGACAGCACCTTGAGCACTGTGTACTGTTCTGGTCACACTGCACATTGAGCACTGTGTCCAGCTCTGGTCAGACTGCACCTTGAACACTGTGTCCAGCTCTGGTCAGACTGCACCTTGAACACTGTGTCCAGCTCTGGTCAGACTGCACCTTGAGCACTTTCTCCAGCTCTGGTCAGACTGCACCTTGAGCACTGTGTCTAGCTCTGGTCAGACTGTACCTTGAGCCCTGTGTCCACCTCTGGTCTCATTGCAGCTTGGGCACTGTGTCCAGCTCTAGTCAGACTGCACATTGGGATCTTTGTCCAGCTCTGGACAGACTGCACCTTGAGCACTGTGTCCGCCCCTTGTTAGACTGCACCTTGATCACTGTGTCCAGCTCTGGTCAGACTCACCTTGAGCACTGTGTCCAGCTCTGCTCAGACTGCACCTTGAGCACTGAGTCTAGCTCTGGTCAGACTGCACCTTGAGCACTGTTTCCAGCTCTGGTCCCATTGCACCTTGGCACTGTGTCCAGCTCTGGTCCCATTGCAGCTTGGGCACTGTGTCCAGCTCTAGTCAGACTGCACATTGGGATCTTTGTCCAGCTCTGGACAGACTGCACCTTGAGCACTGTGTCCGCCCCTTGTTAGACTGCACCTTGATCACTGTGTCCAGCTCTGGTCAGACTCACCTTGAGCACTGTGTCCAGCTCTGCTCAGACTGCACCTTGAGCACTGTGTCCAGCTCTGGTCAGACTGCACCTTGAGCATCGTGTCCAGCTCTGGTCAGACTGCACCTCGAGCACTGTGTCTGGCTCTGGTCAGTCTGCACCTCCGACACTGTGTCCAGCTCTGGTCAGACTGCACCTTGAGCATTACATCTTTTTCTGCTCAAGATAAACCTTGAGCTCTGTGTCCACTACTGGTCGGTCTCCACATGGAGAACTGTTTATTGATCTGGTCAGACTGCGCTTTGAGCACTGTGTCCTGCTCTGGTCAGACTGCACCTTGAGCACTGTGTCTGGCTCTGGTCAGACTGCACCTTGAGCACTGTGTCCAGCTGTGGTCAGGCTGCAACTTGAGCATTGTGTCCAGCTCTGGTCAAACTGCACCTTGAGCAATGTGTCCAGCTCTGATCAGACTGCACCTTGAGCATTGTGTTCAGCTCTGGTCAGACTGTACTTTGAGCACTGTGTCCAGTTTTGTTGAGACAGCACCTTGAGCACTGAATACTTTTCTGGTCAGACTGCACCTTGAACACTCTGTCCTGTTCTGGTCAGACTGCACATTGAGCATTGTGTGCAGTTCTGGTCAGACTGCACGTTGAGCACTGTGTCCTGTTCTGAATAGAATTCATGTTGAGCACTGTCTCCATTTCTGCTCAGACTGCACCTTGATCACTGCGTCCAGCTGTGGTCAGGCTGCACCTTGAGCACTGTGTCCAGCTGTGGTCAGGCTGCACCTTGAGCACTGTGTCCAACTCTGGTCAGACTGCACCTTGAGCACTGTGTCCAGTTCTGGTCACATTTTACCTTGTGTACGGTGTCCACTTCTGGTTGGACTGCACCATGAGCACGTTTTCCAGTTTTGATCAGACTGCACCTTGACCATTGTGTTCAGTATTGGTCACACTGCACCTTGAGCATTGTGTCCTGTTCTTGTCAGGCTGCCCCTTGAGCACTGCCCAACTCTGTCCAGACTTCACCTGGAGCATTACATCCTGTTCTGGTCAGGATAAACCTTGAGCTCTGTGTCCACTACTGGTCAGGCTCCACATGGACAACTGTGTATTGTTATGGTGAGACTGAACATTCAGCACTCTGTCCAGTTCTGGACAGACTGTACTTTGAGCATTGTGTCCTGCTCTTGTCGGACTGTACATTGAGCACTGTGTCCAGTTTTGTTGAGACAGCACCTTGAGCATTGTGTACTGCTCTGGTCAGACTGCAATTTGAGCACTGTGTCTGGCTCTGGTCAGACTGCACCTTGAGCACTGTGTCCAGCTGTGGTCAGGCTGCAACTTGAGCATTGTGTCCAGCTCTGTTCGGACTGCACCTTGAGCACTGTGTCCAGCTCTGGTCCCATTGCACCTTGGGCACTTTGTCCAGCTCTGGTCAGACTGCACATTGGGAACTGTGTCCTGCTCTGGTCAGACTGCACCTTGAGCATTGTGTCCAGCTCTGGTGAGACTGCACCTTGAGCACTGTGACCAGCTCTGGGAAGACTGCACCTCGAGTATTACATCTTGTTCTGGTCAAGATTAACCTTGAGCTCTCTGTCCACTTCTGGTCAGGCTCCACATGGAGAACTGTTAATTGTTCTGGTCTGACTGCGCCTTGATCTCTGTGTCCAGCTCTGGTCAGACTGCACCTTGAGCACTCTGTCCAGCTCTAGTCAGACTGCACCTTGAGCACTGTGTCCAGCTCTGGTCAGACTGCACCTTGAGCACTTTCTCCAGCTCTGGTCAGACTGCACCTTGAGCACTTTCTCCAGCTCTGGTCAGACTGCACCTTGAGCACTGTGTCTAGCTCTGGTCAGACTGTACCTTGAGCCCTGTGTCCAGCTCTGGTCCCATTGCAGCTTGGGCACTGTGTCCAGCTCTAGTCAGACTGCACATTGGGATCTTTGTCCAGCTCTGGACAGACTGCACCTTGAGCACTGTGTCCGCCCCTTGTTAGACTGCACCTTGATCACTGTGTCCAGCTCTGGTCAGACTCACCTTGAGCACTGTGTCCAGCTCTGCTCAGACTGCACCTTGAGCACTGAGTCCAGCTCTGGTCAGACTGCACCTTGAGCACTGTTTCCAGCTCTGGTCCCATTGCACCTTGAGCACTGAGTCCAGCTCTGGTCAGACTGCACCTTGAGCACTGTTTCCAGCTCTGGTCCCATTGCACCTTGGCACTGTGTCCAGCTCTGGTCCCATTGCAGCTTGGGCACTGTGTCCAGCTCTAGTCAGACTGCACATTGGGATCTTTGTCCAGCTCTGGACAGACTGCACCTTGAGCACTGTGTCCGCCCCTTGTTAGACTGCACCTTGATCACTGTGTCCAGCTCTGGTCAGACTCACCTTGAGCACTGTGTCCAGCTCTGCTCAGACTGCACCTTGAGCACTGTGTCCAGCTCTGGTCAGACTGCACCTTGAGCATCGTGTCCAGCTCTGGTCAGACTGCACCTCGAGCACTGTGTCTGGCTCTGGTCAGTCTGCACCTCCGACACTGTGTCCAGCTCTGGTCAGACTGCACCTTGAGCATTACATCTTTTTCTGCTCAAGATAAACCTTGAGCTCTGTGTCCACTACTGGTCAGTCTCCACATGGAGAACTGTTTATTGATCTGGTCAGACTGCGCTTTGAGCACTGTGTCCTGCTCTGGTCAGACTGCACCTTGAGCACTGTGTCTGGCTCTGGTCAGACTGCACCTTGAGCACTGTGTCCAGCTGTGGTCAGGCTGCAACTTGAGCATTGTGTCCAGCTCTGGTCAAACTGCACCTTGAGCAATGTGTCCAGCTCTGATCAGACTGCACCTTGTGCATTGTGTCCAGTTCAGGTCAGACTGCACCTTGAGCATTGTGTTCAGCTCTGGTCAGACTGTACTTTGAGCACTGTGTCCAGTTTTGTTGAGACAGCACCTTGAGCACTGAATACTTTTCTGGTCAGACTGCACCTTGAACACTCTGTCCTGTTCTGGTCAGACTGCACATTGAGCATTGTGTCCAGCTCTGGTCAGGCTGCACCTTGAGCACTGTTTCCAGCTCTGATCAGACTGCACCTTGAGCATTGTGTGCAGTTCTGGTCAGACTGCACCTTGAGCACTGTGTCCAGCTCTGCTCAGACTGCACCTTGAGCACCGTGTCCATCTCTGGTGAGACTGCACCTTGAGCACGGTGTCCCGCTCTGGTCAGACTGCACCTCGAGCATTACATCTTGTTCTGGTCAAGATAAACCTTGAGCTCTGTGTGCACTACTGGTCAGGCTCCACATGGAGAACTGTTTATTGTTCTCGTCAGACTGCACCATGAGCACTGTTTCCAGCTCTGGTCAGGCTACACCTTGAGCACTCTGTCCAGCTGTTGTCAGACTGCACCTTGAGCACTGTGTCCAGCTCTGGTCAGACTGCACTTAGAGCACTTTCTCCAGCTCTGGTCAGACTGCACCTTGACCATTGTGTCCAGCTCTGATCAGACTGCACCTTGAGCATTGTGTCCAGCTCTGGTCAGACTGCACCTTGAGCATTGTGTTCAGCTCTGGTCAGACTCTGCATTGAGCACTGTGTCCAATGTTGTTGAGACAGCACCTTGAGAACTGTGTACAGTTCTGGTCAGACTGCACATTGAGCACTGTGTCCAGCTCTGGTCAGACTGCACCTTGAGTACTATGTCCTTCTCTGGTCAAACTGCACCTAGAGCATTGTGTCCAGCTCTGGTCAGACTGCACCTTGAGCATTGTGTCCAGCTCTGGTCAGACTGCACCTTGAGCATTGTGTTCATCTCTGGTCAGACTCTGCATTGAGCACTGTGTCCAATGTTGTTGAGACAGCACCTTGAGCACTGTGTCCAGCTCTGGTCAGATTGCACCTTGAGCACTTTGTCCAGCTCTGGTCAGACTGCACCTTGAGCACTGTGTCCAGCTCTGGTCAGACTACACCTTGAGCACTATGTCCAGTTCTGATCAGACTGCACCATGAACACTGAGTCCAGCTCTGGTCCCATTGCACCTTGGGCACTGTGTCCAGCTCTAGTCAGACTGCACATTGGGATCTGTGTCCAGCTCTGGACAGACTGCACCTTGTGCATTGTATCCAGCTCTGGACAGACATCACCTTGAGCACTGTGTCCAGCTCTGCTCAGACTGCCCATTGAGCACTGTGTCCAGCTCTGGTCAGACTGCACCTTAAGCACTGTGTCCAGCTCTGGTCAGACTGCACCTTGAGCACTGTGTCCAGCTCTGGACAGACTGCACCTTGAGCACTGTGTCCAGCTCTGGTCAGACTGCACCTTGAGCCCTGTGTCCAGTTCTGGTCACATTTAACCTTGTGTACGGTGTCCTCTTCTGGTTGGACTACACCATGAGCACGTTCTCCAGTATTGATCAGACTGCACCTTGACCATTGTGTTCAGTATTGGTCACACTGCACCTTGAGCACTGTGTCTGGCTCTGGTCAGACTGCGCCTTGAGCACTGTGTCCAGCTGTGGTCAGGCTGCAACTTGAGCATTGTGTCCAGCTCTGATCAGACTGCACCTTGAGCATTGTGTACAGCTCAGGTCAGACAGCACCTTGAGCACTGTGTACAGCTCAGGTCAGACAGCACCTTGAGCACTGTGTCCGTTTCTGATCAGACTGCACATTGAGCTCTTTGTCCTGCTCTGGTCAGACTGCAGCAAGAGCACGTTCTCCAGTTTTGATCAGACTGCACCTTGACCATTGTGTTCAGTATTGGTCACACTGCACCTTGAGCATTGTGTCCTGTTCCTGTCAGCTGCCCCTTGAGCACTGCCCTACTCTGTCCACACTTCACCTGGAGCATTACATCCTGTTCTGGTCAGGATAAACCTTGAGCTCTGTGTCCACTACTGGTCAGGCTTCACATGGAGAACTGTGTATTGTTCTGATGAGACTGAACATTCAGCACTCTGTCCAGTTCTGGACAGACTGTACATTGAGCATTGTGTCCAGTTTTGTTGGGACTGCACCTTGAGCAGTGTGTACTCTTCTGGTCTGATTGCATGTTGAGCACTTTGCCCAGCTCTGGTCAGACTGCACAATGAGCATTTTGTCCAGCTCTGGTCAGACTGCACCTTGAGCATTATGTCCAGCTCTGGTCAAACTGCACCTTGAGCACTGTGTCCAGCTCTGATCAGACTGCACCTTGTGCAGTGTGTCCAGTTCTGGTGAGACTGCACCTTGAGCATTGTGTTCAGCTCTGGTCAGACTGTACTTTGAGCACTGTGTCCAGTTTTGTTGAGACAGCACCTTGAGCACTGAATACTTTTCTGGTCAGACTGCACCTTGAACATTCTGTCCAGTTCTGGTCAGACTGCACATTGAGCATTGTGTCCAGCTGTGGTCAGGCTGCACCTTGAGCACTGTGTCCAGCTCTGATCAGACTGCACCTTGAGCATTGTGTCCACCTCTGATCAGACAGCACCTTGAGCACTGTGTCCAGCTCTGGTCAGGCTGCACCTTTAGCACTGTGTCCACCTCTGGTCAGACTGCACGTTGAGCACTGTGTCGTGTTCTGATTAGAATTCATGTTGAGCACTGTCTCCATTTCTGCTCCGACTGCACCTTGAGCACTGTGTCCAGCTCTGGTCAGACTGCACCTTGAACACTCTGTCCAGCTGTGGTCAGATTGCACATTAAGCACTGTGTCCAGCTCTGGTCAGATGGCACCTTCTGCATTGTGTCCAGCTGTGGTCAGTCTGCACCTTGAGCACTGTGTCCAGATCTGGTCAGATGAACCTTGAGCACAGTGTCCAGCTGTTGTCAGACTGCACCTTGAGCACTGTGTCGTGTTCTGATTAGAATTCATGTTGAGCACTGTCTCCATTTCTGCTCCGACTGCACCTTGAGCACTGTGTCCAGCTCTGGTCAGACTGCACCTTGAACACTCTGTCCAGCTGTGGTCAGATTGCACATTAAGCACTGTGTCCAGCTCTGGTCAGATGGCACCTTCTGCATTGTGTCCAGCTCTGTTCACACTGCACCTTGAGCACTCTGTCCAGCTCTGGTCAGACTGCACCTTGAGCACTGTGTTCAGCTCTGGTCAGACTGCACCTTGAGCACTGTGTCCAGCTCTGATCAGACTGCACCTTGAGCATTGTGTCCAGCTCTGATCAGACTGCACCTTGAGCATTGTGTCCAGCTGTGGTCAGACTGCACCTTGAGCACTGTGTCCAGATCTGTTCAGATGAACATTGAGCACAGTGTCCAGCTGTTGTCAGACTGCACCTTGAGCACTGTGTTCAGCTCTGGTCAGACTGCACCTTGAGCACTGTGTCCAGCTCTGGTCAGACTGCACATTGAGCACTGTGTCCAGCTCGGCTCAGAGTGCACCCTGATCACTCTGTACAGCTCTGGTCAGACTGCACCTTGAGCACTGTGTCCAGCTCTGCTCAGAGTGCATTTTGAGCACTGTGTCCAGCTCTGCTCAGAATGCACCTTGAGCACTGTGACCAGCTCTGCTCAGACTGCACCTTGAGCACCGTGTCCAGCTCTGGTCAGACTGCACCTCGAGCATTACATCTTGTTCTGGTCAAGATAAACCTTGAGCTCTGTGTGCACTACTGGTCAGGCTCCACATGGAGAACTGTTTATTGTTCTGGTCAGACTGCACCATGAGCACTGTGTCCAGCTCTGGTCAGACTCTGCATTGGGCACTGTGTCCAGTGTTGTTGAGACAGCACCTTGAGCACTGTGTACTGTTCTGGTCACACTGCACATTGAGCACTGTGTCCAGCTCTGGTCAGACTGCACCTTGAACACTGTGTCCAGCTCTGGTCAGACTGCACCTTGAACACTGTGTCCAGCTCTGGTCAGACAACACCTTGAGCATTGTGTCCAGTTCTGGTCAGACTGCACGTTGATTACTGTGTTCAGCTGTGGTCAGGCTGCACCTTGAGAACTGTGTCCAGCTCTGGTCAGACTGCACCTTGTGTACTCTGTCCAGCTCTGGTCAGACTGCACCTTGAGCACTGTGTCCAGCTCTGGTCAGACTGCACATTGAGCACTGTGTCCAGTTTTGTTGAGACAGCACCTTGAGCATTGTGTACTTTTCTGGTCAGACAGCACCTTGAGCACTGTGTACTGTTCTGGTCAGACTGCACATTGAGCACTGTGTCCATCTCTGGTCAGACTGCACCTTGAACAGTGTGTCCAGCTCTGGTCAGATTGCACATTGGGATCTGTGTCCAGCTGTGGACAGACTGCACCTTGAGCACTGTGTCCAGCCCTTGTGAGACTGCACCTTGAGCACTTTTTCCAGCTCTGGTCAGACTGCACCTTGAGCATTGTATCCAGCTCTGGACAGACATCACCTTGAATACCGTGTCCAGCTCTGCTCAGACTGCACCTTGAGCACTGTGTCCAGCTCTCGTCAGACTGCACCTTAAGCACTGTGTCCAGCTCTGGTCAGACTGCACCTGGAGCACTGTGTCCAGCTCTGGTCAGACTGCACAATGAGCACTGTGTCCAGCTCTGGACAGACTGCACCTTGAGCCCTAGGTCCAGCTCTGGTCAGACTGCACCTTGAGTCCTGTGTCCAGTTCTGGTCACATTTTACCTTGTGTACGGTGTCCTCTTCTGGTTGGACTACACCATGAGCACGTTCTCCAGTATTGATCAGACTGCACCTTGACCATTGTGTTCAGTATTGGTCACACTGCACCTTGAGCATTGTGTCCTGTACTTGTCAGGCTGCCCATTGAACACTGCCCAGCTCTGTCCAGACTTCACCTGGAGCATTAGATCCTGTTCTGGTCAGGACAAACATTGAGCTCTGTGTCCACTACTGGTCAGGCTTCACATGGAGAACTGTGTATTGTTCTGGTGAGACTGAATATTCAGCACTCTGTTTAATTCTGGACAGACTGTACTTTGAGCATTGTGTCCAGCTCTGGTCGGACTGTACATTGAGCACTGTGTCCAGTTTTGTTGAGACAGCACCTTGAGCACTGTGTACGGTCCTGGTCAGACTGCACATTGAGCACTGTGTCCTGCTCTGGTCAGAGTGCACATTGGGATCTGTGTCCAGCTCTGGACAGACTGCACCTTGATCACTGGTCCACCCCTTGTTAGACTGCACCTTGAGCACTGTGTCCAGCTCTCGTCAGACTGCACCTTGAGCATTGTCTCCAGCTCTGGTCAGACAGCACCTTGAGCACTGTGTCCAGCTCTGGTCAGACTGCACCTTGACCATTGTGTCCAGCTCTGATCAGACTGCAGCTTGAGCATTGTGTTCAGCACTGGACAGACTCTGCATTGAGCACTGTGTCCAGTGTGGTTGAGACAGCACCTTGAGCACTGTGTACTGTTCTGGTCAGACTGCACCTTGAGCACTGTGTCCAGCTCTGATCAGACTGCACCTTGAGCACTGTGTCCAGCTGTGGTCAGGCTGCACCTTGAGCACTGTGTCCAGCTCTGATCAGACCACACCTTGAGCATTGTGTCCAGCTCTGATCAGACTGCACCTTGAGCATTGTGTCCAGCTGTGGTCAGACTGCACCTTGAGCACTGTGTCCAGATCTGTTCAGATGAACATTGAGCACAGTGTCCAGCTGTTGTCAGACTGCACCTTGAGCACTGTGTTCAGCTCTGGTCAGACTGCACCTTGAGCACTGTGTCCAGCTCTGGTCAGACTGCACATTGAGCACTGTGTCCAGCTCGGCTCAGAGTGCACCCTGATCACTCTGTACAGCTCTGGTCAGACTGCACCTTGAGCACTGTGTCCAGCTCTGCTCAGAGTGCATTTTGAGCACTGTGTCCAGCTCTGCTCAGAATGCACCTTGAGCACTGTGACCAGCTCTGCTCAGACTGCACCTTGAGCACCGTGTCCAGCTCTGGTCAGACTGCACCTCGAGCATTACATCTTGTTCTGGTCAAGATAAACCTTGAGCTCTGTGTGCACTACTGGTCAGGCTCCACATGGAGAACTGTTTATTGTTCTGGTCAGACTGCACCATGAGCACTGTGTCCAGCTCTGGTCAGACTCTGCATTGGGCACTGTGTCCAGTGTTGTTGAGACAGCACCTTGAGCACTGTGTACTGTTCTGGTCACACTGCACATTGAGCACTGTGTCCAGCTCTGGTCAGACTGCACCTTGAACACTGTGTCCAGCTCTGGTCAGACTGCACCTTGAACACTGTGTCCAGCTCTGGTCAGACTGCACCTTGAGCACTTTCTCCAGCTCTGGTCAGACTGCACCTTGAGCACTGTGTCTAGCTCTGGTCAGACTGTACCTTGAGCCCTGTGTCCAGCTCTGGTCCCATTGCAGCTTGGGCACTGTGTCCAGCTCTAGTCAGACTGCACATTGGGATCTTTGTCCAGCTCTGGACAGACTGCACCTTGAGCACTGTGTCCGCCCCTTGTTAGACTGCACCTTGATCACTGTGTCCAGCTCTGGTCAGACTCACCTTGAGCACTGTGTCCAGCTCTGCTCAGACTGCACCTTGAGCACTGAGTCTAGCTCTGGTCAGACTGCACCTTGAGCACTGTTTCCAGCTCTGGTCCCATTGCACCTTGGCACTGTGTCCAGCTCTGGTCCCATTGCAGCTTGGGCACTGTGTCCAGCTCTAGTCAGACTGCACATTGGGATCTTTGTCCAGCTCTGGACAGACTGCACCTTGAGCACTGTGTCCGCCCCTTGTTAGACTGCACCTTGATCACTGTGTCCAGCTCTGGTCAGACTCACCTTGAGCACTGTGTCCAGCTCTGCTCAGACTGCACCTTGAGCACTGTGTCCAGCTCTGGTCAGACTGCACCTTGAGCATCGTGTCCAGCTCTGGTCAGACTGCACCTCGAGCACTGTGTCTGGCTCTGGTCAGTCTGCACCTCCGACACTGTGTCCAGCTCTGGTCAGACTGCACCTTGAGCATTACATCTTTTTCTGCTCAAGATAAACCTTGAGCTCTGTGTCCACTACTGGTCGGTCTCCACATGGAGAACTGTTTATTGATCTGGTCAGACTGCGCTTTGAGCACTGTGTCCTGCTCTGGTCAGACTGCACCTTGAGCACTGTGTCTGGCTCTGGTCAGACTGCACCTTGAGCACTGTGTCCAGCTGTGGTCAGGCTGCAACTTGAGCATTGTGTCCAGCTCTGGTCAAACTGCACCTTGAGCAATGTGTCCAGCTCTGATCAGACTGCACCTTGAGCATTGTGTTCAGCTCTGGTCAGACTGTACTTTGAGCACTGTGTCCAGTTTTGTTGAGACAGCACCTTGAGCACTGAATACTTTTCTGGTCAGACTGCACCTTGAACACTCTGTCCTGTTCTGGTCAGACTGCACATTGAGCATTGTGTGCAGTTCTGGTCAGACTGCACGTTGAGCACTGCGTCCAGCTGTGGTCAGGCTGCACCTTGAGCACTGTGTCCAACTCTGGTCAGACTGCACCTTGAGCACTGTGTCCAGTTCTGGTCACATTTTACCTTGTGTACGGTGTCCACTTCTGGTCGGACTGCACCATGAGCACGTTCTCCAGTTTTGATCAGACTGCACCTTGACCATTGTGTTCAGTATTGGTCACACTGCACCTTGAGCATTGTGTCCTGTTCTTGTCAGGCTGCCCCTTGAGCACTGCCCAACTCTGTCCAGACTTCACCTGGAGCATTACATCCTGTTCTGGTCAGGATAAACCTTGAGCTCTGTGTCCACTACTGGTCAGGCTCCACATGGACAACTGTGTATTGTTATGGTGAGACTGAACATTCAGCACTCTGTCCAGTTCTGGACAGACTGTACTTTGAGCATTGTGTCCTGCTCTTGTCGGACTGTACATTGAGCACTGTGTCCAGTTTTGTTGAGACAGCACCTTGAGCATTGTGTACTGCTCTGGTCAGACTGCAATTTGAGCACTGTGTCTGGCTCTGGTCAGACTGCACCTTGAGCACTGTGTCCAGCTGTGGTCAGGCTGCAACTTGAGCATTGTGTCCAGCTCTGTTCGGACTGCACCTTGAGCACTGTGTCCAGCTCTGGTCCCATTGCACCTTGGGCACTTTGTCCAGCTCTGGTCAGACTGCACATTGGGAACTGTGTCCTGCTCTGGTCAGACTGCACCTTGAGCATTGTGTCCAGCTCTGGTGAGACTGCACCTTGAGCACTGTGACCAGCTCTGGGAAGACTGCACCTCGAGTATTACATCTTGTTCTGGTCAAGATTAACCTTGAGCTCTCTGTCCACTTCTGGTCAGGCTCCACATGGAGAACTGTTAATTGTTCTGGTCTGACTGCGCCTTGATCTCTGTGTCCAGCTCTGGTCAGACTGCACCTTGAGCACTCTGTCCAGCTCTAGTCAGACTGCACCTTGAGCACTGTGTCCAGCTCTGGTCAGACTGCACCTTGAGCACTTTCTCCAGCTCTGGTCAGACTGCACCTTGAGCACTTTCTCCAGCTCTGGTCAGACTGCACCTTGAGCACTGTGTCTAGCTCTGGTCAGACTGTACCTTGAGCCCTGTGTCCAGCTCTGGTCCCATTGCAGCTTGGGCACTGTGTCCAGCTCTAGTCAGACTGCACATTGGGATCTTTGTCCAGCTCTGGACAGACTGCACCTTGAGCACTGTGTCCGCCCCTTGTTAGACTGCACCTTGATCACTGTGTCCAGCTCTGGTCAGACTCACCTTGAGCACTGTGTCCAGCTCTGCTCAGACTGCACCTTGAGCACTGAGTCCAGCTCTGGTCAGACTGCACCTTGAGCACTGTTTCCAGCTCTGGTCCCATTGCACCTTGAGCACTGAGTCCAGCTCTGGTCAGACTGCACCTTGAGCACTGTTTCCAGCTCTGGTCCCATTGCACCTTGGCACTGTGTCCAGCTCTGGTCCCATTGCAGCTTGGGCACTGTGTCCAGCTCTAGTCAGACTGCACATTGGGATCTTTGTCCAGCTCTGGACAGACTGCACCTTGAGCACTGTGTCCGCCCCTTGTTAGACTGCACCTTGATCACTGTGTCCAGCTCTGGTCAGACTCACCTTGAGCACTGTGTCCAGCTCTGCTCAGACTGCACCTTGAGCACTGTGTCCAGCTCTGGTCAGACTGCACCTTGAGCATCGTGTCCAGCTCTGGTCAGACTGCACCTCGAGCACTGTGTCTGGCTCTGGTCAGTCTGCACCTCCGACACTGTGTCCAGCTCTGGTCAGACTGCACCTTGAGCATTACATCTTTTTCTGCTCAAGATAAACCTTGAGCTCTGTGTCCACTACTGGTCAGTCTCCACATGGAGAACTGTTTATTGATCTGGTCAGACTGCGCTTTGAGCACTGTGTCCTGCTCTGGTCAGACTGCACCTTGAGCACTGTGTCTGGCTCTGGTCAGACTGCACCTTGAGCACTGTGTCCAGCTGTGGTCAGGCTGCAACTTGAGCATTGTGTCCAGCTCTGGTCAAACTGCACCTTGAGCAATGTGTCCAGCTCTGATCAGACTGCACCTTGTGCATTGTGTCCAGTTCAGGTCAGACTGCACCTTGAGCATTGTGTTCAGCTCTGGTCAGACTGTACTTTGAGCACTGTGTCCAGTTTTGTTGAGACAGCACCTTGAGCACTGAATACTTTTCTGGTCAGACTGCACCTTGAACACTCTGTCCTGTTCTGGTCAGACTGCACATTGAGCATTGTGTCCAGCTCTGGTCAGGCTGCACCTTGAGCACTGTTTCCAGCTCTGATCAGACTGCACCTTGAGCATTGTGTGCAGTTCTGGTCAGACTGCACCTTGAGCACTGTGTCCAGCTCTGCTCAGACTGCACCTTGAGCACCGTGTCCATCTCTGGTGAGACTGCACCTTGAGCACGGTGTCCCGCTCTGGTCAGACTGCACCTCGAGCATTACATCTTGTTCTGGTCAAGATAAACCTTGAGCTCTGTGTGCACTACTGGTCAGGCTCCACATGGAGAACTGTTTATTGTTCTCGTCAGACTGCACCATGAGCACTGTTTCCAGCTCTGGTCAGGCTACACCTTGAGCACTCTGTCCAGCTGTTGTCAGACTGCACCTTGAGCACTGTGTCCAGCTCTGGTCAGACTGCACTTAGAGCACTTTCTCCAGCTCTGGTCAGACTGCACCTTGACCATTGTGTCCAGCTCTGATCAGACTGCACCTTGAGCATTGTGTCCAGCTCTGGTCAGACTGCACCTTGAGCATTGTGTTCAGCTCTGGTCAGACTCTGCATTGAGCACTGTGTCCAATGTTGTTGAGACAGCACCTTGAGAACTGTGTACAGTTCTGGTCAGACTGCACATTGAGCACTGTGTCCAGCTCTGGTCAGACTGCACCTTGAGTACTATGTCCTTCTCTGGTCAGACTGCACCTAGAGCATTGTGTCCAGCTCTGGTCAGACTGCACCTTGAGCATTGTGTCCAGCTCTGGTCAGACTGCACCTTGAGCATTGTGTTCATCTCTGGTCAGACTCTGCATTGAGCACTGTGTCCAATGTTGTTGAGACAGCACCTTGAGCACTGTGTCCAGCTCTGGTCAGATTGCACCTTGAGCACTTTGTCCAGCTCTGGTCAGACTGCACCTTGAGCACTGTGTCCAGCTCTGGTCAGACTACACCTTGAGCACTATGTCCAGTTCTGATCAGACTGCACCATGAACACTGAGTCCAGCTCTGGTCCCATTGCACCTTGGGCACTGTGTCCAGCTCTAGTCAGACTGCACATTGGGATCTGTGTCCAGCTCTGGACAGACTGCACCTTGTGCATTGTATCCAGCTCTGGACAGACATCACCTTGAGCACTGTGTCCAGCTCTGCTCAGACTGCCCATTGAGCACTGTGTCCAGCTCTGGTCAGACTGCACCTTAAGCACTGTGTCCAGCTCTGGTCAGACTGCACCTTGAGCACTGTGTCCAGCTCTGGACAGACTGCACCTTGAGCACTGTGTCCAGCTCTGGTCAGACTGCACCTTGAGCCCTGTGTCCAGTTCTGGTCACATTTAACCTTGTGTACGGTGTCCTCTTCTGGTTGGACTACACCATGAGCACGTTCTCCAGTATTGATCAGACTGCACCTTGACCATTGTGTTCAGTATTGGTCACACTGCACCTTGAGCACTGTGTCTGGCTCTGGTCAGACTGCGCCTTGAGCACTGTGTCCAGCTGTGGTCAGGCTGCAACTTGAGCATTGTGTCCAGCTCTGATCAGACTGCACCTTGAGCATTGTGTACAGCTCAGGTCAGACAGCACCTTGAGCACTGTGTACAGCTCAGGTCAGACAGCACCTTGAGCACTGTGTCCGTTTCTGATCAGACTGCACATTGAGCTCTTTGTCCTGCTCTGGTCAGACTGCAGCAAGAGCACGTTCTCCAGTTTTGATCAGACTGCACCTTGACCATTGTGTTCAGTGTTGGTCACACTGCACCTTGAGCATTGTGTCCTGTTCCTGTCAGCTGCCCCTTGAGCACTGCCCTACTCTGTCCACACTTCACCTGGAGCACTACATCCTGTTCTGGTCAGGATAAACCTTGAGCTCTGTGTCCACTACTGGTCAGGCTTCACATGGAGAACTGTGTATTGTTCTGATGAGACTGAACATTCAGCACTCTGTCCAGTTCTGGACAGACTGTACATTGAGCATTGTGTCCAGTTTTGTTGGGACTGCACCTTGAGCAGTGTGTACTCTTCTGGTCTGATTGCATGTTGAGCACTTTGCCCAGCTCTGGTCAGACTGCACAATGAGCATTTTGTCCAGCTCTGGTCAGACTGCACCTTGAGCATTATGTCCAGCTCTGGTCAAACTGCACCTTGAGCACTGTGTCCAGCTCTGATCAGACTGCACCTTGTGCAGTGTGTCCAGTTCTGGTGAGACTGCACCTTGAGCATTGTGTTCAGCTCTGGTCAGACTGTACTTTGAGCACTGTGTCCAGTTTTGTTGAGACAGCACCTTGAGCACTGAATACTTTTCTGGTCAGACTGCACCTTGAACATTCTGTCCAGTTCTGGTCAGACTGCACATTGAGCATTGTGTCCAGCTGTGGTCAGGCTGCACCTTGAGCACTGTGTCCAGCTCTGATCAGACTGCACCTTGAGCATTGTGTCCACCTCTGATCAGACAGCACCTTGAGCACTGTGTCCAGCTCTGGTCAGGCTGCACCTTTAGCACTGTGTCCACCTCTGGTCAGACTGCACGTTGAGCACTGTGTCGTGTTCTGATTAGAATTCATGTTGAGCACTGTCTCCATTTCTGCTCCGACTGCACCTTGAGCACTGTGTCCAGCTCTGGTCAGACTGCACCTTGAACACTCTGTCCAGCTGTGGTCAGATTGCACATTAAGCACTGTGTCCAGCTCTGGTCAGATGGCACCTTCTGCATTGTGTCCAGCTGTGGTCAGTCTGCACCTTGAGCACTGTGTCCAGATCTGGTCAGATGAACCTTGAGCACAGTGTCCAGCTGTTGTCAGACTGCACCTTGAGCACTGTGTCGTGTTCTGATTAGAATTCATGTTGAGCACTGTCTCCATTTCTGCTCCGACTGCACCTTGAGCACTGTGTCCAGCTCTGGTCAGACTGCACCTTGAACACTCTGTCCAGCTGTGGTCAGATTGCACATTAAGCACTGTGTCCAGCTCTGGTCAGATGGCACCTTCTGCATTGTGTCCAGCTCTGTTCACACTGCACCTTGAGCACTCTGTCCAGCTCTGGTCAGACTGCACCTTGAGCACTGTGTTCAGCTCTGGTCAGACTGCACCTTGAGCACTGTGTCCAGCTCTGATCAGACTGCACCTTGAGCATTGTGTCCAGCTCTGATCAGACTGCACCTTGAGCATTGTGTCCAGCTGTGGTCAGACTGCACCTTGAGCACTGTGTCCAGATCTGTTCAGATGAACATTGAGCACAGTGTCCAGCTGTTGTCAGACTGCACCTTGAGCACTGTGTTCAGCTCTGGTCAGACTGCACCTTGAGCACTGTGTCCAGCTCTGGTCAGACTGCACATTGAGCACTGTGTCCAGCTCGGCTCAGAGTGCACCCTGATCACTCTGTACAGCTCTGGTCAGACTGCACCTTGAGCACTGTGTCCAGCTCTGCTCAGAGTGCATTTTGAGCACTGTGTCCAGCTCTGCTCAGAATGCACCTTGAGCACTGTGACCAGCTCTGCTCAGACTGCACCTTGAGCACCGTGTCCAGCTCTGGTCAGACTGCACCTCGAGCATTACATCTTGTTCTGGTCAAGATAAACCTTGAGCTCTGTGTGCACTACTGGTCAGGCTCCACATGGAGAACTGTTTATTGTTCTGGTCAGACTGCACCATGAGCACTGTGTCCAGCTCTGGTCAGACTCTGCATTGGGCACTGTGTCCAGTGTTGTTGAGACAGCACCTTGAGCACTGTGTACTGTTCTGGTCACACTGCACATTGAGCACTGTGTCCAGCTCTGGTCAGACTGCACCTTGAACACTGTGTCCAGCTCTGGTCAGACTGCACCTTGAACACTGTGTCCAGCTCTGGTCAGACAACACCTTGAGCATTGTGTCCAGTTCTGGTCAGACTGCACGTTGATTACTGTGTTCAGCTGTGGTCAGGCTGCACCTTGAGAACTGTGTCCAGCTCTGGTCAGACTGCACCTTGTGTACTCTGTCCAGCTCTGGTCAGACTGCACCTTGAGCACTGTGTCCAGCTCTGGTCAGACTGCACATTGAGCACTGTGTCCAGTTTTGTTGAGACAGCACCTTGAGCATTGTGTACTTTTCTGGTCAGACAGCACCTTGAGCACTGTGTACTGTTCTGGTCAGACTGCACATTGAGCACTGTGTCCATCTCTGGTCAGACTGCACCTTGAACAGTGTGTCCAGCTCTGGTCAGATTGCACATTGGGATCTGTGTCCAGCTGTGGACAGACTGCACCTTGAGCACTGTGTCCAGCCCTTGTGAGACTGCACCTTGAGCACTTTGTCCAGCTCTGGTCAGACTGCACCTTGAGCATTGTATCCAGCTCTGGACAGACATCACCTTGAATACCGTGTCCAGCTCTGCTCAGACTGCACCTTGAGCACTGTGTCCAGCTCTCGTCAGACTGCACCTTAAGCACTGTGTCCAGCTCTGGTCAGACTGCACCTGGAGCACTGTGTCCAGCTCTGGTCAGACTGCACAATGAGCACTGTGTCCAGCTCTGGACAGACTGCACCTTGAGCCCTAGGTCCAGCTCTGGTCAGACTGCACCTTGAGTCCTGTGTCCAGTTCTGGTCACATTTTACCTTGTGTACGGTGTCCTCTTCTGGTTGGACTACACCATGAGCACGTTCTCCAGTATTGATCAGACTGCACCTTGACCATTGTGTTCAGTGTTGGTCACACTGCACCTTGAGCATTGTGTCCTGTACTTGTCAGGCTGCCCATTGAACACTGCCCAGCTCTGTCCAGACTTCACCTGGAGCATTAGATCCTGTTCTGGTCAGGACAAACATTGAGCTCTGTGTCCACTACTGGTCAGGCTTCACATGGAGAACTGTGTATTGTTCTGGTGAGACTGAATATTCAGCACTCTGTTTAATTCTGGACAGACTGTACTTTGAGCATTGTGTCCAGCTCTGGTCGGACTGTACATTGAGCACTGTGTCCAGTTTTGTTGAGACAGCACCTTGAGCACTGTGTACGGTCCTGGTCAGACTGCACATTGAGCACTGTGTCCTGCTCTGGTCAGAGTGCACATTGGGATCTGTGTCCAGCTCTGGACAGACTGCACCTTGATCACTGGTCCACCCCTTGTTAGACTGCACCTTGAGCACTGTGTCCAGCTCTCGTCAGACTGCACCTTGAGCATTGTCTCCAGCTCTGGTCAGACAGCACCTTGAGCACTGTGTCCAGCTCTGGTCAGACTGCACCTTGACCATTGTGTCCAGCTCTGATCAGACTGCAGCTTGAGCATTGTGTTCAGCACTGGACAGACTCTGCATTGAGCACTGTGTCCAGTGTGGTTGAGACAGCACCTTGAGCACTGTGTACTGTTCTGGTCAGACTGCACCTTGAGCACTGTGTCCAGCTCTGATCAGACTGCACCTTGAGCACTGTGTCCAGCTGTGGTCAGGCTGCACCTTGAGCACTGTGTCCAGCTCTGATCAGACCACACCTTGAGCATTGTGTCCAGCTCTGATCAGACTGCACCTTGAGCATTGTGTCCAGCTGTGGTCAGACTGCACCTTGAGCACTGTGTCCAGATCTGTTCAGATGAACATTGAGCACAGTGTCCAGCTGTTGTCAGACTGCACCTTGAGCACTGTGTTCAGCTCTGGTCAGACTGCACCTTGAGCACTGTGTCCAGCTCTGGTCAGACTGCACATTGAGCACTGTGTCCAGCTCGGCTCAGAGTGCACCCTGATCACTCTGTACAGCTCTGGTCAGACTGCACCTTGAGCACTGTGTCCAGCTCTGCTCAGAGTGCATTTTGAGCACTGTGTCCAGCTCTGCTCAGAATGCACCTTGAGCACTGTGACCAGCTCTGCTCAGACTGCACCTTGAGCACCGTGTCCAGCTCTGGTCAGACTGCACCTCGAGCATTACATCTTGTTCTGGTCAAGATAAACCTTGAGCTCTGTGTGCACTACTGGTCAGGCTCCACATGGAGAACTGTTTATTGTTCTGGTCAGACTGCACCATGAGCACTGTGTCCAGCTCTGGTCAGACTCTGCATTGGGCACTGTGTCCAGTGTTGTTGAGACAGCACCTTGAGCACTGTGTACTGTTCTGGTCACACTGCACATTGAGCACTGTGTCCAGCTCTGGTCAGACTGCACCTTGAACACTGTGTCCAGCTCTGGTCAGACTGCACCTTGAACACTGTGTCCAGCTCTGGTCAGACAACACCTTGAGCATTGTGTCCAGTTCTGGTCAGACTGCACGTTGATTACTGTGTTCAGCTGTGGTCAGGCTGCACCTTGAGAACTGTGTCCAGCTCTGGTCAGACTGCACCTTGTGTACTCTGTCCAGCTCTGGTCAGACTGCACCTTGAGCACTGTGTCCAGCTCTGGTCAGACTGCACATTGAGCACTGTGTCCAGTTTTGTTGAGACAGCACCTTGAGCATTGTGTACTTTTCTGGTCAGACAGCACCTTGAGCACTGTGTACTGTTCTGGTCAGACTGCACATTGAGCACTGTGTCCATCTCTGGTCAGACTGCACCTTGAACAGTGTGTCCAGCTCTGGTCAGATTGCACATTGGGATCTGTGTCCAGCTGTGGACAGACTGCACCTTGAGCACTGTGTCCAGCCCTTGTGAGACTGCACCTTGAGCACTTTGTCCAGCTCTGGTCAGACTGCACCTTGAGCATTGTATCCAGCTCTGGACAGACATCACCTTGAATACCGTGTCCAGCTCTGCTCAGACTGCACCTTGAGCACTGTGTCCAGCTCTCGTCAGACTGCACCTTAAGCACTGTGTCCAGCTCTGGTCAGACTGCACCTGGAGCACTGTGTCCAGCTCTGGTCAGACTGCACAATGAGCACTGTGTCCAGCTCTGGACAGACTGCACCTTGAGCCCTAGGTCCAGCTCTGGTCAGACTGCACCTTGAGTCCTGTGTCCAGTTCTGGTCACATTTTACCTTGTGTACGGTGTCCTCTTCTGGTTGGACTACACCATGAGCACGTTCTCCAGTATTGATCAGTCTGCACCTTGACCATTGTGTTCAGTATTGGTCACACTGCACCTTGAGCATTGTGTCCTGTACTTGTCAGGCTGCCCATTGAGCACTGCCCAGCTCTGTCCAGACTTCACCTGGAGCATTAGATCCTGTTCTGGTCAGGATAAACATTGAGCTCTGTGTCTACTACTGGTCAGGCTTCACATGGAGAACTGTGTATTGTTCTGGTGAGACTGAATATTCAGCACTCTGTTTAATTCTGGACAGACTGTACTTTGAGCATTGTGTCCTGCTCTGGTCGGACTGTATATTGAGCACTGTGTCCAGTTTTGTTGAGACAGCACCTTGAGCACTGTGTACGGTCCTGGTCAGACTGCACATTGAGCACTGTGTCCTGCTCTGGTCAGAGTGCACATTGGGATCTGTGTCCAGCTCTGGACAGACTGCACCTTGATCACTGGTCCACCCCTTGTTAGACTGCACCTTGAGCACTGTGTCCAGCTCTCGTCAGACTGCACCTTGAGCATTGTCTCCAGCTCTGGTCAGACAGCACCTTGAGCACTGTGTCCAGCTCTGGTCAGACTGCACCTTGACCATTGTGTCCAGCTCTGATCAGACTGCACCTTGAGCATTGTGTCCAGCTCTGGTCAGACTGCAGCTTGAGCATTGTGTTCAGCACTGGACAGACTCTGCATTGAGCACTGTGTCCAGTGTGGTTGAGACAGCACCTTGAGCACTGTGTACTGTTCTGGTCAGACTGCACATTGAGCACTGTGTCCAGCTCCCGTCAGACTGCACCTTGAACACTGTGTCCAGCTCTGGTCAGACTGCACCTGGAGCATTTAGTCCAGCTGTGGTCAGACTGCACCTTCAGCACTGTGTCCTTCTCTGGTCAGACTGCACCTTGAGCATTGTGTCCAGCTCTGGTCAGACGTCACCTTGATTACTGTGTCCAGCTGTGGTCAGGCTGCACCTTGAGTACTGTGTCTGGCTCTGGTCAGACTGCACCTTGTGAACTCTGTCCAGCTCTGGTCAGACTGCACCTTGAGCACTGTGTCCAGCTCTGGTCAGACTGCACATTGAGCACTGTGTCCAGTTTTGTTGAGACAGCACCTTGAGCACTGTGTACTTTTCTGGTCAGACAGCACCTTGAGCACTGTGTACTGCTCTGGTCAGACTGCACATTGAGCACTGTGTCCACCTCTGGTCAGACTGCACCTTGAACACTGTGTTCAGCTTGGTCAGATTGCACCTTGAGCACTTTGTCCAGCTCTGGTCAGACTGCACCTTGTACACTGTGTCCAGATCTGGTCAGACTGCACCTTGAGCACTGTCTCCAGCTCTGGCCAGACGGCACCTTGAGCACTGTGCCCAGATCTGGTCAGACTACCCCTTGAGCACTATGTCCAGTTCTGATCAGACTGCACCATGAGCAATGAGTCCAGCTCTGGTCCCATTGCACCTTAGGCACTATGTCCAGCTCTGCTCCAAATATACCTTGGGCACTGGTTCCAGCCTAGTCAGACTGCACATGTGTACCTGTGTCTAGCTCTGGACAGACTGCACCTTGAGCACTGTGTCCAGCCCTTCTTAGACTGCACCTTGAGCACTGTGTCCAGCGCTGGTCAGACTGCACCTTGAGCACTGTGTCCAGCTCTGGTCAGACTGCACCTTGAGCACTGTGTCCAGCTCTGGACAGACTGCACCTTGAACCCTGTGTCCAGCTCTGGTCAGACTGCACCTTGAGCACTGTGTCCAGTTCTGGTCACATTTTACCTTGTGTACGGTGTCCTCTTCTGGTTGGACTACACCATGATCAAGTTCTCCAGTATTGATCGGACTGCACCTTGACCATTGTGTTCAGTATTGGTCACACTGCACCTTGAGCATTGTGTCCTGTACTTGTCAGGCTGCCCCTTGAGCACTGCCCAGCTCTGTCCAGACTTCACCTGGAGCATTAGATCTTGTTCAGGTCAGGGTAAACATTGAGCTCTGTGTCCACTACTGGTCAGGGTCCACATGGAGAACTGTGTATTGTTCTGGTGAGACTGAACATTCAGCACTCTGTCTAGTTCTGGACAGATTGTACATTGAGCATTGTGTCCTGCTCTGGTCGGACTGTACATTGAGCACTGTGTCCAGTTTTGTTGAGACAGCACCTTGAACACTGTGTGCTGCTCTGGTCAGACTGCACTTTGAGCACTGTCTGGCTCTGGTCAGACTGCACCTTGAGCACTGTGTCCAGCTGTGGTCAGGCTGCAACTTGAGCATTGTGTCCATCTCTGATCGGACTGCACCTTGAGCACTGTGTCCAGCTCTCGTCCCATTGCACCTTGGGCACTTTGTCCAGCTCTGGTCAGACTGCACATTGGGAACTCTGTCCAGCTCTGCTCAGACTGCACCTTGAGCACTGTGTCCAGCTCTCGTCAGACTGCACCTTAAGCACTGTGTCCAGCTCTGGTCAGACTGCACCTGGAGCACTGTGTCCAGCTCTGGTCAGACTGCACCTTGAGCACTGTCTCCAGCTCTGGTCAGACTGCACCTTGAGCACTGACTCCAGCTCTGGTCAGACTGCACCTTGAGCACTGTGTCCAGCTCTGGTCCCATTGCACCTTGGCACTGTGTCCAGCTCTGGTCCCATTGCAGCTAGGGCACTGTGTCCAGCTCTAGTCAGACTGCACATTGGGATCTGTGTCCAGCTCTGGACAGACTTCACCTTGAGCACTGTGTCCACCCCTTGTTAGACTGCACCTTGAGCACTGTGTCCAGCTCTGATCAGACTGCACCTTGAGCATTGTCTCCAGCTCTGGTCAGACAGCACCTTGAGCACTGTGTCCAGCTCTGGTCAGACTGCACCTTGACCATTGTGTCCAGCTCTGATCAGACTGCACCTTGAGCATTGTGTCCAGCTCTGGTCAGACTGCAGCTTGAGCATTGTGTTCAGCACTGGACAGACTCTGCATTGAGCACTGTGTCCAGTGTTGTTGAGACAGCACCTTGAGCACTGTGTACTGTTCTGGTCAGACTGCACATTGAGCACTGTGTCCAGCTCTGCTCAGAGTGCACTTTGAGTACTGTGTCAAGCTCTGCTCAGAGTGCACATTGAGCACCGTGTCCAGCTCTGCTCAGACTGCACCTTGAGCACCGTGTCCAGCTCTGGTGAGACTGCACCTTGAGCCCTGTGACCAGCTCTGGTCAGACTGCACCTCGAGTATTACATCTTGTTCTGGTCAAGATAAACCTTGAGCTCTGTGTCCACTACTGGTCAGGCTCCACATGGAGAACTGTTAATTGTTCTGGTCTGACTGCGCCTTGAGCTCTGTGTCCAGCTCTGGTCAGACTGCACCTTGAGCACTGTGTCCAGCTCTGGTGATACAGCTCCTTGAGCACTGTGTCCAGCTCTGGTCAGACTACACCTTGAGCACTGTGTCCAGCTCTAGTCAGGCTGCACCTTGAGCTCTGTGTCCAGCTCTGGACAGACTGCACCTTGAGCACTTTCTCCAGCTTTGGTCAGACTGCACCTTGAGCACTGTGTCCAGCTCTGGTCAGACTGTACCTTGAGAACTGTGTCCAGCTCTGGTCAGACTGCACCTTGTGCATTTTGTGCAACTCTGGTTAGTTCTGCACCTTGAGCACTGTGTCAGGCTATGGTCAGACTGCACCTTGAGCACTGTGTCCACCTCTGCTCAGACTGCACCTTGAGCACTGTGTCCAGCTCTGGTCAGACTGCACCTTGAGCACTGTGTCCAGCTCTGGTCAGGCTGCACCTTGAGTACTGTCTCCAGCTCTGGTCAGGCTGCACCTTGAGCACTGTGTCCAGATCTGGTCAGACTGCACCTTGAGCACTGTGTCCCGATCTGGTCAGACTGCACCTTGAGCACTGACTCCAGCTCTGGTCAGACTTCACCTTGAGCACTGTGTCCAGCTCTGGTCCCATTGCACCTTGGCACTGTGTCCAGCTCTGGCCCCATTGCAGCTAGGGCACTGTGTCCAGCTCTAGTCAGACTGCACATTGGGATCTGTGCCCAGCTCTGGTCAGACTGCACCTTGAGCACTGTCTCCAGCTCTGGTCAGACTGCAACTTGAGCACTGTGTCCAGACCTGGTCTGACTGCACCTTGAGCACTGTGTCCCGATCTGGTCAGACTGCACCTTGAGCACTGACTCCAGCTCTGGTCAGACTGCACCTTGAGCACTGTGTCCTGCTCTGGTCCCATTGCACCTTGGCACTGTGTCCAGCTCTGGTCCCATTGCAGCTAGGGCACTGTGTCCAGCTCTAGTCAGACTGCACATTGGGATCTGTGTCCAGCTCTGGACAGACTGCACCTTGAGCACTGTGTCCACCCCTTGTTAGACTGCACCTTGAGCACTGTGTCCAGCTCTCGTCAGACTGCACCTTGAGCATTGCCTCCAGCTCTGGTCAGACTGCACCTTGACCATTGTGTCCAGCTCTGATCAGACTGCACCTTGAGCATTGTGTCCAGCTCTGGTCAGACTGCAGCTTGAGCATTGTGTTCAGCACTGGACAGACTCTGCATTGAGCACTGTGTCCAGTGTTGTTGAGACAGCACCTTGAGCACTGTGTACTGTTCTGGTCAGACTGCACATTGAGCACTGTGTCCAGCTCTGCTCAGACTGCAACTTGAACACTGTGTCCAGCTCTGGTCAGACTGCACCTGGAGCATTTAGTCCAGCTGTGGTCAGACTGCACCTTGAGCACTGTGTCCTTCTCTGGTCAGACTGCACCTTGAGCATTGTGTCCAGCTCTGGTCAGACGTCACCTTGATTACTGTGTCCAGCTGTGGTCTGGCTGCACCTTGAGAACTGTGTCCAGCTCTGCTCAGACTGCACCTTGTGAACTCTGTCCAGCTCTGGTCAGACTGCACCTTGAGCATCGTGTCCAGCTCTGGTCAGACTGCAACTTGAGCATTGTGTCCAGCTCTGATCAGACTGCACCTTGAGCATTGTGTACAGCTCAGGACAGACTCACCTTGAGCACTGTGTCCGGTTCTGATCAGACTGCACATTGAGCTCTTTGTCCTGTTCTGGTCAGACTGCAGCATGAGCACTGTCTTCAGGTCTGGTCAGACTGCACCTTGACCATTGTGTCCAGCTCTGATCAGACTGCACCTTGTGCATTGTGTCCAGTTCTGGTCAGACTGCACCTTTAGCATTGTGTCCAGCTCTGGTGAGACTGCACCTTGAGCACTGTGACCAGCTCTGGTCAGACTGCACCTCGAGTATTACATCTTGTTCTGGTCAAGATAAATTTTGAAATCTGTGCCCACTACTGGTCAGGCTCCACATCGAGAACTGTTAATTGTTCCGGTCTGACTGCGCCTTGAGCTCTGTGTCCGCTCTGGTCAGACTGCACCTTGAGAACTGTGTCCAGCTCTGGTGAGACAGCTCGTTTAGCACTGTGTCCAGCTCTGGTCAGACTACACCTTGAGCACTGTGTCCAGCTCTAGTCAGACTGCACCTTGAGCACTGTGTCCAGCTCTAGTCAGACTGCACCTTGAGCACTGTGTCCAGCTGTCGTCAGACTGCACCTTGAGCACCTTCTCCAGCTCTGGTCAGACTGCACCTTGAGCACTGTGTCCACTTCTGGTCAGACTGCACCTTGAGCACTGTGTCCAGCCCTGGTCAGACTGCACCTTGAGCACTGTGTCCAGCTCTAGTCAGACTGCACCTTGAGCACTGTGGCCAGTTCTGGTCAGACTGCACTTTGAGCAATATGTCCAATTCTGGTCAGACTGTACCATGGGCACTGTGTCTTCTACTGGTCAGCCTGCACAGTGAGCACTGTGTCCATTATTAGTCTGGGTGCACATTAATCACTATCAAGCACTGGTCACACTGCACCTTGAGCATTGTGTCCAATTCTGGTCAGACTGAAACTTGAGCACTGTGTCTCGTCCTCGTCAGACTGCACCTTGAGCACTGTGTCGAGTTCTGGTCTGGCTACGCATTGAACACTAGGTACAGTTCTCGTCAGAGTGCATGTTGAGCACTGTCTCCATTTCTGGTCAGACAGCACCTTGAGCATTGTGTCTTCAACTGGTCAGACTGCACCTTGAGCAATGTGTCCAGCTCTGGTCAGAATGCACCTTGAGCACTGTGTCCAGTTCTGGTCAGGGTGCACGTTGATCACTGTCGAGCTCTGGTCGCACTGCACCTTGAGCATTATGTCCAATTCTGGTCAGACTGCACCTTGAGCAGTGTCCAGTTCTGTTCAGACTGCAGGTTGAGCATTTTGTCCAGTTCTGGTCAAACTGCCCCTTGAGCGAAGTGTCTAGTTCTGCTGAGACTGCACCTTGAGCACTGTGTCCCGTACTGGTGAGACTGCACTTTGAGCACTGTTTCCAGCTCTGGTCAGAGTGGACATTGATCCTGTTGAGTTCTGATCACACTGCACAGTGAGCATTGTGTCCAGTTCTGGTCTGAATGAACGTTAATCAGTATCCGTTTCTGCTCACATTGCATCTTGAGCACTCTCTCCAGTTCTGATCAGACGGCACCTTGAGAATTGTGTCCATTTCCGGTCAGACTGCACATTCGGCACAGTGCCTTCTACTAGTCAGACTGCACAGTGAGCACTGAGTCCAGTTTTGGTCAGAGTGCACATTGATCTCTATCAAGCTCTGGTCACACTGTACCTTGAGCATGGTGTCCAGCTCTGATCAGACTTCACCTTGAGTATTGTGTCCTCTTCCGTTCAGACTGCCCATTGAGCACATTGTCATTTCATGCCAGGCTGCTTCTTGTGCACTGTGTCTAGTTTTGGTCCGATTGCACCTTGAGCACTGCGTCGAATTCTGGTCAGACTGCCCTTTGAGTCCTGTGTCCATCTCTTATCAGGCTACTGCTTGAACACTGAATCCCATTCTTGCCAGTCTGTACCTTGAGCATTTTGTCCAGTCTTGGTCAGGCTGCACATTGATCAATATTGAGTTATGGTCACACTGCATGATGAGCATTGTGTCCAGCCTGGTCAGGCTGCACATTGAGGACTTTGCCCTGTTCTGGTCACAATACACCTTGAGCACTGTATCCTCAACTGGTCAGGCTGCACGTTGAGCACTTTGTCCAGTGCTGGTCAGACTGCACCCTGCGCAAAGTGTCCAGTTCTGCTTATACTGCACGTTGAGCATTTTGTCCAGTTCTGGTCAGACTGCACCTGGAGTGCTGTATCCCATTCTGGTCAGAATACACCTTGAGCACAGTGTCCTCAACTGGTCATTCTGCACATTGAGTTCTGTGTCCAGTTCTAGTCCGACTTCTCCTTGAACACTGTGTACAGTTCTGGTCAGAGTGCATGTTGAGTATTGTGTCCAGTTACGGTCAGACTCCACGTGGAGCTCTGTGTCCCCAACTTGGTCATACTGCACATTGAGCATTTTGTCCAGTTCTGGTCAGACTGCACCTTGAGCACTGTGTCCAGTTCTGGTGAGATTGCATGTTGAGCACTATGTCCAGCTCTGGTCAGAGAGGACCTTGATCGCTATTGAGTTCTGATCATACTGCACGTTGAGCATTATATCCATTACTGGCCAGACTGCACCTTGAGCACAGTGTCCAGTTCTGGTCAGACTGAAACTTGAGCACTGTGTACAGCTCTGGTTGGAGAGGACATTGATCACTATTGAGTTCTGATCATTTTGCAAGTGAGCATTGTGTCCACTGCTGGTCAGACTGCACCTTTGAACCCTGTGTCCAGTTCTGTCTGCATGGTCCCTTTAGCACTGTGTCCAGTTCTGGCTGAATTGCACCTTGAGCACAGTGTCCAGCCCTGGTCAGGCTGCACCTTGAGCACAGTGTCCAGCCCTGGTCAGACTGCACCTTGAGCATTGTATCCAATAATGGTCAGACTGCAACTTGAGCACTGTGTCCAGCTCTGGTCAGACTGCACATTGGGAACTGTCTCCAACTCTGGTCAGACTGCACCTTGAGCACTGTGTCCAGCTCTGGTCAGACTGCACCTTGAGCACTGTGCCAACTCTAGTCAGACTGTACCTTGAGCACTGTGGCCAGCTCTGGTCAGACTGCACCTTGAGCACTGTGTCCAGCTCAGGTCAGACTGCACCTTTAGCACTGTGTCCAGTTCTGGTCACATTGTACCTTGTGTACGGTGTCCACTTCTGGTTGGACTGCACCATGAGCACGTTCTCCAGTTTTGTTCAGACTGCACCTTGACCATTGTGTTCAGTATTGGTCACACTGCACCTTGAGCATTGTGTCCTGTTTTTGTCAGGTTGCCCCTTGCACACTGCCCAGCTCTGTCCAGACTTCACCTGGAGCATTGCATCCTGTTCTGGTCAGGATAAACCTTGAGCTCTGTGTCCTCTACTGGTCAGGCTCCACATGGAGAACTGTGTATTGTTCTGGTGAGACTGAACATTCAGCACTCTGTCCAGTTCTGGACAGACTGTACTTTGAGCATTGTGTCCTGCTCTGGTCCGTCTGTACATTGAGCACTGTGTCCAGTTTTGTTGAGATAGCACGTTGAGTACTGTGTATTGTTCTGGTCAGACTGCATGTTGAGCACTGTGTCCAGCTCTGGTCACACTGCACCTTGAGCACTGTCTCCAGCTCTGCACATACTGCGCCTTGTGCACTGTGTCCAGCTCTGGCCAGACTTCACCTTGAGTACTGTATCCAGCTCTGGTCAGACTGCACCTCGAGCATTACATCTTGCTCTGCTCAAGATGAACCTTGAGCTCTGTGTCCACTACTTGTCAGGCTCCACATGGAGAACTGTTTATTGTTCTGGTCAGACTGCGCTTTGATCACTGTGTCCAGCTCTGGTCAGACTGCACATTGAGCACTGTGTCCAGCTCTGGTCAAACTGCTCCTTGAGCACTGTGTCCAGCTCTGGTCAGACTGCACCTTGAGCACTGTGTCCATCTCTGGTCAGACTGCACC
This sequence comes from Cetorhinus maximus, assembly GCF_964194155.1. Lineage (NCBI taxonomy): Eukaryota > Metazoa > Chordata > Chondrichthyes > Lamniformes > Cetorhinidae > Cetorhinus > Cetorhinus maximus. The sequence goes on along the minus strand of NC_135895.1, from coordinate 63,484,861 downwards.
TTGAGCACTGTGTCCATCTCTGGTCAGACTGCATCTTGAGCACGGTCTCCAACTCTGGTCAGACTGCACCTTGAGCACTGTGTCCAGCTCTGCTCAGACTGCACCTTGAGTACTGTATCCAGCTCTGGTCAGACTGCATCTCTGACATTGTGTCCAGCTCTAGTCAGACTGCACCTTGAGCACTGTGTCCAGCTATGCTCAGACTGCACCTTGAGTACTGTATCCAGCTCTGGTCAGACTGCATCTCTGACATTGTGTCCAGCTCTAGTCAGACTGCACCTTGAGCACTGTGTCCAGCTCTGCTCAGACTGCACCTTGAGTACTGTATCCAGCTCTGGTCAGACTGCACCTCCGACATTGTGTCCAGCTCTGGTCAGACTGCACCTCGAGCATTACATCTTCTTCTGCTCAAGATGAACCGTGAGCAACGTGTCCCCTACTGGTCAGGTTCCACATGGAGAACTGTTCATTGTTCTGGTCAGACTGCGCTTTGAGCACTGTGTCCAGCTCTGGTCAGACTGCACATTGAGCACTGTGTCCAGCTCTTGTCAGACTGCTCCTTGAGCATTGTGTCCAGCTCTGGTCAGACTGCAACTTGAGCACTGTGTCCAGCTCTCGTCAGACTGCACCTTGGGAACTGTCTCCAGCTCTGGTCAGACTGCACCTTGAGCACTGTGTCCACCTCTAGTCAGACTGTACCTTGAGCACTGTGGCCAGCTCTGGTCAGACTGCACCTTGAGCACTGTGTCCAGCTCAGGTCAGACTGCACCTTTAGCACTGTGTCCAGTTCTGGTCACATTGTACCTTGTGTACGGTGTCCACTTCTGGTTGGACTGCACCATGAGCACGTTCTCCAGTTTTGTTCAGACTGCACCTTGACCATTGTGCTCAGTATTGGTCACACTGCACCTTGAGCATTGTGTCCTGTTTTTGTCAGGTTGCCCCTTGAGCACTGCCCAGCTCTGTCCAGACTTCACCTGGAGCATTACATCCTGTTCTGGTCAGGATAAACCTTGAGCTCTGTGTCCTCTACTGGTCAGGCTCCACATGGAGAACTCTGTATTGTTCTGGTGAGACTGAACATTCAGCATTCTGTCCAGTTCTGGACAGACTGTACTTTGAGCATTGTGTCCTGCTCTGGTCTGTCTGTACATTGAGCACTGTGTCCTGTTTTGTTGAGATATCACGTTGAGTACTGTGTACTGTTCTGGTCAGACTGCATGTTGAGCACTGTGTCCAGCTCTGGTCAGACTGTGCCTTGAGCATTATGTCCAGCTGTGGTCAGGCTGCACCTTGAGCATTGTGTCCAGCTCTGATCAGACTGCACCTTGAGCATTGTGTCCATTTCTGGTCAGACTGCATCTTGAGCATTGTGTCCAGCTGTGGTCAGACTGCACCTTGAGCATTATGTCCAGCTGTGGTCAGGCTGCACCTTGAGCATTGTGTCCAGCTCTGATCAGACTGCACCTTGAGCACTGTGTCCATTTCTGGTCAGACCGCACATTGCGCATTGTGTCCAGTTCAGGTCAGATGGCACCTTGAGCACATTGTCCAGTTTTGGTAAGACATCATCTTGAGCATTGTGTCCAGTTCTGGTCAGACTGCACCTCGAGCACTGTGTCCAGTTCTGGTCAGACTGCAACTGTACCTTGTGGATGGTGTCCAGTTCTGATTGGACTACACCATGAGCACTGTCTGCAGTTTTGTTCGGACTGCATCTTGAGCGCATTGTCCAGTTCTGGTCAGATTGCCCCATGAGCATTGTGTCCATTTCTGGTTACAATGCACCTTGAACACTGCATCCAGTTTGGGTCAGAGTGCACATTGATCACTATCAAATTCTGGCCACACTGCACATTGTGCAAAGTGTCCTGGTCTGGTCAGACTGCACCCTGAGCACTGTGTCCACATCTGGTCAGACTGCACTTTGAGCACTGTGTCCACATCTGGTGAGACCACACTTTGAGCACTATGCCCAGCCTCGTACACTGTCTCCAGTTCTGGTCGGATTGCACTTTGGGCGCTATATTCTGTTCTGTTCAGACAAAACCTTGAGCGCTGTGTCCAGTTTTGGTCAGACTAATCCTTGAGCACTGTGTCCAGTTTTGGTCAGATTAACCCTTGAGCACTGTGTCCAGTTCTTCACAGACTGCACCTTGAGCTCTGCATCCACTTCTGGTCAGACTACCCCTTGCGCAAATTGTCCAGTTCTGGTGAGACAGCACATTGGGCACTGTGTCCAGCTCTGACCAGAGTGGACATTGATCACTGTTGAGTTCTGATCACGCTGCACATTGAGCATTGTGTCCATTTCTGGTCAGACTGCACCTTGAGCACCCTGTCCAGCGCTGTTCAGATTTCACCATCATCACTGTGTACCGTTCTGGTCAAACTGCATGTTGAGCACTGTGTCCAGTTCTGGTCACAGTGCACCTTGAGCACTGTGTCCAGTTCTGGTCAGAGTGCACTTGAGCACTGTGTCCAGTTCTGGTCAGAGTGTACCTTGAGCACTGTGTCCAGTTCTGGTCAGACTGCACCTTGAGCACTGTGTCCAGTTCTGGTCAGAGTGCACCTTGAGCACTGTGTCCAGTTCTGGTCAGAGTGCACCTTGTGCACTGTGTCCAGTTCTGGTCAGAGTGCACCTTGAGCACTGTGTCCAGTTCTGGTCAGAGTGCACCTTGAGCACTGTGTCCAGTTCTGGTCACAGTGCACCTTGAGCACTGTGTCCAGTTCTGGTCAGAGTGCACCTTGAGCACTGTGTCCAGTTCTGGTCAGAGTGCACCTTGAGCACTGTGTCCAGTTCTGGTCACAGTGCACCTTGAGCACTGTGTCCAGTTCTGGTCAGACTGCACCTTGAGCACTGTGTCCAGTTCAGGTCAGAGTGCACCTTGAGCACTGTGTCCAGTTCTGGTCACAGTGCACCTTGAGCACTGTGTCCAGTTCTGATCAGATTGCCCCGTGAGCATTGTGTCCAGTTCTGCTCAGACCGCTCCTTGTACACCGTGTCACTTCCTTGCCGGATTGCACAATGTGTCCAGTTCTGGTCAGATGGCACCTTGAACACTGTCCAGTCTTGGTGAGACTGCACCTAGAGCACCGTCTCCAGTTCTGGTCACACTGCACCTTGACCACTGTGCCCATGTCAGGTCAGACTGCACCTTGAACACTGCATCTAGTTCTGGTCGGACTGCACTTTGTGCACTGTGTCCCTTTCCCGCCAGTTTTCACATTGAGCACTTTGTCCAGCTCTGGTCAGACTGTACCTTGTGTACGGTGTCCTGTTTTGGTCACACTGCACCTTGAGCATTGTGTCCAATTCTGGCCAGACTGCATGTTGGGCACTGTGTCCAGTTCTGGCCAGACTGAACAGTGAGCACTGAGTCCAGTTCTGGTCAGAGTGCACGTTGATCTCTGTGTCCAGTTTTGATCATACTGCACCTTGAGCACTGTGTCCACTCGAGGTCAGACTTCTTCTTGAGCACTGTGCCCAGCTTTGTTCAGACTTCACCTTGAGCACTGTGTCCAGCTCTAGTCAGACTGCACCTTGAGCACCGTGTCCAGCTCTGGTGAGACGGCACCTTGAGCATTGTGTCCAGCTCTGGTCAGACTGCACCTTGAGCATTGTGTCCAGCTCTGGTCAGACTGCACCTTGAGCACTGTGTCCAGCTCTGGTCAGACTGCACCTTGAGCACTGTGTCCAGCTCTGGTCAGACTGCACCTTGAGCACTGTGTCCAGCTCTGCTCAGACTGCACCTTGAGCACCGTGTCCAGATCTGGTGAGACAGCACCTTGAGCACTGTGTCCAGCTCTGGTCAGACTGCACCTTGAGCACTGTGTCCAGCTCTGCTCAGATTGCATCTTGAGCACTGTGTCCAGCTCTGTGCAGACTGCACGTCGAGCATTATGTCCAGCTCTGGTCTGACTGCACCTTGAGCATTTTGTCCAGCTCTGGTCAGACTGCACCTTGAGCACTGTGTCCAGCTCTGGTCTGACTGCACCTTGTGCATTTTGTCCAGCTCTGGTCAGACTGCACCTTGAGCACTGTGTCCAGCTCTGGTCAGATTGCACCTTGAGCACTGTGTCCAGCTCTGGTCAGACTGCACATTGAGCACTGTGTCCAGTTCTGGTCAGACTGCACCTTGAGCACAGTCTCCCGCTCTGGTCAGACTGCACCTTGAGCACTGAGTCCAGCTCTGGTCAGACTGCACCTTGAGCACGGGGTCCAGCTCTGGTCCCATTGCACCTTGGGCACTGTGTCCAGCTCTGGTCAGACTGCACATTGGGAACTGTGTCCAGCTCTGGTCAGACTGCACCTTGATCACTGTGTCCAGCTCCGGTCAGACTGCACCTTGAGCACTGTGTCCAGCCCTTGTTAGACTGCACCTTGAGCACTGTGTCCAGCTCTGCTCAGACTGCACCTTGAGCACTGTGTCCAGCTCTGGTCAGACTGCACCTTGAGCACTGTGTCCAGCTCTGGTCAGACTGCACCTTGAGCACTGTGTCCAGCTCTGGTCAGACTGCACCTTGAGCACTGTGTCCAGCTCTGGTCAGACTGCACCTTGAGTACTGTATCCAGCTCTGGTCAGACTGCATCTCCGACATTGTGTCCAGCTCTGGTCAGACTGCACCTTGAGCACTGTGTCCAGCTGTGCTCAATCTGCACCTTGAGCAATGAGTCCAGCTCTGGTCAGACTGCACCTTGAGCACGGAGTCCAGCTCTGGTCCCATTGCACCTTGGGCACTGTGTCCAGCTCTGGTCAGACTGCACATTGGGAACTGTGTCCAGCTCTGGTCAGACTGCACCTTGAGCACTGTGTCCAGCTCCGGTCAGACTGCACCTTGAGCACTGTGTCCAGCTCTGCTCAGACTGCACCTTGAGCACTGTGTCCAGCTCTGGTCAGACTGCACCTTGAGTACTGTATCCAGCTCTGGTCAGACTGCATCTCTGACATTGTGTCCAGCTCTGGTCAGACTGCACCTTGAGCACTGTGTCCAGCTCTGCTCAGACTGCACCTTGAGTACTGTATCCAGCTCTGGTCAGACTGCACCTCCGACATTGTGTCCAGCTCTGGTCAGACTGCACCTCGAGCATTACATCTTCTTCTGCTCAAGATGAACCGTGAGCAACGTGTCCCCTACTGGTCAGGCTCCACATGGAGAACTGTTCATTGTTCTGGTCAGACTGCGCTTTGAGCACTGTGTCCAGCTCTGGTCAGACTGCACCTTGGGAACTGTCTCCAACTCTGGTCAGACTGCACCTTGAGCACCGTGTCCAGCTCTGGTCAGACTGCACCTTGAGCACTGTGTCCACCTCTAGTCAGACTGTACCTTGAGCACTGTGGCCAGCTCTGGTCAGACTGCACCTTGAGCACTGTGTCCAGCTCTGGTCAGACTGCACCTTTAGCACTGTGTCCAGTTCTGGTCACATTGTACCTTGTGTACGGTGTCTCCTTCTGGTTGGACTGCACCATGAGCACGTTCTCCAGTTTTGTTCAGACTGCACCTTGACCATTGTGTTCAGTATTGGTCACACTGCACCTTGAGCATTGTGTCCTGTTTTTGTCAGGTTGCCCCTTGAGCACTGCCCAGCTCTGTCCAGACTTCACCTGGAGCATTGCATCCTGTTCTGGTCAGGATAAACCTTGAGATCTGTGTCCTCTACTGGTCAGGCTCCACATGGAGAACTGTGTATTGTTCTGGTGAGACTGAACATTCAGCATTCTGTCCAGTTCTGGACAGACTGTACTTTGAGCATTGTGTCCTGCTCTGGTCCGTCTGTACATTGAGCACTGTGTCCAGTTTTGTTGAGATAGCACGTTGAGTACTGTGTACTGTTCTGGTCAGACTGCATGTTGAGCACTGTGTCCAGCTCTGGTCAGACTGTGCCTTGAGCATTATGTCCAGCTGTGGTCAGGCTGCACCTTGAGCATTGTGTCCAGCTCTGATCAGACTGCACCTTGAGCATTGTGTCCATTTCTGGTCAGACTGCATCTTGAGCATTGTGTCCAGCTGTGGTCAGACTGCACCTTGAGCATTATGTCCAGCTGTGGTCAGGCTGCACCTTGAGCATTGTGTCCAGCTCTGATCAGACTGCACCTTGAGCACTGTGTCCATTTCTGGTCAGACCGCACATTGCGCATTGTGTCCAGTTCAGGTCAGATGGCACCTTGAGCACATTGTCCAGTTTTGGTAAGACATCATCTTGAGCATTGTGTCCAGTTCTGGTCAGACTGCACCTCGAGCACTGTGTCCAGTTCTGGTCAGACTGCAACTGTACCTTGTGGATGGTGTCCAGTTCTGATTGGACTACACCATGAGCACTGTCTGCAGTTTTGTTCGGACTGCATCTTGAGCGCATTGTCCAGTTCTGGTCAGATTGCCCCATGAGCATTGTGTCCATTTCTGGTTACAATGCACCTTGAACACTGCATCCAGTTTGGGTCAGAGTGCACATTGATCACTATCAAATTCTGGCCACACTGCACATTGTGCATAGTGTCCTGGTCTGGTCAGACTGCACTTTGAGCACTGTGTCCACATCTGGTGAGACCACACTTTGAGCACTATGCCCAGCCTTGTACACTGTCTCCAGTTCTGGCGGATGGCACTTTGGGCGCTATATTCTGTTCTGTTCAGACAAAACCTTGAGCACTGTGTCCAGCTCTGGTCAGACTAATCCTTGAGCACTGAGTCCAGCTCTGGTCAGGCTGCACCTTGAGCACTATGTCCAGCTCTGGTCAGACTGCACCTTGAGCACTGTGTCCAGCTCTGGTCCCATTGCACCTTGGGCACTGTCTTCAGCTCTGGTCAAACTGCACATTGGGAACTGTGTCCACCTCTGGTCAGACTGCACCTTGAGCATTGTGTCCAGCTCTTGTCAGACTGCACCTTGAGCATTTTGTCCAGCTCTGGTCAGACTGCACATTGAGCACTGTGTCCAGCTCTGGTCAGACTGCACCTCGAGCATTACATCTTGTTCTGGTCAAGATAAACCTTGAGCTCTGTGTCCACTACTGGTCAGGCTCCACATGGAGAACTGTTTATTGTTCTGGTCAGACTGCACCTTGTGCATTTTGTCCAGCTCTGGTCAGACTGCACCTTGAGCACTGTGTCCAGCTCTGGTCCCATTGCACCTTGGGCACTGTGTCCAGCTCAGGTCAGACTGCACCTTGGGAACTGTGTCCAGCTCTGGTCAGACTGCAACTTGTGCACTGTCTCCAGCTCTGGTCAGACTGCACCTTGAGCACTGTGTCCAGCTCTGCTCAGACTGCACCTTGAGCACTGTGTCCAGCTCTGCTCAGACTGCACTTTGAGCACTGTGTCCAGCTCTGGTCAGACTGCACCTTGAGCACTGTGTCCAGCCCTTGTTAAACTGCACCTTGAGATCTGTGTCCAGCTCTGGTCAGACTGCACCTTGAGCATTGTCTCCAGCTCTGGTCAGACTGCACCTTGAGCACGGGGTCCAGCTCTGGTCCCATTGCACCTTGGGCACTGTGTCCAGCTCTGGTCAGACTGCACATTGGGAACTGTGTCCAGCTCTGCTCAGTCTGCACCTTGAGAACTGTGTCCAGCTCTGGTCAGACTGCACCTTGAGCACTGTGTCCAGCTCTGGTCAGACTGCACCTTGAGCACTGTGTCCAGCTCTGGTCAGACTGCACCTTGAGTACTGTATCCAGTTCTGGTCAGACTGCATCTCCGACATTGTGTCCAGCTCTGGTCAGACTGCACCTTGAGCACTGTGTCCAGCTCTGCTCAATCTGCACCTTGAGCACGGTGTCCAGCTCTGGTCAGACTGCACGTTGAGTACTGTATCCAGCTCTGGTCAGACTGCACCTCCGACATTGTGTCCAGCTCTGGTCAGACTGCACCTCGAGCATTACATCTTCTTCTGCTCAAGATAAACCATGAGCTCTGTGTCCATTACTGGTCAGGCTCCACATGGAGAACTGTTTATTGTTCTGGTCAGACTGCGCTTTGAGCACTGTGTCCAGCTCTGGTCAGACTGCACATTGAGCACTGTGTCCAGCACTGGTCAGACTGCACATTGAGCACTGTGTCCAGCTCTGCTCAGATTGCATCTTGAGCACTGTGTCCAGCTCTGGGCAGACTGCACCTTGAGCACTATGTCCAGCTCTGGTCTGACTGCACCTTGTGCATTTTGTCCAGCTCTGGTCAGACTGCAACTTGAGCACTGTATCCAGCTCTGGTCTGACTGCACCTTGTGCATTTTGTCCAGCTCTGGTCAGACTGCACCTTGAGCACTGTGTCCAGCTCTGGTCAGATTGCACCTTGAGCACTGTGTCCAACTCTGGTCAGACTGCACCTTGAGCACTGTGTCCAGTTCTGGTCAGACTGCACCTTGAGCACAGTCTCCAGCTCTGGTCAGACTGCACCTTGAGCACTGTGTCCAGATCTGGTCAGACTGCACCTTGAGCACTGAGTCCAGCTCTGGTCAGACTGCACCTTGAGCACGGGGTCCAGCTCTGGTCCCATTGCACCTTGGGCACTGTGTCCAGCTCTGGTCAGAGTGCACCTTGAGCACTGTGTCCAGTTCTGGTCACAGTGCACCTTGAGCACTGTGTCCAGTTCTGGTCACAGTGCACCTTGAGCACTGTGTCCAGTTCTGGTCACAGTGCACCTTGAGCACTGTGTCCAGTTCAGGTCAGAGTGCACCTTGAGCACTGTGTCCAGTTCTGGTCAGAGTGCACCTTGAGCACTGTGTCCAGTTCAGGTCAGAGTGCACCTTGAGCACTGTGTCCAGTTCTCGTCAGATTGCCCCTTTAGCATTGTGTCCAGTGCTGCTCAGACCGCTCCTTGTACACCGTGTCACTTCCTTGCCGGATTGCACAATGTGTCCAGTTCTGGTCAGATGGCACCTTGAACACTGTCCAGTCTTGGTGAGACTGCACCTTGAGCACCGTCTCCAGTTCTGGTCACACTGCACCTTGACCACTGTGCCCATTTCAGGTCAGACTGCACCTTGAACACTGCATCTAGTTCTGGTCGGACTGCACTTTGTGCACTGTGTCCCTTTCCCGCCAGTTTTCACATTGAGCACTTTGTCCAGCTCTGGTCAGACTGTACCTTGTGTACGGTGTCCCGTTTTGGTCACACTGCACCTTGAGCATTGTGTCCAATTCTGGCCAGACTGCATGTTGGGCACTGTGTCCAGTTCTGGCCAGACTGAACAGTGAGCACTGAGTCCAGTTCTGGTCAGAGTGCACGTTGATCTCTGTGTCCAGTTCTGATCATACTGCACCTTGAGCACTGTGTCCACTCCAGGTCAGACTTCTTCTTGAGCACTGTGTGCATCTTTGTTCAGACTTCACCTTGAGCACTGTGTCCAGCTCTGGTCAGACTGCACCTTGAGCACCGTGTCCAGCTCTGGTGAGACTGCACCTTGAGCATTGTGTCCAGCTCTGGTCAGACTGCACCTTGAGCATTGTGTCCAGCTCTGGTCAGACTGCACCTTGATTACTGTGTCCAGCTGTGGTCAGACTGCACCTTGAGCACTGTGTCCGGCTCTGGTCAGACTGCACCTTGAGCACTGTGTCCAGCTCTGGTCAGACTGCACCTTGAGCACTGTGTCCGGCTCTGGTCAGACTGCACATTGAGCTCTTTGTCCAGCTCTGGTCAGACTGCACCTTGAGCACTTTCTCCAATTTTGTTCAGACTGCACCTTGACCATTGTGTTCAGCATTGGTCACACTGCACCTTGAGCATTGTTTCCTGTTCTTGTCAGGCTGCCCCTTGAGCACTGCCCTGTTCTGTCCACACTTCACCTGGAGCACTACATCCTGTTCTGGTCAGGATAAACCTTGAGCTCTGTGTCCACTACTGGTCAGTCTCCTCCTGGAGAACTGTGTATTGTTCTGGTGAGACTGAACATTCAGCACTCTGTCCAGTTCTGGACAGACTGCACTTTGATTATTGTGTCCTGCTCTGGTCGGACTGTACATTGAGCACTGTGTCCAACTCTGATCAGACTGCACCTTGAGCATTGTGTCCAGCTCTGGTCAGACTTCACCTTGAGCATTGTGTTCAGCTCTGGTCAGACTGCACATTGAGCACTGTGTCCAGTTTTGTTGAGACAGCACCTTGAGCACTGTGTACTGCTCTGGTCAGACTGCACCTTGAGCATTGTGTCCAGCTCTGGTCAGACTGCACCTTGAGCACTGTGTCCAGCTGTGGTCAGGCTGCAACTTGAGCATTGTGTCCATCTCTGATCGGACTGCACCTTGAGCACTGTGTCCAGCTCTCGTCCCATTGCACCTTGGGCACTTTGTCCAGCTCTGGTCAGACTGCACATTGGGAACTCTGTCCAACTCTGGTCCGACTGCACCTTGAGCATTGTGTCCAGCTCTTGACAGACTGCACCTTGAGCACTATGTCCAGCTCTGGTCAGACTGCACCTTGAGCACTGTGTCCAGCTCTGCTCAGAGTGCACTTTGAGCACCGTGTCCAGCTCTGCTCAGACTGCACCTTGAGCACCGCGTCCAGCTCTGCTCAGACTGCACCTTGAGCACCGTGTCCAGCTCTGGTGAGACTGCACCTTGAGCCCTGTGACCAGCTCTGGCCAGACTGGACCTCGAGTATTACATCTTGTTCTGGTCAAGATAAACCTTGAGCTCTCTGTCCACTACTGGTCAGGCTCCACATGGAGAACTGTTAATTGTTCTGGTCTGACTGCGCCTTGAGCTCTGTGTCCAGCTCTGGTCAGACTGCACCTTGAGCACTGTGTCCAGCTCTGGTGATACAGCTCCTTGAGCACTGTGTCCAGCTCTAGACAGGCTGCACCTTGAGCACTGTGTCCAGCTCTGGTCAGACTGCACCTTGAGCACTGTGTCCAGCTCTGGTCAGACTGTACCTTGAGCACTGTGTCCAGCTCTGGTCAGACTGCACCTTGTGCATTTTGTGCAACTCTGGTCAGTTCTGCACCTTGAGCACTATGTCCGGCTCTGGTCAGACTGCACCTTGAGCACTGTGTCCAGCTCTGGTCCCATTGCACCTTGGCACTGTGTCCAGCTCTGGTCCCATTGCAGCTAGGGCACTGTGTCCAGCTCTAGTCAGACTGCACATTGGGATCTGTGTCCAGCTCTGGACAGACTTCACCTTGAGCACTGTGTCCACCCCTTGTTAGACTGCACCTTGAGCACTGTGTCCAGCTCTGATCAGACTGCACCTTGAGCATTGTCTCCAGCTCTGGTCAGACAGCACCTTGAGCACTGTGTCCAGCTCTGGTCAGACTGCACCTTGACCATTGTGTCCAGCTCTGATCAGACTGCACCTTGAGCATTGTGTCCAGCTCTGGTCAGACTGCAGCTTGAGCATTGTGTTCAGCACTGGACAGACTCTGCATTGAGCACTGTGTCCAGTGTTGTTGAGACAGCACCTTGAGCACTGTGTACTGTTCTGGTCAGACTGCACATTGAGCACTGTGTCCAGCTCTGCTCAGAGTGCACTTTGAGTACTGTGTCAAGCTCTGCTCAGAGTGCACATTGAGCACCGTGTCCAGCTCTGCTCAGACTGCACCTTGAGCACCGTGTCCAGCTCTGGTGAGACTGCACCTTGAGCCCTGTGACCAGCTCTAGTCAGACTGCACCTCGAGTATTACATCTTGTTCTGGTCAAGATAAACCTTGAGCTCTGTGTCCACTACTGGTCAGGCTCCACATGGAGAACTGTTAATTTTTCTGGTCTGACTGCGCCTTGAGCTCTGTGTCCAGCTCTGGTCAGACTGCACCTTGAGCATTGTGTCCAGCTCTGGTGATACAGCTCCTTGAGCACTGTGTCCAGCTCTGGTCAGACTACACCTTGAGCACTGTGTCCAGCTCTAGTCAGGCTGCACCTTGAGCTCTGTGTCCAGCTCTGGACAGACTGCACCTTGAGCACTTTCTCCAGCTTTGGTCAGACTGTACCTTGAGAACTGTGTCCAGCTCTGGTCAGACTGCACCTTGTGCATTTTGTGCAACTCTGGTTAGTTCTGCACCTTGAGCACTGTGTCAGGCTATGGTCAGACTGCACCTTGAGCACTGTGTCCACCTCTGCTCAGACTGCACCTTGAGCACTGTGTCCAGCTCTGCTCAGACTGCACCTTGAGCACTGTGTCCAGCTCTGGTCAGGCTGCACCTTGAGCACTGTCTCCAGCTCTGGTCAGGCTGCACCTTGAGCACTGTGTCCAGATCTGGTCAGACTGCACCTTGAGCACTGTGTCCCGATCTGGTCAGACTGCACCTTGAGCACTGACTCCAGCTCTGGTCAGACTTCACCTTGAGCACTGTGTCCAGCTCTGGTCCCATTGCACCTTGGCACTGTGTCCAGCTCTGGCCCCATTGCAGCTAGGGCACTGTGTCCAGCTCTAGTCAGACTGCACATTGGCATCTGTGCCCAGCTCTGGTCAGACTGCACCTTGAGCACTGTCTCCAGCTCTGGTCAGACTGCAACTTGAGCACTGTGTCCAGACCTGGTCTGACTGCACCTTGAGCACTGTGTCCCGATCTGGTCAGACTGCACCTTGAGCACTGACTCCAGCTCTGGTCAGACTGCACCTTGAGCACTGTGTCCTGCTCTGGTCCCATTGCACCTTGGCACTGTGTCCAGCTCTGGTCCCATTGCAGCTAGGGCACTGTGTCCAGCTCTAGTCAGACTGCACATTGGGATCTGTGTCCAGCTCTGGACAGACTGCACTTTGAGCACTGTGTCCACCCCTTGTTAGACTGCACCTTGAGCACTGTGTCCAGCTCTCGTCAGACTGCACCTTGAGCATTGCCTCCAGCTCTGGTCAGACTGCACCTTGACCATTGTGTCCAGCTCTGATCAGACTGCACCTTGAGCATTGTGTCCAGCTCTGGTCAGACTGCAGCTTGAGCATTGTGTTCAGCACTGGACAGACTCTGCATTGAGCACTGTGTCCAGTGTTGTTGAGACAGCACCTTGAGCACTGTGTACTGTTCTGGTCAGACTGCACATTGAGCACTGTGTCCAGCTCTGCTCAGACTGCAACTTGAACACTGTGTCCAGCTCTGGTCAGACTGCACCTGGAGCATTTAGTCCAGCTGTGGTCAGACTGCACCTTGAGCACTGTGTCCTTCTCTGGTCAGACTGCACCTTGAGCATTGTGTCCAGCTCTGGTCAGACGTCACCTTGATTACTGTGTCCAGCTGTGGTCTGGCTGCACCTTGAGAACTGTGTCCAGCTCTGCTCAGACTGCACCTTGTGAACTCTGTCCAGCTCTGGTCAGACTGCACCTTGAGCATCGTGTCCAGCTCTGGTCAGACTGCAACTTGAGCATTGTGTCCAGCTCTGATCAGACTGCACCTTGAGCATTGTGTACAGCTCAGGACAGACTCACCTTGAGCACTGTGTCTGGTTCTGATCAGACTGCACATTGAGCTCTTTGTCCTGTTCTGGTCAGACTGCAGCATGAGCACTGTCTTCAGGTCTGGTCAGACTGCACCTTGACCATTGTGTCCAGCTCTGATCAGACTGCACCTTGTGCATTGTGTCCAGTTCTGGTCAGACTGCACCTTTAGCATTGTGTCCAGCTCTGGTGAGACTGCACCTTGAGCACTGTGACCAGCTCTGGTCAGACTGCACCTCGAGTATTACATCTTGTTCTGGTCAAGATAAATTTTGAAATCTGTGCCCACTACTGGTCAGGCTCCACATCGAGAACTGTTAATTGTTCCGGTCTGACTGCGCCTTGAGCTCTGTGTCCGCTCTGGTCAGACTGCACCTTGAGAACTGTGTCCAGCTCTGGTGAGACAGCTCGTTTAGCACTGTGTCCAGCTCTGGTCAGACTACACCTTGAGCACTGTGTCCAGCTCTAGTCAGACTGCACCTTGAGCACTGTGTCCAGCTCTAGTCAGACTGCACCTTGAGCACTGTGTCCAGCTGTCATCAGACTGCACCTTGAGCACCTTCTCCAGCTCTGGTCAGACTGCACCTTGAGCACTGTGTCCACTTCTGGTCAGACTGCACCTTGAGCACTGTGTCCAGCCCTGGTCAGACTGCACCTTGAGCACTGTGTCCAGCTCTAGTCAGACTGCACCTTGAGCACTGTGGCCAGTTCTGGTCAGACTGCACTTTGAGCAATATGTCCAATTCTGGTCAGACTGTACCATGGGCACTGTGTCTTCTACTGGTCAGCCTGCACAGTGAGCACTGTGTCCATTATTAGTCTGGGTGCACATTAATCACTATCAAGCACTGGTCACACTGCACCTTGAGCATTGTGTCCAATTCTGGTCAGACTGAAACTTGAGCACTGTGTCTCGTCCTCGTCAGACTGCACCTTGAGCACTGTGTCGAGTTCTGGTCTGGCTACGCATTGAACACTAGGTACAGTTCTCGTCAGAGTGCATGTTGAGCACTGTCTCCATTTCTGGTCAGACAGCACCTTGAGCATTGTGTCTTCAACTGGTCAGACTGCACCTTGAGCAATGTGTCCAGCTCTGGTCAGAATGCACCTTGAGCACTGTGTCCAGTTCTGGTCAGGGTGCACGTTGATCACTGTCGAGCTCTGGTCGCACTGCACCTTGAGCATTATGTCCAATTCTGGTCAGACTGCACCTTGAGCAGTGTCCAGTTCTGTTCAGACTGCAGGTTGAGCATTTTGTCCAGTTCTGATCAGACGGCACCTTGAGAATTGTGTCCATTTCCGGTCAGACTGCACATTCGGCACGGTGCCTTCTACTAGTCAGACTGCACAGTGAGCACTGAGTCCAGTTTTGGTCAGAGTGCACATTGATCTCTATCAAGCTCTGGTCACACTGTACCTTGAGCATGGTGTCCAGCTCTGATCAGACTTCACCTTGAGTATTGTGTCCTCTTCCGTTCAGACTGCCCATTGAGCACATTGTCATTTCATGCCAGGCTGCTTCTTGTGCACTGTGTCTAGTTTTGGTCCGATTGCACCTTGAGCACTGCGTCGAATTCTGGTCAGACTGCCCTTTGAGTCCTGTGTCCATCTCTTATCAGGCTACTGCTTGAACACTGAATCCCATTCTTGCCAGTCTGTACCTTGAGCATTTTGTCCAGTCTTGGTCAGGCTGCACATTGATCAATATTGAGTTATGGTCACACTGCATGATGAGCATTGTGTCCAGCCTGGTCAGGCTGCACATTGAGGACTTTGCCCAGTTCTGGTCACAATACACCTTGAGCACTGTATCCTCAACTGGTCAGGCTGCACGTTGAGCACTTTGTCCAGTGCTGGTCAGACTGCACCCTGCGCAAAGTGTCCAGTTCTGCTTATACTGCACGTTGAGCATTTTGTCCAGTTCTGGTCAGACTGCACCTGGAGTGCTGTATCCCATTCTGGTCAGAATACACCTTGAGCACAGTGTCCTCAACTGGTCATTCTGCACATTGAGTTCTGTGTCCAGTTCTAGTCCGACTTCTCCTTGAACACTGTGTACAGTTCTGGTCAGAGTGCATGTTGAGTATTGTGTCCAGTTACGGTCAGACTCCACGTGGAGCTCTGTGTCCCCAACTTGATCATACTGCACATTGATCATTTTGTCCAGTTCTGGTCAGACTGCACCTTGAGCACTGTGTCCAGTTCTGGTGAGACTGCACCTTGAGCACTGTGTCCAGTTCTGGTGAGACTGCATGTTGAGCACTATGTCCAGCTCTGGTCAGAGAGGACCTTGATCGCTATTGAGTTCTGATCATACTGCACGTTGAGCATTATATCCATTACTGGCCAGACTGCACCTTGAGCACAGTGTCCAGTTCTGGTCAGACTGAAACTTGAGCACTGTGTACAGCTCTGGTTGGAGAGGACATTGATCACTATTGAGTTCTGATCATTTTGCAAGTGAGCATTGTGTCCACTGCTGGTCAGACTGCACCTTTGAACCCTGTGTCCAGTTCTGTCTGCATGGTCCCTTTAGCACTGTGTCCAGTTCTGGCTGAATTGCACCTTGAGCACAGTGTCCAGCCCTGGTCAGGCTGCACCTTGAGCACAGTGTCCAGCCCTGGTCAGACTGCACCTTGAGCATTGTATCCAATAATGGTCAGACTGCAACTTGAGCACTGTGTCCAGCTCCGGTCAGACTGCACATTGGGAACTGTCTCCAACTCTGGTCAGACTGCACCTTGAGCACTGTGTCCAGCTCTGGTCAGACTGCACCTTGAGCACTGTGCCAACTCTAGTCAGACTGTACCTTGAGCACTGTGGCCAGCTCTGGTCAGACTGCACCTTGAGCACTGTGTCCAGCTCAGGTCAGACTGCACCTTTAGCACTGTGTCCAGTTCTGGTCACATTGTACCTTGTGTACGGTGTCCACTTCTGGTTGGACTGCACCATGAGCACGTTCTCCAGTTTTGTTCAGACTGCACCTTGACCATTGTGTTCAGTATTGGTCACACTGCACCTTGAGCATTGTGTCCTGTTTTTGTCAGGTTGCCCCTTGCACACTGCCCAGCTCTGTCCAGACTTCACCTGGAGCATTGCATCCTGTTCTGGTCAGGATAAACCTTGAGCTCTGTGTCCTCTACTGGTCAGGCTCCACATGGAGAACTGTGTATTGTTCTGGTGAGACTGAACATTCAGCACTCTGTCCAGTTCTGGACAGACTGTACTTTGAGCATTGTGTCCTGCTCTGGTCCGTCTGTACATTGAGCACTGTGTCCAGTTTTGTTGAGATAGCACGTTGAGTACTGTGTATTGTTCTGGTCAGACTGCATGTTGAGCACTGTGTCCAGCTCTGGTCACACTGCACCTTGAGCACTGTCTCCAGCTCTGCACATACTGCGCCTTGTGCACTGTGTCCAGCTCTGGCCAGACTTCACCTTGAGTACTGTATCCAGCTCTGGTCAGACTGCACCTCGAGCATTACATCTTGCTCTGCTCAAGATGAACCTTGAGCTCTGTGTCCACTACTTGTCAGGCTCCACATGGAGAACTGTTTATTGTTCTGGTCAGACTGCGCTTTGAGCACTGTGTCCAGCTCTGGTCAGACTGCACATTGAGCACTGTGTCCAGCTCTGGTCAAACTGCTCCTTGAGCACTGTGTCCAGCTCTGGTCAGACTGCACCTTGAGCACTGTGTCCATCTCTGGTCAGGCTGCACCTTGAGCACTGTCTCCAGCTCTGGTCAGGCTGCACCTTGAGCACTGTGTCCAGATCTGGTCAGACTGCACCTTGAGCACTGTGTCCCGATCTGGTCAGACTGCACCTTGAGCACTGACTCCAGCTCTGGTCAGACTTCACCTTGAGCACTGTGTCCAGCTCTGGTCCCATTGCACCTTGGCACTGTGTCCAGCTCTGGCCCCATTGCAGCTAGGGCACTGTGTCCAGCTCTAGTCAGACTGCACATTGGGATCTGTGCCCAGCTCTGGTCAGACTGCACCTTGAGCACTGTCTCCAGCTCTGGTCAGACTGCAACTTGAGCACTGTGTCCAGACCTGGTCTGACTGCACCTTGAGCACTGTGTCCCGATCTGGTCAGACTGCACCTTGAGCACTGTGTCCAGCCCTTCTTAGACTGCACCTTGAGCACTGTGTCCAGCGCTGGTCAGACTGCACCTTGAGCACTGTGTCCAGCTCTGGTCAGACTGCACCTTGAGCACTGTGTCCAGCTCTGGACAGACTGCACCTTGAACCCTGTGTCCAGCTCTGGTCAGACTGCACCTTGAGCACTGTGTCCAGTTCTGGTCACATTTTACCTTGTGTACGGTGTCCTCTTCTGGTTGGACTACACCATGATCAAGTTCTCCAGTATTGATCGGACTGCACCTTGACCATTGTGTTCAGTATTGGTCACACTGCACCTTGAGCATTGTGTCCTGTACTTGTCAGGCTGCCCCTTGAGCACTGCCCAGCTCTGTCCAGACTTCACCTGGAGCATTAGATCTTGTTCAGGTCAGGGTAAACATTGAGCTCTGTGTCCACTACTG
This sequence comes from Cetorhinus maximus, assembly GCF_964194155.1. Classification (NCBI taxonomy): domain Eukaryota; kingdom Metazoa; phylum Chordata; class Chondrichthyes; order Lamniformes; family Cetorhinidae; genus Cetorhinus; species Cetorhinus maximus. The sequence continues at coordinate 63,466,960 of NC_135895.1, read as the reverse complement.
GTCAGGGTCCACATGGAGAACTGTGTATTGTTCTGGTGAGACTGAACATTCAGCACTCTGTCTAGTTCTGGACAGATTGTACATTGAGCATTGTGTCCTGCTCTGGTCGGACTGTACATTGAGCACTGTGTCCAGTTTTGTTGAGACAGCACCTTGAACACTGTGTGCTGCTCTGGTCAGACTGCACTTTGAGCACTGTCTGGCTCTGGTCAGACTGCACCTTGAGCACTGTGTCCAGCTGTGGTCAGGCTGCAACTTGAGCATTGTGTCCATCTCTGATCGGACTGCACCTTGAGCACTGTGTCCAGCTCTCGTCCCATTGCACCTTGGGCACTTTGTCCAGCTCTGGTCAGACTGCACATTGGGAACTCTGTCCAGCTCTGGTCCGACTGCACCTTGAGCATTGTGTCCAGCTCTTGTCAGACTGCACCTTGAGCACTATGTCCAGCTCTGGTCAGACTGCACCTTGAGCACTGTGTCCAGCTCTGCTCAGAGTGCACTTTGAGCACCGTGTCCAGCTCTGCTCAGACTGCACCTTGAGCACCGCGTCCAGCTCTGCTCAGACTGCACCTTGAGCACCGTGTCCAGCTCTGGTGAGACTGCACCTTGAGCCCTGTGACCAGCTCTGGCCAGACTGGACCTCGAGTATTACATCTTGTTCTGGTCAAGATAAACCTTGAGCTCTCTGTCCACTACTGGTCAGGCTCCACATGGAGAACTGTTAATTGTTCTGGTCTGACTGCGCCTTGAGCTCTGTGTCCAGCTCTGGTCAGACTGCACCTTGAGCACTGTGTCCAGCTCTGGTGATACAGCTCCTTGAGCACTGTGTCCAGCTCTAGACAGGCTGCACCTTGAGCACTGTGTCCAGCTCTGGTCAGACTGCACCTTGAGCACTGTGTCCAGCTCTGGTCAGACTGTACCTTGAGCACTGTGTCCAGCTCTGGTCAGACTGCACCTTGTGCATTTTGTGCAACTCTGGTCAGTTCTGCACCTTGAGCACTATGTCCGGCTCTGGTCAGACTGCACCTTGAGCACTGTGTCCATCTCTGGTCAGACTGCACCTTGAGCACTGTGTCCACCTCTGCTCAGACTGCACCTTGAGCACTGTGTCCAGCTCTGGTCAGACTGCACCTTGAGGACTGTGCCCAGCTCTGGTCAGACTGCACCTTGAGCACTGTCTCCAGCTCTGGTCAGACTGCACCTTGAGCACTGACTCCAGCTCTGGTCAGACTGCACCTTGAGCACTGTGTCCAGCTCTGGTCCCATTGCACCTTGGCACTGTGTCCAGCTCTGGTCCCATTGCAGCTAGGGCACTGTGTCCAGCTCTAGTCAGACTGCACATTGGGATCTGTGTCCAGCTCTGGACAGACTTCACCTTGAGCACTGTGTCCACCCCTTGTTAGACTGCACCTTGAGCACTGTGTCCAGCTCTGATCAGACTGCACCTTGAGCATTGTCTCCAGCTCTGGTCAGACAGCACCTTGAGCACTGTGTCCAGCTCTGGTCAGACTGCACCTTGACCATTGTGTCCAGCTCTGATCAGACTGCACCTTGAGCATTGTGTCCAGCTCTGGTCAGACTGCAGCTTGAGCATTGTGTTCAGCACTGGACAGACTCTGCATTGAGCACTGTGTCCAGTGTTGTTGAGACAGCACCTTGAGCACTGTGTACTGTTCTGGTCAGACTGCACATTGAGCACTGTGTCCAGCTCTGCTCAGAGTGCACTTTGAGCACCGTGTCCAGCTCTGCTCAGACTGCACCTTGAGCACCGTGTCCAGCTCTGGTGAGACTGCACCTTGAGCCCTGTGACCAGCTCTGGTCAGACTGCACCTCGAGTATTACATCTTGTTCTGGTCAAGATAAACCTTGAGCGCTGTGTCCACTACTGGTCAGGCTCCACATGGAGAACTGTTAATTGTTCTGGTCTGACTGCGCCTTGAGCTCTGTGTCCAGCTCTGGTCAGACTGCACCTTGAGCACTGTGTCCAGCTCTGGTGATACAGCTCCTTGAGCACTGTGTCCAGCTCTGGTCAGACTACACCTTGAGCACTGTGTCCAGCTCTAGTCAGGCTGCACCTTGAGCTCTGTGTCCAGCTCTGGACAGACTGCACCTTGAGCACTTTCTCCAGCTTTGGTCAGACTGCACCTTGAGCACTGTGTCCAGCTCTGGTCAGACTGTACCTTGAGAACTGTGTCCAGCTCTGGTCAGACTGCACCTTGTGCATTTTGTGCAACTCTGGTTAGTTCTGCACCTTGAGCACTGTGTCAGGCTATGGTCAGACTGCACCTTGAGCACTGTGTCCACCTCTGCTCAGACTGCACCTTGAGCACTGTGTCCAGCTCTGGTCAGACTGCACCTTGAGCACTGTGTCCAGCTCTGGTCAGGCTGCACCTTGAGCACTGTCTCCAGCTCTGGTCAGGCTGCACCTTGAGCACTGTGTCCAGATCTGGTCAGACTGCACCTTGAGCACTGTGTCCCGATCTGGTCAGACTGCACCTTGAGCACTGACTCCAGCTCTGGTCAGACTTCACCTTGAGCACTGTGTCCAGCTCTGGTCCCATTGCACCTTGGCACTGTGTCCAGCTCTGGCCCCATTGCAGCTAGGGCACTGTGTCCAGCTCTAGTCAGACTGCACATTGGGATCTGTGCCCAGCTCTGGTCAGACTGCACCTTGAGCACTGTCTCCAGCTCTGGTCAGACTGCAACTTGAGCACTGTGTCCAGACCTGGTCTGACTGCACCTTGAGCACTGTGTCCCGATCTGGTCAGACTGCACCTTGAGCACTGTGTCCAGCCCTTCTTAGACTGCACCTTGAGCACTGTGTCCAGCGCTGGTCAGACTGCACCTTGAGCACTGTGTCCAGCTCTGGTCAGACTGCACCTTGAGCACTGTGTCCAGCTCTGGACAGACTGCACCTTGAACCCTGTGTCCAGCTCTGGTCAGACTGCACCTTGAGCACTGTGTCCAGTTCTGGTCACATTTTACCTTGTGTACGGTGTCCTCTTCTGGTTGGACTACACCATGATCAAGTTCTCCAGTATTGATCGGACTGCACCTTGACCATTGTGTTCAGTATTGGTCACACTGCACCTTGAGCATTGTGTCCTGTACTTGTCAGGCTGCCCCTTGAGCACTGCCCAGCTCTGTCCAGACTTCACCTGGAGCATTAGATCTTGTTCAGGTCAGGGTAAACATTGAGCTCTGTGTCCACTACTGGTCAGGGTCCACATGGAGAACTGTGTATTGTTCTGGTGAGACTGAACATTCAGCACTCTGTCTAGTTCTGGACAGATTGTACATTGAGCATTGTGTCCTGCTCTGGTCGGACTGTACATTGAGCACTGTGTCCAGTTTTGTTGAGACAGCACCTTGAACACTGTGTGCTGCTCTGGTCAGACTGCACTTTGAGCACTGTCTGGCTCTGGTCAGACTGCACCTTGAGCACTGTGTCCAGCTGTGGTCAGGCTGCAACTTGAGCATTGTGTCCATCTCTGATCGGACTGCACCTTGAGCACTGTGTCCAGCTCTCGTCCCATTGCACCTTGGGCACTTTGTCCAGCTCTGGTCAGACTGCACATTGGGAACTCTGTCCAGCTCTGGTCCGACTGCACCTTGAGCATTGTGTCCAGCTCTTGTCAGACTGCACCTTGAGCACTATGTCCAGCTCTGGTCAGACTGCACCTTGAGCACTGTGTCCAGCTCTGCTCAGAGTGCACTTTGAGCACCGTGTCCAGCTCTGCTCAGACTGCACCTTGAGCACCGCGTCCAGCTCTGCTCAGACTGCACCTTGAGCACCGTGTCCAGCTCTGGTGAGACTGCACCTTGAGCCCTGTGACCAGCTCTGGCCAGACTGGACCTCGAGTATTACATCTTGTTCTGGTCAAGATAAACCTTGAGCTCTCTGTCCACTACTGGTCAGGCTCCACATGGAGAACTGTTAATTATTCTGGTCTGACTGCGCCTTGAGCTCTGTGTCCAGCTCTGGTCAGACTGCACCTTGAGCACTGTGTCCAGCTCTGGTGATACAGCTCCTTGAGCACTGTGTCCAGCTCTAGACAGGCTGCACCTTGAGCACTGTGTCCAGCTCTGGTCAGACTGCACCTTGAGCACTGTGTCCAGCTCTGGTCAGACTGTACCTTGAGCACTGTGTCCAGCTCTGGTCAGACTGCACCTTGTGCATTTTGTGCAACTCTGGTCAGTTCTGCACCTTGAGCACTATGTCCGGCTCTGGTCAGACTGCACCTTGAGCACTGTGTCCATCTCTGGTCAGACTGCACCTTGAGCACTGTGTCCACCTCTGCTCAGACTGCACCTTGAGCACTGTGTCCAGCTCTGGTCAGACTGCACCTTGAGGACTGTGCCCAGCTCTGGTCAGACTGCACCTTGAGCACTGTCTCCAGCTCTGGTCAGACTGCACCTTGAGCACTGACTCCAGCTCTGGTCAGACTGCACCTTGAGCACTGTGTCCAGCTCTGGTCCCATTGCACCTTGGCACTGTGTCCAGCTCTGGTCCCATTGCAGCTAGGGCACTGTGTCCAGCTCTAGTCAGACTGCACATTGGGATCTGTGTCCAGCTCTGGACAGACTTCACCTTGAGCACTGTGTCCACCCCTTGTTAGACTGCACCTTGAGCACTGTGTCCAGCTCTGATCAGACTGCACCTTGAGCATTGTCTCCAGCTCTGGTCAGACAGCACCTTGAGCACTGTGTCCAGCTCTGGTCAGACTGCACCTTGACCATTGTGTCCAGCTCTGATCAGACTGCACCTTGAGCATTGTGTCCAGCTCTGGTCAGACTGCAGCTTGAGCATTGTGTTCAGCACTGGACAGACTCTGCATTGAGCACTGTGTCCAGTGTTGTTGAGACAGCACCTTGAGCACTGTGTACTGTTCTGGTCAGACTGCACATTGAGCACTGTGTCCAGCTCTGCTCAGAGTGCACTTTGAGCACCGTGTCCAGCTCTGCTCAGACTGCACCTTGAGCACCGTGTCCAGCTCTGGTGAGACTGCACCTTGAGCCCTGTGACCAGCTCTGGTCAGACTGCACCTCGAGTATTACATCTTGTTCTGGTCAAGATAAACCTTGAGCGCTGTGTCCACTACTGGTCAGGCTCCACATGGAGAACTGTTAATTGTTCTGGTCTGACTGCGCCTTGAGCTCTGTGTCCAGCTCTGGTCAGACTGCACCTTGAGCACTGTGTCCAGCTCTGGTGATACAGCTCCTTGAGCACTGTGTCCAGCTCTGGTCAGACTACACCTTGAGCACTGTGTCCAGCTCTAGTCAGGCTGCACCTTGAGCTCTGTGTCCAGCTCTGGACAGACTGCACCTTGAGCACTTTCTCCAGCTTTGGTCAGACTGCACCTTGAGCACTGTGTCCAGCTCTGGTCAGACTGTACCTTGAGAACTGTGTCCAGCTCTGGTCAGACTGCACCTTGTGCATTTTGTGCAACTCTGGTTAGTTCTGCACCTTGAGCACTGTGTCAGGCTATGGTCAGACTGCACCTTGAGCACTGTGTCCACCTCTGCTCAGACTGCACCTTGAGCACTGTGTCCAGCTCTGGTCAGACTGCACCTTGAGCACTGTGTCCAGCTCTGGTCAGGCTGCACCTTGAGCACTGTCTCCAGCTCTGGTCAGGCTGCACCTTGAGCACTGTGTCCAGATCTGGTCAGACTGCACCTTGAGCACTGTGTCCCGATCTGGTCAGACTGCACCTTGAGCACTGACTCCAGCTCTGGTCAGACTTCACCTTGAGCACTGTGTCCAGCTCTGGTCCCATTGCACCTTGGCACTGTGTCCAGCTCTGGCCCCATTGCAGCTAGGGCACTGTGTCCAGCTCTAGTCAGACTGCACATTGGCATCTGTGCCCAGCTCTGGTCAGACTGCACCTTGAGCACTGTGTCCAGCTCTGGTCAGACTGCAACTTGAGCACTGTGTCCAGACCTGGTCTGACTGCACCTTGAGCACTGTGTCCCGATCTGGTCAGACTGCACCTTGAGCACTGACTCCAGCTCTGGTCAGACTGCACCTTGAGCACTGTGTCCTGCTCTGGTCCCATTGCACCTTGGCACTGTGTCCAGCTCTGGTCCCATTGCAGCTAGGGCACTGTGTCCAGCTCTAGTCAGACTGCACATTGGGATCTGTGTCCAGCTCTGGACAGACTGCACCTTGAGCACTGTGTCCACCCCTTGTTAGACTGCACCTTGAGCACTGTGTCCAGCTCTCGTCAGACTGCACCTTGAGCATTGCCTCCAGCTCTGGTCAGACTGCACCTTGACCATTGTGTCCAGCTCTGATCAGACTGCACCTTGAGCATTGTGTCCAGCTCTGGTCAGACTGCAGCTTGAGCATTGTGTTCAGCACTGGACAGACTCTGCATTGAGCACTGTGTCCAGTGTTGTTGAGACAGCACCTTGAGCACTGTGTACTGTTCTGGTCAGACTGCACATTGAGCACTGTGTCCAGCTCTGCTCAGACTGCAACTTGAACACTGTGTCCAGCTCTGGTCAGACTGCACCTGGAGCATTTAGTCCAGCTGTGGTCAGACTGCACCTTGAGCACTGTGTCCTTCTCTGGTCAGACTGCACCTTGAGCATTGTGTCCAGCTCTGGTCAGACGTCACCTTGATTACTGTGTCCAGCTGTGGTCTGGCTGCACCTTGAGAACTGTGTCCAGCTCTGCTCAGACTGCACCTTGTGAACTCTGTCCAGCTCTGGTCAGACTGCACCTTGAGCATCGTGTCCAGCTCTGGTCAGACTGCAACTTGAGCATTGTGTCCAGCTCTGATCAGACTGCACCTTGAGCATTGTGTACAGCTCAGGACAGACTCACCTTGAGCACTGTGTCCGGTTCTGATCAGACTGCACATTGAGCTCTTTGTCCTGTTCTGGTCAGACTGCAGCATGAGCACTGTCTTCAGGTCTGGTCAGACTGCACCTTGACCATTGTGTCCAGCTCTGATCAGACTGCACCTTGTGCATTGTGTCCAGTTCTGGTCAGACTGCACCTTTAGCATTGTGTCCAGCTCTGGTGAGACTGCACCTTGAGCACTGTGACCAGCTCTGGTCAGACTGCACCTCGAGTATTACATCTTGTTCTGGTCAAGATAAATTTTGAAATCTGTGCCCACTACTGGTCAGGCTCCACATCGAGAACTGTTAATTGTTCCGGTCTGACTGCGCCTTGAGCTCTGTGTCCGCTCTGGTCAGACTGCACCTTGAGAACTGTGTCCAGCTCTGGTGAGACAGCTCGTTTAGCACTGTGTCCAGCTCTGGTCAGACTACACCTTGAGCACTGTGTCCAGCTCTAGTCAGACTGCACCTTGAGCACTGTGTCCAGCTCTAGTCAGACTGCACCTTGAGCACTGTGTCCAGCTGTCGTCAGACTGCACCTTGAGCACCTTCTCCAGCTCTGGTCAGACTGCACCTTGAGCACTGTGTCCACTTCTGGTCAGACTGCACCTTGAGCACTGTGTCCAGCCCTGGTCAGACTGCACCTTGAGCACTGTGTCCAGCTCTAGTCAGACTGCACCTTGAGCACTGTGGCCAGTTCTGGTCAGACTGCACTTTGAGCAATATGTCCAATTCTGGTCAGACTGTACCATGGGCACTGTGTCTTCTACTGGTCAGCCTGCACAGTGAGCACTGTGTCCATTATTAGTCTGGGTGCACATTAATCACTATCAAGCACTGGTCACACTGCACCTTGAGCATTGTGTCCAATTCTGGTCAGACTGAAACTTGAGCACTGTGTCTCGTCCTCGTCAGACTGCACCTTGAGCACTGTGTCGAGTTCTGGTCTGGCTACGCATTGAACACTAGGTACAGTTCTCGTCAGAGTGCATGTTGAGCACTGTCTCCATTTCTGGTCAGACAGCACCTTGAGCATTGTGTCTTCAACTGGTCAGACTGCACCTTGAGCAATGTGTCCAGCTCTGGTCAGAATGCACCTTGAGCACTGTGTCCAGTTCTGGTCAGGGTGCACGTTGATCACTGTCGAGCTCTGGTCGCACTGCACCTTGAGCATTATGTCCAATTCTGGTCAGACTGCACCTTGAGCAGTGTCCAGTTCTGTTCAGACTGCAGGTTGAGCATTTTGTCCAGTTCTGGTCAAACTGCCCCTTGAGCGAAGTGTCTAGTTCTGCTGAGACTGCACCTTGAGCACTGTGTCCCGTACTGGTGAGACTGCACTTTGAGCACTGTTTCCAGCTCTGGTCAGAGTGGACATTGATCCTGTTGAGTTCTGATCACACTGCACAGTGAGCATTGTGTCCAGTTCTGGTCTGAATGAACGTTAATCAGTATCCGTTTCTGCTCACATTGCATCTTGAGCACTCTCTCCAGTTCTGATCAGACGGCACCTTGAGAATTGTGTCCATTTCCGGTCAGACTGCACATTCGGCACGGTGCCTTCTACTAGTCAGACTGCACAGTGAGCACTGAGTCCAGTTTTGGTCAGAGTGCACATTGATCTCTATCGAGCTCTGGTCACTCTGTACCTTGAGCATGGTGTCCAGCTCTGATCAGACTTCACCTTGAGTATTGTGTCCTCTTCCGTTCAGACTGCCCATTGAGCACATTGTCATTTCATGCCAGGCTGCTTCTTGTGCACTGTGTCTAGTTTTGGTCCGATTGCACCTTGAGCACTGCGTCGAATTCTGGTCAGACTGCCCTTTGAGTCCTGTGTCCATCTCTTATCAGGCTACTGCTTGAACACTGAATCCCATTCTTGCCAGTCTGTACCTTGAGCATTTTGTCCAGTCTTGGTCAGGCTGCACATTGATCAATATTGAGTTATGGTCACACTGCATGATGAGCATTGTGTCCAGCCTGGTCAGGCTGCACATTGAGGACTTTGCCCTGTTCTGGTCACAATACACCTTGAGCACTGTATCCTCAACTGGTCAGGCTGCACGTTGAGCACTTTGTCCAGTGCTGGTCAGACTGCACCCTGCGCAAAGTGTCCAGTTCTGCTTATACTGCACGTTGAGCATTTTGTCCAGTTCTGGTCAGACTGCACCTGGAGTGCTGTATCCCATTCTGGTCAGAATACACCTTGAGCACAGTGTCCTCAACTGGTCATTCTGCACATTGAGTTCTGTGTCCAGTTCTAGTCCGACTTCTCCTTGAACACTGTGTACAGTTCTGGTCAGAGTGCATGTTGAGTATTGTGTCCAGTTACGGTCAGACTCCACGTGGAGCTCTGTGTCCCCAACTTGGTCATACTGCACATTGATCATTTTGTCCAGTTCTGGTCAGACTGCACCTTGAGCACTGTGTCCAGTTCTGGTGAGACTGCATGTTGAGCACTGTGTCCAGTTCTGGTGAGACTGCATGTTGAGCACTATGTCCAGCTCTGGTCAGAGAGGACCTTGATCGCTATTGAGTTCTGATCATACTGCACGTTGAGCATTATATCCATTACTGGCCAGACTGCACCTTGAGCACAGTGTCCAGTTCTGGTCAGACTGAAACTTGAGCACTGTGTACAGCTCTGGTTGGAGAGGACATTGATCACTATTGAGTTCTGATCATTTTGCAAGTGAGCATTGTGTCCACTGCTGGTCAGACTGCACCTTTGAACCCTGTGTCCAGTTCTGTCTGCATGGTCCCTTTAGCACTGTGTCCAGTTCTGGCTGAATTGCACCTTGAGCACAGTGTCCAGCCCTGGTCAGGCTGCACCTTGAGCACAGTGTCCAGCCCTGGTCAGACTGCACCTTGAGCATTGTATCCAATAATGGTCAGACTGCAACTTGAGCACTGTGTCCAGCTCCGGTCAGACTGCACATTGGGAACTGTCTCCAACTCTGGTCAGACTGCACCTTGAGCACTGTGTCCAGCTCTGGTCAGACTGCACCTTGAGCACTGTGCCAACTCTAGTCAGACTGTACCTTGAGCACTGTGGCCAGCTCTGGTCAGACTGCACCTTGAGCACTGTGTCCAGCTCAGGTCAGACTGCACCTTTAGCACTGTGTCCAGTTCTGGTCAGACTGCACCTTGAGCACTGTGTCCAGCTCAGGTCAGACTGCACCTTTAGCACTGTGTCCAGTTCTGGTCACATTGTACCTTGTGTACGGTGTCCACTTCTGGTTGGACTGCACCATGAGCACGTTCTCCAGTTTTGTTCAGACTGCACCTTGACCATTGTGTTCAGTATTGGTCACACTGCACCTTGAGCATTGTGTCCTGTTTTTGTCAGGTTGCCCCTTGCACACTGCCCAGCTCTGTCCAGACTTCACCTGGAGCATTGCATCCTGTTCTGGTCAGGATAAACCTTGAGCTCTGTGTCCTCTACTGGTCAGGCTCCACATGGAGAACTGTGTATTGTTCTGGTGAGACTGAACATTCAGCACTCTGTCCAGTTCTGGACAGACTGTACTTTGAGCATTGTGTCCTGCTCTGGTCCGTCTGTACATTGAGCACTGTGTCCAGTTTTGTTGAGATAGCACGTTGAGTACTGTGTATTGTTCTGGTCAGACTGCATGTTGAGCACTGTGTCCAGCTCTGGTCACACTGCACCTTGAGCACTGTCTCCAGCTCTGCACATACTGCGCCTTGTGCACTGTGTCCAGCTCTGGCCAGACTTCACCTTGAGTACTGTATCCAGCTCTGGTCAGACTGCACCTCGAGCATTACATCTTGCTCTGCTCAAGATGAACCTTGAGCTCTGTGTCCACTACTTGTCAGGCTCCACATGGAGAACTGTTTATTGTTCTGGTCAGACTGCGCTTTGAGCACTGTGTCCAGCTCTGGTCAGACTGCACATTGAGCACTGTGTCCAGCTCTGGTCAAACTGCTCCTTGAGCACTGTGTCCAGCTCTGGTCAGACTGCACCTTGAGCACTGTGTCCATCTCTGGTCAGACTGCATCTTGAGCACGGTCTCCAACTCTGGTCAGACTGCACCTTGAGCACTGTGTCCAGCTCTGCTCAGACTGCACCTTGAGTACTGTATCCAGCTCTGGTCAGACTGCATCTCTGACATTGTGTCCAGCTCTAGTCAGACTGCACCTTGAGCACTGTGTCCAGCTCTGCTCAGACTGCACCTTGAGTACTGTATCCAGCTCTGGTCAGACTGCATCTCTGACATTGTGTCCAGCTCTAGTCAGACTGCACCTTGAGCACTGTGTCCAGCTCTGCTCAGACTGCACCTTGAGTACTGTATCCAGCTCTGGTCAGACTGCACCTCCGACATTGTGTCCAGCTCTGGTCAGACTGCACCTCGAGCATTACATCTTCTTCTGCTCAAGATGAACCGTGAGCAACGTGTCCCCTACTGGTCAGGTTCCACATGGAGAACTGTTCATTGTTCTGGTCAGACTGCGCTTTGAGCACTGTGTCCAGCTCTGGTCAGACTGCACATTGAGCACTGTGTCCAGCTCTTGTCAGACTGCTCCTTGAGCATTGTGTCCAGCTCTGGTCAGACTGCAACTTGAGCACTGTGTCCAGCTCTCGTCAGACTGCACCTTGGGAACTGTCTCCAGCTCTGGTCAGACTGCACCTTGAGCACTGTGCCAACTCTAGTCAGACTGTACCTTGAGCACTGTGGCCAGCTCTGGTCAGACTGCACCTTGAGCACTGTGTCCAGCTCAGGTCAGACTGCACCTTTAGCACTGTGTCCAGTTCTGGTCACATTGTACCTTGTGTACGGTGTCCACTTCTGGTTGGACTGCACCATGAGCACGTTCTCCAGTTTTGTTCAGACTGCACCTTGACCATTGTGTTCAGTATTGGTCACACTGCACCTTGAGCATTGTGTCCTGTTTTTGTCAGGTTGCCCCTTGAGCACTGCCCAGCTCTGTCCAGACTTCACCTGGAGCATTACATCCTGTTCTGGTCAGGATAAACCTTGAGCTCTGTGTCCTCTACTGGTCAGGCTCCACATGGAGAACTCTGTATTGTTCTGGTGAGACTGAACATTCAGCACTCTGTCCAGTTCTGGACAGACTGTACTTTGAGCATTGTGTCCTGCTCTGGTCTGTCTGTACATTGAGCACTGTGTCCAGTTTTGTTGAGATATCACGTTGAGTACTGTGTACTGTTCTGGTCAGACTGCATGTTGAGCACTGTGTCCAGCTCTGGTCAGACTGTGCCTTGAGCATTATGTCCAGCTGTGGTCAGGCTGCACCTTGAGCATTGTGTCCAGCTCTGATCAGACTGCACCTTGAGCATTGTGTCCATTTCTGGTCAGACTGCATCTTGAGCATTGTGTCCAGCTGTGGTCAGACTGCACCTTGAGCATTATGTCCAGCTGTGGTCAGGCTGCACCTTGAGCATTGTGTCCAGCTCTGATCAGACTGCACCTTGAGCACTGTGTCCATTTCTGGTCAGACCGCACATTGCGCATTGTGTCCAGTTCAGGTCAGATGGCACCTTGAGCACATTGTCCAGTTTTGGTAAGACATCATCTTGAGCATTGTGTCCAGTTCTGGTCAGACTGCACCTCGAGCACTGTGTCCAGTTCTGGTCAGACTGCAACTGTACCTTGTGGATGGTGTCCAGTTCTGATTGGACTACACCATGAGCACTGTCTGCAGTTTTGTTCGGACTGCATCTTGAGCGCATTGTCCAGTTCTGGTCAGATTGCCCCATGAGCATTGTGTCCATTTCTGGTTACAATGCACCTTGAACACTGCATCCAGTTTGGGTCAGAGTGCACATTGATCACTATCAAATTCTGGCCACACTGCACATTGTGCAAAGTGTCCTGGTCTGGTCAGACTGCACCCTGAGCACTGTGTCCACATCTGGTCAGACTGCACTTTGAGCACTGTGTCCACATCTGGTGAGACCACACTTTGAGCACTATGCCCAGCCTCGTACACTGTCTCCAGTTCTGGTCGGATTGCACTTTGGGCGCTATATTCTGTTCTGTTCAGACAAAACCTTGAGCGCTGTGTCCAGTTTTGGTCAGACTAATCCTTGAGCACTGTGTCCAGTTTTGGTCAGATTAACCCTTGAGCACTGTGTCCAGTTCTTCACAGACTGCACCTTGAGCTCTGCATCCACTTCTGGTCAGACTACCCCTTGCGCAAATTGTCCAGTTCTGGTGAGACAGCACATTGGGCACTGTGTCCAGCTCTGACCAGAGTGGACATTGATCACTGTTGAGTTCTGATCACGCTGCACATTGAGCATTGTGTCCATTTCTGGTCAGACTGCACCTTGAGCACCCTGTCCAGCGCTGTTCAGATTTCACCATCATCACTGTGTACCGTTCTGGTCAAACTGCATGTTGAGCACTGTGTCCAGTTCTGGTCACAGTGCACCTTGAGCACTGTGTCCAGTTCTGGTCAGAGTGCACTTGAGCACTGTGTCCAGTTCTGGTCAGAGTGTACCTTGAGCACTGTGTCCAGTTCTGGTCAGACTGCACCTTGAGCACTGTGTCCAGTTCTGGTCAGAGTGCACCTTGAGCACTGTGTCCAGTTCTGGTCAGAGTGCACCTTGTGCACTGTGTCCAGTTCTGGTCAGAGTGCACCTTGAGCACTGTGTCCAGTTCTGGTCAGAGTGCACCTTGAGCACTGTGTCCAGTTCTGGTCACAGTGCACCTTGAGCACTGTGTCCAGTTCTGGTCAGAGTGCACCTTGAGCACTGTGTCCAGTTCTGGTCAGAGTGCACCTTGAGCACTGTGTCCAGTTCTGGTCACAGTGCACCTTGAGCACTGTGTCCAGTTCTGGTCAGACTGCACCTTGAGCACTGTGTCCAGTTCAGGTCAGAGTGCACCTTGAGCACTGTGTCCAGTTCTGGTCACAGTGCACCTTGAGCACTGTGTCCAGTTCTGATCAGATTGCCCCGTGAGCATTGTGTCCAGTTCTGCTCAGACCGCTCCTTGTACACCGTGTCACTTCCTTGCCGGATTGCACAATGTGTCCAGTTCTGGTCAGATGGCACCTTGAACACTGTCCAGTCTTGGTGAGACTGCACCTAGAGCACCGTCTCCAGTTCTGGTCACACTGCACCTTGACCACTGTGCCCATGTCAGGTCAGACTGCACCTTGAACACTGCATCTAGTTCTGGTCGGACTGCACTTTGTGCACTGTGTCCCTTTCCCGCCAGTTTTCACATTGAGCACTTTGTCCAGCTCTGGTCAGACTGTACCTTGTGTACGGTGTCCTGTTTTGGTCACACTGCACCTTGAGCATTGTGTCCAATTCTGGCCAGACTGCATGTTGGGCACTGTGTCCAGTTCTGGCCAGACTGAACAGTGAGCACTGAGTCCAGTTCTGGTCAGAGTGCACGTTGATCTCTGTGTCCAGTTTTGATCATACTGCACCTTGAGCACTGTGTCCACTCGAGGTCAGACTTCTTCTTGAGCACTGTGCCCAGCTTTGTTCAGACTTCACCTTGAGCACTGTGTCCAGCTCTAGTCAGACTGCACCTTGAGCACCGTGTCCAGCTCTGGTGAGACGGCACCTTGAGCATTGTGTCCAGCTCTGGTCAGACTGCACCTTGAGCATTGTGTCCAGCTCTGGTCAGACTGCACCTTGAGCACTGTGTCCAGCTCTGGTCAGACTGCACCTTGAGCACTGTGTCCAGCTCTGGTCAGACTGCACCTTGAGCACTGTGTCCAGCTCTGCTCAGACTGCACCTTGAGCACCGTGTCCAGATCTGGTGAGACAGCACCTTGAGCACTGTGTCCAGCTCTGGTCAGACTGCACCTTGAGCACTGTGTCCAGCTCTGCTCAGATTGCATCTTGAGCACTGTGTCCAGCTCTGTGCAGACTGCACGTCGAGCATTATGTCCAGCTCTGGTCTGACTGCACCTTGAGCATTTTGTCCAGCTCTGGTCAGACTGCACCTTGAGCACTGTGTCCAGCTCTGGTCTGACTGCACCTTGTGCATTTTGTCCAGCTCTGGTCAGACTGCACCTTGAGCACTGTGTCCAGCTCTGGTCAGATTGCACCTTGAGCACTGTGTCCAGCTCTGGTCAGACTGCACATTGAGCACTGTGTCCAGTTCTGGTCAGACTGCACCTTGAGCACAGTCTCCAGCTCTGGTCAGACTGCACCTTGAGCACTGAGTCCAGCTCTGGTCAGACTGCACCTTGAGCACGGGGTCCAGCTCTGGTCCCATTGCACCTTGGGCACTGTGTCCAGCTCTGGTCAGACTGCACATTGGGAACTGTGTCCAGCTCTGGTCAGACTGCACCTTGATCACTGTGTCCAGCTCCGGTCAGACTGCACCTTGAGCACTGTGTCCAGCCCTTGTTAGACTGCACCTTGAGCACTGTGTCCAGCTCTGCTCAGACTGCACCTTGAGCACTGTGTCCAGCTCTGGTCAGACTGCACCTTGAGCACTGTGTCCAGCTCTGGTCAGACTGCACCTTGAGCACTGTGTCCAGCTCTGGTCAGACTGCACCTTGAGCACTGTGTCCAGCTCTGGTCAGACTGCACCTTGAGTACTGTATCCAGCTCTGGTCAGACTGCATCTCCGACATTGTGTCCAGCTCTGGTCAGACTGCACCTTGAGCACTGTGTCCAGCTGTGCTCAATCTGCACCTTGAGCAATGAGTCCAGCTCTGGTCAGACTGCACCTTGAGCACGGAGTCCAGCTCTGGTCCCATTGCACCTTGGGCACTGTGTCCAGCTCTGGTCAGACTGCACATTGGGAACTGTGTCCAGCTCTGGTCAGACTGCACCTTGAGCACTGTGTCCAGCTCCGGTCAGACTGCACCTTGAGCACTGTGTCCAGCTCTGCTCAGACTGCACCTTGAGCACTGTGTCCAGCTCTGGTCAGACTGCACCTTGAGTACTGTATCCAGCTCTGGTCAGACTGCATCTCTGACATTGTGTCCAGCTCTGGTCAGACTGCACCTTGAGCACTGTGTCCAGCTCTGCTCAGACTGCACCTTGAGTACTGTATCCAGCTCTGGTCAGACTGCACCTCCGACATTGTGTCCAGCTCTGGTCAGACTGCACCTCGAGCATTACATCTTCTTCTGCTCAAGATGAACCGTGAGCAACGTGTCCCCTACTGGTCAGGCTCCACATGGAGAACTGTTCATTGTTCTGGTCAGACTGCGCTTTGAGCACTGTGTCCAGCTCTGGTCAGCCTGCACCTTGGGAACTGTCTCCAACTCTGGTCAGACTGCACCTTGAGCACCGTGTCCAGCTCTGGTCAGACTGCACCTTGAGCACTGTGTCCACCTCTAGTCAGACTGTACCTTGAGCACTGTGGCCAGCTCTGGTCAGACTGCACCTTGAGCACTGTGTCCAGCTCTGGTCAGACTGCACCTTTAGCACTGTGTCCAGTTCTGGTCACATTGTACCTTGTGTACGGTGTCTCCTTCTGGTTGGACTGCACCATGAGCACGTTCTCCAGTTTTGTTCAGACTGCACCTTGACCATTGTGTTCAGTATTGGTCACACTGCACCTTGAGCATTGTGTCCTGTTTTTGTCAGGTTGCCCCTTGAGCACTGCCCAGCTCTGTCCAGACTTCACCTGGAGCATTGCATCCTGTTCTGGTCAGGATAAACCTTGAGATCTGTGTCCTCTACTGGTCAGGCTCCACATGGAGAACTGTGTATTGTTCTGGTGAGACTGAACATTCAGCATTCTGTCCAGTTCTGGACAGACTGTACTTTGAGCATTGTGTCCTGCTCTGGTCCGTCTGTACATTGAGCACTGTGTCCAGTTTTGTTGAGATAGCACGTTGAGTACTGTGTACTGTTCTGGTCAGACTGCATGTTGAGCACTGTGTCCAGCTCTGGTCAGACTGTGCCTTGAGCATTATGTCCAGCTGTGGTCAGGCTGCACCTTGAGCATTGTGTCCAGCTCTGATCAGACTGCACCTTGAGCATTGTGTCCATTTCTGGTCAGACTGCATCTTGAGCATTGTGTCCAGCTGTGGTCAGACTGCACCTTGAGCATTATGTCCAGCTGTGGTCAGGCTGCACCTTGAGCATTGTGTCCAGCTCTGATCAGACTGCACCTTGAGCACTGTGTCCATTTCTGGTCAGACCGCACATTGCGCATTGTGTCCAGTTCAGGTCAGATGGCACCTTGAGCACATTGTCCAGTTTTGGTAAGACATCATCTTGAGCATTGTGTCCAGTTCTGGTCAGACTGCACCTCGAGCACTGTGTCCAGTTCTGGTCAGACTGCAACTGTACCTTGTGGATGGTGTCCAGTTCTGATTGGACTACACCATGAGCACTGTCTGCAGTTTTGTTCGGACTGCATCTTGAGCGCATTGTCCAGTTCTGGTCAGATTGCCCCATGAGCATTGTGTCCATTTCTGGTTACAATGCACCTTGAACACTGCATCCAGTTTGGGTCAGAGTGCACATTGATCACTATCAAATTCTGGCCACACTGCACATTGTGCATAGTGTCCTGGTCTGGTCAGACTGCACTTTGAGCACTGTGTCCACATCTGGTGAGACCACACTTTGAGCACTATGCCCAGCCTTGTACACTGTCTCCAGTTCTGGCGGATGGCACTTTGGGCGCTATATTCTGTTCTGTTCAGACAAAACCTTGAGCACTGTGTCCAGCTCTGGTCAGACTAATCCTTGAGCACTGAGTCCAGCTCTGGTCAGGCTGCACCTTGAGCACTATGTCCAGCTCTGGTCAGACTGCACCTTGAGCACTGTGTCCAGCTCTGGTCCCATTGCACCTTGGGCACTGTCTTCAGCTCTGGTCAAACTGCACATTGGGAACTGTGTCCACCTCTGGTCAGACTGCACCTTGAGCATTGTGTCCAGCTCTTGTCAGACTGCACCTTGAGCATTTTGTCCAGCTCTGGTCAGACTGCACATTGAGCACTGTGTCCAGCTCTGGTCAGACTGCACCTCGAGCATTACATCTTGTTCTGGTCAAGATAAACCTTGAGCTCTGTGTCCACTACTGGTCAGGCTCCACATGGAGAACTGTTTATTGTTCTGGTCAGACTGCACCTTGTGCATTTTGTCCAGCTCTGGTCAGACTGCACCTTGAGCACTGTGTCCAGCTCTGGTCCCATTGCACCTTGGGCACTGTGTCCAGCTCAGGTCAGACTGCACCTTGGGAACTGTGTCCAGCTCTGGTCAGACTGCAACTTGTGCACTGTCTCCAGCTCTGGTCAGACTGCACCTTGAGCACTGTGTCCAGCTCTGCTCAGACTGCACCTTGAGCACTGTGTCCAGCTCTGCTCAGACTGCACTTTGAGCACTGTGTCCAGCTCTGGTCAGACTGCACCTTGAGCACTGTGTCCAGCCCTTGTTAAACTGCACCTTGAGATCTGTGTCCAGCTCTGGTCAGACTGCACCTTGAGCATTGTCTCCAGCTCTGGTCAGACTGCACCTTGAGCACGGGGTCCAGCTCTGGTCCCATTGCACCTTGGGCACTGTGTCCAGCTCTGGTCAGACTGCACATTGGGAACTGTGTCCAGCTCTGCTCAGTCTGCACCTTGAGCACTGTGTCCAGCTCTGGTCAGACTGCACCTTGAGCACTGTGTCCAGCTCTGGTCAGACTGCACCTTGAGCACTGTGTCCAGCTCTGGTCAGACTGCACCTTGAGTACTGTATCCAGTTCTGGTCAGACTGCATCTCCGACATTGTGTCCAGCTCTGGTCAGACTGCACCTTGAGCACTGTGTCCAGCTCTGCTCAATCTGCACCTTGAGCACGGTGTCCAGCTCTGGTCAGACTGCACGTTGAGTACTGTATCCAGCTCTGGTCAGACTGCACCTCCGACATTGTGTCCAGCTCTGGTCAGACTGCACCTCGAGCATTACATCTTCTTCTGCTCAAGATAAACCATGAGCTCTGTGTCCATTACTGGTCAGGCTCCACATGGAGAACTGTTTATTGTTCTGGTCAGACTGCGCTTTGAGCACTGTGTCCAGCTCTGGTCAGACTGCACATTGAGCACTGTGTCCAGCACTGGTCAGACTGCACATTGAGCACTGTGTCCAGCTCTGCTCAGATTGCATCTTGAGCACTGTGTCCAGCTCTGGGCAGACTGCACCTTGAGCACTATGTCCAGCTCTGGTCTGACTGCACCTTGTGCATTTTGTCCAGCTCTGGTCAGACTGCAACTTGAGCACTGTATCCAGCTCTGGTCTGACTGCACCTTGTGCATTTTGTCCAGCTCTGGTCAGACTGCACCTTGAGCACTGTGTCCAGCTCTGGTCAGATTGCACCTTGAGCACTGTGTCCAGCTCTGGTCAGACTGCACCTTGAGCACTGTGTCCAGTTCTGGTCAGACTGCACCTTGAGCACAGTCTCCAGCTCTGGTCAGACTGCACCTTGAGCACTGTGTCCAGATCTGGTCAGACTGCACCTTGAGCACTGAGTCCAGCTCTGGTCAGACTGCACCTTGAGCACGGGGTCCAGCTCTGGTCCCATTGCACCTTGGGCACTGTGTCCAGCTCTGGTCAGAGTGCACCTTGAGCACTGTGTCCAGTTCTGGTCAGAGTGCACCTTGAGCACTGTGTCCAGTTCTGGTCACAGTGCACCTTGAGCACTGTGTCCAGTTCTGGTCACAGTGCACCTTGAGCACTGTGTCCAGTTCAGGTCAGAGTGCACCTTGAGCACTGTGTCCAGTTCTGGTCAGAGTGCACCTTGAGCACTGTGTCCAGTTCAGGTCAGAGTGCACCTTGAGCACTGTGTCCAGTTCTCGTCAGATTGCCCCTTTAGCATTGTGTCCAGTTCTGCTCAGACCGCTCCTTGTACACCGTGTCACTTCCTTGCCGGATTGCACAATGTGTCCAGTTCTGGTCAGATGGCACCTTGAACACTGTCCAGTCTTGGTGAGACTGCACCTTGAGCACCGTCTCCAGTTCTGGTCACACTGCACCTTGACCACTGTGCCCATTTCAGGTCAGACTGCACCTTGAACACTGCATCTAGTTCTGGTCGGACTGCACTTTGTGCACTGTGTCCCTTTCCCGCCAGTTTTCACATTGAGCACTTTGTCCAGCTCTGGTCAGACTGTACCTTGTGTACGGTGTCCCGTTTTGGTCACACTGCACCTTGAGCATTGTGTCCAATTCTGGCCAGACTGCATGTTGGGCACTGTGTCCAGTTCTGGCCAGACTGAACAGTGAGCACTGAGTCCAGTTCTGGTCAGAGTGCACGTTGATCTCTGTGTCCAGTTCTGATCATACTGCACCTTGAGCACTGTGTCCACTCCAGGTCAGACTTCTTCTTGAGCACTGTGTGCATCTTTGTTCAGACTTCACCTTGAGCACTGTGTCCAGCTCTGGTCAGACTGCACCTTGAGCACCGTGTCCAGCTCTGGTGAGACTGCACCTTGAGCATTGTGTCCAGCTCTGGTCAGACTGCACCTTGAGCATTGTGTCCAGCTCTGGTCAGACTGCACCTTGATTACTGTGTCCAGCTGTGGTCAGACTGCACCTTGAGCACTGTGTCCGGCTCTGGTCAGACTGCACCTTGAGCACTGTGTCCAGCTCTGGTCAGACTGCACCTTGAGCACTGTGTCCGGCTCTGGTCAGACTGCACATTGAGCTCTTTGTCCAGCTCTGGTCAGACTGCACCTTGAGCACTTTCTCCAATTTTGTTCAGACTGCACCTTGACCATTGTGTTCAGCATTGGTCACACTGCACCTTGAGCATTGTTTCCTGTTCTTGTCAGGCTGCCCCTTGAGCACTGCCCTGTTCTGTCCACACTTCACCTGGAGCACTACATCCTGTTCTGGTCAGGATAAACCTTGAGCTCTGTGTCCACTACTGGTCAGTCTCCTCCTGGAGAACTGTGTATTGTTCTGGTGAGACTGAACATTCAGCACTCTGTCCAGTTCTGGACAGACTGCACTTTGATTATTGTGTCCTGCTCTGGTCGGACTGTACATTGAGCACTGTGTCCAACTCTGATCAGACTGCACCTTGAGCATTGTGTCCAGCTCTGGTCAGACTTCACCTTGAGCATTGTGTTCAGCTCTGGTCAGACTGCACCTTGAGCACGGGGTCCAGCTCTGGTCCCATTGCACCTTGGGCACTGTGTCCAGCTCTGGTCAGACTGCACCTTGAGCACTGTGTCCAGCTCTGGTCAGACTGCACCTTGAGCACTGTGTCCAGCTCTGGTCAGACTTCACCTTGAGTACTGTATCCAGTTCTGGTCAGACTGCATCTCCGACATTGTGTCCAGCTCTGGTCAGACTGCACCTTGAGCACTGTGTCCAGCTCTGCTCAATCTGCACCTTGAGCACGGTGTCCAGCTCTGGTCAGACTGCACGTTGAGTACTGTATCCAGCTCTGGTCAGACTGCACCTCCGACATTGTGTCCAGCTCTGGTCAGACTGCACCTCGAGCATTACATCTTCTTCTGCTCAAGATAAACCATGAGCTCTGTGTCCATTACTGGTCAGGCTCCACATGGAGAACTGTTTATTGTTCTGGTCAGACTGCGCTTTGAGCACTGTGTCCAGCTCTGGTCAGACTGCACATTGAGCACTGTGTCCAGCACTGGTCAGACTGCACATTGAGCACTGTGTCCAGCTCTGCTCAGATTGCATCTTGAGCACTGTGTCCAGCTCTGGGCAGACTGCACCTTGAGCACTATGTCCAGCTCTGGTCTGACTGCACCTTGTGCATTTTGTCCAGCTCTGGTCAGACTGCAACTTGAGCACTGTATCCAGCTCTGGTCTGACTGCACCTTGTGCATTTTGTCCAGCTCTGGTCAGACTGCACCTTGAGCACTGTGTCCAGTTCTGGTCAGATTGCACCTTGAGCACTGTGTCCAGCTCTGGTCAGACTGCACCTTGAGCACTGTGTCCAGTTCTGGTCAGACTGCACCTTGAGCACAGTCTCCAGCTCTGGTCAGACTGCACCTTGAGCACTGTGTCCAGATCTGGTCAGACTGCACCTTGAGCACTGAGTCCAGCTCTGGTCAGACTGCACCTTGAGCACGGGGTCCAGCTCTGGTCCCATTGCACCTTGGGCACTGTGTCCAGCTCTGGTCAGAGTGCACCTTGAGCACTGTGTCCAGTTCTGGTCAGAGTGCACCTTGAGCACTGTGTCCAGTTCTGGTCACAGTGCACCTTGAGCACTGTGTCCAGTTCTGGTCACAGTGCACCTTGAGCACTGTGTCCAGTTCAGGTCAGAGTGCACCTTGAGCACTGTGTCCAGTTCTGGTCAGAGTGCACCTTGAGCACTGTGTCCAGTTCAGGTCAGAGTGCACCTTGAGCACTGTGTCCAGTTCTCGTCAGATTGCCCCTTTAGCATTGTGTCCAGTTCTGCTCAGACCGCTCCTTGTACACCGTGTCACTTCCTTGCCGGATTGCACAATGTGTCCAGTTCTGGTCAGATGGCACCTTGAACACTGTCCAGTCTTGGTGAGACTGCACCTTGAGCACCGTCTCCAGTTCTGGTCACACTGCACCTTGACCACTGTGCCCATTTCAGGTCAGACTGCACCTTGAACACTGCATCTAGTTCTGGTCGGACTGCACTTTGTGCACTGTGTCCCTTTCCCGCCAGTTTTCACATTGAGCACTTTGTCCAGCTCTGGTCAGACTGTACCTTGTGTACGGTGTCCCGTTTTGGTCACACTGCACCTTGAGCATTGTGTCCAATTCTGGCCAGACTGCATGTTGGGCACTGTGTCCAGTTCTGGCCAGACTGAACAGTGAGCACTGAGTCCAGTTCTGGTCAGAGTGCACGTTGATCTCTGTGTCCAGTTCTGATCATACTGCACCTTGAGCACTGTGTCCACTCCAGGTCAGACTTCTTCTTGAGCACTGTGTGCATCTTTGTTCAGACTTCACCTTGAGCACTGTGTCCAGCTCTGGTCAGACTGCACCTTGAGCACCGTGTCCAGCTCTGGTGAGACTGCACCTTGAGCATTGTGTCCAGCTCTGGTCAGACTGCACCTTGAGCATTGTGTCCAGCTCTGGTCAGACTGCACCTTGATTACTGTGTCCAGCTGTGGTCAGACTGCACCTTGAGCACTGTGTCCGGCTCTGGTCAGACTGCACCTTGAGCACTGTGTCCAGCTCTGGTCAGACTGCACCTTGAGCACTGTGTCCGGCTCTGGTCAGACTGCACATTGAGCTCTTTGTCCAGCTCTGGTCAGACTGCACCTTGAGCACTTTCTCCAATTTTGTTCAGACTGCACCTTGACCATTGTGTTCAGCATTGGTCACACTGCACCTTGAGCATTGTTTCCTGTTCTTGTCAGGCTGCCCCTTGAGCACTGCCCTGTTCTGTCCACACTTCACCTGGAGCACTACATCCTGTTCTGGTCAGGATAAACCTTGAGCTCTGTGTCCACTACTGGTCAGTCTCCTCCTGGAGAACTGTGTATTGTTCTGGTGAGACTGAACATTCAGCACTCTGTCCAGTTCTGGACAGACTGCACTTTGATTATTGTGTCCTGCTCTGGTCGGACTGTACATTGAGCACTGTGTCCAACTCTGATCAGACTGCACCTTGAGCATTGTGTCCAGCTCTGGTCAGACTTCACCTTGAGCATTGTGTTCAGCTCTGGTCAGACTGCACATTGAGCACTGTGTCCAGTTTTGTTGAGACAGCACCTTGAGCACTGTGTACTGCTCTGGTCAGACTGCACCTTGAGCATTGTGTCCAGCTCTGGTCAGACTGCACCTTGAGCATTGTGTCCAGCTCTGGTCAGACTGCACCTTGAGCATTGTGTCCAGCTCTGGTCAGACTGCACCTTGAGCACTTTGTCCAGCTCTGATCAGACTGCACCTTGAGCATTGTGTCCAGCTCTGGTCGGACTGCACATTGAACACTGTGTCCAGTTTTGTTGAGACAGCACCTTGAGCACCCTGTCCAGATCTCGTCAGACTGCACCTTGAGCACTGTGTCCATTTCTGGTCAGGCTGCATGATGAGCATTGTGCCCAGTTCTGGTCAGACTGCACATTGAGCACTGTGTCCAGTTCTGTTCAGAATACACCTTGAGCACTGTATCCTCAACTGGTCCGGTTGCACGTTGAGCACCGTCTCCAGTGCTGGTCAGACTGCACCTTGCGCAAAGTGTCCAGTTCTGCTCATACTGCACGTTGAGCATTTTGTCCATTTCTGGTCAGACTGCATCTCGTGAACTGTGCCCAGTTCTGCTCAGACTGCACCATGAGCACATTGCCCAGCTCTGGTCCCGCTTCACGTTGAACACTAGGTACAGCTCTGGACAGAGTGCATGTTGAGCACTGTTTCCAATTCTGGTCAGACTGCACCTTGAGCATTGTGTCTTCAACTGGTCAGACTGCACCTTGAGCAATGTGTCCAGCTCTGGTCAGAATGCACCTTGAGCACTGTGTCCAGTTCTGGTCAGGGTGCACGTTGATCACTGTCGAGCTCTGGTCGCACTGCACCTTGAGCATTATGTCCAATTCTGGTCAGACTGCACCTTGAGCAGTGTCCAGTTCTGTTCAGACTGCAGGTTGAGCATTTTGTCCAGTTCTGGTCAAACTGCCCCTTGAGCGAAGTGTCTAGTTCTGCTGAGACTGCACCTTGAGCACTGTGTCCCGTACTGGTGAGACTGCACTTTGAGCACTGTTTCCAGCTCTGGTCAGAGTGGACATTGATCCTGTTGAGTTCTGATCACACTGCACAGTGAGCATTGTGTCCAGTTCTGGTCTGAATGAACGTTAATCAGTATCCGTTTCTGCTCACATTGCATCTTGAGCACTCTCTCCAGTTCTGATCAGACGGCACCTTGAGAATTGTGTCCATTTCCGGTCAGACTGCACATTCGGCACGGTGCCTTCTACTAGTCAGACTGCACAGTGAGCACTGAGTCCAGTTTTGGTCAGAGTGCACATTGATCTCTATCGAGCTCTGGTCACTCTGTACCTTGAGCATGGTGTCCAGCTCTGATCAGACTTCACCTTGAGTATTGTGTCCTCTTCCGTTCAGACTGCCCATTGAGCACATTGTCATTTCATGCCAGGCTGCTTCTTGTGCACTGTGTCTAGTTTTGGTCCGATTGCACCTTGAGCACTGCGTCGAATTCTGGTCAGACTGCCCTTTGAGTCCTGTGTCCATCTCTTATCAGGCTACTGCTTGAACACTGAATCCCATTCTTGCCAGTCTGTACCTTGAGCATTTTGTCCAGTCTTGGTCAGGCTGCACATTGATCAATATTGAGTTATGGTCACACTGCATGATGAGCATTGTGTCCAGCCTGGTCAGGCTGCACATTGAGGACTTTGCCCTGTTCTGGTCACAATACACCTTGAGCACTGTATCCTCAACTGGTCAGGCTGCACGTTGAGCACTTTGTCCAGTGCTGGTCAGACTGCACCCTGCGCAAAGTGTCCAGTTCTGCTTATACTGCACGTTGAGCATTTTGTCCAGTTCTGGTCAGACTGCACCTGGAGTGCTGTATCCCATTCTGGTCAGAATACACCTTGAGCACAGTGTCCTCAACTGGTCATTCTGCACATTGAGTTCTGTGTCCAGTTCTAGTCCGACTTCTCCTTGAACACTGTGTACAGTTCTGGTCAGAGTGCATGTTGAGTATTGTGTCCAGTTACGGTCAGACTCCACGTGGAGCTCTGTGTCCCCAACTTGGTCATACTGCACATTGATCATTTTGTCCAGTTCTGGTCAGACTGCACCTTGAGCACTGTGTCCAGTTCTGGTGAGACTGCATGTTGAGCACTGTGTCCAGTTCTGGTGAGACTGCATGTTGAGCACTATGTCCAGCTCTGGTCAGAGAGGACCTTGATCGCTATTGAGTTCTGATCATACTGCACGTTGAGCATTATATCCATTACTGGCCAGACTGCACCTTGAGCACAGTGTCCAGTTCTGGTCAGACTGAAACTTGAGCACTGTGTACAGCTCTGGTTGGAGAGGACATTGATCACTATTGAGTTCTGATCATTTTGCAAGTGAGCATTGTGTCCACTGCTGGTCAGACTGCACCTTTGAACCCTGTGTCCAGTTCTGTCTGCATGGTCCCTTTAGCACTGTGTCCAGTTCTGGCTGAATTGCACCTTGAGCACAGTGTCCAGCCCTGGTCAGGCTGCACCTTGAGCACAGTGTCCAGCCCTGGTCAGACTGCACCTTGAGCATTGTATCCAATAATGGTCAGACTGCAACTTGAGCACTGTGTCCAGCTCCGGTCAGACTGCACATTGGGAACTGTCTCCAACTCTGGTCAGACTGCACCTTGAGCACTGTGTCCAGCTCTGGTCAGACTGCACCTTGAGCACTGTGCCAACTCTAGTCAGACTGTACCTTGAGCACTGTGGCCAGCTCTGGTCAGACTGCACCTTGAGCACTGTGTCCAGCTCAGGTCAGACTGCACCTTTAGCACTGTGTCCAGTTCTGGTCAGACTGCACCTTGAGCACTGTGTCCAGCTCAGGTCAGACTGCACCTTTAGCACTGTGTCCAGTTCTGGTCACATTGTACCTTGTGTACGGTGTCCACTTCTGGTTGGACTGCACCATGAGCACGTTCTCCAGTTTTGTTCAGACTGCACCTTGACCATTGTGTTCAGTATTGGTCACACTGCACCTTGAGCATTGTGTCCTGTTTTTGTCAGGTTGCCCCTTGCACACTGCCCAGCTCTGTCCAGACTTCACCTGGAGCATTGCATCCTGTTCTGGTCAGGATAAACCTTGAGCTCTGTGTCCTCTACTGGTCAGGCTCCACATGGAGAACTGTGTATTGTTCTGGTGAGACTGAACATTCAGCACTCTGTCCAGTTCTGGACAGACTGTACTTTGAGCATTGTGTCCTGCTCTGGTCCGTCTGTACATTGAGCACTGTGTCCAGTTTTGTTGAGATAGCACGTTGAGTACTGTGTATTGTTCTGGTCAGACTGCATGTTGAGCACTGTGTCCAGCTCTGGTCACACTGCACCTTGAGCACTGTCTCCAGCTCTGCACATACTGCGCCTTGTGCACTGTGTCCAGCTCTGGCCAGACTTCACCTTGAGTACTGTATCCAGCTCTGGTCAGACTGCACCTCGAGCATTACATCTTGCTCTGCTCAAGATGAACCTTGAGCTCTGTGTCCACTACTTGTCAGGCTCCACATGGAGAACTGTTTATTGTTCTGGTCAGACTGCGCTTTGAGCACTGTGTCCAGCTCTGGTCAGACTGCACATTGAGCACTGTGTCCAGCTCTGGTCAAACTGCTCCTTGAGCACTGTGTCCAGCTCTGGTCAGACTGCACCTTGAGCACTGTGTCCATCTCTGGTCAGACTGCATCTTGAGCACGGTCTCCAACTCTGGTCAGACTGCACCTTGAGCACTGTGTCCAGCTCTGCTCAGACTGCACCTTGAGTACTGTATCCAGCTCTGGTCAGACTGCATCTCTGACATTGTGTCCAGCTCTAGTCAGACTGCACCTTGAGCACTGTGTCCAGCTCTGCTCAGACTGCACCTTGAGTACTGTATCCAGCTCTGGTCAGACTGCATCTCTGACATTGTGTCCAGCTCTAGTCAGACTGCACCTTGAGCACTGTGTCCAGCTCTGCTCAGACTGCACCTTGAGTACTGTATCCAGCTCTGGTCAGACTGCACCTCCGACATTGTGTCCAGCTCTGGTCAGACTGCACCTCGAGCATTACATCTTCTTCTGCTCAAGATGAACCGTGAGCAACGTGTCCCCTACTGGTCAGGTTCCACATGGAGAACTGTTCATTGTTCTGGTCAGACTGCGCTTTGAGCACTGTGTCCAGCTCTGGTCAGACTGCACATTGAGCACTGTGTCCAGCTCTTGTCAGACTGCTCCTTGAGCATTGTGTCCAGCTCTGGTCAGACTGCAACTTGAGCACTGTGTCCAGCTCTCGTCAGACTGCACCTTGGGAACTGTCTCCAGCTCTGGTCAGACTGCACCTTGAGCACTGTGCCAACTCTAGTCAGACTGTACCTTGAGCACTGTGGCCAGCTCTGGTCAGACTGCACCTTGAGCACTGTGTCCAGCTCAGGTCAGACTGCACCTTTAGCACTGTGTCCAGTTCTGGTCACATTGTACCTTGTGTACGGTGTCCACTTCTGGTTGGACTGCACCATGAGCACGTTCTCCAGTTTTGTTCAGACTGCACCTTGACCATTGTGTTCAGTATTGGTCACACTGCACCTTGAGCATTGTGTCCTGTTTTTGTCAGGTTGCCCCTTGAGCACTGCCCAGCTCTGTCCAGACTTCACCTGGAGCATTACATCCTGTTCTGGTCAGGATAAACCTTGAGCTCTGTGTCCTCTACTGGTCAGGCTCCACATGGAGAACTCTGTATTGTTCTGGTGAGACTGAACATTCAGCACTCTGTCCAGTTCTGGACAGACTGTACTTTGAGCATTGTGTCCTGCTCTGGTCTGTCTGTACATTGAGCACTGTGTCCAGTTTTGTTGAGATATCACGTTGAGTACTGTGTACTGTTCTGGTCAGACTGCATGTTGAGCACTGTGTCCAGCTCTGGTCAGACTGTGCCTTGAGCATTATGTCCAGCTGTGGTCAGGCTGCACCTTGAGCATTGTGTCCAGCTCTGATCAGACTGCACCTTGAGCATTGTGTCCATTTCTGGTCAGACTGCATCTTGAGCATTGTGTCCAGCTGTGGTCAGACTGCACCTTGAGCATTATGTCCAGCTGTGGTCAGGCTGCACCTTGAGCATTGTGTCCAGCTCTGATCAGACTGCACCTTGAGCACTGTGTCCATTTCTGGTCAGACCGCACATTGCGCATTGTGTCCAGTTCAGGTCAGATGGCACCTTGAGCACATTGTCCAGTTTTGGTAAGACATCATCTTGAGCATTGTGTCCAGTTCTGGTCAGACTGCACCTCGAGCACTGTGTCCAGTTCTGGTCAGACTGCAACTGTACCTTGTGGATGGTGTCCAGTTCTGATTGGACTACACCATGAGCACTGTCTGCAGTTTTGTTCGGACTGCATCTTGAGCGCATTGTCCAGTTCTGGTCAGATTGCCCCATGAGCATTGTGTCCATTTCTGGTTACAATGCACCTTGAACACTGCATCCAGTTTGGGTCAGAGTGCACATTGATCACTATCAAATTCTGGCCACACTGCACATTGTGCAAAGTGTCCTGGTCTGGTCAGACTGCACCCTGAGCACTGTGTCCACATCTGGTCAGACTGCACTTTGAGCACTGTGTCCACATCTGGTGAGACCACACTTTGAGCACTATGCCCAGCCTCGTACACTGTCTCCAGTTCTGGTCGGATTGCACTTTGGGCGCTATATTCTGTTCTGTTCAGACAAAACCTTGAGCGCTGTGTCCAGTTTTGGTCAGACTAATCCTTGAGCACTGTGTCCAGTTTTGGTCAGATTAACCCTTGAGCACTGTGTCCAGTTCTTCACAGACTGCACCTTGAGCTCTGCATCCACTTCTGGTCAGACTACCCCTTGCGCAAATTGTCCAGTTCTGGTGAGACAGCACATTGGGCACTGTGTCCAGCTCTGACCAGAGTGGACATTGATCACTGTTGAGTTCTGATCACGCTGCACATTGAGCATTGTGTCCATTTCTGGTCAGACTGCACCTTGAGCACCCTGTCCAGCGCTGTTCAGATTTCACCATCATCACTGTGTACCGTTCTGGTCAAACTGCATGTTGAGCACTGTGTCCAGTTCTGGTCACAGTGCACCTTGAGCACTGTGTCCAGTTCTGGTCAGAGTGCACTTGAGCACTGTGTCCAGTTCTGGTCAGAGTGTACCTTGAGCACTGTGTCCAGTTCTGGTCAGACTGCACCTTGAGCACTGTGTCCAGTTCTGGTCAGAGTGCACCTTGAGCACTGTGTCCAGTTCTGGTCAGAGTGCACCTTGTGCACTGTGTCCAGTTCTGGTCAGAGTGCACCTTGAGCACTGTGTCCAGTTCTGGTCAGAGTGCACCTTGAGCACTGTGTCCAGTTCTGGTCACAGTGCACCTTGAGCACTGTGTCCAGTTCTGGTCAGAGTGCACCTTGAGCACTGTGTCCAGTTCTGGTCAGAGTGCACCTTGAGCACTGTGTCCAGTTCTGGTCACAGTGCACCTTGAGCACTGTGTCCAGTTCTGGTCAGACTGCACCTTGAGCACTGTGTCCAGTTCAGGTCAGAGTGCACCTTGAGCACTGTGTCCAGTTCTGGTCACAGTGCACCTTGAGCACTGTGTCCAGTTCTGATCAGATTGCCCCGTGAGCATTGTGTCCAGTTCTGCTCAGACCGCTCCTTGTACACCGTGTCACTTCCTTGCCGGATTGCACAATGTGTCCAGTTCTGGTCAGATGGCACCTTGAACACTGTCCAGTCTTGGTGAGACTGCACCTAGAGCACCGTCTCCAGTTCTGGTCACACTGCACCTTGACCACTGTGCCCATGTCAGGTCAGACTGCACCTTGAACACTGCATCTAGTTCTGGTCGGACTGCACTTTGTGCACTGTGTCCCTTTCCCGCCAGTTTTCACATTGAGCACTTTGTCCAGCTCTGGTCAGACTGTACCTTGTGTACGGTGTCCTGTTTTGGTCACACTGCACCTTGAGCATTGTGTCCAATTCTGGCCAGACTGCATGTTGGGCACTGTGTCCAGTTCTGGCCAGACTGAACAGTGAGCACTGAGTCCAGTTCTGGTCAGAGTGCACGTTGATCTCTGTGTCCAGTTTTGATCATACTGCACCTTGAGCACTGTGTCCACTCGAGGTCAGACTTCTTCTTGAGCACTGTGCCCAGCTTTGTTCAGACTTCACCTTGAGCACTGTGTCCAGCTCTAGTCAGACTGCACCTTGAGCACCGTGTCCAGCTCTGGTGAGACGGCACCTTGAGCATTGTGTCCAGCTCTGGTCAGACTGCACCTTGAGCATTGTGTCCAGCTCTGGTCAGACTGCACCTTGAGCACTGTGTCCAGCTCTGGTCAGACTGCACCTTGAGCACTGTGTCCAGCTCTGGTCAGACTGCACCTTGAGCACTGTGTCCAGCTCTGCTCAGACTGCACCTTGAGCACCGTGTCCAGATCTGGTGAGACAGCACCTTGAGCACTGTGTCCAGCTCTGGTCAGACTGCACCTTGAGCACTGTGTCCAGCTCTGCTCAGATTGCATCTTGAGCACTGTGTCCAGCTCTGTGCAGACTGCACGTCGAGCATTATGTCCAGCTCTGGTCTGACTGCACCTTGAGCATTTTGTCCAGCTCTGGTCAGACTGCACCTTGAGCACTGTGTCCAGCTCTGGTCTGACTGCACCTTGTGCATTTTGTCCAGCTCTGGTCAGACTGCACCTTGAGCACTGTGTCCAGCTCTGGTCAGATTGCACCTTGAGCACTGTGTCCAGCTCTGGTCAGACTGCACATTGAGCACTGTGTCCAGTTCTGGTCAGACTGCACCTTGAGCACAGTCTCCAGCTCTGGTCAGACTGCACCTTGAGCACTGAGTCCAGCTCTGGTCAGACTGCACCTTGAGCACGGGGTCCAGCTCTGGTCCCATTGCACCTTGGGCACTGTGTCCAGCTCTGGTCAGACTGCACATTGGGAACTGTGTCCAGCTCTGGTCAGACTGCACCTTGATCACTGTGTCCAGCTCCGGTCAGACTGCACCTTGAGCACTGTGTCCAGCCCTTGTTAGACTGCACCTTGAGCACTGTGTCCAGCTCTGCTCAGACTGCACCTTGAGCACTGTGTCCAGCTCTGGTCAGACTGCACCTTGAGCACTGTGTCCAGCTCTGGTCAGACTGCACCTTGAGCACTGTGTCCAGCTCTGGTCAGACTGCACCTTGAGCACTGTGTCCAGCTCTGGTCAGACTGCACCTTGAGTACTGTATCCAGCTCTGGTCAGACTGCATCTCCGACATTGTGTCCAGCTCTGGTCAGACTGCACCTTGAGCACTGTGTCCAGCTGTGCTCAATCTGCACCTTGAGCAATGAGTCCAGCTCTGGTCAGACTGCACCTTGAGCACGGAGTCCAGCTCTGGTCCCATTGCACCTTGGGCACTGTGTCCAGCTCTGGTCAGACTGCACATTGGGAACTGTGTCCAGCTCTGGTCAGACTGCACCTTGAGCACTGTGTCCAGCTCCGGTCAGACTGCACCTTGAGCACTGTGTCCAGCTCTGCTCAGACTGCACCTTGAGCACTGTGTCCAGCTCTGGTCAGACTGCACCTTGAGTACTGTATCCAGCTCTGGTCAGACTGCATCTCTGACATTGTGTCCAGCTCTGGTCAGACTGCACCTTGAGCACTGTGTCCAGCTCTGCTCAGACTGCACCTTGAGTACTGTATCCAGCTCTGGTCAGACTGCACCTCCGACATTGTGTCCAGCTCTGGTCAGACTGCACCTCGAGCATTACATCTTCTTCTGCTCAAGATGAACCGTGAGCAACGTGTCCCCTACTGGTCAGGCTCCACATGGAGAACTGTTCATTGTTCTGGTCAGACTGCGCTTTGAGCACTGTGTCCAGCTCTGGTCAGCCTGCACCTTGGGAACTGTCTCCAACTCTGGTCAGACTGCACCTTGAGCACCGTGTCCAGCTCTGGTCAGACTGCACCTTGAGCACTGTGTCCACCTCTAGTCAGACTGTACCTTGAGCACTGTGGCCAGCTCTGGTCAGACTGCACCTTGAGCACTGTGTCCAGCTCTGGTCAGACTGCACCTTTAGCACTGTGTCCAGTTCTGGTCACATTGTACCTTGTGTACGGTGTCTCCTTCTGGTTGGACTGCACCATGAGCACGTTCTCCAGTTTTGTTCAGACTGCACCTTGACCATTGTGTTCAGTATTGGTCACACTGCACCTTGAGCATTGTGTCCTGTTTTTGTCAGGTTGCCCCTTGAGCACTGCCCAGCTCTGTCCAGACTTCACCTGGAGCATTGCATCCTGTTCTGGTCAGGATAAACCTTGAGATCTGTGTCCTCTACTGGTCAGGCTCCACATGGAGAACTGTGTATTGTTCTGGTGAGACTGAACATTCAGCATTCTGTCCAGTTCTGGACAGACTGTACTTTGAGCATTGTGTCCTGCTCTGGTCCGTCTGTACATTGAGCACTGTGTCCAGTTTTGTTGAGATAGCACGTTGAGTACTGTGTACTGTTCTGGTCAGACTGCATGTTGAGCACTGTGTCCAGCTCTGGTCAGACTGTGCCTTGAGCATTATGTCCAGCTGTGGTCAGGCTGCACCTTGAGCATTGTGTCCAGCTCTGATCAGACTGCACCTTGAGCATTGTGTCCATTTCTGGTCAGACTGCATCTTGAGCATTGTGTCCAGCTGTGGTCAGACTGCACCTTGAGCATTATGTCCAGCTGTGGTCAGGCTGCACCTTGAGCATTGTGTCCAGCTCTGATCAGACTGCACCTTGAGCACTGTGTCCATTTCTGGTCAGACCGCACATTGCGCATTGTGTCCAGTTCAGGTCAGATGGCACCTTGAGCACATTGTCCAGTTTTGGTAAGACATCATCTTGAGCATTGTGTCCAGTTCTGGTCAGACTGCACCTCGAGCACTGTGTCCAGTTCTGGTCAGACTGCAACTGTACCTTGTGGATGGTGTCCAGTTCTGATTGGACTACACCATGAGCACTGTCTGCAGTTTTGTTCGGACTGCATCTTGAGCGCATTGTCCAGTTCTGGTCAGATTGCCCCATGAGCATTGTGTCCATTTCTGGTTACAATGCACCTTGAACACTGCATCCAGTTTGGGTCAGAGTGCACATTGATCACTATCAAATTCTGGCCACACTGCACATTGTGCATAGTGTCCTGGTCTGGTCAGACTGCACTTTGAGCACTGTGTCCACATCTGGTGAGACCACACTTTGAGCACTATGCCCAGCCTTGTACACTGTCTCCAGTTCTGGCGGATGGCACTTTGGGCGCTATATTCTGTTCTGTTCAGACAAAACCTTGAGCACTGTGTCCAGCTCTGGTCAGACTAATCCTTGAGCACTGAGTCCAGCTCTGGTCAGGCTGCACCTTGAGCACTATGTCCAGCTCTGGTCAGACTGCACCTTGAGCACTGTGTCCAGCTCTGGTCCCATTGCACCTTGGGCACTGTCTTCAGCTCTGGTCAAACTGCACATTGGGAACTGTGTCCACCTCTGGTCAGACTGCACCTTGAGCATTGTGTCCAGCTCTTGTCAGACTGCACCTTGAGCATTTTGTCCAGCTCTGGTCAGACTGCACATTGAGCACTGTGTCCAGCTCTGGTCAGACTGCACCTCGAGCATTACATCTTGTTCTGGTCAAGATAAACCTTGAGCTCTGTGTCCACTACTGGTCAGGCTCCACATGGAGAACTGTTTATTGTTCTGGTCAGACTGCACCTTGTGCATTTTGTCCAGCTCTGGTCAGACTGCACCTTGAGCACTGTGTCCAGCTCTGGTCCCATTGCACCTTGGGCACTGTGTCCAGCTCAGGTCAGACTGCACCTTGGGAACTGTGTCCAGCTCTGGTCAGACTGCAACTTGTGCACTGTCTCCAGCTCTGGTCAGACTGCACCTTGAGCACTGTGTCCAGCTCTGCTCAGACTGCACCTTGAGCACTGTGTCCAGCTCTGCTCAGACTGCACTTTGAGCACTGTGTCCAGCTCTGGTCAGACTGCACCTTGAGCACTGTGTCCAGCCCTTGTTAAACTGCACCTTGAGATCTGTGTCCAGCTCTGGTCAGACTGCACCTTGAGCATTGTCTCCAGCTCTGGTCAGACTGCACCTTGAGCACGGGGTCCAGCTCTGGTCCCATTGCACCTTGGGCACTGTGTCCAGCTCTGGTCAGACTGCACATTGGGAACTGTGTCCAGCTCTGCTCAGTCTGCACCTTGAGCACTGTGTCCAGCTCTGGTCAGACTGCACCTTGAGCACTGTGTCCAGCTCTGGTCAGACTGCACCTTGAGCACTGTGTCCAGCTCTGGTCAGACTGCACCTTGAGTACTGTATCCAGTTCTGGTCAGACTGCATCTCCGACATTGTGTCCAGCTCTGGTCAGACTGCACCTTGAGCACTGTGTCCAGCTCTGCTCAATCTGCACCTTGAGCACGGTGTCCAGCTCTGGTCAGACTGCACGTTGAGTACTGTATCCAGCTCTGGTCAGACTGCACCTCCGACATTGTGTCCAGCTCTGGTCAGACTGCACCTCGAGCATTACATCTTCTTCTGCTCAAGATAAACCATGAGCTCTGTGTCCATTACTGGTCAGGCTCCACATGGAGAACTGTTTATTGTTCTGGTCAGACTGCGCTTTGAGCACTGTGTCCAGCTCTGGTCAGACTGCACATTGAGCACTGTGTCCAGCACTGGTCAGACTGCACATTGAGCACTGTGTCCAGCTCTGCTCAGATTGCATCTTGAGCACTGTGTCCAGCTCTGGGCAGACTGCACCTTGAGCACTATGTCCAGCTCTGGTCTGACTGCACCTTGTGCATTTTGTCCAGCTCTGGTCAGACTGCAACTTGAGCACTGTATCCAGCTCTGGTCTGACTGCACCTTGTGCATTTTGTCCAGCTCTGGTCAGACTGCACCTTGAGCACTGTGTCCAGCTCTGGTCAGATTGCACCTTGAGCACTGTGTCCAGCTCTGGTCAGACTGCACCTTGAGCACTGTGTCCAGTTCTGGTCAGACTGCACCTTGAGCACAGTCTCCAGCTCTGGTCAGACTGCACCTTGAGCACTGTGTCCAGATCTGGTCAGACTGCACCTTGAGCACTGAGTCCAGCTCTGGTCAGACTGCACCTTGAGCACGGGGTCCAGCTCTGGTCCCATTGCACCTTGGGCACTGTGTCCAGCTCTGGTCAGAGTGCACCTTGAGCACTGTGTCCAGTTCTGGTCAGAGTGCACCTTGAGCACTGTGTCCAGTTCTGGTCACAGTGCACCTTGAGCACTGTGTCCAGTTCTGGTCACAGTGCACCTTGAGCACTGTGTCCAGTTCAGGTCAGAGTGCACCTTGAGCACTGTGTCCAGTTCTGGTCAGAGTGCACCTTGAGCACTGTGTCCAGTTCAGGTCAGAGTGCACCTTGAGCACTGTGTCCAGTTCTCGTCAGATTGCCCCTTTAGCATTGTGTCCAGTTCTGCTCAGACCGCTCCTTGTACACCGTGTCACTTCCTTGCCGGATTGCACAATGTGTCCAGTTCTGGTCAGATGGCACCTTGAACACTGTCCAGTCTTGGTGAGACTGCACCTTGAGCACCGTCTCCAGTTCTGGTCACACTGCACCTTGACCACTGTGCCCATTTCAGGTCAGACTGCACCTTGAACACTGCATCTAGTTCTGGTCGGACTGCACTTTGTGCACTGTGTCCCTTTCCCGCCAGTTTTCACATTGAGCACTTTGTCCAGCTCTGGTCAGACTGTACCTTGTGTACGGTGTCCCGTTTTGGTCACACTGCACCTTGAGCATTGTGTCCAATTCTGGCCAGACTGCATGTTGGGCACTGTGTCCAGTTCTGGCCAGACTGAACAGTGAGCACTGAGTCCAGTTCTGGTCAGAGTGCACGTTGATCTCTGTGTCCAGTTCTGATCATACTGCACCTTGAGCACTGTGTCCACTCCAGGTCAGACTTCTTCTTGAGCACTGTGTGCATCTTTGTTCAGACTTCACCTTGAGCACTGTGTCCAGCTCTGGTCAGACTGCACCTTGAGCACCGTGTCCAGCTCTGGTGAGACTGCACCTTGAGCATTGTGTCCAGCTCTGGTCAGACTGCACCTTGAGCATTGTGTCCAGCTCTGGTCAGACTGCACCTTGATTACTGTGTCCAGCTGTGGTCAGACTGCACCTTGAGCACTGTGTCCGGCTCTGGTCAGACTGCACCTTGAGCACTGTGTCCAGCTCTGGTCAGACTGCACCTTGAGCACTGTGTCCGGCTCTGGTCAGACTGCACATTGAGCTCTTTGTCCAGCTCTGGTCAGACTGCACCTTGAGCACTTTCTCCAATTTTGTTCAGACTGCACCTTGACCATTGTGTTCAGCATTGGTCACACTGCACCTTGAGCATTGTTTCCTGTTCTTGTCAGGCTGCCCCTTGAGCACTGCCCTGTTCTGTCCACACTTCACCTGGAGCACTACATCCTGTTCTGGTCAGGATAAACCTTGAGCTCTGTGTCCACTACTGGTCAGTCTCCTCCTGGAGAACTGTGTATTGTTCTGGTGAGACTGAACATTCAGCACTCTGTCCAGTTCTGGACAGACTGCACTTTGATTATTGTGTCCTGCTCTGGTCGGACTGTACATTGAGCACTGTGTCCAACTCTGATCAGACTGCACCTTGAGCATTGTGTCCAGCTCTGGTCAGACTTCACCTTGAGCATTGTGTTCAGCTCTGGTCAGACTGCACCTTGAGCACGGGGTCCAGCTCTGGTCCCATTGCACCT
This sequence comes from Cetorhinus maximus, assembly GCF_964194155.1. NCBI lineage: Eukaryota > Metazoa > Chordata > Chondrichthyes > Lamniformes > Cetorhinidae > Cetorhinus > Cetorhinus maximus. The sequence continues at coordinate 63,429,771 of NC_135895.1, read as the reverse complement.
TGGGCACTGTGTCCAGCTCTGGTCAGACTGCACCTTGAGCACTGTGTCCAGCTCTGGTCAGACTGCACCTTGAGCACTGTGTCCAGCTCTGGTCAGACTTCACCTTGAGTACTGTATCCAGTTCTGGTCAGACTGCATCTCCGACATTGTGTCCAGCTCTGGTCAGACTGCACCTTGAGCACTGTGTCCAGCTCTGCTCAATCTGCACCTTGAGCACGGTGTCCAGCTCTGGTCAGACTGCACGTTGAGTACTGTATCCAGCTCTGGTCAGACTGCACCTCCGACATTGTGTCCAGCTCTGGTCAGACTGCACCTCGAGCATTACATCTTCTTCTGCTCAAGATAAACCATGAGCTCTGTGTCCATTACTGGTCAGGCTCCACATGGAGAACTGTTTATTGTTCTGGTCAGACTGCGCTTTGAGCACTGTGTCCAGCTCTGGTCAGACTGCACATTGAGCACTGTGTCCAGCACTGGTCAGACTGCACATTGAGCACTGTGTCCAGCTCTGCTCAGATTGCATCTTGAGCACTGTGTCCAGCTCTGGGCAGACTGCACCTTGAGCACTATGTCCAGCTCTGGTCTGACTGCACCTTGTGCATTTTGTCCAGCTCTGGTCAGACTGCAACTTGAGCACTGTATCCAGCTCTGGTCTGACTGCACCTTGTGCATTTTGTCCAGCTCTGGTCAGACTGCACCTTGAGCACTGTGTCCAGTTCTGGTCAGATTGCACCTTGAGCACTGTGTCCAGCTCTGGTCAGACTGCACCTTGAGCACTGTGTCCAGTTCTGGTCAGACTGCACCTTGAGCACAGTCTCCAGCTCTGGTCAGACTGCACCTTGAGCACTGTGTCCAGATCTGGTCAGACTGCACCTTGAGCACTGAGTCCAGCTCTGGTCAGACTGCACCTTGAGCACGGGGTCCAGCTCTGGTCCCATTGCACCTTGGGCACTGTGTCCAGCTCTGGTCAGAGTGCACCTTGAGCACTGTGTCCAGTTCTGGTCAGAGTGCACCTTGAGCACTGTGTCCAGTTCTGGTCACAGTGCACCTTGAGCACTGTGTCCAGTTCTGGTCACAGTGCACCTTGAGCACTGTGTCCAGTTCAGGTCAGAGTGCACCTTGAGCACTGTGTCCAGTTCTGGTCAGAGTGCACCTTGAGCACTGTGTCCAGTTCAGGTCAGAGTGCACCTTGAGCACTGTGTCCAGTTCTCGTCAGATTGCCCCTTTAGCATTGTGTCCAGTTCTGCTCAGACCGCTCCTTGTACACCGTGTCACTTCCTTGCCGGATTGCACAATGTGTCCAGTTCTGGTCAGATGGCACCTTGAACACTGTCCAGTCTTGGTGAGACTGCACCTTGAGCACCGTCTCCAGTTCTGGTCACACTGCACCTTGACCACTGTGCCCATTTCAGGTCAGACTGCACCTTGAACACTGCATCTAGTTCTGGTCGGACTGCACTTTGTGCACTGTGTCCCTTTCCCGCCAGTTTTCACATTGAGCACTTTGTCCAGCTCTGGTCAGACTGTACCTTGTGTACGGTGTCCCGTTTTGGTCACACTGCACCTTGAGCATTGTGTCCAATTCTGGCCAGACTGCATGTTGGGCACTGTGTCCAGTTCTGGCCAGACTGAACAGTGAGCACTGAGTCCAGTTCTGGTCAGAGTGCACGTTGATCTCTGTGTCCAGTTCTGATCATACTGCACCTTGAGCACTGTGTCCACTCCAGGTCAGACTTCTTCTTGAGCACTGTGTGCATCTTTGTTCAGACTTCACCTTGAGCACTGTGTCCAGCTCTGGTCAGACTGCACCTTGAGCACCGTGTCCAGCTCTGGTGAGACTGCACCTTGAGCATTGTGTCCAGCTCTGGTCAGACTGCACCTTGAGCATTGTGTCCAGCTCTGGTCAGACTGCACCTTGATTACTGTGTCCAGCTGTGGTCAGACTGCACCTTGAGCACTGTGTCCGGCTCTGGTCAGACTGCACCTTGAGCACTGTGTCCAGCTCTGGTCAGACTGCACCTTGAGCACTGTGTCCGGCTCTGGTCAGACTGCACATTGAGCTCTTTGTCCAGCTCTGGTCAGACTGCACCTTGAGCACTTTCTCCAATTTTGTTCAGACTGCACCTTGACCATTGTGTTCAGCATTGGTCACACTGCACCTTGAGCATTGTTTCCTGTTCTTGTCAGGCTGCCCCTTGAGCACTGCCCTGTTCTGTCCACACTTCACCTGGAGCACTACATCCTGTTCTGGTCAGGATAAACCTTGAGCTCTGTGTCCACTACTGGTCAGTCTCCTCCTGGAGAACTGTGTATTGTTCTGGTGAGACTGAACATTCAGCACTCTGTCCAGTTCTGGACAGACTGCACTTTGATTATTGTGTCCTGCTCTGGTCGGACTGTACATTGAGCACTGTGTCCAACTCTGATCAGACTGCACCTTGAGCATTGTGTCCAGCTCTGGTCAGACTTCACCTTGAGCATTGTGTTCAGCTCTGGTCAGACTGCACATTGAGCACTGTGTCCAGTTTTGTTGAGACAGCACCTTGAGCACTGTGTACTGCTCTGGTCAGACTGCACCTTGAGCATTGTGTCCAGCTCTGGTCAGACTGCACCTTGAGCATTGTGTCCAGCTCTGGTCAGACTGCACCTTGAGCATTGTGTCCAGCTCTGGTCAGACTGCACCTTGAGCACTTTGTCCAGCTCTGATCAGACTGCACCTTGAGCATTGTGTCCAGCTCTGGTCGGACTGCACATTGAACACTGTGTCCAGTTTTGTTGAGACAGCACCTTGAGCACCCTGTCCAGATCTCGTCAGACTGCACCTTGAGCACTGTGTCCATTTCTGGTCAGGCTGCATGATGAGCATTGTGCCCAGTTCTGGTCAGACTGCACATTGAGCACTGTGTCCAGTTCTGTTCAGAATACACCTTGAGCACTGTATCCTCAACTGGTCCGGTTGCACGTTGAGCACCGTCTCCAGTGCTGGTCAGACTGCACCTTGCGCAAAGTGTCCAGTTCTGCTCATACTGCACGTTGAGCATTTTGTCCATTTCTGGTCAGACTGCATCTCGTGAACTGTGCCCAGTTCTGCTCAGACTGCACCATGAGCACATTGCCCAGCTCTGGTCCCGCTTCACGTTGAACACTAGGTACAGCTCTGGACAGAGTGCATGTTGAGCACTGTTTCCAATTCTGGTCAGACTGCACCTTGAGCACTTTGTCCTCAAATGGTCAGACTGCACCATGGGCAATGTTTCCAGCTCTAGTCAGACTGCACCTTGAGCACTGTGTCCAGCTCTGGTCAGACTACACCTTGACCACTTTTTCCAGCTCTAGTCATACTGAACCTTGAGCACTGTGTCCAGCTCTGGTCCGACTGCACCTTGAGCACTGTGTCCGGCTCTGGTCAGACTGCACCTTGCGCACTGTGTCCAGCTCTAGTCAGACTGCACTTTGAGCAATGTCTCCAATTCTGGTCAGTCTGCACCATGGGCACTGTGTCTTCCACTGGTCAGCCTGCACAGTGAGCACTGTGTCCATTTTTAGTCAGGGTGCACATTAATCACTATCAGGCACTGGTCACACTGCACCTTGAGCATTGTGTCCAGTTTTGTTCAAACTGCACCTTGAGCACATTGTCCAATTCTGGTCAGACTGCACCTTGAGCACTGTGTCCAGTTCTGGTCAGACTGCACTTTGAGCACTGTGTCCAGCACTGGTCACACTGCACCTTGAGCATTGTGTCCAGTTTTGTTCAAACTGCACCTTGAGCACATTGTCCAATTCTGGTCAGACTGCACCTTGAGCACTGTGTCCAGTTCTGGTCAGACTGCACTTTGAGCAATGTCTCCAATTCTGCTCAGTCTGCACCATGGGCACTGTGTCTAGTCCTCGTCAGACTGCACCTTGAGCACTGTGTCGAGTTCTGGTCTGGCTACGCGTTGAACATTAGGTACAGTTCTCGTCAGAGCGCATGTTGAGCCCTGTCTCCAATTCTGGTCAGACAGCACCTTGAGCATTGTGTCCTCAACTGGTCAGACTGCACCTTGAGCAATGTGTCCAGCTCTGGTCAGACTGCACCTTGAGCACTGTGTCCAGTTCTGGTCAGGGTGCACGTTGATCACTGTCGAGCTCTGGTCGCACTGCACCTTGAGCATTATGTCCAGTTCTGGTCAGACTGCACCTTGAGCAGTGTCCAGTTCTGTTCAGACTGCAGGTTGAGCATTTTGTCCAGTTCTGGTCAAACTGCCCCTTGAGCGTAGTGTCTAGTTCTGCTGAGACTGCACCTTGAGCACTGTGTCCCGTACTGGTGAGACTGCACTTTGAGCACTGTTTCCAGCTCTGGCCAGAGTGGACATTGATCCTGTTGAGTTCTGATCACACTGCACAGTGAGCATTGTGTCCAGTTCTGGTCTGACTGAACAGTAATCAGTATCCGTTTCTGCTCACATTGCATCTTGAGCACTCTCTCCAGTTCTGATCAGACGGCACCTTGAGAATTGTGTCCATTTCCGGTCAGACTGCACATTCGGCACAGTGCCTTCTACTAGTCAGACTGCACAGTGAGCACTGAGTCCAGTTTTGGTCAGAGTGCACATTGATCTCTATCGAGCTCTGGTCACTCTGTACCTTGAGCATGGTGTCCAGCTCTGATCAGACTTCACCTTGAGTATTGTGTCCTCTTCCGTTCAGACTGCCCATTGAGCACATTGTCATTTCATGCCAGGCTGCTTCTTGTGCACTGTGTCTAGTTTTGGTCCGATTGCACCTTGAGCACTGCGCCGAATTCTGGTCAGACTGCCCTTTGAGTCCTGTGTCCATCTCTTATCAGGCTACTGCTTGAGCACTGAGTCCCATTCTTGCCAGTCTGTACCTTGAGCATTTTGTCCAGTCTTGGTCAGGCTGCACATTGATCAATATTGAGTTATGGTCACACTGCATGATGAGCATTGTGTCCAGCCTGGTCAGGCTGCACATTGAGCACTGTGCCCTGTTCTGGTCACAATACACCTTGAGCACTGTATCCTCAACTGGTCAGGCTGCACGTTGAGCACTTTGTCCAGTGCTGGTCAGACTGCACCCTGCGCAAAGTGTCCAGTTCTGCTTATACTGCACGTTGAGCATTTTGTCCAGTTCTGGTCAGACTGCACCTTGAGTGCTGTATCCCATTCTGGTCAGAATACACCTTGAGCACAGTGTCCTCAACTGGTCAGTCTGCACATTGAGTTCTGTGTCCAGTTCTGGTCCGACTTCACCTTGAACACTGTGTACAGTTCTGGTCAGAGTGCATGTTGAGTATTGTGTCCAGTTACGGTCAGACTCCACGTGGAGCTCTGTGTCCCCAACTTGGTCATACTGCACATTGAGCATTTTGTCCAGTTCTGGTCAGACTGCACCTTGAGCACTGTGTCCAGTTCTGGTGAGACTGCATGTTGAGCACTATTTCCAGCTCTGGTCAGAGAGGACCTTGATCACTATTGTGTTCTGATCATACTGCACATTGAGCATTATATCCATTACTGGCCAGACTGTACCTTGAGCACAATGTCCAGTTCTGGTCAGACTGAAACTTGAGCACTGTGTCCAGCTCTGGTTGGAGTGTTCTGATCATACTGCACATTGAGCATTATATCCATTACTGGTCATACTGCACATTGAGCATTTTGTCCAGTTTTGGTCAGACTGCACCTTGAGCTCTATGTCCCGTTCTGTTAAGACTGCAGAATGATCAGTATCGATTTCTGGTCACACTGCACCTTAAGCACTGTGTCCAGTTCTGGTCAGAATGAACCTTGTGCACTGTGTCCAATTCTGGTCAGACCGCACATTGCGCATTGTGTCCAGTTCAGGTCAGATGGCACCTTGAGCACATTGTCCAGTTTTGGTAAGACATCATCTTGAGCATTGTGTCCAGTTCTGGTCAGACTGCACCTCGAGCACTGTGTCCAGTTCTGGTCAGACTGCACCTCAAGCACTGTGTCCAGTTCTGGTCAGACTGCAACTCGAGCACTGTGTCCTGTTCTGGTCACATTGTACCTTGTGGATGGTGTCCAGTTCTGATTGGACTACACCATGAGCACTGTCTGCAGTTTTGTTCGGACTGCATCTTGAGCGCATTGTCCAGTTCTGGTCAGATTGCCCCATGAGCATTGTGTCCATTTCTGGTTACAATGCACCTTAAACACTGCATCCAGTTTGGGTCAGAGTGCACATTGATCACTATCAAATTCTGGCCACACTGCACATTGTGCATAGTGTCCTGGTCTGGTCAGACTGCACCTTGAGCACTGTGTCCACATCTGGTCAGACTGCACTTTGAGCACTGTGTCCACAGCTGGTGAGACCACACTTTGAGCACTATGCCCAGCCTTGTACACTGTCTCCAGTTCTGGTCGGATTGCACTTTGGGCGCTATATTCTGTTCTGTTCAGACAAAACCTTGAGCACTGTGTCCAGTTTTGGTCAGACTAATCCTTGAGCACTGTGTCCAGTTTTGGTCAGACTAACCCTTGAGCACTGTGTCCAGTTCTTCACAGACTGCACCTTGAGCTCTGCATCCACTTCTGGTCAGACTGCCCCTTGCGCAAATTGTCCAGTTCTGGTGAGACAGCACATTGGGCACTGTGTCCAGCTCTGACCAGAGTGGACATTGATCACTGTTGAGTTCTGATCACACTGCACATTGAGCATTGTGTCCATTTCTGGTCAGACTGCACCTTGAGCACCCTGTCCAGCGCTGTTCAGATTTCACCATCATTACTGTGTACCGTTCTGGTCAAACTGCATGTTGAGCACTGTGTCCAGTTCTGGTCAGAGTGCACCTTGAGCACTGTGTCCAGTTCTGGTCACAGTGCACCTTGAGCATTGTATTCAGTTCTGGTCAGAGTGCACCTTGAGCACTGTGTCCAGTTCTGGTCAGAGTGCACCTTGAGCACTGTGTCCAGTTCTGGTCACAGTGCTCCTTGAGCACTGTGTCCAGTTCTGGTCAGAGTGCACCTTGAGCACTGTGTCCAGTTCTGGTCAGATTGCCCCGTGAGCATTGTGTCCAGTTCTGCTCAGACCGCTCCTTGTGCACCGTGTCACTTCCTTGCCGGATTGCACAATGTGTCCAGTTCTGGTCAGATGGCACCTTGAACACTGTCCAGTTTTGGTGAGACTGCACCTTGAGCACCGTCTCCAGTTCTGGTCACACTGCACCTTGACCACTGTGCCCATTTCAGGTCAGATTGCACCTTGAACACTGCATCTAGTTCTGGTCGGACTGCACTTTGTGCACTGTGTCCCTTTCCCGCCAGTTTTCACATGAGCACTTTGTCCAGCTCTGGTCAGACTGTACCTTGTGTACGGTGTCCTGTTTTGGTCACACTGCACCTTGAGCATTGTGCCCAATTCTGGCCAGACTGCATGTTGGGCACTGTGTCCAGTTCTGGTCAGACTGAACAGTGAGCACTGAGTCCAGTTCTGGTCAGAGTGCACATTGATCTCTGTGTCCAGTTTTGATCATACTGCACCTTGAGCACTGTGTCCACTCCTGGTCAGACTTCTTCTTGAGCACTGTGTCCAGCTTTGTTCAGATTTCACCTTGAGCACTTTTTCCAGTTCTGGTCAGACTGTACCTTGTGGACGGTGTCCAGTTCTGATTAGATTCTGCCCCATGAGTACTGCCTGCAGTGTTGTTCAGACTGAATCTTGAGCACTGTGTCCAGTTCTGGTCAGACTTCACCATCAGCACTTTGTCCAGTTCTGATCAAATTGCCTCGTGATTATTGTGTCCATTTCTGCTCAAACTGCACCTTGTGCACTGTTTCCCTTTCTTGCCAGATTGCACATTGAGCACTCTGTCCAGTTCTGGTCAGACTGCACCTTGAACCCTTTATTCACTTCTGGTCATACTGCACCTTAAGCACTGTGTCCGGTCCTGGTACAATTTCACCTTAAGCATTGTCTCCCCTTCTGGTCAGACTGCACGTTTGAGCACTGTCTCCAGTTCTGGTCAGACTGCATCTTGAGTACTTTGTCCTCAACTGGTCAGACTGCATGTTGAGCATTTTGTCCAGTTCTGATCAGACTGCACCTTGAGCACTGTGTCCAGTTCTGGTATGGTTACACATTCAGCTCTGTGTCTTGTTCTGGTCACACTGCATGTTTAGTTCTGTGTCCATCTCTTGTCAGACTAGACATTTGAGAACTGTGTTCTGTTCTGATCAGACTGCACCTTGAGCATTGTGTCCAACTCTGGTCAGACTGCACATTGGGCACTGTGTCCTTAATTGGTCAGACTGCACAGTGAGCACTGTGTCCAGTTTTGTCCAGAGTGCACATTGATCACTATCGAGATCTGGTCAGACTACACCTTGAGCACTGTGTCCAGTTCTGCTCAGTCTGCACCTTGTGCACTGTGTTCAGTTCTGCTCAGACTGCAACTCGAGCACTGTGTCCAGTTCTTGTCCAATTGCACCCGAGCACTGTGTCTAATTCTGGTCAGGCTGCACATTTTGCACTGTGTCCCATTCTTGCCAGACAGCACATTGAGCACTGTGCACATTTCATGTCAGGCTGCACCTTGGGAACTGTGCCCAGCTCTGGCCAGACTGCACTTTGTGCACTGTGTCCAGTTCTGGTCTGACTGCACCTTGAGCACTGCGTCTAGTTCAGGTCAGACTGCCCATTGAGTCCTGTGTCCAGCTCTGGTCACACTACACCTTGTGCACTGTGTCCCATTCTTGCCAGGCTGCACCTTGAGCTTTTTGTCCAGTTCTGGTCAGACTGCACTTTGATCATTATCGACTTCTGGTCAAAGTGCAACTTGAGAACTCTCCAGTTCTGGTCAGGCTGCACCTTGAGTTCTGTGTCCTCAACTGGTCCGTCTGCACATTGAGCACTATCTTTTTCTGGTCACAGTTCAACCAGGCTGCACATTAATCAATATCGAGTTATGGTCACACCTGCACATTGAGCATTGTGTCCAGTTTAGTTTGGACTGCACCTTGTGCACTGTGTCCAGTTCTGGTCAGATTGTACATTGATCTCTGTCGATTTCTGATCACACTGCACATTGCTCATTGTGTTGAGTTCTGGTCAGGCTACACCTTGAGCATTGTGTTCTGTTTTGTTCGGACTGCACCTTGAGTACTGTGTCCATTTCTGGTCAGAGTGCAGCTTGAAAACTGTGTCCATTTCTCGTCAGACTAAAACTTGAGCGCTGTGTCGAGTTCTGCCCAGACTGCAGCTTGAGCATTGCTTCCAATTCTGGTCAGATTGACCCATCAGCATTGTCTCCAATTCGGCTCAGACTGCACCTTGTGCACTGTGTCCCTTTCTTGCCAGATCACACACTGAGTACTGTGTCCACTTCAGGTCAGGCTGCACCTTGAGTACTGTGCCCAGCTCTGGTCAGACATGAGGAAGAGAGTGTGTTGGGGGAGGGAAGAGAGTGTGTTGGGGGAGGGAAGAGAGTGTGTTGGGGGCAGGAAGAGAGTGTGTTGGAGGAGAGAAGAGAGTGTGTTGGGGGAGGGAAGAGAGTGTGTTGGGGGAGGGAAGAGAGTGTGTTGGGGGAGGGAAGAGAGTGTGTTGGGGGAGGGAAGAGAGTGTGTTGGGGGAGGGAAGAGAGTGTATTGGGGGAGGGGAGTGTGTTGGGGGAGGGAAGAGAGTGTGCTGGGGGAGGGAAGAGAGTGTGTTGGGGGAGGGAAGAGAGTGTGTTGGGGGAGGGAAGAGAGTGTGTTGGGGGAGGGGAGTGTGTTGGGGGAGGGAAGAGAGTGTGTTGGGGGAGGGGAGTGTGTTGGGGGCGGGAAGAGTGTGTGTTGGGGAGGGGAGTGTGTTGGGGGAGGGGAGTGTGTTGGGGGAGGGAAGAGAGTGTGTTGGGGGAGGGAAGAGAGTGTGTTGGGGGAGGGAAGAGAGTGTGTTTGGGGAGGGAAGAGAGTGTGTTGGGGGAGGGAAGAGAGTGTGTTGGGGGAGGGAAGAGAGTGTGTTGGGGGAGGGGAGTGTGTTGGGGGCAGGAAGAGAGTGTGTTGGGGGAGGGAAGAGAGTGTGTTGGGGGAGGGAAGAGAGTGTGTTGGGGGAGGGAAGAGAGTGTGTTGGGGGAGGGAAGAGTGTGTTGGGGGAGGGAAGAGAGTGTGTTGGGGGAGGGAAGAGTGTGTTGGGGGAGGGAAGAGAGTGTGTTGGGGGCGGGAAGAGAGTGTGTTGGGGGAGGGAAGAGAGTGTGTTGGGGGAGGGAAGAGTGTGTTGGGGGAGGGAAGAGAGTGTGTTGGGGGAGGGAAGAGAGTGTGTTGGGGGAGGGAAGAGAGTGTGTTGGGGGAGGGAAGAGAGTGTGTTGGGGGAGGGAAGAGAGTGTGTTGGGGGAGGGAAGAGTGTGTTGGGGGAGGGAAGAGAGTGTGTTGGGGGAGGGAAGAGAGTGTGTTGGGGGAGGGAAGAGAGTGTGTTGGGGGAGGGAAGAGAGTGTGTTGGGGGAGGGAAGAGTGTGTTGGGGGAGGGAAGAGAGTGTGTTAGGGGAGGGAAGAGTGTGTGTGTGTGTGTGTGGAAGATTTCTGGCCAGACTGCTCCTTGAGAACTGTGTCCTGTTCTGGTCACATTTTGCCTAGTACACGGTGTCCATTTCTGTTCGGACCTCACCTTGAGCACTGTGTCCACTTCTGGTCAGACTGCACCTTGAGCATTCTACTCAATTCTGGTCAGAGTACACTGTGATCACTGTGTCCAGTTCTGGTCAGACTGCATCTTGATCACTGTGTCCAGTTCTGGTCAGACTGCACCTTGAGCACTGTTCCCCATTCTGGTTCGCCTACACCTTGAGCATTGTGTTTAGTTCTGGTCAGACTGCACCGTTGGCAATGTGTCCAGTTGTAGTCAGACTGCTCCTTGAGCTCTGCATCTAGTTTTGTTGAGATTGCAACTTGAGCATTGAGTCCAGTTCTGGTCAGATGCACCTTGAGCACTGTGTCCAGTTCTGCTCATACTGTACCTTGAGCCTTCTACCCAGTTCTGGTCAGACTGCACCTTGATCCTTGTGTTTAGTTCTGGTCAGACTGCATTTGACCACTGTGTCCAGTTTTGTTCAGACTGCACCTTGAGCAGTGTCCAATTCTGGTCACATTGTACCTCGTGCACCGCATCCAGTTCTGTTTGGACTGCACCATGAGCATTGTGTGCAGTTCTGGTCTGACAGCACCTTGAGCACTGTGTCCAGTTCTTTTTCACTGTGTCCCATTCTTGCCACACTGCACATTCCTGGCCAGCTTGCACCTTGAGAACTATGCACAGTTATGGTCAGACTGCACCTTGAGGAATGCGTCCAGTTCTAGTCAGACAGAACCTTGTGCACTGTGTCCATTTCTGGTCAGACTGCACATTGACCACTGTGTCCATTTCTGGTCACATTGTGCCTAGTACACAGCGTCCATTTCTGTTCGGACCTCACCTCAAGCACTGTGTCCACTTCTGGTCAGACTGCACCTCGAGTACTGTGTCCACTTCTGGTCAGACTGCACCTCGAGAACTGTGTCCACTTCTGGTCAGACTGCACCTTGAGTACTGTGTCCACTTCTGGTCAGACTGCACCTTGAGTACTGTGTCCACTTCTGGTCAGACTGCACCTTGAGCATTCTGTTCAATTCTGGTCAGCGTACACCGTGAGTACTGTGTCCTGTTCTGGTCAGACTGCATCTTGATCACTGTGTCCAGTTCTGGTCAGACTGCACCTTGAGCACTGTTCCCCATTCTGGTCTGCCTACACCTTGAGCATTGTGTTTAGTTCTGGTCAGACTGCACCGTTGGCAATGTGTCCAGTTGTAGTCAGACTGCTCCTTGAGCTCTGCATCCAGTTTTGTTGAGACTGCAACTTGAGCATTGAGTCCAGTTCTGGTCAGATGCACCTTGAGCACTGTGTCTAGTTCTGTTCATACTGTACCTTGAGCCTTCTACCCAGTTCTGGTTAGACTGCACATTGACCACTGTGTCCATTTCTGGTCAGGTTGCACCTTGAGCATTGTGTCCAGTCTGGTCACATTGTACCTTGTGCACGATGTCCAGTTCTGGTTGGACTGCAGCATGAGCACTGTCTCCAGTTTTGTTCGGACTGCTCCTTGAGCACTCTATCCAGTTCTGGTCAGACTGCACCTTGAGCACTATGTCCAGTTCTGGTTGAACTGCACCTTCAGATCTGTGTCCAGCTCTGGTCAGACTGCACATTGTTCACTGTCGACTTCTGGTCACACTGCAACTTGAGCTTTGTACCCTGTTCTGGTTGGACTGCAGCATGAGCACTATGTCCAGCACTGGTCAGGCTCCACATTGTCCACTGTGTCCAGTTCTGGTTTGACTGCACCTTGAGCATTGTGTCTATCTCATGTCAGACTGCACCTTGAGCCCAGTGTCCAGTTCTGGGCTGACTGCCCCTTGAGCATTTTGTCTGGTTCTGGTCAGAATGCAAATTGATCATTCTTGAGCTCTGGTCAGACTGCCATCGACACGGTGTCCAGTTGTGGTCAGACTGCACCTTGAGCTCAGTGTCCAGTTCTGGTCAGGCTGCACTTTCAGCACTGTTTCAAATTCTGTTCAGTTTGCACCCCGTGCATTATTTCCAATTTTGGTCAGACTGCGCCTTGAGCACTGTCCAATTCTGGTCAGACTGCACCTTGAGCACTGTCCAATTCTGGTCAGACTGCACCTTGAGCACTGTCCAATTCTGGTCAGACTGCACCTTGAGCACTGTCCAATTCTGGTCAGACTGCACCTTGAGCACTGTGTCCAGTTCTGGTCAGACTGCACCTTGAGCACTGTGTCCAGTTCAGGGCCGACTGCCCCTTGAGCACTGTGTCCAGTTCTGGTCAGACTGCACCTTGAGCACTGTGTCCAGTTCTGGTCAGACTGCACCTTGAGCACTGTGTCCAGTTCTGGTCAGACTGCACCTTGAGCACTGTGTCCAGTTCTGGGCCGACTGCACCTTGAGCACTGTGTCCAACTCTGATCAGACTGCACCTTGAGCACTGTGTCCAGCTCTGGTCAGACTGCACATTGTTCACTATTGACTTCTGGTCACACTGCAACTTGAGCATTGTATCCTGATCTGGTTTGACTGCGCCATAAGCACTGTGTCTAGTACTGGTCAGGCTCTACATTGTCCACTGTGTCCAGTTCTGGTTTGACTCCACCTTGACCACTGTGTCTATCTCTTGTCAGACTGCACCTTGAGCACAGTGTCCAGTTCTGGTCAGACTGCACCTTGAGCACAGTGTCCAGTTCTGGTCAGACTGCCCCTTGACACGCTGTCCAGTTCTGGTCAGACTGCACCTTGAACTTAGTGTCCAGTTCTGGGCAGACTGCACCTTCAGCACTGTTTCTAGTTCTGTTCAATTTTCACCCTGTGCATTATTTCCAATTTTGGTTAGACTGCGCCTTGAGCACTGTGTCCAATTCTGGGCTGACTCTACCTTGAGCATTGTGTCCAGTTTCGGTCAGACTGCACCTTGAGCTTTGTGTCCAGTCCTGGCCAGAATGCACCTTGAGCTTTGTGTCCAGTTCTGGTCAGACTGCATCTTTTGCTGGTGAGGCCCAAGGGCTCATTGAGCGGTTATGGGGTGAACACTCTACTCTTCCTGGCCCATGCAAAGTTCTAATGAAACCAGATTTTATCTCCATGGTTCTGCTGCAAGGCTGCATCCTTATTGATATTCAGCTGAGTTATGTTGCAGCACTGATGGCGTGCCAGGCTTCAACTTTTGAATGTCAAGTAGGCCCCCAACTCATTTATTGCATGAATCACCGTCACTGGAATCCTAGCAGCTGGGAGCTTGGCAGGTTACTCTATTGTCAAGAACTAGAATTTTCAAATGTTCACCTGTTGCCCAACTCTTTCCGGCCTTTCGGTGGGGGATTGGAGGAACGCGAAGTTCAGAGATGGCCGGGTGTTAAAACCAGGGCTCTAATTTCAGTTATGAGCATATATTGGAAAATGATTTGTCACCCTGAAATGATGGTCTCTGAGAGATAATTTTATTGGGTTATATATGATAAACAGTACGGAAAATATAACCTGGAACACTACTTTAAAATAAACAATAATAGTAGAACAAGGGAACGCAGGTTCAATCTGCTAAAATTTACCTTTCAGACCAATATCAGGAGGGTATTCGCACAGAGTGATGGAACCGTGCAGTGGATTTCCAAGCAAAGTGTTATATGAAAATCCCAAACTCATTAAGAGAAAAATTATACACTGCATTGGGGCTGGCAGGGATTGCAGTGGCGGGGGCGATCATGATCTGGCTGGATTAATTAAGATGGTCCAAAAGGACTTCCTCATCCAAAAGCATTTTATTACTTTGTGATTCCTGGTTGAAGCAGGTATGGGGATGTTGGGTGAAGACGAATGAACTTGGCTGTGGTTTCTTTCCATAGTGTGCTTTCCGTAGCCTGCTTGCATTCATTGTTTTTAGTTACTGGTAACATTTGAGGAGAACAAAGTCAGGTGTCTACAGGACAAGAAAGCACAAAGCCATTGCCTTCATTCACCTTTCTAACAGTGACTTTCTATGTAATATTTGAAGTCTGATCAGCAAATCAAGATTTGGTTTAACATCGCATATGAAACTACACCAACCTAGACGGTGAGAGAAACTATCAAGCAAATGCAACTTGGTTGAGATACCAGAGGATATGTGGCATCCACATTGAACTGGACCTCAGTGTGAGCTGGTTCCCTCTGCAAAATAAAGGCAGAAATTTTAGAACATAGGCAGGGGTGGTGGTGGGAGGGGGGTACTGAAAATAAAACATAACTCCAGTTGTGTGCTTGCTTGTTCTTTGTTCTAATTTATTAAGCAAAAGAAATTCACTGCATTGCTGCTGAAAACAGCATAACCTTAAAAGAAGGCTATCTTTCTCTTAACTAGATGGGAATATTTTATTTACATCGGGATCAAATTACAAAAAAAAACACATTGATCAATTCATCCCCTCATTTCTCAGACTGAGTTGACTAAAGCCCTTCACTGAATTTGTCTAATTTCTTGCACCTGTTTAAATTTTTATAACAGAGAATGAATGAATCCCACAGTAACATTTTATAGAGCTTATTTCTGTATTACTCACCAATGCCCTGCAGCAATTTACTTTGTTTTCTAGGCCCTGTCCTGGGTGAGGCTGTTCAACTTGTGTACAGATGGGTCTCTGACAGGCCTACAGCTGTTTCCTAATTGTCCATTAAGTGTTCTATTGATTGTATGATTCAAACTACATGTGTCTTTCAGCGAAGAGCTCTCATGTAAAGTGGCAGGAACATTCCGGGCAGGATGACAGACTCAGTCCAAAGCTAAAATGTGAGCTGCCAGTTTCAATAGAGGAGAGCCTACAGTGAACAGAGAAGCCCACAGTAAAAAGGAGCTTTGTAAGATTGGTTAGGTTTTTATTTTTCCAAACTTTTAAGGACAATCAATTAAACCCACAGCAGCCACAAAACAAAACGATTTTTCATTTTCCTTCTTTAATAAAATAAATCTGCGTAGATCCAGCTGACATTCTTTTTTAGGATCTTTTTCGTGAATTACATGCTCATCAAAGTGAAGGATGTTAGTTCCCGGGAATCAAATATTCTTCTCACTTCAAGTTCCCCAGTGTTAGCGAGCATCAAGCATTGTCTGGTCAGGTGTAGCCCCAACAATATATTTCAGTCCCAAACTTGAATAGCACCTCCTACTGCAAAACCTTTTACCATCTCTCATACTAGCCATTCTAGAGCCTACCTGAGTGATATTACCAACTGGTAAAATTAGGGGCAACTTGGGATAGATTAATGCTGGGGCTTGACAATCAAATTGGAATGAATCTGCCCCAACTTATTTTTTTATTCTATCACAGAATGTGGCCATCGCTAGGAAGGCTAGCATTTGTTGCCTACCCCTAATTGCCCTTGACAAGTGATGGTGAACCATTGAAGTCCGTATATCCTCAGTGGCGTTAGGAGGGGAGTTCCAGGATTTTGATCCAGCGACAGTGAAGGAAGAGTGATATAGTTGCAAGTCAGGATGGTGTGTGGCTTGGAGGGGAACTTGAAGATTGTGCTGTTTCCATGCATCTGCTACCCTTGTCCTTCTATATGTTAGAGATTGTGGGTTTGGAAGATGCTGTCAAAGCATCTGGTGAGTTGCTGCTGTGCATCTTCTATCTGACATAAGACTCTTACAGCCAGCAGAGAAAGAAGATTTTCACCCCATTTATTGACTGGATTTAAACCAGAGCACAGAGTTGAAAGGGTTATGTGCTGAACTAACTAAACTTGCTTAGCCATGTCTAGTTAGATGAAGCCAGCACATGCAAAGGCATTTCATTTTGTTGTTTTGGCAAGTGTTGCCCCCAGTTTTCTCCCCCACCCTCTCCTGAAGGCATTGATTAATCTGTGGCAAAACTCCATAGCAACAATAGCCATTCAGTACCCAACAACTGGACACATTTCATTATTGGAACTTGATCAGTAAGCGTATAAAGTTATTTGACCAGCTGAGCATGACTGTGTTCCTATCTGATGCCAGCAGGGTCACAGGATTGCAATCCAGAATGGGATTCCTCGGTGAAGTGGCCTCTCCATAATCAACTGCAATTGCTAAAAGCACAGGGCGTGGATAGAACCTGAGACATATGATTCAGTACCACACCAGGCATTGCAGCTCTTTTCAGAAAAGGGAAAGAACATCTGTGGTTCAGTGTTATGTCAGTCAGAATGCAAATTTTTAATCCTTTTCTTTTAAACTGAAAGCAGTAAAATGCTATGAATGTAAAGATATTTAAATAAGACACTGGTCCTGAATCTTTAAGAAATAAGCTGAACTCATTTAGATCCCCATAAACAGAGCAATATATATCACTTTAACATTTTAGCACAAAGAGTTCTGTCATTCTAATGTTCATTACTGTTTATAGCATTTGTGCCTTAATTATAGTCTCTTTGAGTTGACATTTTCAGATTACAATGTGATTATTGAAAATTATTTTCATTACAGAATAAAGAAAAAGCAATTATAGTTACAAAGGATTTTTGGTTAGATCTACATTGCACAAAGAAAACTAACTGGAGGGGTAAAAAGTGCATTCAATCTCTGGTGCACGACAGGGAGGTGGAGTGAATGAGCATAAACTGATCTTAGCTGATAGGGCATACATCCGGCCTCAATGCACTTGTCCCAGTAAGAGGAACAATCAGCTCTGGTCTGACTCTTGCTCCTGAACTGATGACTTCTGCTGAGAAGTGTGTGTGTGTGCGGACTTGGGTTGAGCATCAGATAAGACTCAACACTGATTCTTTATAGTTGAATAAGTTTATTTTTACATCCACTGCCCTGGCTCACGGAGGAAAAACAGTCACTTGAGTGAGGTACTAGAGAGCGGCTGGTGAATATGCACCTCAGGATGGAGTCAACGCAGGAGTGCAG
Source organism: Cetorhinus maximus (assembly GCF_964194155.1). Taxonomy (NCBI): domain Eukaryota; kingdom Metazoa; phylum Chordata; class Chondrichthyes; order Lamniformes; family Cetorhinidae; genus Cetorhinus; species Cetorhinus maximus. The sequence continues at coordinate 63,412,354 of NC_135895.1, read as the reverse complement.
GGATCAAAGTTAGAGAAGTGGGAGTAAAATTTAAATAAAACTGCTAAAACAGAATTCAAGAAACTAGGTAACATGGTGGCTGGGGTGACTGTTGACGGTCAGATTGTGATTTGAATAATTGGGTCTATCACTCAAAACCGTTTAACTTAGTTGAAGGAAGTTGTGTCAGATTTCTTTGCTGAGAGATTGCAGAGAGAAGGGTGGAGGGTATGAGCCAGGAAGAAAGAGAGTGAAAACAAAGAGGAATAAAAGCAGTAGGAGAAACTACTATACACTTTAATATCTAGTGATATTTTAGCCTCAGTTAGCTAGGGAGCAGCCTTGGCTGAAGCAGTGTAGACATTTATGCTCTTACCTATGGTGTTCAGGACTTATTGTCAGTACATGAAGGAAAACATCATTAGAATAAAGGAATAAATATACTTCTCAGTAGAGCCATACTGACTGGAAAAGTTCTATGCTCAATCCCAGTCTGCTGAATTAGCTGATTTCAGTCAGGATGGCACCTCAATTCATTTCAATACTTCTGGAGTTAGAGAGCTAGAAAACTGGCCAGGGTTCCTCCAGCTAATTCTATCCCGTAATATTCCCTTGAAATGTTATGTGTGAAGGTCAGTGGGGCGGGGGCAGGATTGGGCTTGTATAAGGTGCCCCCACCCCCCCTTTCCCCCATAGGAGGGCAAGTACATGAATAATGGCTATTTGAGCAAGTTAGCAGATGACATCCAGTGCTCATTGAACAGTAGCTCCAGCATTTAGAGCAGGGAAGGGAAAAAATACTCAGTAAAGTATCTGGTATATCTTAAATCCAAGAAGTCACCCTGTGTAGAAGATGTGCAGTGCAAATGGTCTAGCAGGGCAAAAATAGATATTAAAATATTAAATCATGATTTTCTTAAAAAGCAGCAATCTTAATTATAGGCATGTATGAAACCTAAAAATCAGACCGTTTGATATAAGGCTAGGTAAGAATGGAGTTTTTGGTGCATTTTAAAAGATAAAATAATTGCTGGAGAATTAAAGAGATGTAGAGAGTCAGGCACTGAATGATTGAGCTCTTTACTCCAGTCGGCTTTTAACACTGTGGATAAGATGTTTATTGCAAATGATGGTTGCAGTGACAGTGTTTTGTCAGTGTCACCACTTTGCTGCTATGCTTTGTGTAATAATATGTGGTTTGGCACTGCTCCCTGATGTTTCAAATTATTATTTGGAGATGTGCTAAGTGTATGTGGTATTAAAATGGAATTATTTAGTGAGATTACAGTGTGGTTGTCTGCATACAACAGGGGAGGAGGGTGGAGAGAGGAGTCTCCCTGCGGTGCATGGGGATTGGTAATACTTGCGATCTTTTGACCACACTCCTGATTCATGGCAGAATGATTGATGAAGGTTCAGAGCCAAAATTGAGTAAGCTAACATTATTACTGTCTAGTATTTCAAGCTATTTTCTATTACAAGAAAAGTGTGACATGACTGAAAATTATATAAGGGTCATCTTGATGAACACCTTACAACTTGACACCTGGGAATTTTTTTTTAGGATCACTGCTCCCTCTTAAAGTGGCACTGCCTTCATGAGATAGACATGATAATTTTTGGGGGAAATGGATGCAGGAGAAACTTATTCCGAGTTTTTATTAAAGCACAACTTGTGAGTGATGTGATGATACATTTCAATATATTACCATGATGTCTCCTTGTACACAAATTATGAAAGAGTTGTTGTGGTTAAATGAGTGATGTGATACTGAGGTTCAATTGCAGTGAGTTATTTGAGCTAGTGTTGCAGGGGAGGTACCACAATTGGCCTCACAATCTGGATTAGTGAAGGAAAAATTCAAACAGGGTATCTGGTCTTGGCTGGTACGAATGATTCGTACATGGAAATTGAGTGGTTGAGTGAACGTGTGTGGAAATTGGGCTAGGACAGGATCAAGCTTGGCCTGTGATGCCTTCGGCAGTCAGTCAGTCAACACTCACTGTGGAGGCTCACACACGATGGATGGTCAACTGGGCAAAGTGCTGGAAGGCCCAAGTAATTCTAAGTAAATGGGTCAAAAATCTTTAGAAGGAAGGAGAAAATGGGAACAAAATAATGAAATAACCCTTTAAAGGCATTCCTTTATAGTGTTGTATAGAGTTCCTAGTTAAACAATCTCTGACAACTTTTTTTTATTTTCTCTCATTTGTGAGTGGAACTTAGGCTTTAAAGGAGCCTCTGTTCCTAAACAAAAAAAACTCAAAAACCTTTTTTGTTTGCAATGGTCAAGAGAGTTTGTTTTTGTCATGGTGACCGCAATGATAAGTGTTTGCATGTTCCGTTTTTATTAAAGCAAAACTGATTCATTTATCATAAAGAGGAATGAGCGAGTATGGTCTAGGAGTGAGTGCTATAACTTTAATTCAAAACCCTTTTAAGAGTTTATTTTTGTTGAAAGATTATAATTTTGATGTATTATACAGAAATGCAGTGTGTAAAGAAATACAATACTTAATCACACTTGGGTTGATAATTCTCTATTTGACAGTTTCATTGCTTTCAAAGAATGAATGCTTCAGTATTTTATTAGATTGCTTTTCCCACCATCTATTGTTGTGGGCTCTTTGAGTATGATTCACAATTAGTGCCAAATGAGATGCAGTTTTGTGTTCTGAGCTTCTTCCCACTAGGAACTGAACATTTTCCAAGCCGTTCCTTTATGGTCTGAGTTGACTTTGAACATGCACCATGAGGTGAAAGTTAGGTGTGCTATTTTCAATATTATTAAAATACAGTAAATATGTCTGATTTTATGTGTCAGATTATTGAGAGATTACATTGATGACCGTTATTAGTCCATGTAAGCAGTAAATTCAGTAAAGGGGAGTTAGATGCAAGGTAATGTTTCCTCTACTTTGCTCCAAAAATATCTCTAAATTTCAATCTCAGATGGACAACTCTTAGAGTAACAACACCTCCAGTCCTGATGAAAGGCCACAGACCTGAAATATAGGGCAGGATATAATGCATTCCTCCAATGCAAGTTTGGAGGTGGGAGCTGGCATTTAATCAGACAGGAGGGTGATGGGGACCCTGCCATCATTTTGCTTCAGCAACAAGTCTGAGACTCATGGATGGTTTTCCCAACCCACCATTAATTAAGGCCCTTAAATGGGTACTCAACCAGTGGTTGCTGGGGCATTTGCTACATTGGAAGCCTGAAGAGCAAATCCTGGTGTGTTGGCTTGCAGGCTTCTGGATGTGGAGGTGGGTGAGGGTGGGGTGTCCCTCATATAGACAAAGAGTAAATGTGGCAGGTAACTTGCCCATAGCAATGTCTTATAAAAAATAGAGTAAACGAGATAAATGACCGGTTCCCTTTTCGTGTTACTTGAAGGGAAAATGTTGGCCAGGGCACATAGTGATTTCCCTGCTATTCTTTTAATAGTTTCATAGGATTGATCAAGGGACCAGCATCAGGAAGAGGGGAACCAGCTGGGAGCCACCCCCGTGCTCTTGCCGCCAACCCCCTCCATCTCTCTCTCACGATCCCTGCCCCACGACTCCCATTTCATCAGCACTCATCTATGGCTTGGGTCCCTTGGCGATCCTAGGCCACTCCCTGGATGCATTACAGGCAGCAGCCAGGAAGTGCCTGTAATGCACAGCTGCCAGCCTCTGATTGGCTGGCAGCTCTTGGAGGTGGGATATCTGCTCCCCAGGGTTCTTAATCCTGGGGATGGCCCGCTGATGGTCACATAAGTGCCAGAGAGGCACTTAATTCTGTTGGGCCTTCCCTAAGGAGGTACTCTGTCACCTGCATTAAGTACTGCCCACTAACTCTGTCTCTATCTCCACTGCCAGACCTGCTGAATATTTCCTGTGTTTTCTGTTTTCAGTTAACTCTTACAGCATCTATGACATTTTTAAATTTCCATTCATCTGTTCTGTGGTCTTTCTGGCTAACATTACCAGTTTAGGTGTAATTTTATGCTGTGAGCTTATACCCATTAGAACTCCATTGAGATTACCCAAATTAATTTTACATTGGCTGCAGTTAGCACACATAGGAGACTTGCATTTCACCAGTCCCTAGAAGTGCAAGTGCAGTCATTACCATTCATTTGGTTGAACTCTTACTGTTGAAAGAGAAATTTTCAAATTTAAGATCCACCCCTGGACTTGAGCACATAATCTACACTGCTAGTTCAGTGATATATATGAGAGGTTTCTGTTTTCTTGGAGGCACTGTCTTTCAGATGACATATTAAACCAAGACCCCACCTACCTGTTCAGGTAGATGTAAAAGATGCCATGGAACTACTGAAAGAATAGCAGGGAAATCACTATGTGCTCTGGCCAACATTTTTCCCTCAAGCAACAAGAAAAATGAACTGGTCATTTATCTCAATTACTGTAATTTTTGTAAGTCATTGCTATGGGCAAGTTACCTGTTTGTCTGCATAACAACAGTGATTGGACTTTTAAGTGTCCTTACTGAATCCTTTGGGCACCCTGAGAACATAACACTGTGCCATTTACAGGAAATGCAAGCTTGTTTTTTTTCTGTTTTTTATACAATTGTCAACAGGAAAGGGCATAATATTACAGTAAGTACAAATTAGAGGAGTATATACATATAAAATTGTTAAACAGCATCTCCACTGTGTATAAAAGCTATCAATTTTAATAGTTTATTGTTAACTATAACACATTTTCAACTGTTGTGAAAAGTAAGTTTCTGTGTTAAGTATATAAAGTGTACCATAACACTATCTCACCACCAGGGGCACTATTCTAGCCTTGTTTCCATTGTGAGGGAGGATATTGTTGCACTACTGAGTTTCACCTCATGTGTGCAATATAGATTTTTTTATCAACTAAAATTCAGTACAAAGTTGAAAGTGCGTCAGGAAGAAGGTATAAATTCTTGCGAAACTGAATGTAAAATAAAACCTTCCTAGGCGGTCCTTATGTTTACAAGATGGAGAAAATGTACTACACTCAGAAATAGACACTAGTTTGAAAATTACACAATATTTCAACTTTAAAGATACACTTATGAACAGAGTTGTTTGCATGAATTTCCTCTCTTGTTCCTCCTAGATTGTTCATACTCTAGCTTATACATTGCCATCCATCTCACTGTTTTGAAATATATATTACATCGTCTTTAAATTATTCATGCAAGTGTCTTACCAATGTAACTCCTTACCTTCCTTTCTTTCTACAATGTACCATCTTTTAAAATTCAGACATGGCTTCAGCTAATTGCTAGTTCTTGATTTATTTTATCTTCTCTCTAAATTTTCAATCTTGGTGATTCCTTTAGCTTTGGTCCTGCACCCCAGCTTCTCGGATTTATAAATAGGCCGATGGCTGGGAATGGCTGCCAGTTAAGGCCCGCCCAGCGTGACGCGCACCCAGAAGCGCTCAGCGCTACCTGTGTGGGTGGAGGGAGGAAGGAGGGTCGGGGCCTGCGTTCTTTCGCACATGTGCGAAAGAGCGCAGAAATCTCCCTGAGGCACGGAGCTGCCTCATGGAGATTAAGTTAAGTGCAAAAGATGTTAAGAATAAAAAAAAATAAAATCATTCAGACATGTCCCTTCATGTGACAGTGTCACATGAGCTGGGACATGTATATGAATTTTAATAAAAAATTTTATTTAAGTTATAAATCCTTCATGAAACCTCATCCCGCCCGTGGATGAGGTTTCATGAGAAATGCGAAGGCCGCCTTAAGGTTGGACGGGCAGCCCAGACAATTGCTTTAATTGGGTTATTAATGGCCTTAACAGGCCTTTGACAGCTCGGCGGGCGCGCAGCTAACTCCGGTGCACGCCCGCCAAACGGAAGATCAGAATGACACACACAGACGTCAGGATGCACGTCCAACGTCACCACACGTCATTTTACGTGTCGACATGCGGCACTTGCCCCCGCACGCCGACCAGAAGATTCTGCCCCCGGGCTTCTTTGACAGCACCTTCCAAACACACAACCTCTATCATCCAGAAAACAAGGGCAGCAGGTACACGGGAACACCATCACCTGCATGTTCCCCTCCAAGTCATACACTATTCTGATTTGGAACTATATAGTCTTTTCTTCACTGTTGCTGGGTCAAAATCCTAGAACAACCTCCCAACAGATTTATGGGTGTACCTACACAATACGGACTATCGTGGTTCAAGAAGGCAGCTCACTAACAGCATCTCAGTGTCAATTACAGATGGACAATAAATGCTGGCATTGCTAGTGACAGCCACATCCCATGAATAAATATTAAAAAAAGGAGAGAATCTGAAGCAAATTGTATTAAACATATTAATGCACTTTGTGTTGTGAATCACAATGCATGAACACATTTTGATTTGATTATTTCTAATATTCTGCCAATTTAAGGGGAATGTTCATTGATATTGTAAGAAGTTATGGCAGAAGTTAGATTTTCTGTTAATTTTAGTTTTAAAACAGTATTGGGCTATTCATTGACCTGTTATACATTTCCACAATTATAATGTTACAATTATATTTTTCAACTTGTATGGTTTAAAAAAACAGATTATAGGGTTACTGAGTGATATAATGAGTTAACACACTTTGGGAGCAATTTCCAATTTTGCTACCTGGACAGAGCAGGGCAGAGCACATTGCCAGGTCATGGTAGAACCACTCAATTCTCATCCAATTAAGTGTTCCATCCTGCCAAGTAAATACCCAGGCAACAAAGTTGCAAATTACCCCTACTCCCTGTTAGAAACCAGCTCAGACTGATGGGATGAAAGTCTCTTTTCTCTGCAACCTATAGGGATCTGCATGAACTAAGTTTTGACAGTATCAATCCAGTTTCTACAGAGTATGGAACTCAAAATTGGCATTAATGCAGCACTAATAAGATGGCAAGATGGTTGCTGTGGGAAATTGAAATATCATTTAGCTGCAATTGGGATAGTTATTTTGTGTTTGGGGTTAAGTCACGTTATTGGGGTAAAGTTTTGCTCTGCTTCTAAGCTGTCTTATACATAACCTGGGAGTGATGTTGATACACACAACATACAGTATTAATATAAACACATGTAGTATGGTACTAATACATGCAGAACACATTGCTCAGATGAGTGTTACAATAATACAGGCATCAATATACACACTGTGCACTAATATTGATACACACCCTGAACAGTACTTAGCAATGGTGAGCAAAAGACAAATAGCAAAGGCATTTGTAATACAGCATTTAGCTTCAGTGACTGTAAACACCAGGCACAAAAAAAGCCATTCCTGTAATGGAACATTTTCTTTAAAATAAATTACTTCCTTCTGCATTAAAAAAATCTATGTTAGACACCAACATTTCAAAAGAATTGTAAATAGATTTCCCAGTCAAAAGCATGATAAGTGTCGGCTGACTGGTCATCCATACAATCCTCACATAACCACAAGTGATAATAATATAAAACTTGTCACATGGTTTCAAATAAGAAAAGCTAGACAGCAATGTTTCAAAATTGTACACTGTATAACTCCCTTAATAGCTCAGTGCGTAGAACTACCACCCAGCATATTGCAATCCATACAGATAAAAAGATTTTTTGGTTTGAGTCCCATCTGTGATGAGTTAGCTTATCTCGGCAAGGACAGATGTTGGAGGGCTGCGATTGTCCTTGGTACCCCTGGAATAGGCAGAAGGGGAAACAGCCAAGGTTCTTCCTTGCGATTGCTATCTTGTGACTCCTGCTGGAAAGGTGGAGATTGGTTGAGCAGTCACTCCTTTATAGTTGAAAAGCCTTTTGACACTTGCCATTGAGGCTGACACACAAAGAATGAACATTTAAATAATGCTTAGCTAGTGAATTGTTCTGGAGTGACTTCTGTTGGAAAGTGTATAGTGTGTTGGTGAGGTTGGAAACTGACTTGGCTGTGACATGGTGGAATAGCATCTGCTCACGTAGAACTGCTTCTTGGGTGAGGTACAGGAGGGTCCCCAGCATTTGTGGAACAATATCCCAGCGTGAAACAGCACCCCGAGGAGAGGAGAGAAGAATACTGGGGCAGCGTGAATTATACTTTGCAAAGTCCTGACGATCTCACAAATATTGGACGCACAGTGACGTGCACCCTCAGAGCTGCACCACTTAAAGGGGAGTGAGCCTTTAGCGTCGTGATAGTATTCCTGCTTCTGAGTCAGATCAGTGAAGGATTCAAACCCTGCTCCAGACAATTTCAAATGAAACCAGGATTCTGGGTTGGTATCTGCATACCATGGGTGTGGGGTCTCAAACCCCAGGCCCCCCTATCGTCATTGTATGGATAATGTGGAACCCATTATGCCCTCCCGCTGTTTAGGACTAGTCACCCTACCGACTGGTGTAAAATTGGTTATAGCCACAGAAAGAGAATCCTTTTGACAAATAAGTCATGGGTAGTTCTCTGATGCCTTACCCAGTGGCCATTCTTTATGTGTGACCCTATTGAGTGAGCCTCAGCAGCTCTCAACAGCAGGCAGCATTGATCTTGATCATGCAGTTAGCCAGTGACTAAACATACACTCTATCCAGTGGAGTTCAATGAGTAGCAATCAGGAGCAGACATCCTGGATAACTTTTCCTTTCTCTGTCGGGGGACTAAGGTTAATTGCATATCATCCCATCACATCCTTGGCTGAGATCAACTAATTCAAAAATAAAATCAGAAAGTGCTGGAAAAACTCAGCAGGTTTGGTAGCATCTGTGGAGAGAGAAATAGAGATAACATTTCTAGTTGAATGACTCTTCTTCAGAATCAACTAATTCAGTACTGACCAGGCATGGAACATGAAGCAATCTGGTCTACGTGATTCAATATTACATCATAGGTTACCAGCTTATTTTTTAAAAAATCCATATTCTATCAGGATTTACATTTGTATTGTACCTTATCACATCTTTTGGAAATATTCCAAGACATTTCACAGGTAGTGAATTGCTTTGGAGTGCAGTGTGTTTGTTGTGTAGGTGGATGTGGCAGCCATTTTGCTCACAGCAAGATCCACAGTGAGATGAATGACTTGCAAATCTGTTTTTGGATGCAACCATGGAAGGAGTAATATTGGTCAGGACGCTGGGAGAATGCCTGATCTTTGAACAGCACCACGGGATCTTTGATGTTCACCTGAGCTGACAGACAGGGCCTCTATTTAACACCTCATCTGAAAGTCTCATATCATTATTTAGTCTTTTTAAAAATTCAGTACTTAACATAAACATTATTTTGCTGATGCAGGAAAGTTCAGGATGAAAGCATTGCAATATTCTGTTTTTAGCTTTTCTCATTTAGTAATTAGCCAATGCATTAAAACACTATTTTAGAAAAAGGTATATTAAGAAAAAAGCTTTGTAAAAAATGCTGGCAAGATTCATAGCTAGTGCTAGTAATAAAGATCTACCTCTAAGCACACGTAGCATAATAAAAACTATGGGGTCACTGTAAAGTTTGGGTTTATTGACAAGAACAAATAACTTTAACATTTGGCAGAGGCACTGAACCCTGAGCAGCGATTGTATTTGACACATCAGCAGCCAACTAGCCGTGACTGTTCCTCCACTTGTGCTCATCTCCTACTACAATGATTCACGCTCTGAGCATGGCAGGTGTCCATTTATAGAGTCATTCACTTGGAAATTGTAGCATGTTCTGGGGTTTGAAGCCCTAGATAATTGTCAGTGCACAGATGTCACCCCCAACCCTCCCCCTCTACCCCCCCACCCCCCCGCCGACCCTTACCCCTCATTTGTACTTATTGTGTGAGCAGCAGTATGTCGATTTTCACAAGTTGAAAACAACCAATGTATAAATGAATAATATCTTTTAGCTATGGGATTAGAATCAAATATATTATTGAAACAATTAAGCTACCGCAAAAAAATTAGAGCCCAAAAATGTAATAGCCACATCATGTGGCTCTTGTGGATTTGCCCGGACACAGCTGCTTTTGCCAATTGCCTGTATTTGTCGAGCAACTACATCACTGTAATCTTTTATTTTTATATGCCAGGCACTGACTGTTGTAACGGAGTGGGTTGATGGTCTGGACTCATAACTGTTGGTAAAATGTTATGCTAATTTCTCCACGTGGTCACGGAGCTGATACCCAAGGGACTGCTTGACAGAAGAGCCGTGATGATTATCATAATTAACACCAGCTTTGAAACAGGCGCAGATCCAAGACTTTCCTGCAACCCTTCCTTGTCTACTAAATGTTTCCCTATTATTCTAAAACAATAGCTGGTGCTAATATAGAAAAACCTGGGGCCAGATGTACAATGCTATTCTCGGGGATTGCAACAACTCTCTGGTGACAATAAAAAAAGAAACTTTAGTTTAAACAAAAAAAAGTTCCACCATATTTGCTCAGACTAACTATGATGAAAGGCAATGAAGGCAAAAAGGCTTCTCATGTAAGTATCAATATAAATATTACTGCAAGGTCAATTAATATGTAAATTAACTCCTACATTTAATTAGCTATTTAACTATTTTCTGAAGCATGGACATATTAAATCATGCTTAAAGACCCCTCTAACTAGCCTCATGACAATAGTGCTGGGGAGTCGCAGGCTCATAAAACACCGACTTGACCTATAAAGGGCTTTGAGTCTGCTAATTCCATCTCAGCCTAATTTTATTACTTGCATAAAATAACCATAGTGTAGCTTTGTGGCTGTAAAACTGATAAGGATAATAAAACATACCCAGGAAAGCATCTGAAATCTCCTCTTTTTTCCAGTGTCCTCATTTATTATTCTATTATTCTTTGCAAGATACCAAACTCATGCAAAAGACAAATGACCTTATTATATTAAATAATTTGTGAGGATATTAACCGTTAATCACACATAAACAGCATTTAAAGGGTATTGATTTTCCGCACTCTCAACAGCTTGTAAAATTTATGTCCAATAACAAGATTATAGATAATCCGGTGAATTATACAAGTCAGAAAGGGACAAAGAGAGATGAGGTCAAGACGCAGGGGTCAAACTTGCACATGAGCAGTGCTATAGTGTGGCCTTTGGGAAAACAGTTTGTGCTGACCACTTCCAATAATTTAGAACAACATAGAGATTTCAAAAAATCGGAAATTAAAAATAGAAAATGCATATCTGGGCAATCAGAAACTGAAAGGGAAAAATAAGTCAATACTTTGGACACAACCTCCATCAGTACACTTGCAGATGCTAGCTGAGCTGCTGTATGTCTCTTGTTTTTTTAAAAAAATGTTTTCTGCATTTCTTCCCTTCTAATCTGACTCCTGCTAAGATTTGGTTCTGAAGGCACCTGCTACCCTCTGGTACCTTGCTGAAATGACTGTTCTTCTTACATGACCCTTGATAGTGAGCCCTGACAGACTGTTTGACACTAGGAAGGCATTATTAGCTAAGCCTGATTATGTCCTCACCTGATGTCCACGTACGTGCATTTTCCAGCAGGTGTCACTGGATAGCAATTAGAAGCAGAAATACTGGCTAATTTTCCCTTCCCTAACCCATAGGTACTGAACACAGAGGTAATTACACTAACCCTAACTTCTCCCCAGCAGAGATCAACTAACTGAGCACAGATGAAGAACCAAACCTGGGTCTTCCTGTACTGCAGTTCTATATTAGGCAGTGCACATATCCACTGAGAACCTGATTGAACTGGGCCAATTTTTCAATAATTAACAGTAATGGATACTTAGTACTTTTCTAGTATTTATTTTTAAAGTTAAACTTATGAAAATGAATGTGGTGATCATCTTTGTGCCAATGTGCTATCTAATTTTCTTGGATAGTATTAATATAGGGGCTGTTGTTTGTTGTTCTGTCCTCCCTCTTCTGATTCTGCAATACTGGTGCTCCTGTCTGTTACAATCTTGTAATCAGGATGGCAAAACACGGCTCTCAGCATTCAATGTCTATGACTCTAACAGCATTGCTTTCTGCCCAGAATCAATTCCTTTCTGTTTACAGACCATTTCACAGCCCTTTACCTGCACCGGCACTTGTGTCATTCATATAAACACTTTCAGATATAATGCTTGAATTAGCATAATGGTAAATGCATGGGGCTCGAAAAATGCAAGGTAAAAAAAAGCAAGTGTCAACATGGTTCTTTCACTGAGACAATTAGAGCCCATTATACTGCTTCACTGGAAATATCATCAAGGTTAAACCCTATCCCAACAACCCCTCCAACCTTTTTATCCCTAGTCTATTAAATGAAGCATAGAAACTGATACGTTAGTAAACAATTTTGCTTTCCAGCCTTTTTGACATCAGAGTTAATCAGCTCACTTATTTCCTGAATGTAGCCGATAATGAGTTCTCAGGTCTTGCAGTTTCTGGGGTTTTCCTCTTCCGTGATTTTTTTCTTCTCCTGAAGATGCAGCCCCCTGACAAGGTGCATTTCCATAAGAGCCATGATCCCTCCAGTATCTCAGCCAAGTACACGTTCTTCATGTGTGAGACTGAAGAATGAATCTGAGTGACCTATTTGACTGTATGAGGCATGGCCGCTGAGCTCGATCCTTTCTTAACCCAATGTCCAGAGATACACTTTCCAGCAGGGATCACCGGATAGCAATGAAGAAAAAGAAATCTGGATAATATTTTTTCCTCTCTGTGGACCAGGTGTGCTGAGGCCAATTATACAATGAAAGTTGTTGTTCTAGTGCTCTAACTGCCTCAGTTTAGATCAACTAATTCAGTTTTTGCAGGGATTGAACTGAGTTCTGTTACATTGGTGCAGCTGCATACTACATGTGGCACTGCCTTTAACACCAGGCCATCAGGGGAGTCCATTTAATTTTTAGGAAACACAGTATTTTGATGTGTTTAATTGCTGTTTCATTTCTTTGTATTGTCCCAGTCTGTGTAGACTGGACAGAGTAGACAAGGAGAAACAGTTCCCATTGGCAGAAGGGTCAAGAAACAGAAAATACCGATTTAAGGTGAATGGCAAAAGAACCAAAGACCACACGAAGAAAATGTTTTATTACAGAGAAAGTGGTTAGAATCTGAAAGGTACTGCCTGAGAATATAGTGGAGGCCGATTCATTCTGGTTTATGAAAGGAAATTGGATCATTATCTGAAGATAAAATAATTTGCAGGATTATTTGGGATTCCTCAGATGCTGGAACAGTCCTTGACCAAATGCAGCAAGACCTGGACAATATTCAGGCTTGGGCTGACAAGTGGCAAGTAACATTCAGCCACATAAGTGGCAGGCAATGACCATCTGCAACAACCATCGCCCTTTGACATTCAATGGCATTACCATCGCTGAATCCCCCACTTTTAACTGAACTGGACTAGCCATATAAATACTGTGGCTGCAAGAACAAGTCAGATGCTAGGGGCAGGATTTTGCCCTTGTCATGTGGGTGTGGTGGGCGGGACCGGGAGCAGCCGAGAAACCAACCGCTGCCCACAATCGGGCCCCGGGCGCGATTTCACGCTGACTGGCCAATTAATGGAATGTGCGCTGCAGCACTCAGCACTGCGTGGGTGGGGGCAGGAGGAGCCCGAGTGCTGAAGTGTGCGCAAGTGCGCACAGTGAAAGCTCCCTGAGGCACAGAGCTGCCTCAGGGAGCTGAAGATTTTTATCAATAAAAATAAAGATTTTTAAAATAATGAAAACATTTATTTCCTCCAACACCGATGCACAGTAGCAGTAGTGTGTACCATCTGCAAGATGCACTGCAGGAATTCAGCAAGGCTCCTTAGACAGCACCTTCCAAAAATACGACCGCTACCATCTAGAAGGAAAAGGGCAATTAGGGATGGGCAATAAGTACTGGAATAGCCACTGACGTCCACATGAGCAGGGACATGTTAAATATGAGTGCAAAATGTTTTTATTTTTTTAATCGCTGGCCTGTGGATGAGGTTTTGCCAAAAATGCAAAAGCTGCTTGGCCTTTTCGCCCACCTGCCAACTGAACGGTTGGACAGGCAGTGAAAAATTCCAATCAATTAATTGATTAAGGGCCTTAATAAGCCGCTTAATTGTTGGCGGGCATGCTGCTGACTCCCGCCCATGCCCGCCAACCGAAATATCGTGCAAGTGCGCGATGACATCGGGATGTTCGCCCGACGTCGTCATGTGTCATTTTATGCTCGAGCGTGTCAGGTACACGCCCGCACACCAGGCAAAAGACTCTGGCCTAGGAATCCTGAGGCAAGTAACTCACTTCTTGACTCACCAACGCCTGTCCCACCATCTACAAGGCACAATTCAGGAGTGTGATGGAATACCCTCCCCTTGCCTGGATGAGTGCAGCTCCGACAACATTCGAGCTGCTCGATACCATCCAGGGCAAAGCAGCCCACTTGGTTGGCTCCCCATCCACAAACATTCATTTCCTCAACCACCGATGCACACTAGCAGCAGTGTATACCATCTACAAGATGCACTGCAGGAACTCAGCAAGGCTCCTTAGACAGCACCTTCCAAACGCACGACCACAATGTCTAGAAGGAAAAGGGCAGTTAGGGATGGGCATTAAAAGCCCACACCCCACCAATGAATAATAAAAAAAGACACATGGGAACACTACCACTTTGAAGTTCTCCTCCAAGCCACTTACTGCCCTGACTTGGAAATATATCACCGTTCCTTCACTGTTGTTGGGTCAAAATCTCGGAACCCCTCCCTAACAGCACTGTGGGTGTACCTACACCACATGGACTGCAGAGGTTCAAGAAGGCAGCTCACCACTACCTTCTCATGGGCAATTAGGGGTGGGCAATAAATGCTTGCCTAGCCAGCGATGCTCACATCCCATGAACGAATAAAAAACAGTTATGGGGAAAGGTCAGGGGAGTGGCACTGGCTGAGTTGCTGTTGCAGACAGCTGAATGGGCAGAATAACCTCTTCCTTTGCTGTAGCCATTGTATGATTCTGTGTGTTTTACTATGTGTTCATATTCTATACAATTTTACCTTGGCTGAGATGAATAGCGGACAATTGGGGATTTTACCATGACCTTTGTCAGTTAATAGTGAGGTGATGAAACGCACACTGAGCTAAAACCATGTCAGCTAAATTTAGAAATCCTGGGGTTTCCCACTCTTTGATACAATGTATGCTGACAGCTCATTGATTTTGATCTCAATCCCAAGCAATGCTTCATAGATTATTTTCTTTAACTACACCTCTTTCTTATGCTCCCTTCCGGTACCTCACCTAAATAGGTACACTTCATGTGGAAGTCAAGAAGTGAATTCTTATTGACTATTCAACATTGGAGGACATCACAGCCATACCAACCCAGGTTCGTTCAGCATGCACACACAGGCAGACTTTTTGGCAAGGGTCATGGGTAGCAATTAGTAATGTAAATCCTGGCTGCCTATGCTGAGGTCAGTTGTGCTCTTGCTGCTTCCCAGCAAAGAACTACCAGTACAAATTGAGGATTGAACTTGGATCTTTCTCATCTTTATGGCATTTTACCACACTGGATGGTACACTCATCACTGAGCCACCAAGATTGCTGAATAAAGAAAATGGAGAGAACCTTTACAATGAGCTGGTATGTTCATGACCTGTGAGTTATAGCTCCCTCATGCTGATAAAAGACCGGCTGTAACACACATCACTGGTACAATGTGTATTAAGCTCCAATTTTGCCTTTTAAAAAAAATCCATTAAATAGGATCATCCATATTACTGTAATTTTTGATTGCAAAATCTGTATTATTGAATTGGAGACAGGTTAATAATAACAGCAAGAATTAAACTAAATAAACTCTGGAATTCAGCACTAACACTGTGTGCGTGTCTCTTCCGAAATCACTTGCAAATTTTTTCCTTTCAGAATGGTCATTAATTTTTTGCTGGCGTTTGAAAATTGCAATTTTTGCTATCTGGCACACTTAAATTCTGTTAACCTGACAGGATGGATTCTGATATTTTGACTGTTAATATGTTTGAAATGAAAATTATTTATACATATATTTTGCGGCTGACCAGCTTGTATTTGATCACTGCTGCTGGAAATGAAAGCAGAACACCACGAAATTTACATGTCAACTCCTGATGTATTTCCAGATTACAAGATGATCAGAAACATGTAAAATAATTTGCATCAAACTATGGCTATCGTGATCCTTCTGACAAGCCTTCTTGATTTCCCCCCTCTGTTTTTGATGCATTTCATGCAATTTCAATCTATTGACAAGACCAGCTATTAAACATACTCAGTGGAGACAGCAAGAAGAATTTCTAAAGGTTATTTTTCCTTCACTCACCGTTGCACACACACACTGTGTAGGATCAGGAGTGAATCATATTTAGAATCTGCATGCATTATGATTCGCTACATGGCATTCATCAACCCTGTTTAGTTATGGTTAGGCTGAGAGGTAAAGGATGCAATCTAGACTCTGCATGGGGTCTGAAATAGAGATGTGTGGAGCCACAATAAATTATTCACGTCTTACAAGGAAGGAGAAAAATTTCTTTTCAGCTGCATAAAATGACAATTTGCCATTGAAGGTGGAAGGAATGCCATCATTTTTTGTTCAATTACAAAGGCAAATATTTATTATTTATAAGTACTAATCTTGTAGGGGCTTAATGTTATTTATAAACCTGTTGCATGGTGATTTTCAATGTAACTCATTATTTTTAGCCTAAGGGTGTTGTAAAAGAGCAGGGATATATTTAATGACACCAGGCTAGTCAGCGCAATTACAGTGTAATCATTATGTAAAATGTGCTATTAATTAAACCAAATTCTTGCTGGTACGTGGTTGTCTGTGGAGGCTTTAATCTTGATCTCCCGCAATCTTTCTTACTGTTTTTCACCTGTTACTTTCTGTTGTTAGTTAGCAAATGAATTTTTTTTGGGTCGGGGGGTGGAGGTGGAGGGAGGATTATTCATTATCCGGTCTTTTTTTTAAGCGCCTATATATTGTTAACCAGTTGTTGGATTTTCTTTTAGGTGGAAATTAGATCAAATTATTGACATGGTAAAAGTCAAATGGTTCCCTTCCCAGCTTCTAATTACTTTTTTTTTAAAAACTGGCGAAAGCTAGGTGAAGAGTCAAGGTTTGTAGCAGAGAACAGCACCAGAGGTGGAGAAGAGTAAATGAGAAGATCGGGAAATCAAAAAGTAGTGGTTAAATTGAGGTCAACTTGAATTTTCAAAATCTGTAGATCATAAAAAGAATGAGTTATACTAAGTTTGGAACAAGTTCCATGAGTATAAAGTTAAAGTGTGAGCAGTGGCGGTAATAATCTTAATTTCAACACAAGTGAAGGTGCAGGAATATGAGTGTGTAGAAACAAAATGAAAGATCAAAGGAATAAGGATCATATAGTGTCAGATCTATACATTAGAGTACAGGTGCAAAAATGTACAAAGGATCAGTTAGTATAATACTGAAATGCGAAATAACCCCAGTGGGTTAAATTAACCAAACAACAGAAAGAGTCCACAGATTCAGGCTGTTATTTAATTATCATTATCGCAGCAATTGTTATGTAACTTATAACCTGCAAGGCAGAGAGATACAAGAAAGGATGAAGCAGAGGGGCTGGGTCGCTCAGTTGTTTAGACACTGGCTGGAATTTTCCGTCTCTGTTGGAATCGGGCATCATGGCAGATGTGAGTGGACAATATGGCAGGAAGGCCAAAAATTGGTTTCACGACTTGAAACTAGTTTGCAATCGTCCGCTCCACCTGTCAATGGCGGGCCATATTTCCTGCCAACGGACATCGGGAACATCATTTTAATACATCTGCATATAATGATAATTACTGGCTGCTGGAATCATCCCTCCATGTTGGATCATACAGGCAAGTCAGCATGATTTCACGCCGACGTATTTCACAACTGTACGTAAGCAACATGCACCTGGTGGGCTGCACTTCGCTCAAGACTTTGAGGTTTGTTTGCCTACCTGGCTTCGGGCAGCACTCATGGTCATCAGCACCAGGCTTCACAGGCAGCACCATGTCATTTTTAGGGGAGCTCATGGGCGGGTATCTACCTACCAGATCAGCTATAAGTAGGGGTGGTGGCTTTTTAACGGCTGCATGGCTAGTGCTTGTTTGGGGAAGGGGGAGAAGTGGCCTCAGGCAAGGGAAGAGGCTGCAGGGTGAGGGCTGTACTGGGGATGTGGGGTATCCCAGGGTGAGTGTGGGGCACATGTTGATCTGTGCAAGTAACCTCAAGATGGTGAGGGCTAAGGAGACAACCTCCAGAGGAGATGAGGCCAGATAGAGATGTGAGGGTGTGTGTGAGAGAGTGAGTGGTGATGTCCCTTCAGCTGGCAGTGAGTGAGATACCAGTGAATGTGTGTTGGGCTTGTGAGAGTATGTGTTTAGAGTGATGAGATGGCTGCCTTACCCTGGCGGCACTGAGGAGATCATTCATTCTCTTTCTGCACTGGATGGCCAATATCTGCAGTGCAGCGTTGGCACTGACCCACACTGCCACTACCTCCCAAGCCAGAGTGGTGAGATTGTTGAACTCCCTGTGGCCAGAGTCGGGGTGGAGAACATCATGGCGGGCCTCCGAAAGGCATTCCAGTGATGGGTCATTGAACTCTTCTTGGCTTTCAGGGCCATGTCTTCACTGGAGCAGTCCTGGGCTGCAAGCATTGAGAACTGTGTGCATGGTTGAAGTTTAGATATGGAGTGAGGAAATGGTGTGGTAACGGAGTGGCGGGCAATTCTGAGGCTGCCTGCCAGTGAGACGTTGTTTTCCCTGTGCCTGCATAATTAATGAGGCAGGAAGCGGACGATACGGTGTGAAAAGCAACCTTTGTAGCCAGCAGGTAAAACGTCCTTTTTCCCGCCCACTACAGCACTTTGTGCAAATCTGTCTTTGCACTTGCGATTTCAGGTTTTACCTCTAGCCCTTACTGATGGGACTAAAACTTTCTTTTTCTATTGGCTATAAAGGTCCAATATGAAATGTTCTCGTCAGCGTGGGCCCATGGCACCAAACTAGCCCATTTGAGTTTTAATATTGGCAATCTCTTCCAGAGAGGTCACAAGAGATCTGGTGTTGAGATACAGAGAAATGTCACACTCTTGGAGGAGCTCTTCCGCGGTTGGCAGGTTGTTACGGCAAAGAAAAAAAATTACCAGCTCTAGCAATGTACTTCATTATATAGCATTATCACCCTCAGCAAAATGAGCAAAGGAATGTACTGAAAGAAAATAAAATATTGAATGAGAAAAGGCTATTTAGCCCCTCAAGCCACTTCTCCCCAGCCCATATACCTCGTAGCGTTTAACCTCCTGAGGGAAAGTTCTGTGTAATTATTCCTGATCCCAAAAATTAATTGAGTAAATTTGTTAAATATTTATTCATAATTTGGGAAATCAAACCTGGTTAGCTGCCTTCCACTGACAGCACCTCATTCTCTGCCCCCATTGTATCCTGTGAAGTGTTTATTCATCTAACCCCATACTCACCCATAACACACTAATCCCATTCCCAAAGGATATGTACGCAACTCATTTTTTGAAGGAGTTAATCAGCATTGTAAGACAATGCTGAACAATGATTAACAGCTTCAGAAGATGATAATAGGTGAGAGGCAATTAAGTAAAAGAAATGTGAATGGAAATAAATTAATTTTTGTTGTTGATACATGGCAGACAATAATTATTTATACAATGAATTGTAAGGTAATTTTTACTTAGTATCTTAACAGGAATTTTCTGGCAAGAATCTTATAAACAAAATTGAGAAAATGAAAAGGATTATAATGCTTTGGATTTTCACCCAAGTCCTTTTAGGGGCATAAACAGTCACAGAGCTTTCTCCTCTTGGAAATTAAACAAATTGGGACAGTCCCTGACTGTATAAATTTTACTTGATCCGTAAAAGGAGGCAACTTAATAAAGCTGAATTTTCTTTTCATGTTAACAAGTTTCATGCTTTTAAAAAAAAATACTAAGTAGAATTTACGGAGAATCCAACCAGTGCAGATTCTCATTAGACTTTGGTTCTTGCTGGGAGCACAAGAAGATTTAGAGATATTATACTGGGCACCAATAGACAGTTCTCAAAGTCCAAAAATCTAATGCTTATTGCAAGAACTCTACTTTTACCCTATTATGGTGATTGCTCTTCTGAATGTTGTCTTGATTATCATAAGCTCCAAATATACATTGTACATACTCTTCTTCCTCACTGTGTCCTACTTCAATACATTTTGTTCAGGATGCCAAAACGGTGGAACTTTCCTTAGCCTTCCCTTTCTGGTACAAACTTTCAAAACTTAAGTTCTATGAAAGAATGCACTGTAATAGGTATTACATGCACAATAACATATGTATCTGTTGGAGATAGTTATTTTAACAGTGGACACTGAGTTGACTTTCCTTCTGGTGGGGTGGGGAGGAGGGAGGAGGGAGGGTTTGCTGGGGGGAGGCGTGAGCAGTCTGCCCACCCCCCTCACCAAGTCAAATCCAGCCCATGATTGCTTGGGCCCCGACAACCCTTTATTCCCTTGCTTGAGTGGTCAATAGCGTCATATTTTCTAGCAGGTGTAACTGGATAGCAATCAGGAGTAGGAATCTTGACTGAATTTCTTTCTCTTCCCTGATTCCAAAATGTTGAATCTAATTGTGGAACCCCGTTAAGATCAGATAACTTGATCTTGAAGGATTGAATCTTCTGATTTCAAACTGCTCGGTATCACATTGGGCACTTCATGTGCCAACTGAGCTCATTGGATAATGCCTTTAACTGATAGCCAGCCCATTCAATTTTTTACATCACTATTAATTCCTGCTAGACACATTTTTTTTAAGAACTAGTGTTTGTCAATGAACCAGAGTTTTTTGAGAAAATTTTGGTCAATTACTCTGTATTTTGGCAATCTTGATGCAACACTACAGTTACAACTTATGCAGAATGCAGTTATGTTAATATTCTGAAGACTAGTTCATGTTTTGCGACTCACCTTATGTGCAAGATGGATGTGTTATAAAAATTTTTATGGCACTGTGTGCACTGGGTAATATATCGACACCTTCAGAAAAGTAACATTAAGACAGAGACGTACAGTATTTGATGAAACATAAATCACAACCTGCTTTTGGTTTTAGCACTTGGTTTTTGTGAACTCGTATAAGTCACATCAGAGTATAAGCTGCACTTGATATATTATGGACAGGTGACTTCAACTTACTGATAAAACAAATGTCAATCAAAAGCTTCAGTCACATATTTTGGGCTGTAATATTTATAAAGGTTTATCTTAATTTTTTTACTGTGGTAACATAAGTAAACTTAAAGCCTCTTTGTAGATTTGTAGACAATGTTATTTTTCTATTGTATTTCTCAATCTGGTGGTAGTCATAGCCAGTATAGATTTTTTTTGTCATTTTTCCTTTTCTTATTGTGTTGAGTATCAGTACCATATTGCATAAGGACATACAACATTTCAGCAACAGAAGAAGCCATTACGCCAGACTAAGCTGCTCTTTTGTAATGAATTAATTCCAATTTCTCAAAGTATTCCACAATCCTTTTTATCTCTAATAATGCACTTCATCGTCCCTCGCATCCAGTTGTACACCTCACTTGTATGGATTTCCCTGCAACTTAATCTATCTTTTGATAAAAAATTCCAATTTAATTCTATTCTTACTTTTAACTTCCCAATGTTTAACTTGTATACACGGCAATTTGAACTCTTCATCAATCTTCCCAGATCAACTTCAATAAGTCTCTTCATAATCTTGAAAATACCATTTTGGTTATCCAAGGGCACTTCTTTTCCAAAGAAAGCAGACCCAGTTTGATAAATGCTTTTGGCTTAACTTAGATTTCTGATACTGTGAATCATCCTGATTGTTCATCTCAAATAGCTTATTGGTAAAGATAAATACCACAAATCCATGACTAGAGGGTCACAAATTGCTGCCCACCATTGCCACGTATTACCAAGTATAAATCTGGACTTTGACATATTTCTTGAGGCCATTCTTTTTTTCCCCTATTTGCTTAAATTCTTTGTAAGGCACTGTCTCTGGAACAAGGTTCCATGTGCCCCTAATAGGAATTTAAAAAAATATATCTGAATAAGAAAGAAAGACTGACTTGCATTTTAAAGCACCTTTCATGACCTCAGAATGCCTCAAAGCATTTTAGAGCCAATTAATTACTTTTGAAGTGTAGTCCCTGTTGTAGTATAGGAAATGCGGCAGTTAGCTTGTGCACAGCAAGACCCAAAAACAGCAAAGAAATAATGAATAATTTGTTTTAGTGATGTTGGTTGAGGGATAATTATTGACTAGGATTTTGGGGAAACCTCTCCTACTCTTATTCAAATAATGCTATAGTATCTTTTAGTTTCAAACTAAACAACACAACTGCCACACCAGCTATCAAGTGTTGCTCAAAATATAAGATTTGTATTATTAAAATATTCATGCCAGACGGTCAAAGCTTCTATTCAGTTAAGCACCGTGTTGCCTATGTTTTAAGCACCTTTAATGTTGGTGGCTTGAATAAAGTGAACAGGGTGTTTTGGGGAAGGATCTAGAAAAGAAAAATAGAGGTTTTCCAGTTTGCATTGCTGGAGTTTGCATGTCTTCTACTGCTCAGTTACAATGGAACATCAAACAAAACTGGACTAACTAAAATCCACAATCTCTTCTCCCAGCTGAAAGAAGGTGCAAGGGACCAACTAACCTAGAAGGAAAGAAAAGAATAAATCTTTAAAAAAAACAGCTTTTCTGTTGGCTTAATTGGTCAATGCACCATTCAGTCTAAGCACTGAGTGGAATAGACAATGATAAGACTAGATTCAATCACCGATCTGTGTTCAGTTTGTTGATTTTATCCAACTTGGTAGTAGGAACATTAAAATGGAGTCAAAGCCCTAGACTTAGGGGAATAGGAATTTAGTCAGGTTTCCTATCACTACCAAATGTAAAAATCAGGCATTGAGGGTTTCTCTTAACCTAATTAGCTCTAAAATGGTTGAATTATACCAGGAATTATTTACAAAACAGCCAAAACAACAAATGTATTTCATGTAGCCTTGTCATGTTATGGATAAAATAACACAGCACAAAGTGGAAACTATTTAATCACCTAGGCCTAAATTTGTCCCTATAACCTTCAATCTCATCCTCTTCCAGATAATCATCCAACTTCTTTGGAAAGGAGATCAATGAATTAACACTATTTGGCCTACAAGAGAGTCAAGGGCTATGGTGCGCAGGCAGGAAAGTACAGTTAAGGCCACAATCAGAGCAGATGATCTTATTGAATGGCAGAGCAGGCTCAATGGGCTGAATGCACTACACCTGCTCCTATTTCTTATGATCTTATGATCCCTACTATCTCTGATAGAAGTCCGTTCTGCATTTGGATCATTCTGAGAACAAATTCCTATGACTCTCTAGCTCCATTAGTAGTTTGACTATCTTTAACCAATGTCTTTTACCCCTGAAACCACAGCTTAAGTAGCAAAATGACTTACATCTACATTAACCATTCATTTTCATTTTAAAGACTTGATTCAAGCCAACTCTCCATCCTCAATTCCTTCGATTTTAAATCCTCTGCTCATCGTTGTTGTTTTTTTGATGTATTGGGTTCCATGTGATATGAACATAAACCCAGAACTTTATTCTTTAACCATTTTTAAAAAGTGAACCAAACAAAGATGACTGCTACAAGTCACATGACTATAGGGCTGGCCCTTTGTTCTGG
Organism: Cetorhinus maximus; assembly: GCF_964194155.1. Taxonomy (NCBI): domain Eukaryota; kingdom Metazoa; phylum Chordata; class Chondrichthyes; order Lamniformes; family Cetorhinidae; genus Cetorhinus; species Cetorhinus maximus. The sequence continues at coordinate 63,388,650 of NC_135895.1, read as the reverse complement.
GAGCTACCACCATGAGTTACAAGAACCAAAGAATTATTTCCTCAGTTGGTGAAATCTCACACCTCATTGTATAGACCCCTTGTAATCATGAAATCAAGTGCCTCACACATCGAAACTGATTATACCTGCAGAGCTGCTAACTGACTCATTTCACACCTGCGACTGTCCAGGTTCATTTCAAAAGGGAACCGAAGGGATGTCATTTGCATCTGATAAGCTCACCTTGCCAGTGGGGTCAGTGGGTCTGCCTAGGCAATGGCTTCCCGATGCCAGACCCTCAATATAACTCTTTCAACAACTAACGACTGGGACATTATCAGTCCTGAAACCAAAGCCAGTTCCAGAAATTGGATAAACATCCCTTTTGGATGTCATTGTGGACATGACATGACTGGAGTGAACATTTTGAAATCTCTATATGCCTTTGAGGACTGAGAAATCCTGTTTTAACATCAACTGGAAAGACTCCAGCTGCTCGGCTGAGCAAGTAGTTGGTTACCATCTCTGAGCTCGTCCAAGCCTATCTCTGCTGGAAGATGTCCGACCATCACCTGCAGAACTGATCCAGTCTCTGTGTACCTACTTTATCTGCGGTATCCACACCAACTGCAAAGTGAACCCTACAAATCCTCTCTTTGGCAAACTGAACTCGAACTCCGGCGTGAAAGAATTCCTCATTGGACTCTGACTCTGGAAATCATGTGAACTAATATTCATTTCTGTGGTCTTTGTACTGTTAATATCTATAGTTGTAAAAATCCTTTTCTTATCCCCACCCCACCTTCCCCCCACTTTACTGTCTGTGTGTGTGTGTGTGTGTGTGAATGTGTGCTTAAGTGGGAAGTTGCTAACACTCCTCCTCCTGGGTTTTGAATGTGAAATAAACTAACCTTCTGAGTTAATCATAACATTTGTTTGCTGCAGGTTATTAGTAAATTGGATCACACAGACTGAGGGTTTTGGAAAACATGCCATGCTTACTTAAAAAATTTACTCAATACACCTCCTTCTTAAGGACAGGTGATGAGAAGAAATCAGTGCAGTTTGCCTATCTCTCCCCTGTCCATAATAAATGTAAGGGAGAAAATAATGGATCAGAGCTACTGTTGCAAATGATCCATGATGCAAAGTGATGATTAGAATCTTCCAGAAGAGGAAAACCTATTAAGGTCAAGAATATAAAACAAAAACAGAATTACCTGGAAAAACTCAGCAGGTCTGGCAGCATCGGCGGAGAAGAAAAGAGTTGACGTTTCGAGTCCTCACGACCCTTCAACAGAACTGAGTAATATTAGGAGAGGGGTGAAATATAAGCTGGTTTAAGGTGGGGGGGGGGGGGCGGGAGAGAGAGAGAAGTTGGGGGGTGGGGGGGTGGGGTGGTTGTAGGGACAAGCAAGCAGTGATAGGAGAAAATAATCAAAAGATGTCACAGACAAAGGAACAAAGAGGTGTTGAAGGTGGTGATATTATCTAAGAGAATGTGCTAATTAAGAATGGATGGCAGGACACTCAAGGTACAGCTCTAGTGGGGGTGGGGTGGAAAGACTGACAGGGCATTACAGGTATAGATTTAAAAATAATGGAAATAGGTGGGAAAAGAAAAATCTATATAAATTATTGGAAAAAACAAAAGGGAGAGGGAAGAAACGGAAAGGGGGTGGGGATGGAGGAGGGAGTTCAAGATCTAAAGTTGTTGAATTCAATATTCAGTCCAGAAGGCTGTAAAGTGCCTAGTTGGAAGATGAGGTGCTGTTCCTCCAGTTTGCGTTGGGCTTCATTGGAACAATGCAGCAAACCAAGGACAGACATGTGGGCAAGAGAGCAGGGTGGAGTGTTAAAATGGCAAGCGACAGGGAGGTTTGGGTCTTTCTTGCGGACAGACCGCAGGTGTTCTGCAAAGCGGTCACCCAGTTTATGTTTGGTCTCTCCAATGTAGAGGAGACCGCATTGGGAGCAACGAATGCGGTAGACTAAGTTAGGGGAAATGCAAGTGAAATGCTGCTTCACTTGAAAGGAGTGTTTGGGCCCTTGGACGGCGAGGAGAGAGGAAGTGAAGGAGCAGGTGTTGCATCTTCTGCGTGGGCATGGGGAGGTGCCATAGGTGGGGGTTGAGGAGTAGGGGGTGATGGAGGAGCCAGGGTGTCCCGGAGGGAACGATCCCTACGGAATGCCGCCAGAGGTGGTGAAGGGAAGGAACTCTTTCTCCGGTACATCGATGATTACTTCGGTGCTGCTTCATGCTCTCATCGGGACCTGGAAAAATTTATTAATTTTGCTTCCAATCTCCACCCCTCCATCATTTTCACATGGTCCATCTCTGACACTTCATTTCCCTTCCTTGACCTCTCTGTCTCAATTTCTGGTGATAGACTGTCCATCAATATCCATTACAAGCCTACCGACTCCCACAGCTACCTCGACTACAGCTCCTCACGCCCCTCTTCCTGTAAGGACTCCGTCCCATTCTCTCAGTTCCTTCGCCTCTGTCGCATCTGTTCTGATGATGCTACCTTCAAAAACAGTTCCCCTGACATGTCCTCCTTCTTCCTTAACCAAGGTTTTCCACCCACGGTCGTTGACAGGGCCCTCAACCGTGTCCGGCCTATCTTCCGCGCATCCGACCTCACGCCTTCTCCTCCCTCCCAGAAACATGATAGGGTCCCCCTTGTCCTCACTTATCACCCCACCAGCTTCCGCATTCAAAGGATCATCCTCCACCATTTCCGCCAACTCCAGCATGATGCCACCACCAAACACATCTTCCTTTCACCCCCTCTGGCGGCATTCCGTAGGGATCGTTCCCTCCGGGACACCCTGGTCCACTCCTCCATCACCCCCTACTCCTCAACACCCACCTATGGCACCTCCCCATGCCCACGCAGAAGATGCAACACCTGCCCCTTCACTTCCTCTCTCCTCACCGTCCAAGGGCCCAAACACTCCTTTCAAGTGAAGCAGCATTTCACTTGCATTTCCCCTAACTTAGTCTACTGCATTCGTTGCTCCCAATACGGTCTCCTCTACATTGGAGAGACCAAATGTAAACTGGGCAACCGCTTTGCAGAACACCTGTGGTCTGCCCGCAAGAAAGACCCAAACCTCCCTGTCGCTTGCCATTTTAACACTCCACCCTGTTCTCTTGCCCACATGTCTGTCCTTGGCTTGCTGCATTGTTCCAATGAAGCCCAACGCAAACTGGAGGAACAGCACCTCATCTTCCAACTAGGCACTTTACAGCTTTCTGGACTGAATATTGAATTCAACAACTTTAGATCTTGAACTCCCTCCTCTATCCCCACCCCCTTTCCGTTTCTTCCCCCTCCTTTTTGTTTTTTCCAATAATTTATATAGATTTTTCTTTTCCCACCTATTTCCATTATTTTTAAATCTATACCTGTAATGCCCTGTCAGTCTTTCCACCCCACCCCCACTAGAGCTGTACCTTGAGTGTCCTGCCATCCATTCTTAATTAGCACATTCTCTTAGATAATATCACCACCTTCAACACCTCTTTGTTCCTTTGTCTGTGACATCTTTTGATTATCTTCTTCTATCACTGTTTGCTTGTCCCTACAACACCACCCCCCCCCAACTTCTCTCCCCCCCCAACCTTAAACCAGCTTATATTTCACCCCTCTCCTAATATTACTCAGTTCTGTTGAAGGGTCATGAGGACTCGAAATGTCAACTCTTTTCTTCTCCGCCGATGCTGCCAGACCTGCTGAGTTTTTCCAGGTAATTCTGTTTTTGTTTTGGATTTCCAGCATCCGTAGTTTTTTGTTTTTATCTCTATTATTAAGGTCAAGAATATATTCATTTATGAAACATCAGCATTACCTGCCCACCTTATCACCACATTCTTCAATCCTTCTCCTTTCCAAGCACATTTAATTGTCTTTCAAACCCATTTAGACTGCAATAAAATCAGAAAATGCTGGAAAGACTCAGCAGGTCTGGCAGCATCTGTGGAGAGAGAAACAGAGTTAATGTTTCAGGTTGCTGACCTTTCAACAGAATGGCATTCCTTAATAACTTCACCTTTTGTTTCGAAAAGTTTTGCCTGACTTCCCTTCTTATCCCTAACTTCATAATTTTAATTTTGCTTGTCCTGCTTTCTACCCTTAAGTAGCACATTCCTTTAGATAATATCACCACCTTCAACACCTCTTTGTCCTTTTGTCTGTGACATCTTTTGGTTATCTCCACCTATCACTGGCCCTCTATCCAGCTCTACCTGTCCCACCCCCACCCCCCCCACCCCTTAAACCAGCTTATATTTCACCTCTCTTCTATTTTTACTTAGTTCTGTTGAAGGGTCATTCGGACTCGAAACGTTAACTGTGCTCCTCTCCGCAGATGCTGCCAGACCTGCTGAGTTTTTCCAGGTATTTTTGTTTTTGTTCATAATTTTACTCCCGTAATGGCTGAGACTGCGAACTCAGCAACATCAGAGGCGAATCCATCCTTAGCCCTCTGTTCCATGTACATTGATGTTTCCCCTGCTTTCACCTTTCCCATGCTTGGCTCTCATAATAGCTGTTATCATTATAACTGGACCCCCATCTATGTCGGACCTCTGGGGATGTGGAACATCAATGTCCTGGTGAAGGGCCTGTCCCTAAAATATTCTTTACAGGTACTGATGGAAAATGTGTACATTTTTAGCCTTTATTTCTGGCTGGGGGACAACTTTACAAACACCAGCTACCCTCTGGTAACTTGCTAAAGTCCCCATTGATCATATGTGAACGTGGATTATGGGGATGAAATTTGCCTCAGCCGGAGCGCAAAATGAACGTTAACAAAGCGGTAAATCAGCCGCCAGTTTACACTCCGCCCGATTCTCTTTCACATCGCCTCTATAAATTCTGGACGGCTATATGCCATTGAAGGCATCGCAGCACAATCCAATCCAATCCTCATTTACCACCCACATCCCTGCATTTTCCAACAGGAATAACGGGATCAGAAGCAAGAACGCTCGCTTATTTATTTTTTTTCACCCTCTGTAGTTCAGGGACACCGAGGTGAATTGTTACGAAGCTAACTGAGCACTGGCCAGGGGCATTGAATCTTAAACTTTTCCCGTTTATTTGATTCAATCCCATCCGAGGTAGCTCATTCACTAAAATAATCATTCAGAGGATGTACATCTTTTAACCTTAAATGGCTTCCAGTCTGGATCAAGCACGAGTGAGCAAAGTAGGCAGAATTTTGCTAAAGTATCCTTGATGTGCCTCTATACATTCAGAAATAAGGTGGTAGATAAATCTCCCGCCATTTCTTTACAGCATGTCATAAATGTCAATACAACAGCACTTGAAACTTTCCAAATGCAGTGATATGTGTCTAATTTTTTTTCACTACAATGTGGCTGAATTGCAGGCACAAGGTTACTTGACCCTCCCATACAACTAGTAATATTTTCTTCTCACAGCGAAATTCCCATGGGTCTGTAGAAAAGATTGCATTGGGAGTGCTTGTTTACACCCTCAAAGTCCAACAGTTCGACAGTCACATTACAGAATACAGAAATGCCTTCTCGAGATCAAAAGTCTAAAAGGCTTCTAAAAATGCCTTTAGCTTTTTAATCTCACTGTTGAGTTGTACAGGGAGGCGTGCCACGATCACTTAAAGATTAATGTGCTCTTGGGATGCACTGAAATGTACACGAATTCTCTTTTACTTTGTTTGGCTATGAGATTGAACCTTTGATAGATTCGCTGGTTTACATACGATTGGAGTAAAATTAAAGTGTAAGACCATGTTCGGTTTTTTCCAAACAGAGTTAACCATTATCTCGACGAACCTATAGCCTTTGCTACTGATTTAAGTACCAGTGCTAGAAAATGAAACAAATTGTTGTGATCTTTAGTTTAGAACACACAGGCTCAAGCTTCCTTTTCTTTCTTTTTGAAGCTGGTGAAAAGGCAAACAGTTGTAGAATATGATCGAAAATTACTTCAACTAACCAATGAATTACGTTAAAAATAGAGTTGAAATGAGGTTATACACCATGGTTGGTTAGATTAAGAAAAGATAGCATCAGCCAATCCAGGAGCCTGCTAGTCCGCAAGAACTGGCCATCTTTCTCTGTGTGTGTCAGTGAAAATAGACTGATGGATCACTTTGCTGTGTCAAAAGCTGCGACTAGTGACAATCAGGGAAATGATTGTGTCTGCCTCTACACATATTTGTAATTGATTGCCCAAACCCTAAGACTCTCTTTTGCTGTTGATATGATGGAACATTGTAGTACAATCACTCCAGATGAGGAGGAGCTGAGGCCATTTGTTATTTACTTGTGTGAGTTGCTCTTCTCTCACTCTTCTCGAATTGTGCCGCAAGAACGCGTTATGGTAATAGGAGGAAATGTGTGTACAGGAATCAATCAAAGAACGAGTCTTCGCAAGAGTTATGACGTTGCAAAGTCTGTTTGTAACTTTTGATTTATGGAAGGATCTCAATTTTATAAATTGAGAAAGATGCATGGTGGGAAACTTTAACCCCTTAACGCTAACTCAGCCCATTATCGCAAATCTTTTTGTGTAGCTTTAAGCATTTTCTGCGTGCGCTGCTTAAAACGCTAATTGCAGCCGAAGTTTACATTGGAACTGCGGTGCAATGTTGTTAAACAATAATAATTGATTCATAGCTAGTTATCATTCATGAATAATTAACATTTAAAAAATCATTCCAGAAAAAAAATGACCATCGCTTAAATGCGAAGTTGCCTCCACTAAGGAGGATGCAAATGGATGGGGGTGGGGAAGAGGTGGAGGGGTGGGGGTTGACATCTCCCCACCAGGGGACATTTTAACCAGGGTTTTTTTCTGTAAGCATACCGAAATTCCTGTGCAATCTGGGAGCCTGAGTATGGTAATCTAAACCAATGCTCCTTAAATCGGTGAAATAAAAGCTGTTTGGTTTCCATTGGACTGAAGTGGAACCAGTTTCCTCCTCCTCCCAGCGTGCACATAGAGTGATATATTACATGTGGCAAGAACAACTTTTAAGATATAGTTGTAAAATGCAAGCTACATCTTTTATTCAGAAAGGTTGTCAATGATTTCTGACAGCATTGAAACAACTCAGATTCCAGCTGGAATCCCCTGCCAGTTTATATATCAGGACTGAGGCTGCTTTTAGTTGGAATTAGTATCTACAAAGACCAAGATGTGGTCAATGGTCTTTTTGTGAAAATGAATGAATGGCTCAGTTCATTCTCATTCAAAAATTAAAAAGAGAAATTGTACATCCCAAATGCACGATATTTTAAAAATAATTACAGAAAGGGCAGAAACAAAAGTATCATCTAAATAAAGCAAAATCATCTGAGTTGCATTTCAGAAATAGCATGGAGAGATTATGGCTACAGGGTAAATACTGATGTTTCTCTGGTAACATCAATGTAAAACATTCCAATTGCATAATGTTCAAAATCCACTGAATAACCAGACAAGAATCAGATAATATGAAAGGAAGAATTGCTCTTTCAGCTATTTCAGATTTTTCATTACAGCACTGAGCCATTTAGGTCAGGAAGATTCAATGTTCAATGCCTTAACTGTATTGAATCAGCTAACCCTAGCAAGGACAACATGTAGAGAGAAGAGGGCTGTCCAACAGAGATCAGTACCTCTGTGCCACAGAAGATGGAAATTTCAACCAGTGTTCTTGCTCCTGATTGGTGTCCTTTGAGTATTGCTGTAAAGTGTGCTTGCATGGTTATTGAATGTGGACTGCAATGGGTTCAGCCATGATGCGCCCAAAGGTGAATAGTTTGTCCACATTAAATTGTGAAGAATGGCTATTTGGACAAGACACTCTATGATGGACAGTGCCCATAGAATGCTGCAGCATCTTCAGTGAAAAGTTAGCATCTTACACGTTACCACTTGCTTACTGTATGTATATTTGGAGAGATGAACCTTTTGATCTATTTTGAGTTTTGCCAATTTTATTTAACATTTTCTGTTTTATTATCAAATGCAGATGGTTGGCATATATGAGACAGTCAGAGGCATCTATATAAAAATTGCCTTGATGAACCTTATGGCTTTTCCTGTTTCTAACATTGCTACATTCTAAATGCAACATTTGCATGCTCAGGTTAATACCAGGTATATGAAACTGTTGTGATAAAAATGGCAGAAATTAGATTTCATGTTTGTTTTCTTTTGCTGGAAAACCTAGAGAAAGGTCCAACATGCAGGGACCCGCCTAGAATAAAAAAGGTAGGGACAACATGAAATAAACCAAGAAGTAGCAGTTAATGATGTTAAACTTGAATTTTAAAATTCTATGGAATGCAAGGAAAAAGAAGTTTCATTTTGGAATTCTTAGAAAAGAATCAGCTAGACTAAGGCAGAATGATGAGTATTAATTTTAATACAGCAGGATATGGGTAGAAGGAAAAGCATGTAGGGCAGTTGATGTAGAGGAAAATTGAGGAGTTTAGGAGAGGAAAATTCAGAAGAGCAATGTGCATAGTTATAAGGAAAAATAGAGAAAGACAAGACTGTTGCAGTGGGAAATAGAGAGAGGTTGGATGTTAGACCCTAAAGAAGAATCACCATCAGACACAAGCTTCCTCCTGAATACAGCAAACTGAGTCATTCTGGAGAGCTGCAAATCAGATGGATGAAACCAAACCATTACCCCAGAGAGGAAAGCAGATTGGACTGCATTCCTAAAGTGTCGTGTCAGCAGCCCTGGGAACTTCAGAAGATATTAGGTCTGTAAATCCATGGTGCAAATTGTTTGTGGGATCTTCATTAAGCTCCTTATAATATTGTCATTTGCAATCAGCTCAGTAGGAAAACAGAGCACTGAAAGGGGAGGAAAATCGTTTGATCCACTGAACCACCCTGGGTCTGAATATGCAGATAAGGTCAGCGGTCAGGTTACAGGTGAGATTTTGGGTCAGAACACAGGACCAGAGAGACAGAACCTTTTTTATATATCTGCAAATGACCTGATGAAACAAAGCTCTCAAGAGGAACATTTTTTATATATAAAGTCAGCTGCTTTCTTTGCAGAATGCTACCTTGGCCTGTAGATCCTGCTGACAGTACTAATAACCATGCCTCTAGGTCAGAGACTGGGCACCTGGCTTGATGGCAATTGATATATTAGAGGAAACATTTTGAGCAAACATCCTTTGCTAGCAGCCAATATTTTAACTAACTAAATATATATATATAAAATTATTTTTCACTTTTTTAATATATTACAAAGAGAAACATCCAACAGTACAAATATAAAAACAAAAACAAAAATTGCTGGAAAAACTCAGCAGGTCTGACAGCATCTGTGGAGAGAAAGACAGAGTTATGTTTCAAGTCCATATGACTCTTCTTCAGAACTAAAGAGAAGTAGAAATGTGGTGAAATATATACTGCTTAAGGGGGGTGGGACAGGTGAAACTAGATAGAAGGCCGGTGATAGGTAGAGGCAAAGGAGAGATTGCAAAAGATGTCATAAACAAAAGGTCGAAGGGGTGTTGATGGTGGTGATACTGGAGGTGCTAATGGTGACATTAAGGGTAGAAAGCACCCCCCCTGTTGGCATTCCATAGGGATCGTTCCCTCTGGGACATCCTGGTCCACTCCTCCATCACCCCCTACACCTCAACTCCCTCCCCTGACACCTTCCCATACAATTGCAGAAGGTGCAACACCTGCCCCTTTACTTCCACCCGCCTCACTGTCCAAGGGCCCAAACACTCCTTTCAAGTGAACCAGTGCTTCACTTGTATTTCCCTCAATTTGGTCTACTGCTTTCGCTGCTCCCAATGCGGTCTCCTCTACATTGGAGAGACCAAACGCAGACTGGGTGACTGCTTTGCGGAACACCTTCGGTCTGTCTGTAAGCATAACCCAGACCTTCCTGTCACTTGCCATTTCAACACACCATCCTGCTCTCGTGCCCACATGTCCGTCCTTGGCCTGCTGCAATGTTCCAGTGTAGCTCAACGCAAACTGGAGGAACAGCACCTCATCTCCCGATTAGGCTCTTTACAGCCTTCTGGACTTAACATTGAGTTCAACAACTTCAGATCATGAACTCTCTCCTCCATCCTCATCCCTTTTTGATCCCTTTTTTCAATATTTATTTTTTAATTTTTATATATTTTTTTTTCCCACCTCTTCCTAGTATTATTTTAAAAATTTATTTCCATTCATTGTTTTATCCCCACCTTTTAGCCTATTTCGATCTTTTTTCCACATTGTCCCCTCCCCCCACCTCACCCCCACTAGGGCCATCTGTCACTTGCTCATCCTGCTTTCTACTCTTAATGTCACCATTAGCACCTCCTTTAGCCAGTATCACCACTGTCAACTCCCCCTCGACCTTTTGTTTATGACATCTTTTGCAATCTCTCCTTTGCCTCCACCTATCATTGGCCTTCTATCCAGCTTTACCTGGCCCATCCCCCTTAAACAGTATAAATTTCACCACATTTCTACTTCTCTTTAGTTCTGAAGAAGGGTCATATGGAGTCGAAACGTTAATTCTGTCTTTCTCTCCACAGATAAAGTCAGTTTTCCCAGCAAGTTTTGTTTTTGCTTCAGATTTCCAGCATCCGCAGTATTTTGCTTTTATCTTAGTACAAATATAAGGTTTGACAATTAGATGTATTTCTAAAGAGAAAAAATTGATTGAGGGACATGGTATGAAGATGAGTTGATGGTGTCAATTTATTAAGACTTAAAGGCTCTTTCCTGTTCCTAACATTTCTTTGTGTTCTTGTGAAGTCCAGCCCAACCTGTAAGCAAATTGTAGACAAATGTTCCAATATAGTTCCATCTATTCCACTTATTCCTCCTTTCATGTAACCCAATAAATGGAAAAAAAGAAAACAAAGGTGCTTGGTGTTCTGCAGAATAGTTTGCCTACAGCCCCTGGCAGGAAAAGGAGAATTCAGTCCGAAACTGGTAAACAAGTTGAAGCTTCCTCCCCCAGTGAAGAATCTCATTGACAGTGCACTCAGTCTATGGTGACTATATTTGCATAAAACGGACCAACTTAGTGCAGTTACTTGATCTCACTCATGATGACTTGCATAAAAATGTGACAAGTTTTCTTTGATAGAATGAGTGGATATGTTGTGCCAGTCAAGATAATGCCAGGCAGTAATGTTATAAGTGAAGAAAATTTGGTGCAGGACATAATGCAGGTGGTAGAGTTCTGGATGAGGGAATGAGGCAGCTGCACAACTACACACCATTTCTGTTACACTGCACAAGAGACATGAGACAAATCTTTGCAGCACAGTGAATTGTGTCATTGTAACTGAGGGTTTGGCAAATCTTTTTGCTTGTTTGGCAGTTGATACTGAATTGTTCTGCCAGAAATGCAGAATTAGATTGCACTAAAATATAATAGATATTTCAAACAAAATATAAATCTCTTTATTTTCATGCAATTAGTTTTTGTAAAACATCTTATTGTTAAAAATGTTTTATCTCCTTAGCATATCATTTTCAGAAATATTTTTGTCTGTAATATATTAACAATGGATAACTAACAATTTATCCTGTCTGTGTATATAATGAATGAAATAACTTTGTTAAAGCAGCTGTATAAAAACAATAAAATAAAACATAGAAAATAATTATTAGAAAAAGATTTGTGTTTGTCAAGAGACATCAAGAAATGTGTGTGCTGAGGAATGGGACATTCCTAATTTAGCAACCACTTACATGTCAGGACAGTGCACATTAGATAGAGGATGAAGCTGCTTCTATATGTCCCACCTAGCGCTCCTCCTAGCTTAGGCGTAGCACAGCTTTGATGTACAGTAAAGCTCTATCCCAGCAATATCACTTAACCCCAGTCTCAGAAGACTGTCAGATAAGCACCATGCACTGGGATTGTCAACTTTCCCCCAATACAAAACCATATTGCTGGAATATTAAGGTATATTGTTGGGACAGAGTTAAGAGTGGTTAGTCAAGAGTAAATAATAAAAAAAGGAGTGGAGAGAAAGAAAGGATGGATGGGGCGAGCAAAGAAAATGAGAGCAGAAGGTAGGAGTTTTATTTTTATTTAAATTAGTTTTTGAAAGTCTTATTCTAATTGCCAGAGATTAATGGTAAACCAAAAATAACTACTGCTATTTGTATAGCTTTATTATGTAATCAATGCCGCATTGAGAATTCTTCCAGCACAGGGGATCAAGAAAAATACTCCCTGCCCCGCACAATTCCTCCCACTCATTAAAATACAATTCTGTAATAAAACGCCCAAGGATTAAATATCTAACCTTGTGAAGAGCTGCAAAAACTTCTGGAAGTTCTTCCATCTTGGTCTTCCCACAATGCTATGGTGCCCTCTACTCTTCCCACTATTCCCGCAGATTTGTTTGAACGTTCCTGTGGATGAGACCATATGGGGGCAGGTGTGACCTGTCGTATAAATAATGCTCCCCCCATCCCTATGCTCAAGCCTGTGTGCATTGCAATTAACGCAACTGGTAATCAATGCTGGTTAACTTTATGGGGAGCTGTGTTTACAAGTCTCTATCAGAACATTTGGCCAGGACTCATAGGCGTGGGCCCCATAGGTCCATGTTGCATGCAGTCCTGTATGTCATATCATGATCTGTTTCGATGGGTAGAAAACAGAAACATGGACAGCATAGCGAAATTGAAATTCCCTTTCCCAGTCACAGTGGGCAGAAGTTTTACAGAGGTGAATGATGGGTTGTGATATGAGAAAGTGGTGTTATTGCAATTATTAAAACGTAATTATAATTCAGAAAATGGGTCCAATAGGTTATTACATCAAATTTTACTGTGCTTGCCTTACTGAAGATATACTAAATTCCAGTTATGGTTCTGGAATCCAGTCCCTAAACCTTTCCACTTCTCATGCCTCCTTTAAGATGCTCCCTACCTAACTCTTTGACCAAACTTTTGACCATCAATATCTCCTTTAGTTCAGTTTCAATTTTTTGTCTAATTAAGGCCTTATGAAGTGCTTTGGGACATTTCATTACATTAAGGATGCTATATAAAACACCATCTGGCATACTTGAAATCTCAGGACCCAAAAGTTGAGATAATGGCAGTGCTATGATTGGCATCACAGTACAATCGCCCTACTTCCCTAGTGTACTCAGTCCCAAAATTCACATTGTATCTTCACCATGGGCTGGGAATTTCCTTGGCACTGCTCCCACTGTAACTTTGCTCAGTGTGCGGCAGTGACACAGTTTACATGAGTATACAGTGGTTTCCACCACCGTCTGATGGTGTTACAGCCATAGAGCAGGGGCAGGTCTGAGGAAACTCTAGGCTGATGTATTTGCCTCTTTGTGGTACACAGTTTAATGCTGCTAATGTCATTAACATTCAGATGTTCATTTGAACTTTGTTTATTGATGGGATTTAAAAATAACAGATTCAACAGAATGTAACAATGCTGCAATACAGATAGGTATCAGTAGCATCAGAAGCTAGGATTCCTGTGACAAGTAACTCACCTCCTGACTCCCCAAAGCCTGTCCACCGTCTACAAGGCACAAGCCAGGAGTGTGATGGAATACTCCCCACTTGCCTGGGTGAGTACAGCTCCCACACTCAAGAAGCTTGACACTGTCTGGGACAAAGCAGCCCACTTGATTGGCACCACATCCAGAAACATTCACTCTCTCCACCACCGATGCACAGTGGCAGCAGTGTGTACCATTTACAAGATGCACTGCAGGAATTCACCAAGGCTCCTTTGACAGCACTTTCCAAACCCACGACTACTATCATCTAGACGGGCAAGGGCAGTAGATAGATGGGAATATCACCAACTGGAAGTTCCCCTCCAAGTCACTCACCATCCTGATTTGGAAATATATCACTGTTCCTTCACTATCGCTGAGTCAAAATCCTGGAACTCCCTCCCTAACAGCACTGTGAGTGTGCCCACACCACATGGACTGCTGCAGTTCAAGAAGGCAGCTCACCACCAGCTTCTCAAGGGCAACTAGGGATGGGCAATAAATGCTGGCCCAGCCAGCGAAGCCCACATCCGGTGAATGAATTTTATAAAAATCATGAATTTAAATGTAGATGTACATTGAAAGGGTTTCTTCATTTTCAGTTTCCTCCTCTCTTCACCTGAAAGTGCTTACTGGTGCAAAGGTATTACTTCCCAGACCACAATAACTGATACCTCTTCATCAGCCCCATCAAAGGTTGATGAAGTGGGGGGCTTCATATGTGGATTTTCCAAAGTAAAAACAGAAAATGCTGGAAATACACAGCATCAAAAAAAAAGTAAGATCGTGTTTTGGGTGTGGCTTTCATCAGAACTCAGGTTAAATGGCTCATCATCACTTAGACTGCTGCTCAGCACAACAGGATTCGACTGAACAAAGCAGAAAAAAGTGAATCTATTTATCGATTGCCACTGACTTTTTGAAATGCTTCTGATCAATGGAACAAAAAAAGTGGAAATCGCCTTTGCTTCCATGTAATGTTTTACTCTGATGACACAGGGAGCTATAAAAATGATCTCTCACAGGAGATCCAGATGTATGAACAACTACTTTGTAACTTCTTTCTTTCTATTATAGCACTTTCTTCTTTAATATCTTAGGCTTCTGAGAGTAATCACTGCTTGGCTCCTCCTTGTATTTTAATCACCTTTGGTAATCCTTCATCACCTGTACTACATCATACAATTGGAGCATTAAACATCAGCTTAGTGCAGGGTCCCACTTCTGTGAAATGTGGATAATGGGGAGAGATACACAGACAAAACATATGAACTTACTGTTGCTGTGTAAGGCATTGATCAGATGCCATCTGGAATTACCATGTGCAGTCCTGATCACCGAACCATAGCAAGGACATTATTGCTCTTGTGAGTGCTTGGGGTGAGCAACCAATATGATGACAGGAACTGAACCTACGAGAAAAGGTAACAGAATTTGAGTTTGTTCCATTTTGGAAAAGAGGGGACTTCAAGACTGGCAATGAAATTTTCAAGAATTTAAAGAGTACTTGATCTAAATAAATTATACAAGGTTTCCGGCATTGGGGGACACAACTGACAAATTTGGGTAGTTTGGGATAAGAAGGCAACTCAGGGAGAATGTATTTTTTTACAAGTGCAGTAACTTACCAGGGAAATCCATGAAGGGGACACTATAGTTGGACTTAAAATGAATTAGCTGTGTTTTTGAAGGAACAAAGATTTGAGGGATATAGTGAGAAGATGGGCAGGTGGGGTCGTGTTAATGTTGAAAAGGCTTGTTGTTGTAATGGCCTTTTCCAAATCCTTCAAACAATCTGTTTAAACTAATGTCCTCTCTCAGGCTGACACTAGGCCTGTTTCCCTGAAATACCTTCATTCAGTGGCAGCACTGGTGCAGAAAAACAGCTGGGCTAGATGGAGGTGCCACAGACTACAGCTAGGCACAAGGTCCTCGATGACACTCACTACGGACATTTGAAGCGGCCTTATTGGAAGCCCAGCTGCCTTCTATCTCCCAAAATGAAGCCAATCAGGGAGAACCTTGTGGGAGCAATAGAGTAGATAGAAAAGCATTTAGGACAGATGTGAATGGATTGCACCAAGGCGAACTGCAGTTAACGGTAAGATAGACTCTTTTCCAAGATTCATGTTGCTCAGAGCTTGCTTGGTGGATATTTGATGACCATGTATTTTTTTTCAGAAAGTTCATGCTTGTATTTGTGGCAGTCCTAAGGAGGATAGAAGGACTGGGACTGATATTGGGAGGGACAGCCGAGTGCAGGATAAAAAGCTTTCAGCTGATGCACTCCTCAATGAACTATGGATGAAGACTCCTTATATCTAGCAGCTCAACTGTGCCTTACTCTTCCTGATCATCCTCAGTGTCTGACTACTACTCATGCTCCTCTGCCTCTGTGTCTCTTTCTGTAGCTGAATTACCAAATTACTTTCAATACAATTACTATCAATTTCAGGAGGCAAAAACCCAAGAAAGCTCAAAAGCAGAACACAAGAAGGTCAAATAAATTATCCAGGGATTTACCTGAGAGCAGCTGATTACCCTTATAAATGTTGCTAGCAGTGATCCTATAATGCTGTACCATAAATGAGCTTGCACAAGACGGGACAAATCAGTTCTGTATTCAAGATATAGAGCACTCATCGTTAAGCATTCCTCTTCCTTCAGGTACCATGCCCTAAGAGAACCATGGACTTCCATTGGATTGGTCCATGATTATGCTTGACAAAGTACTGCAGTGGTTTGGCATTGCCTTTTGGAGTACCAATGACCAGGAAACTCTCCCACTCTTACTGCCTGCCACCAGGCGTATTGGAAGGATTTACAGACTGATAATCAACTTATTTAGCCACAGTATGAATACACTTTCCATGGCCATCAAGTACTGAACTAGGACTTGAAACCAGAGGTAGGGATGCTACCACTGCACGACAAGATCTCCCTATCATAAAGCATTCTTTCAGCTAATCAAGAAGAAAACAAAGCTCACTAGGCACAATAGGAATGCAAATGTTCAAATGATAAAACTTAATCCTCCCATCCTCTCTTATAACTGCCTTTGATTTCTGTGACTGTTTTAGAGTTGCTGCCTGGACTGCTGAAAAAGAGTTTTGGGTTCTAAAAGAGCACTCGACCCTAAAGAGCAACTTAAATAGACACCCATCGATTTTAGATAGACCCACTGGACAATAAGAAGGCCTGATTCAAAATGATGATTGGTGATGAATTCTGTGTGCAAAATAGGTATGCGAGATTGGGACGTCACTTTTGCTGCATTAGTGTCAATTTTTCAGAGGTAAAATGCATGTTCCCAACTTGAAAGTTATCTTGCTGTCCAGAGTCATACAGGTGAGAGAAAAAAGACCAAAAATTGGAGGGAGGGGAACAAAAAAATAAAAACTGTTCTTTGTTCTGGAAGCTAATACTCAGAGTCCTAAGATTGAAATTAAACTCATCCAACATTCCACTCTCATTTCCTATTAAAGCGAGTTTTATCAGTCTGAGCATGATCATTGAGAGAGAGAAAGGCAAAGAAAAGCAACGTATAGACTGGTGTAATTCTTAGATTAATTTTCCTGATCACATCCATTGTGCCCTCCTAACTGAGGAAAAATAAAGGAACTGGAAAAGAGATAAAGGGGAGAATTACACACAAAAATTGCTTATATCATTTTTAAACTAATTTCAGGAATTCAATTCTGGAACATTATGATATCTCTCTTCAAAGGGCCACCACATTCACAAAAAAGTATGAAAAAAGCATTGGACAAACCATTATTTAGGATATTGTGACAGAACAAAATAAATTAAAACCTATCACATCATTTGCACAAATTGAAAATGATGCACCAAAAAATAGGTTTGCCAAAACACATTTTTACATATCTGAGCCTCTTTAAAATATTTGAAGTCAGTCATCACTTTAATTTGTATTCAATAATCACCTGCAATGTAAACCAATAGAAACAGCTATCTCTGTTGCCACAGCCTGTTTCTCAGGAGCTGCTATGTATAGATGTGTCACTACTTGACATATATCAGATATGTCCAAGTTATTCCATATTCCACCAATATGAGAAAAAAGGGCAAAGGAGATGGAGGGTACAGATCCTTTTAGATATACCCTCTGACACTATCAGTATCAATTGTCTTTTGCTCGCACTAGTCATCACCTCAATTATCTGGTGTCCAGCCTACCTGATAGGTTTTTACCAAACATATCTCATCTGTTGATGGGCACTGAATAATGACAACTAGAGAAAGATGGGCAGCATACAAAAGAGTTGGAGCAATAATGACACAAAACAAGATGAGAAGGACTGAAAGATGAAAGAAACCACCTTGAAAAATTGAATCATTTAAAGCTGCTCTTGCATCCTGAGAGGTCTGATCTTTGGTTTTTTTTTCACAGCAAATAGTTTAAATATAAATATACATTCAGCAATTTGCTTTCTTGTCTAATTTATAGATTCTGTAGCCTAGAAATTCGGTGGTGCGCATCCACTTTTCAGACGCAAAACAAAGCATCCAAAATGGTGGACAGGTCACACATACTCGGTATGTGCCGGAAGTCCACCACCCGCCATACTGGCAAAGGCAAAAATAGAGACCACAAGAACCCTCACCAGAAATAGACGTGGGACCTCAAAATTCCGTTCCATAGCACCCCCTTTTCAAACTATAAATGTTATTTTGCCTTCAAAATAGTGTCAGCGGCACACACGCGCACTGCTGGTGCTAGCCATGTGGGGGACCATATTTGATGATGGCATTAGTGTGCGCACAGGGAATATCTGTCAGATTTTCTGTCAGATTAGGCAGATCATGATGTCAATCATTGCTGCCATTTTGGAGCTCACACTCCATCCAACACTGTCGTTTAAACACCCTGAGCCTAACGTGCATTTAGCAGCAGGAAGGATACCCCATTAGTGCTATTTAAAGTGATTAGCAGCCACTTTCAGGTTAGTTTTTTATTCATTCACAGGATGCAGGCTTTGCTGGCTGGGCCAGCATTTATTGCCCATCCCTAGTTGCCCTTGAGAAGGTGGTGGTGAGCTGCCTTCTTGAACTGCAGCAGTCCATGTGGTGTAGGTACACCCACAGTGCTGTTAGGGAGGGAGTTCCAGGATTTTGACCCAGCGACAGTGAAGGAACGGCAATATATTTCCAAGTCAGGATGGTGAGCGGCTTGGAGGAGAACTTCCAGATGGTGGTGTTCCCATCTATCTGCTGACCTTGTCCTTCTTGATGGTAGTGGTCCTGGCTTTCTAAGGAGCTTGGTGAATTCCTGCAGTGCATCTTGTAGATGGTACACACTGCTGCCACTGTGCACTGGTGGTGGAATGAGTGAATGTTTAAGGTGGTGGATGGAGTGCCAATCAAATGGGCTCCTTTGTCCTGGGTGGTGTCAAGCTTCTTGAGTTGCTGATTGAGATCTACTGCCTCTTGCTGCAATTGTAGAAGTGTTTGGTGGTTTCCAGCATTGTTTAATGTCACAGAAATCTTTTGGCAGTGGTTTGGTACATGTTGAAAGATTTTGTACTGAATTCAAGGATTCTGCACAAAAAACCTGCTCCCAGACATGGGTAATGTGGTATGCATCCGCCTTGTATTACGTATTACAGAGTGAATGAGCAGAGCCAACACAGAGCAGGATGAACTGCTGGAAGAGGGAGGAGGAACAGCGGGGAAGAGCTGTAGGTAGGAGGGCACATCTACCAGGTTGTCCAGGGAGCAATTCTCTTTTTTAATTTGTTCATGGAATGTAGTGGCACTGGCAAGGCCAGCATTTATTGCCCATCCCTAATTATCATTGAGAAAGTGGTGGTGAACCTCTTTCTTGAACTGCTGCAGTCTGTGTGGTGTATACCCATAGTGCTGTCATGGAAAAGTTCCAGATTTTTGACCCAGTGACAGTAAAGGAATAGCAATTTAGTTCCAAGTCAGAATGGTGTGTGTCTAGAAGGGGAGCTAGAAGGTGGTGGTATTCCCCTGTGCCTGCTGCACTTGTCCATCTAAGTGGTGAAGATCATGGGTATGAAAGGTGCTTTCTAAGGAGCCTTGGTGAGTTGCTGCATTACATCATGTAGAGATACACGCTGCTGTCACTGTGCACTGATGGTGGAAGGAGTAAGTGTTTAAAGTTGTGGATGGAGTGCCAGTCAAATGGACTCCTTTGACCTGGGTGGCATCAAGCTTCTTGAGTCAGGAGGTGAGTTACTCAACACAGAATTCCCACCACCTTACCTGCAAGGTATTCATATGGCCGGTCCAATTTGGTTTCTGGTCAATGGTAACCCCCAGAATGTTCACTATGAGGAATTCAGCAATGGCAATGCTGTTGAATGTCAAAGGGAGGTGTTTGGATTCCCTGAGATAGTCATTGCCTGACTTTTGTGTGGAATGGATATTGTTTGCCACTTATCAGTCCAGTCCTGAATGTTGTCCATGTGGACAGGGTCTGCTTCAGTATCTGAGGAGCTACAAATGGTACTGAACACTGTACAATCATCAATGAATATCTTCACTTCTGATCTTATGATGGAGGGAAGGTCTTTCGTGAAGCAGCTGAAGATGGTTGGGCTTAGGACACTATCCTGAGGATCTCCTGCTGCAATGTCCTGGGGCTGTGATGATTGCCCTCCAACAACCACAACCACCTCCCTTTGTGCTAGGTGGAGAGTTTTCTTCCTGAGTCCCATTGACTTTGATTTTACTAGGGGTCCTTGATGCCACACTTGGTGAAATGCTGCTTTGATGTCAAAGGCAGTTACTCTCACCTCACCTCCAGAGGCAAGTGTGGCATCAAGGAACATTAGTAAAATCTCTTTCCCTGTTTGGCCAGGGCTGTAATGAGGTTTGGAGTTGAATGGCCCTGGCAGAACCCAAACTGAGCAATGGGACCAGGTTATTGTTGAGAAGGTGCTGCTTGATAGCACTGTCAATCACACCTCCATCGCTTTGCTGATTATTGAGGGTAGACTGTTAAGTCAGTAAGTGGCTAGATTGGATGTGTTCTGCTTTTTGGGGACAGAACATACATGGGCAGTTTTCAACACTGTCAGGTATATGCCAGTGTTTTAGCTGTACTGGAACAGCTTGACTAAGGGTGCAGCTAATTCTGAGGCAGGGGTCTTTCGCACTACACCCGAAATGTTGTCAGGCCTCACAATTTTCTCTGTATTCACATGGAGTGAATCAAATTAGCTGAAGACTGACATCTATGATGCTGGGGACCTCAGGAGGAGGCCAAGATGGACCATTTACTCTGCACCTGGCTGAAGATTATTGCAAATGCTTCAACCTTGTACTTTGCACTTACATGCTGAGTTCCCACATCATTGAGGATGGGGATATTTGTGGAGCCTCCTACGTTTAGTTGTTCATATGTCCACCACCATTCACAACTGGATGTGCCAGGATTGTAGAGGTTAGATCTGATCCTTTGGTTGTAGGATCACTTGTGTCTGTCTGTAACATGCAGCTTCTGTTTTATGGCAAGTAGCCCTGTGTTGCAGCTTCACCAGCTTGACACCTCATTTTTAGGTATGCCTGGTTCTGGTCCTGGCATGCTTTCCTACACTCTTCATTGAACTAGAATTGGTCCCCTTGCTCTATGGTAATAGTATAGTGAGGGATATGCCGGACTGTGAGGTTACAGATTGTGGTTGAGCACAGATGTACTGCTTCTGATGGCCCAGAGTACCTCATGGATGCCCAGTTTTGAGCTGCTCTGTTCTGAATCAGCCTCACTTAGCATGGTTGTAGTGCCATGCAACATGATAGAGGGTGCCATCAGTGTAAAGATGGGAGTTAGTCTCCACAAGGACTATGTAGTGGTCACTCCTACCAATGCTGCCAAAGAGAGATGCATCTGCAACAGATAGATTGGTGAGGACGATGTCAAGAAGGCTTTTCCCTATTGTTGACTCCCCTACTGCAGGCCCAGTCTGGCAGATATGTCCTTGAGGACTTGGTCAGCTCAGTCAGTGGTGGTGCTACGAGTCACTCTTGGTGATAAACATTGAAGTCCTACACCCATTCTGTGCTCTTGCTACCCTCAATGGTTCTTCCAACTGTTCAATATGGAGGAGTACTGAATCATCAACTAAGGCAGAGAAGTAGGTAGTAATCGTGAGACTTCATGGCATCCGGGGTCGGTTTTAAGAACACTTAGGCCACTTCCTCTTATACCACTGTGCTGGTGGGACAGATATTATCCTGGGATGGAGGAGAGAGAAATTGAACAAATATTTTGTGTTCATCTTCACAGTAGAAGACATAAATTACATACCAGAAATAGGGGATAACCATGGGACCAATCAGAGTGAGGAACATAAGGTAATGAATATTAGCAGAGAAAACGTATTAGAAAAACTTAAGGGACAAAAAGCCAACAAATTCCCAGGACCTGATGGCTACATCCTAGGGTTCTGAAAGATGTAGCTGCAGAGATAATGGATGCATTGGTTATGAATTTCCAAAATTCCGTAGATTCTAGGACGCCCCCAGTGGATTGGAAAATAGCAATTATAACACTGCTATTCAAGAAAGGAGGGAGACAGAAAACAGGGAGCTACAATCCAATTAGCCTGACATCAGTCATCAGGAAGATGCTGGGATCTATTGTTAAAGAAGCCTTAACAATGCACTTAGAAAATCATAGTATGAATAGACAAAGTCAACATGGTTTTACAAAAGAGAAATCATGTTTGACAAATTTATGAGTGTCTTTTGAGGATGTAACTAGGAGGGTAGATAAAGGGAAGTCAGTAGATGTAATGTACTTGGATTTCCAAAGGGCATATGATTAAGTGCCACACAAAAGATTAATATGCAAAATAAGGGCTCTTCGAGTTGGGAGTAATATATAAGCATGGATAGAGGATTAGTTAATGGACAGGGAACAGAGAGTAGGAATGAATGGGGCATTTCAAGTTGGCAGGCTGTAACTAGTGGAATGCTGCAAGAATCAGTGCTGGGGCCT
The DNA here is from genome assembly GCF_964194155.1 of Cetorhinus maximus. Lineage (NCBI taxonomy): Eukaryota > Metazoa > Chordata > Chondrichthyes > Lamniformes > Cetorhinidae > Cetorhinus > Cetorhinus maximus. The sequence goes on along the minus strand of NC_135895.1, from coordinate 63,366,160 downwards.
CGTAACAATCCATATTTATGATTTGGGCGAAGAAACTGAGATGCAAAACTAGGTGGAAACTAAGCTGTGAGGAAGACACAAAGAATCTTCAAAGGCACATAGACTAAATAATTGGGCAACAAGGTGGTGGATGAAATATAATGTGAGGAAGAGTAAGGTTACTTACTTGGGTAGTAAAAATAGAAAAGCAGAATATTTTTTAAAAGGTGTGAAACTCTAAGGGCGGAATTTTCTGTGGCTGCTGGTGTCAGGCATGCTCGGCGACATGAGCAGACAATATGTTGAGAAGGCGAAAAATCGGTTTCACGACATCGTGAAACCAGTTTTTGAACATCTGCTCAGCCCGTCGATGGCGGGCTGCATTCCCCTCCATCGGACACCCGGAACCTCATTGTAATATTTCTGCACATCATCATAAGGCCAGCCCACCGGAATCATCCCCCCGCTGGATTGTCCGCCCACATCAGCGTGATTGCACGCTGGTGCAGAACATGTCTTGACAAGCATGACGTGCAGAAGTCGGGACTTACCGCCAGGGCTTTGCTCACATCTCAGACACCTGAGGAGCTGAATGTGCTGGAGTCAGACAGCAACAGAACACTGGAGGAACATCCATGGCATGATGGGTGGATTCTCATGGACACGGCTCTGCTGCGAAGCAGCTCACGGAAGTTGGAAAGTCACCATTGAGAGTCTGCTCACAATGGATGATGATTGAAGGGGCGGAGAGGAAGGTCCCGCTGTGTTTGGGAGAGGACGGTGTACCGAGGGGTGGGAGACGAAGGTCTAGGATTGACTGGGAGAGGAAGAAGTGTCAGGATGGTGTGAGGTTGGGAGGGGGGGAATGAAGGTGTTGGGAGGGTGAGGTTAGGAGGGGTCGAATGAAGGTGTCAGGATGTGGTGAGGTTGGGAGGGAAATGAAAGTGTCAGGATGGGGTGAGATTTGGAGGGGGTGAGTGATGGTGTCAGGATGGGGTGAGGTTGGGAGGGGAGAAATGAAAATGTCAGGATGGGGTGAGGTTGGGAGGGGTGGAGTGAAGGTGACACGATGGGGTGAGATTTGGAGGGGGTGAGTGATGGTGTCAGGATGGGGTGAGGTTGGGAGGGGAGAAATGAAAATGTCAGGATGGGGTGAGGTTGAGAGGGGGTAATGAAGGTGACACGATGGGGTGAGATTTGGAGGGGGTGAGTGATGGTGTCAGGATGGGGTGAGGTTGGGAGGGGAGAAATGAAAATGTCAGGATGGGGTGAGGTTGGGAGTGGTGGAGTGAAGGTGACACGATGGGGTGAGATTTGGAGGGGGTGAGTGATGGTGTCAGGGTGGGGTGAGGTTGGGAGGGGAGAAATGAAAATGTCAGGATGGGGTGAGGTTGGGAGGGGTGGAGTGAAGGTGACACGATGGGGTGAGATTTGGAGGGGGTGAGTGAAGGTGTCAGGATGGGGTGAGGTTGGGAGAGGTGGAGTGAAGGTGTCAGGATAGAGTGAGGTTGGGAGGGGGGGATGAAGGTGTCGGGGGGGAGGTTGGGATGGAGGAGGGAGTATGTGGGGAGGAGGGGGTAACAGGGAGAAGATGGCAACTGGGAAGGTAGGTGCAAGGGGCGTGTGAAGTGTAAGAGAAGGAGTTCAGAAGGGGGAAGGAGTGCGAAGAGGGGAGGGAGTCCAGGTGAGGATGGACTGCGGAAAGGGGATGGAGTCCAGAGGGAGGAAAGAATGTGGAGAGGAGAGGGAGTAAGGCTGGAGGAAGAAGTAAGGATGTAGGAAGGAGTCGGGAAGGGGAAGGAGTAAGGTGGGAGGAAGAAGTAAGGCTGGAGGAAAGAGGCAGGAGGGGGGAAGGACTAAGGGTGGCGGAAGAAGTAAGGGTGTCTGAGGGAGTCAGGAAGGGGGAAGGACTAAACGGTAGTTTAGTTCGGGGTGGGGGGAGGACAAAGCTGGGGGGGAGTCCGGTGGAGGGAAGGGGTTCCAAGGGGGGAAGGAGTCCAGAGGGGGGGATGTCCAGGTGAATGTGCAAGGGAAGGGTCTGATGGATCCATGACTGCCTCCTAGGGAGTGAACTGAGGGTGGGTGTGTGGAACGAGGGAATGGTGAGTATGACTGAGGGCAGAGTGAGATGATAGGGTGGGATGGTGAGAGTTTGATGGTATCGGTAGAAGGGACAGAGAGGGTGGTTGGTGGGGACTCGGAGGCAGACACGGCCCCTGGGGGTGAGAAGGAGGAGGTCGGGTAGGTTAACGTGGATGGGGGTGGGATTTTCATGAAGGAAGAGAACGTGCATGTTCACCTGGACATCCCCGAAGGAAAAGGGTTGTGGCTGGTAGGTCATGGAGAGGAGGTGGAAGGTGATGCCAGCGGGGTCAACAGTGATGGGGGAAAGGAAATGGGTGACTGGGGGAGGGGAAAAGATGGGGGAGCACATGAAAAGCTGAATCAGGACCATGCTGTCCAAATCGAAAGTGAAACAACAGTCATGGTGGGCGAGATCAGGTGCTGCATGGGAGAGTGATCAGTGGGTGGGCGGAGATGCAGGTCAGCTCAGATGGACAACTGAAAGCCAACCACAGCAGGCAGCATTGAAAATGCTCAGGACATTGAGGTGAGTGTGATACATGAAGGACCCATGTGCGTGGGAGAGTGCTTGTATGAGGCTCCGAAAGACCCTGCCACACTCACACTTCTCCCTCCAGAATCACTTGTGGGCCAGCTGCTCCCTCTGCAGTGACAGAGGACGAGGTTGAGGGGCTCACAGGCAAAGGGGGCTCAGAGGGAGAGGACAGCCTCTGAGATTCCTGAGTGGATGACCCATGTGTATCCAGTTGCCACTCCTCCTCCCTTCAGGTGAGTGAGGGCCCTGGCCTGACTCCTTGAGGGGAAGGAGCATCTGAAGGGACATCCAGGGACCCCATTTCCCTCTAGCTTTGCCACTGCAGGAAGTCACCCACCAGACCCGTGATGGAGGTCTCCAAGTTCTGCTGGACCAGGGTCTCCATGGCGTCTGCCATCCTCCCCATGGAGACCTCCATATGTGCACATGTGGGCACCACTTCATCAGAGAGCAGGCGGACGCACTTCTCCGACTGGCAAGCCACTCTGTTGAGGTGTTCCAACAGCTTCGCGTGATGTTCCCCGCCCTCTCCTGACTCTCCGGGATGAGTTGGAAGGCCAAATCCAGAGGTTCAACATCTGACTCAGACCCCACAGATGCCTCTACCCCAGCAGTCCTCCGAGTGCTGGGGAGCTTGGCTGAACCTGACTCCTCCTGCTGTGGATGCGTGTCCATGCGGTGACCACCAGATTGTGAACCTGAGCCTGCTCTAGATCTAGGTCCCACCGAGGTGTGTGTCTCTGCGCTGGTGGAGGGTGTGGGTAAGTGCTGTAATTGGTCTTCCAGGCTGCTTATTTCCAGCTCTTCAATGGAGGAGGTGTCCTCTTAGCTGGCGATGAGGACCTGGATGGAGCTGAGGGACTGACTGGCTGAGGGTGTCAGTCTCTTGGAGAGCTCCCTGTGAACAAAAGCAGAGAAAATTAGTGCATGACAGCAGTGTCAAAAGCAGGAGAGAGAGCACCCACAGTTGTGTTGAGAGAGGGATGATGTGGTGCAAGATCCTCACGAGGGTGTTCACCTCCACAGACACGGTCCACATCCTCACCAGTCAGCCTGATGGCATTCTCCTCAAAGTGAGTGAGGGGCCTAATGTGGGACAGTCCATCCCCAGTCTGGGACATTTCCCTGCTGATGTGGGCCAGCTTCTTCTGCATGAAAACAGATGGAGAGAGTGTGAACAGGACACACGGCACTGCATGGAATGTTTGTGTGGTGAGCGAAGCATGGACTGGATGAGAAGGTGAGCTCGAGAGAATATGAGTCTGATGGAGATGTGAGGGTGTGTGTGAGAGTTAGTGATGTTGTCCCTTGTGTTGTGAGATCCCCGTGGATGTGTGCTGGGTTTGTGAGTGTGAGAGTTGACACTGATAAGAAAAGTGACTTAACCTGGTGGAACGGGTGGGACCATTCATCCTGTTGCAGCACTGGGTGGCTGTGCTCTTTTGCAGGGCATTGGCGCTGACCACTGTTACCACCGCCTCCCATGCTGGATTGGTGACGCAACTGCCCCTCTTGTGGCCAGAGCAGGGGTAGGGGACATCACGGTGGGCCTCCACGGCGTTCAAGGGACACGTCACTGAAGTGGAGGGCTGGAGCCTTTTTGCCTTTCGGGGCCATGTCTTCTGTGTGGCAGCCTTGGCTGGAAGCACTGAGAGATGTACACACGGCTGCACCTTAAATATGGCACCTAGAGTAATGAAGCGGTGAGATGGTGGCGTGGTGTGTGAATGAGAGCCTGCCCGCCATCAAAATGGTGTGTTTCCCGGGAATGCATAATTAATACTGTGGGTTTGGGACAATATGGCGTGAGAAACCGCCATTGCAGCCAGCGGGTAAAACGTTGTTTTTCCTGCCCGCTACCGCACTTAGTGCAAATCTGGGACGCTTCTGCCCTAAATGTCGATCGATACTCATACATGGGTCACAGAAAGTTAGCACGAATATACAGCAAGCAATGAAGAAGGCAAATAGCATCTTGGCATTTATTTCAATGGATTGGAGCACAAGAATAAAGAAGTCTTGCCACACTTGTACAGGGCTGTGGTGAGACCGCGCTTGGAGAACTGTGAGCAGTTTTGTTCTCCATATTTAAGGAAGAAGTGGGAAGGTGGTGGCACAGTGGCAATGTCATTGGACTAGTAATCCCGAGGCCCAAGCTAATGTCCTGGGGACACAGGTTCATGTCCCATAATGGTCACTGGTGGAATTTGAATTCTATTAGTACATCTGGAATTAAAAGCCAGTTTCAGTAATGGTGACCTTGAGACCATTGTTGATTGTTCATTAAAAACTCATCTAGTTCAATAATGCACTTCAGGGAAGGAAATCTGCTGTTGTTACCTGGTCTGGCCTACATGTGGCTGCACTGTGATTGACTCTGAAATGGCCTAGCAAGCCACTCAGTTGTATCAAATGAAGCCTAAAAGGAATGAAACCAGCTGGACTACCTGGCATCAACCTAGGCACCAGAAATAATAACAACACAGCCAACCCAGCAAAGTCTTCCGTACTAACATCTGGACTCGTGCACCAAAATTGGGAGATCTGTACCACAGACTAGTCACAGCAGCCTGACAGAGCCATGCTCACTGAATCATACCTTACAAAGTTGCAGACATGACCATCACCATCCCTGAGTATATCCTGTCATGCCAGAGGTGGCAGCACAGTGGTATACATTCAGGAGGGAGTTGCCCTCAACATTGCCTTCAGACCCCATGAAGTCCCATGGCATCAAGTCAAACATGGACTGGGAAACATCCTGCTCATTATCACCTACCACTGTAACAGCCCCCCATCCCCCCAACCCCACAAGCTGGTGAATCAGTCCTCCTCTATGTTGAAAATCAAATGGAAGAAGCACTGAGGCTGGCAAGGGCACATAATGTACTCTGGGTGAAGGACTTCAATGTCCATCACCAAGAGTGGCTCATTGGTACTACTACTGACTGAGCTGGCCGAGTCCTAAAGGACATAATTGCTAGACTGGGTCTGCAGCAGGTGGTGAGGGAACCAACAAGATGGAGAAAAATAAGACCTCGGGTACTCACCAATCTACCTATTGCAGATGTATCTGTCCATGACAGTTTTGGTAGGAGTGACCATCGCACAGTCCTTGTGGAGACAAAGTCCCATTTTGCATTGAGTTTACTCACCATCATGTTGTGTGGCACTACCACTGTGTTATATGGGATAAATTTCAAATAGATTTAGCAACTCAAGATTGGGCATCCATGAGGCACTCTGGCCATTAGCAGCAGCAGAATTGGACTCGGACACAATCTGTAACCTCATATTAACCCCAGCATATCCCCACTCTACCATTACCATCAAGCCAGGGGAACCCTGGTTTAATGAAGAGTGCAGGAGGGCATGCCAGGAGCAACACCAGAAATGAGGTGTCAACTTGGTGAAGCTACAACACAAACTATTTCCATGCCAAACAGCAGATGCATCATCTGATAGACAGAGCTAAGTGATTCCACAACCAACAGATCAGATCTAAGCTCTGCAGTCCTGCCACATCCAGTTGTGAATGGCAGGGGATAATTAAACAACTCACTGGAGGAGGAGGCTCCACAAATACCCCCATCCTCAATGATGGGGGAGCCCAGCACATCAGCACAAAACATAAGGCTGAAACATTTGCAACAATCTTCAGCCAGAAGTGCCGAGTGAATCATCTATCTCGGCCTCCCCCAGAGGACCCCTGGCATCACTGACACCAAACTTCAGCCAATTCGATTCACTCCATTGTGATATCAAGAATTGGCTGAAGGCACTGGATACTGCAAGGGCTAAGGGCCCTGACAATATTCCGGCAATAGAAATGAAGACTTTGCTCCAGAACTAGCCATGCCCCTAGCTAAGCTGCTCCATATCCAGGTATGTCCTGTCCACAAAGAGCAGGACAAATCCAACCCGGCCAATTACTGCCCCATCAGTCTACTCTGAATCATCAGCAAAGTGATGGGAGAGGTCGTCGACAGTGCTATCAGCAATAACCTGCTCATTGACGCTCAGTTTGGGTTCCTTCATGGTCTCTCAGCTCCTTACCTCATTACTGTCTTGGTTCAAACATGGACAAAAGAACTGAACTCAAGAGGTGAGGTGAGAGTGGCTACCCTTAACATCAAGGCAGCATTTGACCGAGTGGGCATCAAGGAGCCCCAGAAAACAGAAATCAATGGAAATTAGCTAGAAAATCCTCCACTGGTTGGAGTCATACCTAGCCCATAGGAAGATGGTTGTGGTTTTTGGAGGTCAATCATCTCAATCCCAGGACATCACTGCAGGAGTTCCTCAGGATAGTGTCCTAGGCCCAACCATCTTCAACTGCTTCATCAATGACCTTCCCTCCATCATAAAGTCAGAAGTGGGGATGTTTGCTGATGATTGCACAATGTTCAGCACTATTCGCAACTTTTCAGATACTGAAGCAGTCCATGTCCATATGCAACAAGAGCTGGACAATATCCAGGCTTGGGCTGACAAGTGGCAAATAATGTTCTCTCCACACAAGTGCCAGGCAATGACTATCTCCAACAGAGAAAATCTAACCATCTAACTATCTCCACTTGACATTCACTGGCATTACCATCGCTGAATTCCCCCAATATTAACACCTTGGGGGTTACCATTGACCAGAAATTGAACTGGACTAGCCACAAAAATACTGTGGCTACAAGAGTGGGCCAGAGGCTGGGAATTCTGCAGCAAGTAACTCACCTGCTGACTCCCCAAAGCCTGTCTACCATCTACAATGCACAAGACAAGACTGTGATGGAATACTCTGGACTTGCCTGGATGATTGCAGCTCCAACAACACTCAAGAATCTCAGCACCATCCAGGACAAAGAGGCACCGCATTCACCACCTTCAACATTCACTCCCTCCACCACTGACACACAGTGGCAGCAGTGCATACCATCTACAAGATGCACTGCAGCAACTCACCAAGGATCCTTTGTCAGCACCTTCCAAACTTGCGACTTCCACCACCTAGAAGGTCAAGGGCAGCAAGTAGGTGGGAACACCACCACCTGTAAGCTCCCCTCCAAGTCACACACCATCCTGACTTGGAAATATATCGCCGTTCCTTCACTGTCACTGAGTCAAAATCCTTGAACTCCCTCCCGAACAGCATTGTGTGTGTATCACCACCAAATGGGCTGCAGCAGTTCAAGAAGGCTCACCACTACTTTCTTGAGGGCAATTAGGAATGGGCATTAAATGCTGGCCTTGTCAGTGATGCTTACATCCAGCGAATGAATAAATTAAAAAATATATATATATATACTTGCCTTGGAGGTGCTACAGCGAAGGTTCACTAGATTGTCGTTTGGTAGTACAGAACTTGAGTATTGCTGAAAAAAGAGACATGTTGAAGGTTTTCACTGGTGCATTCTCATGGAAACACCTCTACCAATCAGAATCCATTTGCCAACCAATCAGCACTCTCTTCACATATGGTATAAATTATTGTTTTCCCCGAATATTGGTATTCTTGCGAAGTGTCCTAGTGAGTACAAAATGAAAAGCTTATACATGTCTCTTTTTTCAGCAATGTTCATTAGATTGGTTCCTGAGATGAGAGGATTATTCCGTGATGAAAGGCTGAGTAATTTGGGCCTATACTGTCTGCAGTTTAGAAGAATGAGATGTGATCTCATTGAACCATCAAGATTTTCAAGAGGCCTGACAGGGCACTGAGAGCCTGTTTCCCCTGGTGGAAGAATCTAGAATATGGGAGCATGGTGTCAGGATAAGGGGCTGATCATTTGGACCGAGAAATTTTTTCACTCAAAGGGTTGTGAAAGGGTTGCAACAGCAGGAGCAGCAGTGATGGGACTATGAACGCTGTCATCCTGAGAGAGGCTTGTGCTCCTTGGGACTAGGGTCTCAGCAATCCTAGTAATCTGTTGGATTATAAATTGCTGGACTTCTGTGACACCTTGCAAGCCCATTATCTGCAGCTATGATGGCAGCAAGCAGAGATTTCAAGGCTTCATTTGGATTTTCCACTGCAGGACCAACATTGGGTGGCTGTTGCTTGTGCTGTACTGGAAGCTGAGATGTCAACCATCAGATGTTGCATCAGGGCTGGGCCTGCAAGTCCTATCATGGAGTTGGCCACCACTCCCACACTGAAAAGGGTGGGCTCCAAGCTCTGCACAAAGCCCTGTGCCAAGTGGGTGCTGGGCTTCTCCATGCTCCTTGATGGTGACAACAGGCTTTCTGGAACACCTGCCAATGCACCAAGCATTTCAGTGTGTATCCCATTAAACATCTAATTCTGATCTGAGTCCTCTGCAGCAGAACTTGTGTGCAAGCTCACTCTCTTGTGAGTTGGCAACTAATCTTCCCTACCCTGGCTGCAGGCAGCTCTTGCCCAGTGACTTACCATGTGCAGATCCCTCCTCTAAGTTATCCTCTAAAGTTTGAGCAGTATCAATATCTGAACTGGTGACTGCAAATCTGAGAGTGAGTGATGGTGCTTCATCCTTATTACTGTCTTCCTGCTCTTCCATCCACTACCTGGCCATTTTGCAGTTTTTCCACATCTGAAACAACAAATGCACAAGTGTAGGACTGTGGTGAGTGGCAGGGAGGCAAGAGGGGGGATGCTTACACTATCTGCAGCTTTTAAATCAGAAGAGATTGTGGGATGAGAGGGAAGTGGGATGCAAGAAGAAGGACTAGGTATGAGCAAATTGTCATCATTGATGGTTTCAGCCCCACCAGTGTCCACAGCCTCGGTGATGGCTTGCACTATTTCCACCAAAACAAAAAAGAAAGACTTGCATTTATATATTTTCTACAACCACAGGACATCTCAGTGTGGTTTACAGCCAATGAAATACTTTTTGAAATGTGATCACTGTTGTAATGTCAGAATTGCAGCAGTCAATTTGCACACAGCAAACTCCCACAAAAATGATAATGAACAGACAATCTGATTTTGTTTATGAAGTTGATTGAGGGATAGATATGGGACAGAATACTGGGGTTAACTACTTTGCTCTTCTTCGAAATAGTGCCATGGGATCTTTCATATTTAGCCATGCAGGGAGATGGGGCCTTTTAACATCTCATCCAACAGGTTGCATCTCTAACAGTGCAGCACTCTCTTAATACTGCACTGGAGTGTCAGCCTTTGTGCTCAAGTCCTGGAGTGGGATTTGTACCTGGAATCATGTGACTCAGAGGCATGAGTGCTTCCAACTGAGCCATGGCTGGTGCTATGGGATAGCATGTGGTTAGCTGCTGCCTCCTCTAGTTATGCCATCCTGACATGCAAGAGTGAGAGAAGTATGTCAATGAATGTGGTGTGATGTGTTAGGATGATGTGGCTCTCATGGTTGAATAGCTAACAGTGTGTGTAAGGTGTGACTTGTGAGAGTATGGCTTGCTGTAGTGCTAAGTGTATGAGGGTAAGATGAAGCTAGATATGAGTTGTGATTTGATACAAATGTTGGTAGGTGTGTGATGAGGCTATGATGGATTCAGCAGAGTGCGAGGCTTCTTATACACTTGGTGAGATATGGAATTTTTTTATTATTCATTCATGGGATGTGAGCTTCGCTGTCTGGGCCAGCATTTATTGCGCATCCCTAGTTACCCTTGAGAAGGTGGTGGTGTGCTGCCTTCTTGAACTGCTGACATCCATGTGGTGTAGGTCACGGTGCTGAACATTGTGCAATCATCATGTTAGAAAAGGAGTTCCAGGATTTTGACCCAGCGAAGGAACAGCAATATATTTCCAAGTCAGGATGGTGAATGGCTTGGAGGGGAACTTCCATCTATGTGTTGCCCTTGTCCTTCTAGATGGTAGTGGTTGTGGGTTTGGAAGGTGCTGATTGAGGAACCTTGGTGAATTCCTGTGGTGCATCTTGTAGATGGTACACACTGTTGCTACTGTGCATCGGTGGTGGAGGGAGTGAATGTTTGTGGATGTGGTGCCAATCAAGTGGGCTGCTTTGTCCTGGATGGTGTCAAGCTTCTTGAGTGTTGTTGGAGCTGCACTCATCCAGGCAACTGGAGAGTATTCCATCACACTCCTGACTTGTGCCTTGTAGATTGTGGCCAGGTTTTGGGGAATCAGGAGGTGAGTTACTCGCCACAGGAATCCTAGCCTCTGACCTGCTCTTGCTGCCACAGTATTTATATGGCTAGTCCAGTTCAGTTTCTGGTCAATGGTAACCCCCAGAATGTTGATAGTGGGGGATTCAGTGATGGTAATGCCCTTGAACATCAAGGGGCGATGGTTGGATTCTCTTTTGTTGGAGATGGTCATTGCCTAACACTTCTGTGGTGTTAATGCTACTTGCCACTTGTCAGCCCAAGCCTGGATATTGTCCAGATATTGCTGCATTTGGACATGGACTGCTTCAGTATCTGAGGAGTCACGAATGGTGCTGAACATTGTGCAATCATCAGCGATCATCCCCACTTCTGACCTTATGATGGAAGGAGGGTGATTGATAAAGCAGCTGAAGATGGTTGGGCCGAGGACACAACTCTGAGGAACTCCTGCAGTGATGTCCTGAAGCTGAGATGATTGACCTCCAACAATCACAACCATCTTCCTTTGTCCAACCAGCGAAGAGTTTTCCCACTGATTCCCATTGACTCCAGTTTTGCTAGGGTTCCTTGATGCCGTACTTGGTCAAATGCTGTCTGATGTCAAGGGCAGTCACTCTCACCTCACCTTGGGAGTTCAGATCTTTTGTCTATATTTGAACCAAGGCTATAATGAGGTCAGGAGCTGAGTGGCTCTGGTGGAACCCAAACTGGATGTCAGTGAGCAGGTTATTGCTAAGCAAGTGCTGCTTGATAGCACTGTTGATGACCCCTTCCATTACTTTACTGATGATCGAGAGTAGACTGATGGGGTGATAATTGGCTGGGTTGGATTTGTCCTGCCCTTTGTGGACAGGACATACCTGGGCAATTTTCCACATAGTTGGGCAGATGCCAGTGTTGTAGCTGTACTGGAACAACTTGGCTAGGGGCGCGGCAAGTTCTGGAGCACAAGTCTTCAGTACTATTGCCGGAATGTTGCCAGGGCCCATAGCCTTTGCAGTATCCAGTGCCTTCAGCTGTTTCTTGATGTCATGTGGAGTCAATTGAATTGGCTGGAGACTGGCATCTGTGTTCCTGGGGATCTCCAGAGGAGGCCGAGTTGGATCATCTCTTTAACATTGCTGTGCTGGGCTCCTCCATTATTGAGGATGGGGATATTTGTGGAGCCTCCTCCTCCAGTGAGTTGTTTAATTGTCCACCACCATTCACGACTGGATGTGTCAGGACTGCAGAGCTTAGATCTGATCTTGGTTGTGGGATTGCTTAGCCTTGTCTATCACTTGCTGCTTATGCTGTTTGGCACGCAAGCAGTCCTGTGTTATAGCTTCACCAGGTTGACACCTCATTTTAAGGTATGCCTGATGCTGCTGCTGGCATGCCCTCCTGTATCCTTTGTTGAACCATGGTTGACCCCTGGCTTGATGGTAATGGTAGAGCGGGGCATATGCAAGGCTATGAGATTACAGATTATGTTCAAGTACAATTCTGCTGCTGCCAATGGCCCACAGCGTCTCACAGATGCCCATTCTTGAGTTGCTAGATCTGTTCGAAATCTATCCCATTTAGCACAGTCATAATGCCACACAACACAATGGAGGGTATCCTTAATGTGAAGGCAGGACTTTGTCTCCACAAGGACTGTGTGGTGGGTGGTGGTCATTGCTACTGATACTGTTCTGGACAGATGCATCTGCGGCAGGCAGGTGAGTATGTTTTTCCCTCTTTGGTTCCCTCACCACCTGCCGCAGACCCAGTCTAGCAGCAATGGCATTAGCGGTGATACTGAGCTGCTCTTGGTGATGGACATTGAAGTCCCCCACCCAGAGTACATTCTGCATCCTTGCCACCCTCAGTGCTTCGTCCAGATGGTGTTCAACATGGAGGGAAACTGATTCATCAGCTGAGGGAGGGTGGTATGTGGTAATCAGCAGGAGATTTCCTTGCCCATATTTGACCTGATGCCATGAGGCTTCATGGGGTCCAGAGTCAATGCTGAGGAATCCCAGGGCAATTACCTCCCAACTGTGCTGCCACCTCTGCCCATGGGACAGGACATACCCAGGGATGGTGATGGAGGAGTCTGGGACATTTATCTGCAAGATATGACTCCATGAGGATGGCTATGTCAGCCTGATTGCTTGGTTAGTCTGTGAGACAGCTCTCCCAATTTCAGACTTTGCAGGGGCTAGGTCTGGAGTCACATGTTGGCCAGACCAGTTAAGGGCATTATTGAACCATAGATTTTAACAACAATAGCTCCATTCTCTGACTTTTAATTCCAGATTTTTTTTCATTGAATTCAAATTCCACCACCTGTGGCAGGATTTGAACCCTCTTTCCCAGAGCATTAACCCTGGGCCTCTAGATTACCAGCCCAGCAACATCACTTCCCCCTGTACTTAACTACTCGTGTAAGATCATTGAACTTCTTGTGACATTCCTGGCGTTGACTGCCACAGTTATCTAGTCCCACTGCTGTTGCAAACTTTGTCTGGAGGGTTTCCTGGTCCCCTATGTATAGATGACATCTCTCCTCCTTCCTATCTCCTGAAAAGCCAGGTGCCTGCTCTCTCCTTTGCTGTGCCCTTCTTGTATCTTTTCCAGGTCAAAATCTCTTTTACAATGACTTCAAGCACCTGCCCTAACCACAATGCACCTCCCTTTTAAAAGGTGCAGACTGTCTTTAGGTAGTGTACGCTAATGCAAACTCGTGCCAGCCTTTCACGATTTTGCATCCCATGTTGAGGTGTTCAGCCACTCAACAATGCACTGGATGGACACTGCAATCATTTAAGTAAACAGACAGCACAAAGTTTGTACGCTGCACACGTTGGAAACAATGGCCGGGATTTTCTGGCCCCGTTGTGGGTGGGACCCGCCGTGGGCGAGGCGGTGCCCCAGCCAGAAGTCCATTGACTTGCAGCGGGACCGGAAGATTGAGGCGACGGGTGGGTGTGGAAAATCCCGCCCAATGGGTGTGGGTTAACTCTACGTTGCATAGAGAACCTGAAATAGATGATAGGCCTCCATTTGGATAGCAAAAGACCTAGGCTGTGAAACTCAATAACATCAAAAAATGGGCGCAAAGATTGCAAAGTCAAACTACCCTGAAGACAGTTGGTACATTAAAGGGACAGCTGGAACCTGCCAATAAAAAGAAAAAAAAGATCTGCATTTATATAATGCCTTTCAAGGCCACAGGACATCTCAAAGCTATTTACAACCAACGAAGCACTTTTTGAAGCGTAATCACTGTTGTAATGTAGGAAATGCGGCAGGCATTATGCGCACAGCAACCTCCCACAAACAGCAATGTGATAATGACCAGATAAAATGATTTTGTGATGTGAATTGAGGGCTAAATATTGGCCAGGACACTGGGAATAGCTCCCTAGCTCTTCTTCAAAATAGTGCCTTGTGATCTTTTATGTTCGCCTGAAAGGGCAGACTTGGCCTTAATTTAATATCTCATCCAAATGCAGCAGCTCCGACAGTGCAGTGCACCTACAGTACTGCACTGGAGTGTCAGCCTTGATTTTTGTGTTCAAGTCTTGGAGTAGCACTTGAAAAGATGTGTTTGAAATCATCTCCTGGCTCCACTGAGTGCAGAAAACCATTGCTGGCCCCCATTATCCTTCCTCCCTCCCTTCTGGTTTCCTCCCTCCCAATTGCTCCCTGGGCTTTCCCAGGACCTACCTACGATCTCTGCCAGCAATGCAGCATTTGGAAATTGAAACACTCTTTACCTAAGAATGTACAGCATGTACGTACATCCCATTGGCCTCAGGCAAAAGAGGCCTGATGCTCAATATTGTGCATGCCTCAGATCTTGATTTGTGCAAGCCAATTTCCAGATCTATGCATTCTAACTACAACACTTCACACATTTTGGGGTAGAAAGTTGCTTTGGGAGGTAGTAAGTAATGGACATTATTATTGTTACGGGCAGAATTTATGTATTCCTTTTAATTGCCTGTGATCAATATGCAAAAGGTATGTGTTTTCTTACCCTCAGTGTGTCCCGCTTTAATGAATCAGTAGCAAGCTTTTTGTGATTTTTTAAAAGAAAAATAAAGAAGGTTATTTATTATCACACACTTGCCCTGGAGGTTCACTTGAGTCACTTGACTTGCACACACTATCACACAAGCAAAGATTAGATACAGATGAAGGTAAAACAATACAATTACAATTATGATTGTCTCAGTCTCTTTCATGGCAGGACTGTAGTTTCTTAGATGAGCTGATGCTTTAGCTGAAGTGAAGGTTATATAAAGCAGAGGATTTTCAGTAAGCTGCAAAGCTTCTTGTAGTCAAGTATCTAGGGGGTCTACTCTCAAGTGAACTAGAAGATGGAACAGATTGAGTGGAGTCCTTCTCCCAATGTCAAGGTATTTCTGTTCATTACCTTGGCTGCCTAGGTAACTCGCAGCTGGTTGAATGGCTTTCTGATGGAACTCTGTCTCTGCAGAACAAATTCTGGCTGTTTAAAAAAGCAGAAAGTATGGCTGTTTCGACATGGGACCTTCTTCAATCTGAGGTCCTTTTCCAAATAAGGTGGGTGGTTAGGTCGATTACACATCTGTCTGGCGGCTTTCACACCTTGAGAGTTTGAGACAGCTAGTGTCTCTGTATCTGAATGGCCCATTCAATTTGAAATTACCCTTTTTAATTAGTTTCATGAAAAGGCATTGAGTAACATCAGTCTGGACAGTTCCATTTGTTCCCTCTGGACATACAGGAGTGTTTCAATCCACAAAATAAATCAGGTGATCTTCGGGCGGCCACCTTTTTGCAGCCTTGTTGTGGTTAGTTCTAAAATATAAAAATTAGTTTGAAGTTCAGAATATACTGGAACATAACAAAACATTGACCACTCTGTGCTATATTCCAAGAAAATGTACACCATTTGTCTCTGTTCAATAATTGATAATTCAATAATCACCTTTATATGGCATTAAAAATATATTATGCCTTCTTGTTGATAGCCACTGATTTCCCATCAGATTAACATTGTTTTAAATATGATTTCCAATTTATGTTGCTTCCCTCCACAAAATAGCTTGGAACATAAATTCAGAATTTTATGAATAGTCACTTGAAAACGAATTTCTAATTATAAACTTTTTTGCATTGATCATGATATAATATTAAAATGCTTTAGTAACAGGTTTAATTTTATCCACTATCTCCAATGTTCACTGTTGCTGGGATACGACTCCATGGATGCTGTCCATCCTCGATAACTTGTCCAATGGCCATTCTTGTGTGTGAACCCGGATACTGAAAGTTGGTGCATTATTTGACTGTGGGTTTGGGGCAATTGCAGGACAATCCCATCCTCTACTGACTCAGTGTTTTCAAACACAAATTTTCCAACAGGGGTCAATTGATGATGATCAAAAGCTAGGGTCCTGACTGAAATTCACATCCATAGTCAATCATTGAATACTTACTGATGCTCTACTATCATTAAGTCTAATGACTCTCAAAGTCATTCTTGAAGCATTGCCATGTTAACAAGGTGCTGGAGGGAAGTTTCCATGGGCAGAATTTTTAGGTTGGCATGTCAGTGCACGCCCGACTTGATAATTGTGAAATTGTGTGAGATGACGTCAGGTGAGCGTCCCGACATCATCCCACGCTCGCATAAAATTTCGGTCGGTGGTTGCGCGCAAAAGTCGGAAGTGCGCCTGCCGACAATTAAGAGGCCAATTAATGCAATTAAAGTTGTAAGTGTGTCCGATTTTTTGTGGTCCGTCCAACCTTGCGGTTGGCGGACAGGCGAATCTGCTAAGCGGACTTTGCATTTTTCATGAAACCTCATCCGAGGGTATGATGGGGTTTCCCTTATTAAATTTTAAAAAAGATAAAAATGTATGGACAGGATTTTTGTCATGCATATGTTCAGGTGATTGTGATGTGTGGACATTTTTTTCTGGATTTTCAAAGCTTTATTTATTGGTTTTAAAGTCTTCAACTCCCTGAAGCAACTCTCTGCCTTCAGAGAGCTTTCATTCAGCGCCCATCCATGCCCGCGCTTACTTCAGCGCCCGCCCTCCTCCTGCCCCACCCCGACAGCGCTGGGCATTTCAGCACAAGCTTCATGCTGGCTAGCCGTTAATTGGCCAGCCAGCATGAAATCGTGGTTGGGGTCCGATTGCAGTCGGCAGTTTGTTCCCCCGCCGTTCCCGGGCCCACCGATTACGCCCACCCACCTAAAAATCCTGCCCCATCTGTGGAATCACAGAGTCAGTTAAGGTTAGAAAAGCAAGAATAGAACTTGGTGAAGTCAATGGAGATGAAAATTGAGAGAGATGTACAATGGGCAGTTGATGTTATATTGCATGTTTTACACTGCAGCCCAAAGTTACCAATACCCCATGGTGTGCTGGCGGATAAGTGGTTTGACATCTAGCAAAAAGGATTGTCTTGTTTAGCCAAGTAACTTCTTCCCATATTGACAATATTTGTGTTCCTATTTCAAAAATTATGACCTCAAGTGATTATCTGTAATATTATACTAATGGGATAATATTCCCAGTGGGTGGGCATCACATACATTGCTTTTTAACGTGAAAGCTAAGTGAATGGCCGAGGTCAATGGTGTAAGACTGGAAAAAGTAAGAGGGAAAACAAAGTACACCAAGAATTATTATTTTAGTATCACCAAGTTTGAGTTTTACAAACCTGCAGATTGAGGAAGATGTGAAGACTAAGGGATGAGAAAGGAATGAATGAGAACCCAGAAAATGGATATGCTAGAGTTAGATCTATCATGAAGATTTTGATTTAATTGTAATAGCCTTTTTATATTTTGAAATATTATTATATTCTTTGATCTGCTTACGCTGTCCATCTGCAATTGTTCAATAAGTCTCTCTGTTAATGAGGCTTTCTTTGGAAGATTATCCTGAACCCATAGTTTCTCATTGATGTTAAAAAGATCCAACAGATTTCTTTTCCAGTAAATGCATTCAATCCTTGCATTTTTCTGAAAGCCACTATATCTGTGGAAGTGCAGCTGCAAATGAATAAATCCTCAGCTCCTCTGCAGTGAACTTTCAGCCATTAGTCTTTAAGCGCAGTTTTGATGTAATCCAATTATTCTAATAAAGTGTAGTCAGTTGTTGAAGTGGATTTGAAGGTCTAGTTCATCGTAGTGATTAGGATCTCTGTATTAGATGAAAGGCAAAAGAAGAGAAAAAAAAGCAACTTAAGTCGCTAGGCTCTTTTTCTGTCCATGGTTTCACTAATCTAAACTTCCTGAAGTTACTTTAAGTTTAAGGACGGGTAATTTGGGAGCTGTCTGAGTGTTAATCTGCAGGAGGCCGTCTGTAGGGATCAAGCTCCTCTGCTTTTGCCAGGGCTTTGCTCAAGAGATTCCAGTCTTAATCCAATTTACTCAGCTGTATCAGTATCAGTGCTGCAGCCTGTCACAAAATTAAAACCTTTGCTTCATAAAAACACTTCAAATTTAGAACTTATCAGCCAAGCAGAGAGCCTTGAAACTTCATTTACTCTCAGTAACTTCTCAATTATCTTCTCAGTGCTGGAGATGTGTAAAACTGCAGAAATCAATAGGATTCTATTCTTCTTATATTGGAAAGGGAGAAATTAATGAGATAGGACATTCTCTTAATCAGAAATAAATGTTTTAATTCAGATAATGACATAGTTTTCTCTTGCAGAAGGATGACAAATAAGATGCTGCACCCCCAGAAGAGGCAGTTTCAATTTTATTGTAAATATAAAAGGTATTGATTTGAGAGATGTACAAACCCTATTGCTTACAAAAGCCATTCAGAGAGACTGGGAAAACTATTAACCATCGGGTCAGAAATCAATAAACAACACTGAAATGTATCAGAGGTCGCCCTTTACAGCACTTTGGAAAGCAAAATGGCAGAGCTTGTGACAGAACTGTCTCTTGTGAGGCAATGTTAGGGATGAGGAGGTCAGACATTTAATCTCATCTGTGGTTTGACAGGTCCTTTGACAGTCCGAATGTAGTTCCAGCGAATCTCCAATTATTAAAGACACTGATTCTCTGTGTTAGACTCAGTTATGGTTTCTGTCCTTGATGAGGCACACAAGACTGGGCTATTACTTATTGGTGATTGCTTTGTGATATTAACATTACAGAACAATTATGTTCATTAAATACACAGTTAACACTGAAATCAAAATAAGTGTCCTATATAGTTGAAATCATTGTAATGCAAAGTGTGCTTCAGTTATTGAATATTTTAAGATGCTTCTTTTTAAAAAAAATAATTGTGAATTTTATGTTAATCCAGGTGAGTGGATTAACTTTCTATTTTGGGTTGTTAGTGTCAGTATCAAATACTTCCAGCTGGGGGATATAGCATCGGGTTAGGTGCACAGTAAAGTTCTTTACACTCCAACATTTCAACTATAACAAATTGTTTTGTAACTTTCTAACTATTTTCTTTTCTATTCAGCTTGTTTCTATAGCAATACTATCAACCATGTAACGAGAATTGACTTAAAATTGCAAAAATATTCTAAGGGTGAGATATAGGGGTGGAAGTGATTTACAGCACTAATTGCTAGGCTGATGTCAGTTAATCCTTCCTAATATAGATTTTTTTTTCAAAATATAAACATGTTGAATGAATTTCACATGTTAGACTAAGTACATGTTCCAAAAGTATAGTTTAGATCATGATTAACTTAAATATACAAAATATTCTCTTCACGTGACATGTATTAAACTAACTTTGCAAAGTTTGCAGCATTTTCAGTTCAACTGTCATATTTCCAGCAATATTTTCCATTTTAACCCTTCTATGGTATGCATGCAATTCATAGGATGTTCACTATCAGTGTATACACTATGGAGAATTTCGCAAATTGCAATAATGCAATCATTTCAGTCCAAGTGTGCCTTTTCACATTCTGTGAAAGGATGTCAGAGTTTGTTTGTTTTTCCAAAATTATTTGAATATAAATTGCAGAGTGAATTCAGGATCTCAAGGAGCAGAGGAACCTTAGTGTGCAGTTAAAAAGGCAGCACAATTAGATAAAGGCATAAGCAGGCAGACAAGGATTCTTGGCTTTGTATCTAGAAGCGTAGCATTCAAAAGTAAGGAGCAATGGTGAACTTCTACAAGAGCTTAGGTGGGAGCAGTTCAAATATTGCATTCAGATTTTGGCACTCCACTAGAGGAATGATATGCAGGAACTGGAAAAAATGCAACATAGTTTCACTACAATGTTACCAGGGATGAAGAGTTACATTTATGAAGAGAGAAAAGCAAGGACGTTTTTCACTAGATTTTCATGGTAGTGAAGGATTGCAAATAAAGATACATTGTTCCCACTGATTTGCAAGATAGACAAGTTATTTGTTTTTGACATTCATGTGATGCGGGGGTTGCAGGCCAGCATTTGCTGCCCTTCCATAACTGCCTTTGATGTGAATGTTTCAGAGGGCAGTTAAGAGTCAACCACATTGCTGTGGGTCTGGAGTGACATGTAGGCCAGACCAGGTAAGGACAGCAGAGATTTCTTTCCCTAAAGGGCACTAAAGAACAAAATAGGTTTTTACAACAATTAATGATAACTGTTAAGGTCAGCATTATTACTGAGACCAGATTATGCTCCAGATTTATTAATTGAATTTAAACTCACCAGTTGCCATGGCAGCATTTGAACCTGTGCCCCAAAGCATTCACCTAGGCTTCAAGATTATTAGTGCAGTGACATTACCACTATGCCACCATCTCCCCCTAGTTTAAAATGGATTTAAGATAATCACAAAAACAAAGGGAGATTTTTATACAGAGAATGATTAGAATGTTTTTTGTTGACTAACCTCCATTGAGGCAGAAACTTTAAATGAATTAGATAATTGCTGGAAAATGAGGTGATAAAAGATATGGGGATCAAGCAGACGAGACTAGGGTAGGTGGCTCATGTGGAGAAAAACACCAGTGCAGACCTGATGGGCAGAATTATCTACTTGTGCTGTAACATTTGACTGTATGATGAGCCTTCCTATGGTGTATGTATCAATTTTAAATGAGATTCAAAATCCACAATCCAGCAATGCCCTTTTTTGTACTCAAATTGATACATAGCAAGGTCAATACCAAGGAGATACCAACAGCAATAGGTTGGTTATACTATTATGTTTACATTGATGCAAAAGAATTTGGACATGTAAACCCTGCCATGTAACACAGGGGACCACACTAAGGGCAGGAGTTTGAGACTACTTCCCAGTTCACGGAAGTTGCACCTTTTTAAATGGAACTAAATCTAACTTTAAAATATATTTTAATGAATTATGGTCAGACTCATCAGATTAGTTCTGAATGTACATTTTGATGTTTTATAGAAATTTAAATTCAAATAAGTTTTAAAAAATATTAATTAACAAATGTTTTAATTAATTAAATTAATTAAATATTTTGCTAACTTGTACCATGTGACTTTTTATTGGAAGTGCAATTGGGATGTGGACAAGGGTTACACCTAAAATGATAACCTGTATTTCTCTTTCAGATGCTGATTATCCGCATTTTCTAGTTTTATTTCATTCAGATCATTGTTGATCTAAATGAAATAAAACTACAAAATGATCATTTTGAATCAACAATGATGGAATCAATGATGGACCCCATAAACTAGTCAAGTAACAGTTAGTTATACTCACAGAACAATACGTTACAATGTCCCAGTCACCAACATCACCACCCCTGGGTCTGTCCTGTCCCATTGGCAGGAGAAATGTACCAGAGGTGGCAGTACAGTGGTAAACAGTTAGGAGGGAGTTGCCTTGGGAATCCTCAACATTGACTCTGGACCCCATAAAATCTCACGGCATCAAGGCAAACATGAGCAAGGAAACCTCCTGCTACGTACCATCTACCGTTCCCCCTCAGCCGATGATTTAGCACTCCTCCATGTTGAACACCAATTGGAAGAAGCATTGACAGTGGAAAGGGCATAAAATGGCAAGGGCACAGAATGTACTCTGGGTGGGGGACTTCAATGTCTATCACCAAGAGTGGCTCGGTAGCACCACCACTGACCAAACTGGCTGAGTCTTAAAGGACATAGCTGCTAGACTGGGTCTGCGGCAGGTGGTGAGGGATCCAACAAGAGGGAAAAACCTACTCGATCTTGTCCTCACCAATCCTACTGTCGCAGATGCATCTGTCCATGACAGTATCAGTAGGAGTGACCACCACAAAGTCCTTGTGGGTGAAGTCCCGTCTTCACATTGAGGATACCCGCAAAGTGTTGTGTGGTACTACCCCTGTGCTAAATGGGATAGATTTCGAACAGATCTAGAAACATGAGGCACTGTGAGCCATCAGCAGCAGCAGAATTGTATTCAACCACAATCTAGAATATTATGGCCCGGCATCTGCCCGGGGATCAATCCTGGTTCAATGAAGAGTGCAGGAAGGCATACCAGGAGCAGCACCAGGCATACCCATAAATGAGGTGTCAACCTAGTGAAACTACAACTCAAGACTACTTGCATGCCAAACAGCATAAGCAGCAAGTGATAGACAAAGCTAAGCAATCTCACAGCCAACGGATCAGATCTAAGCTCTGCAGTCCTGCCACATCCAGTTGTGAATGCTGGTGGACAATTAAACAACTAACTGGAGGAGGAGACTCCATAAATATCCCCATCCTCAATGATGGGAGATCCCAGCACATTGGTGCAAAACACAAGGCTGAAGTATTTGCAACCATTATCAGCCAGAAGTGCTGAGTGGAGGATTGATCTCGGCCTCTTCCTGAGGTGCCCAGCATCACAGATGCCAGTCTTCAGCCAATTCAATTCACTCCATATGATATCAAGAATTGGTTGAAGGCACTGCAAAGGCTATGGGCCCTGCCATTATTCTGGCAATAGTATTAAGACTTGTGCTGCAAAACTAGCCACCCCTCTAGCCAAGCTGTTCCAGTTCAGCTATAACACTGGCATCTACCCAGCTATATGGAAAATTGCCCAGGTATGTCCTGTACACAAAAAGCAGGACAAATCCAACCTGGGCCATTACCGTCCCATCAGTTTACTCTTGATTATCAGCAAAGTGATGGAAGGGGTCATCAACAGTGCTATCAAGCGCCATCTACAGAGCAATAACCTGCTCACTGGCACTCAGTTTAGGTTCTTCCAGGGCCACTCAGCTCTTGAACTCATTACAGCCTTGGCCCAAACATGGACAAAAGAGCTGAACTCAAGAGGTGAGGTGAGAGTGACTGCCCTTGACATCAAGGCAGCATTTGACAAAGTGGGGCATCAAACACCCTAGCAAAACTGAAGTCAATAGGAATCGGGGGATAACTCTCCACTGTTTGGAGTCATACTGAGCTCAAAGGAAGGTGGTTGTGATTTTTGGAGGTCAATCATCTCAGCTCCAAGGCATCGCTGCAGGAGCTCCTCAGGGTAGTGTCCAAGGACCAACCACCTTCAATTGCTTCATCAGAAACTTAACTGACAAGAAGCCTAACTGGATCAGCTATATAAATACTGAGACTACAAGAGTTGGTCAGAGGCTGGGAATTCTGTGTGAGCAACTCACCTCCTGACTTCCCAAAGCCTGTGTACCAACAAAAAGGCACAAACCAGGAGTGTGATGGAATACTCTCCACTTGCCTGGGTGAGTGCAGCCCCAACAACACCAAAGAAGCTTCACATCATCCAGGATAAAGCAGCCCATTTGATTGGCACCCCAACCACCACCTTAAACATTCACTCCCTCCACCACCAGCTCACAATGGCAGCAGTGTGTAGCACCTACAAGATGCACTGCAGCAACTCACCAAGGCTCCTTCGAAAGCACCTTCAAACCCTACAACCACTACTGTCTAGAAGGACAATGGCAGCAGATGCATGGGAACACCACCACTTGCAGATTCCCCTCCAAGTCACTCACCATCCTAACTTGGAGCTATATCGCCATTCCTTCACTGTCATTGGGTCAAAATCCTGGACCTCCCTCCCAAACAGCACTGTGATTGTACCTACATCATTTGGACTGCAGTGATTCATGAAGGCAGCTCACCACCACCTTCTCAAGGGCAATTAGGGATGGGCAATAAATGCTGGCCCAGCCAGCGATGACCACATCCCATGAACAAATAAATTTTCAAAATCATTTTGCAATGTGGAACGGGTCTTGTTTTCATGGGACAAAATTAGACTGTGGGAGACATCATCCAGGGCTTTAAAATGTTAGATGATCTGGATGATGTAGCTGTAAATGGGTTATTTGATTTATATAAAATTAGGAGATACAGGTTGAACATTGATGAGAATAAATTAAATTGGATAGTAAAAGAAACTATTTTCCCCACAAAACAGCATGCAGCATAGGGCAAAACAAATGAGGCAGAGACAAATAAATTTTGGTAATTATAATGGTAGGAATTGACTGAGATGATCAGATACCTAGTGGGAGGAGGGAATAGGAACAGGAGGGAATAGAGTAGAAGAGGGGAGGAGTCTTTCCTGGAAGACAACAGCCAGGGTTAAGTAGTAGAAATGTGAAGATGGGAAGATATTTTGAGTATCCCTTGATTAGCTTTAAGGATCAAGGACTGTGTACGAATAATCTTCCCACAAGGTTGGGTAATGTCGACATAAGGGGAGATTTTACATTGACTGAGGAAGGAGTAGCTCATTGTTCTAACATCATCTTGATTGAAATGGATGTCAGGTGGCCCAAGCAGATTTTGTTGGGGATCACTGGCCTCACAACATCGACAGATCTTCCAACTCCTGTGGCTGAGTAAAATGGGTAGGAGCGGTTCAGCACCCCCCTTCTCTTCTTAAATCCTATCTGAGTTCCCCTTTATTGATTTCAATAAAAACACAAATCAGACGAGTTACATTACAGGTGACAAATCCACACCTGCCAGTTTTACACACCACTGGAGTTGAAAGTTCAGAGTTATGGAGTCTGAGTTCATGATGCACTCCCCATATAGTCTCATAGAGCAGGGAGGCAAACCAGAAGTCAAGGTGATATTAGATCACATCCTACCACTTGAGTCACTCTGACAAACCTATTACTGTTCAGTAACAGAACATATTTGGCAGAAATCTGGGAGCAGGTTTCTTGACTATTCACACGCCTCAAAGTGTGGTATCACCCTAAATGTCATGAAGAAAGCTAAAAGAGAAAAAGAAATTGAGGGAGTAAGTGGTGCAGTGGTTAAGTCTTTCATCTCTTGGAATTGAGTTCAAATCTAGCCCTGACTGAGGGGATTTGACACACTCTACTGACTTTAAGGCAAAATGAATTTCAACCCAGTATCTAATAGGCATGGGCCACAACACAAAGCTGATTTTTAAAATTCATTTACAGGGGGTGAGTGTCACTGGCATTTATTGCCCAACCCTAATTGCCCTTGAGAAGGTGGTAGTGAGCTGCCTACTTGAACTGCTGCAGTCCATGCGGTGTGGGTACACCCACAGTGCTGCTGGGAAGGGAGTTCCAGGATTTTGACCCAGCTACAGTGAAGGAACAGCAATATATTTCCAAGTCAGGATATTGAGTAGCTTGGAGGGGAACTTCCAGGCAGTGATGTTCCCATGTGTCTGCTGCCCTTGCCCTTCTACATGGTAGTTAGTGGTCATGGACTTGGACCTAAGGAGTCTTGGTGAATTCCTGCAGTGCATCTTGTAGATGGTACACACTGCTACCACTGTTCGTCGGTGGTGGAGGGAGTGAATATTTGTGGATGTGGTGCCAATCAAGTGGGCTGCTTTGTCCTGGATGGTGTCAAGCTTCTTGAGTGTTGTTGGAGCTGCACTCATCCAGGCAAGTGGATAGCATTTCATCACACTCCTGACTTGTGGCTTGTAGATGGTGGACAGGCTTTGGGGAGTCAGGAGGTGAGTTACTCCGTGCAGGATTCTGATCTGCTCTTGTAGCATTTGTATGGCTAGTCCAGTTCAGTTTCTGGTCAATGGTAACTCCCAGAATGTTGATAGTGGGGGATTCAGCGATGGCAATGCCATTGAAAGTCAAGGGATGATGGTTAGATTCTCTCTTGTTGGAGATGGTCATTGCCTCGTACTTGTGTGGCGCGAATGTTACTTGCCACTTGTCAGCCCAAGCCTGGATATTGTCCAGGTCTTGCTGCATTTGGACATGGACTGCTTCAGTACCTGAGGAATCGCGAATAGTGCTGAATGTTGTACAATCATCAGCGATGCCACACATAGCGGCCACTTGACCTCCCACTCAACAATCATCCCCACTTCTGACCTTATGATGGAAGGAAGGTCATTGATGAAGCAGCTGAAGATGGTTGGGCCTAGGACACTACCCTGAGGAACTCCTGCAGTGATATCCTGGAACTAAGATGATTGACCTCCAACAACCACAACCATCTTCCTTTGTGTTAAGTATGACTCCAACCAGCGGAGAGTTTCCCCCCTGATTCCCATTGACTCCAATTTTGCTAGGGCTCCTTAATGCCACACTCGGTCAAATGCAGCCTTGACGTCAAGGGTAGTCACTCTCACCTCACCTCTGGAGTTCAGCTCTTTTGTCCATGTTTGAACCAAGGCTGTAATGAGGTCAGGAGCTGATTGACCCTGGCGGAACCCAAACTGAGTGTCAGTGAGCAGGTTATTGCTAAGCAAGTGCCGCTTTGACAGTCTCACTCAGGTACAAGCTGACTTGTGTGAGAAATGAAGATCAGCCAGGTGCATACAGGTGCTCCTTTGAGGTTTTGGTTACCTCATATTTTTGGGATAGTTATGCTCTGCACCTAACCGCACTGGGATTCCTTGATGTTGTCACTGGAAACCGGAAACAGAAAATGTACCATTCCCCAGTCACAACATCCCTCTTTTTGATAAGCACAAACTATTATGCAAAGAAAAGAACATCTCTTTTGAAATAAAAGTTAACAATTACACAAAATACTAGAAAAAAATAAAATATTTTCCTGATAATATCTCTGCTACAGAGTATAAACTTTTTAAAAAGCATTTTGGCAACTATGTCACAGTAAAATTTTAATAGTATCAGCAGCAGAATAAAAGTACTAGAATATTCTATTCTTTCATTGGAATTGCAGCCAGCAATGAAAGCACAGGCACGATAAGCCTCGTCAGGGGTCAGCCTAGCTATCAGCAGGTGAAATGTTCAGCAGCAATGGATTTTAGTCCCATCTCACCTCAAGTGAAGATGGGGGATTGTGTCAGCTTCATGTCATTTCCATCACCAAGTGAATGATTTCAGGGGGCTTTCTGTGTCCCCTGTTATTGCGGTCACTTGACCTCAGATGTAATTCCCATTTAATGCCATCATTTTAACAAAGCCTGGATTTTAGGCCACACATAGCGACCACTTGACCTCCCACTCAACACAATGCAGCTGGCTACAGCTTGATTTCCTGCTTTCTTGATCATTTCAAACAAATAAATTAAAAAACCCAGCAGACGCATTAGGTTAACATTTAAAACATATAACATCTATTATCTGTTACCATGTTGAAAAACATGTGGGTAAACTAGCTGCTTCTCACTGGAAACAAGAAATAAAATATTGCTTATTGCTTGAACTATAATTGGATTTATTTGAATTGAGAGATTCTTCCTATTATAGAATTTCTTTGTAGTGTATTTGTAACAACCGTGCTAAATGTTGTGTACAAATTATATATTTTTTAATATTAAACTGTTTTTCTAAGTCATCTTGGGTTATTATCAATGCAGACTGTTAAGGATCCTACCTGAAATATTAACACTATCTATTCCTCTTGGATGCTGACTGATCTGAGTATTTCCAGCATAGTATATATTAGTTATTCTCTGAATTGCCAGTTTTCTTTTTACCTTGATTGTTAGCAGTTTTGATCTCTGTATTTTCCTCTTTTTTTTGTCCTCTTGTGAAAGTGGTTACTCCTTCCCCAGGTACTGTTTCCCGTGCACCAGGATCCTTCCAGCACCTTGTCATGAGGCTGTTAGTCATATATGAGCCTTGAATGTGGGTATTGGAAATATTTTTGGCACTGGGGACATCACAGGCAAGTCTTATCCTGTCCTCTGACACAGGCTGTGGATTGAATTTCAGGCTTTCCTGGTCTGTATAGTTCAGCTACTGCTGGCTGAGGCATCGGTAGAACCTATTTGCATGCTTCTTTATCAAGAAAAAATGATTTTTCTTTTTTAAATTGTTTTCTTTTTGGTAATTTGGGGTTAGGAAGAAGAACCCTGAAATCAGTTCAGCTGGACTATAGAGTAGAAGATTCAGGTCAGAGTTCAGCTCTTGTATATATTCTGTGGCTGACACTTATAACCCAGATTCACAAACAAAAATATCTATTTAGTCAAGATATCAGACAGCTGCCATGTACTTTTGAGAAGGGGAGAGTAAAGGAAGAAGTTAAAGAAAGAACATGCATTTATATAGCACCTTTCATGAGTTCAGGATGTCCCAAAGTGCTTTAAACATAATGAAGTACTTTGCAATTGTGGTCACTGTTGTAATGTAGGAACTGCAGCAGCCAATTTGCACACAGCAAGATCCCAAAAACTACAATTAAATAAGTGACCAGAACATCTGTTTTAGGTGTTAGTTTGGGATAAATATTGGCCAGGATACTGGTAATAACACTCCTGCTTTTTTTCTTCAAAAAGAAATGCCATGGGATCTTTTATGTCCACCTGAGAGGACTGATGGGTCCTCAGTTTAACGCCTAATCTGAAAGAAAAACTCAAGGATAGAGAGATAATTGGATTTTTTTCTACATGGATTGTGGCATTTACTCTTAACCTTCTTTATACATTATTACTTTAATATTTGTTGTTACTGTGTTCTTTCTCAGTTGTGTGATACTGCTGCAATTAACCACTGGTTAAAGTCCTGACAGAAAAATGACATTTTTCTTAATTCCTAACTGTCCATTTTTTCCAAATATTTCTTTGAAATGTTCTAAACGTTTCTTTTAAATTCTTAGATAGCATTGTGGTATATCCTTTGCGGCTTTCAAAATCCAGAGGCAACCGCAGGCTCTTTTTCTCCTGTCCTAGTGGTGACTACAACTACACTATGAGCATTTAAAAAAAAGGAGAAAGATTGCAAACTTTTACCTAGGGTGTAGGGTTGTCTTCTGTTTTATGGCAGAATAAACTCCCCATTTTTCATAATGCCTGATGTATACTATGCTTCTGACTAGTCCATAATTCAGTGTAAAGAATACAGGCACTTTCTGAACATTGTTGCCTTATGAAGGACTGCCCTGGGAGCTTCTGCACTCGAGCACGAAGGGAAGACAATTTATGATTCAGTGACACAAGCAGAGGGTGTGATTTATAGTTTAATTTGCTGTCGTAATGGACACAGCATAATAACATGTAAAATATTAATCAATGTGTAGCTACAGCAGACACCATTTGCTAAGCTTGTTATCTGCTGGTCTACCCCTGACAGTGAACAATTAAACTGACATCGTATTGCTTCAAACGAGAAACTGAGAATGCATGGGCGCCTGTCAGAAAAAAGCAGGCTGAAACCTCCCAAGGCCATGGGAAATTGGGAAAATAAGATACCCAATATATTTCATAAATTGTTTCGTTCTTACTTAAAAATGCAGAGATCTTTAACCAGGTAATTATTTTTTTGTGTTATAAAGACAGCCAGCAGTATGCTGCTGCAGTTGTTCCTTCCATTTCCCACCTCCCCTCCAGTGCATGGAATCAATTTCTAAACCGTCTGCTTGTTTTTTTATAAATTCCATCAGCAATCTCTCTGCCAAGGGCTATGAAGGCAACAAGAAAGTATGGCACTAGATCTATGTAAGGTCAGCGCGGGAGATGAGCAATGCAATGAGAGTTTAACAAGAACCCTTCAAAAATTCAATTACAGCCAAAGAAATTAATAAATCTTTTCTGTTGGTATGGAACAAAAATTTGTCAACCTGTCCATTTTTTCAGCATCTCCCTCTGACCCCGGTCAATTACATTGCTTGTAAATAGTTTTTATACATGTTCAAATAATTGCTCATCCTAATGTGCAGTGATCTGTATTCGTCACGCTCCGCGGCCCTATCCCATCACTACGCTGCCACCAGGACCCATTACTTGCAGTTAAGTGAAATCGAAATTGAAGTTATAATTGATATCAGGGCCCATCACCATAATGGGTTCATCATAGCTCCCATCTAAAATATTAATTTTCTAATTATGGATAAATGATCGGACAAGCTGAGCCAGTGCTTGCAATGGAGCCCCTGGGAATTTAGACTTGCACGATGGGAGGACAGGGCCTTGTAATGCCTACAGATCTTTTATTATTCTCTTCCAAAGGCTGGTGAGATTCAATTCTATCCAATAATGGGCAAATAATAGTTAAGGATCAGTCTGTTAAGCTCAATTCTCCTTCTCTCTCTCTCTCTTGTTTTCTCTCTCTTTTGATTTTACAGCAATACTGTTGTACCTCATGTGGCTGTCAAACCAGCCTAGTTAATCATTTAACTTTTAATTATATATAAAGAACAAAAAGGCAGTATGTTATTAAGTCGGGGGCCATTTGTTAAGACACAAATAATATTTGTTTATTTTGGCCCTGGTTTTTAAGAAAAAATAATATATATTTTGCTTAATTGTTTTTCTATAATTGGGGGCTTTGACTTTTTCAATAGCTTCATTGCTGTCTTGCTTTGATGACAGAGATATGTATGGCTTTCTCTCCCCCCCGAATGTCACAGCACCCACCTCCCTCTGCCCAGGTTAGACCTGGAACTATCAACTGCCATGGCAAATTGCCACACCACCAGCCTAGCAGTTTACATATTAGTTCGGCTGGGGTAAACTTAACAGAGAAAAACACAGAAAAGGAAGGAGAAGGTGAAACCCGGCAGTAGATCGATGAAGGGGCAATTTATGTCAGGAGAGGCAGTTTACACTAGTGATTTCTGCAGGAGCTGCTTATCTGTTAACATGTTGGAGGCTGGCAGACTTCATCAGCCTGAGGGGGGGCCTAATGGAGCCTGATCAGGTGCATGGATTCCTGCTCATTTCATGACTCAGTGGGGCTTCCAGACACGGAGTTGCTGTCACTGTGCTCACCAGAGAGTGGTCAAGCCAATGAATGAGCTGCTACATATGCTTAAACAAAAAATGGCAAATCCACTACTGTAGCCACTTCCTTTATTATGTTACCTGCACCGCAGGTCAAATACAGCTTTCAACGTACCCAGAAAAAATACTTCAGTAACCTTAAGTTTTAAAATAAATCTGTCAGTAAGTTAATGGATATTTCATTATCTAATTTGCATTTAATTTTTCTAATTCATTCACAGGAGGCAGGCAAGGCCATATGGCCCCTTGCCCAAATGGCTGTTCTGCCATGTGTGTGACACTGGGCAGTGAGAGCAACAGGCCACTCAATTGTCAAGCCCAGTTCCATCTCAGCTAGCACCTAGAGCTTGTGCACTCTCTGACAATGAGAATTGGATTGGAAGCAGGGGCAGGAGCCCCAGCTGATTCCAGCACCTCCGCTCCCCTCCCCCCACCCCGACCCCCACAAAGTCCTGGAGTATTGAGACAAACTGTAGAACACCAAATCCCACTCTGGATCAGATCAGTTAATGACATAAACTTTAATTTCTACCTGGCACATTCCTGGTCTTTGTGGCACAGCGCTGCTTCTCAAAGTACAATTGCTGACTAAACCCTTAGAAAAGCTACAACTTTCTTAACTGAAAGATCACAATAACTCAAAGAGTGTTTTTGAATGGCTTTATAAGTTTGCATATTCTTTAAAAAAAGACCCAACATTGGTTGACAAAAGGAATTACTACCTCAGAGATTAAATGATGTTTCTTACATAATTACACTGAAGTGTTAAAGTGTGCATCGCTGCCTAATAGTTCAATCTGTTCCAATTAATCTGACACAGAGCACTTGTGAATGGCACGTTTCTTAGAATCGTTTTTTTAAACCTGTAATGGAAACTTGGTCAGTTAACAGACTTTAACTGTTTTCTGGCTGTGGTGTCCTGTAAACTACAAAACAAATATTTTTGCTAGGCTGGCTAATGGCCTGGGGAGTTAGGGAGTCCTGTGTAGTACTGAGTTTTACAGATTGTGTAAACCTCTGATCTGAATCTGTACTGTACTCACTCATTGCAGTGATTCTTCTTACGATTGTTATCAAGTGACCGTTGCTGGAAAGTGCCATGGATAGATGCTAGGTGAGGACAGGATCAGGACCAGATGTGATGCCCCCACAGTCAGATAGCATATTAATAACATCCAAATTCACACACGGAGAATGACCACTTGGCTGTGATTTAGAGAGGGTCTGGAACCTATGGAACTGTGCCCAACCTTTTTTCAACTTTTCCAGGCACGATATTAACCTTGCCCTTCCGCTAGGCAGTTAAAACTACCCTTAGGGCTAACCTGCTCTCTTTCTGCCGGTTCCAATTTTAACCTGCTTTTTGGAGATGTGAGTAAGGACAGTAAGGACACCAGCCAACCGATGGGGTTCTTTATAAATATGGAGATTGGGTCCCGATTATATCGACATTAGCTTGCTGAAAATAAATAGTTTAACACACAGAAACACAGCAAAAGTCCATTAAATATTTGTACATGAACTTTGCCACTCAATTCTTACCCTTGTGGCTTCAAGGCTAAGTATTTGATGCACCACAGTAAAGCAACACAAATTTTTCAGCCAAAGTAAGCACCATTTGCGAGGGAGTGAACCTGTTTGATTTGATGATGATCATCGGAATTCCAGGAATGAAAGAAAATGGTCACATGAATGAGAGAGAGAGAATATGTAATTATACCACGTAGCGTAACTATGTGTTACGCAGATCAGGAAGTTCAATCATTGAAAACAAAAATAAAAATACCTGGAAAAACTCAGCAGGTCTGACAGCGTCTGCGGAGGGGAACACAGTTAACATTTTGAGTCCGTGTGACTCTTCAATCATTGGTTTCTCTTGATCTTACGTGAGGTGGGGCACCTCTCTATACCCGAACTAGTGTGATGAAAATGCAATCAAGCTCTCACTCCTGATTGCAATGCGTATTAGAAGAAAGTGTAAATTCTAATTTGAGTATAGGCCCTTTAAGTTGTAAAGGGGAGGAGGAAACATGTAGAAATCCGTTAATGTAATTCACTCTCATAAAACTTAGTGACTTCTTTTTAAATCAGTCGCTGCTCCTATATGGGTTAATATGTAAAAATAAAACCAGGCACAAACAACCAATGCTGATTGTTCTTTAAGAGACTCTCCCTTTAATGAGTTTAGAAGCTGTTACTGTTAACACAGCCCCTAGTAGTCACAGAGACTGCCGCTATAAGCATGTGAAATTTGTCTAATTGGCATGAAACTAACAGTGGGTTTTGGAAGATTTGAGTTGGGGTCCTTAAACGTCTTATTTAGTTCAGCACAGGCATAGAACCTGGAGTGATGAGCTCTCCATACTTTTATATTTCAAATAATAAAGATAATTGATTATGCATTGTGTACCTTAAACAATCATTTAGCAAATGTCGGCCTTCCTGCTGTTAAAAGATTGCAGAGAACATGTGCAAATTAAAAGTTTTTTTTAACAGTTTGTGGAGCAACTATTCAAGGGATTATACTGACTGAATGACCCACAAATCATGGTTTCTAATACATTCTACTATATTTGATTAAAAACTGCAACCTGAAAAAGAAGAATGAAGGTGTTAAATTGTAAGCCAGGTGCAGTACTATTATGCTATTGTTGCTATTTATTACAACACTGTAAAGTTTTATCCAACTGATTATGCAACTAACACAATGCTTTTGAGTAGATTAATGGCAACCTCTGTATCACAGGATTCTCTTTACAGCTCTCAGAAGAGGAATGCAAGAATAGCTGCAAAATGTAATTCACCCTCCCATTGTTCTGCTTCTCTCTGGAAGGTGTTAATTCCTTCCAGGATTTGCTTCCAACAATTCGCTTCAGTGCTTGCCTACATTTAGCTACTACACTCAGAGTGATTATTTCTTCATATGTCTAGTCTTCCCCTAACCCAATTTCCATTGTTTTAAATTCAATCACAGGGTGTGGGCGTCACTGGCAAGGCCAACAGTTATTGCCCATCCCTAGTTGCCCTTGAGAAAGTGGTGGTGAGTCAACTCTGTAAACTGCTGCTATTCTGGTGGTGAAGGTCCTCCTACAGAGCTGCTCTGTAGGGAGATCCAAGATTTTGATCCAGTGACAATGCAGGTACAACGATATGTTTCCAAGACAAAATGGTGTGTAACTTGGAGGGGTACTTGCAGATGGTGGTGTTCCCATGTCCCTGCTGCACTTGTTCTTCCGGATGGCAGAGCTTACAGTTTTGGATGGTGCTGCTGAAAAAGCCTAAGTGAGTTGTTGCACACTGATATATGCTGCTGCAACTGTACGCAGGTGATGAGGGAGCGAATGTTTAATGGCCAATAAGTGAATGGTTTTGACCTGGATTGTGTTGACCTTCTTGGGCAGCTCGAGTGATACTTTTACATTTTAAGTCACCTTTAAAAAAATTGCCATAAGCATACCCTTTAAAAATGTCACATGCAAGTCACTAAAATTCTGCTGTCAATCATTTCTCATTATGTAAATCTTGTTAATTAATTTTCACCCCCACAGTGCTATGGGCACATTTTTGGGTTCTTGAAATCACCAAAGGAGACACTCAGCAAAGTTCCTGACATAATATCAGTTGTGGTGCTGCTTGGAATATGTGTTTCCCATTCCTGGCTTGAACCTGCCAAAAATTAGAATTGCACCTTTAATTCCACCTCAGTTGAGATCAGTTGACTCAGCACAGGTCAAACATTGAACTTGAAACCTTCCTATCTGTACAGTAATTGATTTTTGATTTTTATTTTATAATTTGATCTCCTTTTCCCCCTTCCTGTCCTAATATCCATGACTTTTGCAAGGTAACAGTTCCACAGGTATGTCGTCCAGGTGGCCGTTTCATGTGTGATCCCAGACAATGGAAGACATCCATTTTAAGTCCCATCCTGACTCATTCAAAACACACAAATCCACATTTTTTAGCCAGAGTCATGAGGAACAGGAATCCTCACACGTTTTCTTCTCCTTACTCAGACCAAATGTAACTTCTCATTTGCTGTCTCAGCTGAAATCACCTAACTCAGAACAGGCTGTTAATGTTTCGAGTCCTTATGACCCTTCTTCACAGTCATGAGGACTTGAAACGCTAACTTTGTTTTTTTTCTCTCTCCACAGATGCTGTCAGACCCGATGAGTTTTTCGAGCATTTTCTGTTTTTGTTTCAGATTTCTAACATCAACAGTATTTTGCTTTTATAGCAGAACAGACTGAATTAGTTGACCTCATCTAGCTATCTATTTAATACTACATGGATGGTGCCTTTATCCTTTAGGCCATTTGGGGAGCCATTTATTTCTAAAGTGGCTTTCATGTTTTAATTGAGTTTTTCTTCACCCTTTGAGAAGCCATCCTTTTCTGAAAAACACCAATGGGATGACAATAAGGTACAATTGTACATTAAGAATATTTTCAAATGGCCACTGTCCCTTCTGTGATTATCTTATATGCCACTCAAAAGGCTGGCCATAGATACCACATGACCTCTCCATTGCCTCCTTGCCTCTCACAGTCATACTATTTCTAGTCATTGTCATTTCATTCATATTTTTCTGCATACCATCCCAATATTTCAATTTTGGCATTTCACATGTTCGCTCTTCAATTGCAACCCATCTTACAGCAGTATAGATCTTCAGCTGTGCCACGCACCCCATGCCATCGTAATGTTCTCACTGTAAAACAATCCACTGTTGCAACCAGGCCATTCCTCATTAATTCAATATTGGTGGCTCTGTCCTCTCAGCTCACAGTTAACATCTTTCCTGCATAAAACATTTCAACGGGTCCTGGACTCTGCCTCTGTGCCCTCATCAGTTTTCAAAGTCGTGCCTATTGAAGTACAGCAGATAAGTGGATGTTACATTTGCACTGCAGGGATAGTTGTGAGTAAAACAACAAAAATAAACCCTAAACCAGGAAGGTCGCAGGTTCAATCCCAACTGGGGCTTCGCTCGGGTCTCTGCAAAAGATCTCCTTGTCCCTTGGGCTAGGGATGGGAAGGTCAGCCAGAATTCCCAATCCTAATCTCCATCCTGAAATTCCTGTTGGAAAGTGGGTGAGTGTGAATGTTAGATTAGGACAGAATTAACCTTTACTGTGACAACACAACCCAGATGCCTATGAACTCATTACCCCCAACACAAAGTGGCATCTTCAGGAGAGGAAGAGTAAAACTGGAAACAGGAATCCTTTTGTCCAAGAACAGATTGCAAGCATTACTATCTTCTAACCTTTCCCCTTACCTTTCTGTTTGAAATAACGCAGTTCATTCCTGTACAATGTAGATCTCACAGGTCTCAAAGCCAGGCAGACCATTTCAACTGTGTTTTTCCTCATGCCGGTAGCTGTAAGAACTCCAGTGATATTGAGCTATTTCCAGCTGCTTTCAGTGACTTTTAACCAGTTTCTAAAATGAAACAGCAATATATCAAAGCTGTATGACCCTTTGCGCCATTTATGAATTATCTGTTTTAGAACGTTGTGATCCGACCATCTTTTATCTGTGGCATAATAGATACTTTGAAAATACGGATCAATATGGAGTAAGTTCACTGGGTGTAGTTAATGGCTGTCATAGGGGTATTCTGACATTGACCCGTGACCTTTTGAAGAAAAAGAAATCTATATACACAAAGGTTGTGACACCAATGTTCATATTTTACAGATTTAGGGCCTAAACAAATTTAAATGTTATATTTTTAACTGGTTTATTTCTTAAAGAAATTCAGGAATTTGAATTTGGGAGATGAATATTATATATTCCATTGGTCTTGTGGCAGGATTATTGAAATAAGTTAATTCCATAGTTCTGATGTAAAACATGTCCCCCCAATTAACTACCTTACTAAATGTTATAATAATAGGTAATATCGTTTACAGTAAAGGGGAACTCTGAAAGATTGTTGTCATCACAAATTACGCACATTTTACTCTTATAGCCCCAAATGGACTCCAAACTTAATTTTGTTTTATGTTAATTCCTGGGGATATAAGAAATGGGAAAACTTTATGCTTTCGTGCTACTGAGCTTTAACATCAGGAACTCTCCTGCTGTTAAGTATCATGGAAAACACATTTGTCCAGCCTGTTCTTTTCACTTTACCCCCTCCTGTAGTGCAAGACTGATCACAGCTTGATCCAGAATGATTCTTCTGTTAGGGACAGTTCACAGTGAGTTACTCTCAAAATCCCCTGCTGCTAAGTGTTCTTCATTAGTTTAATAAGACAAAGACAAACATATTAACTAAACAGTCTGTGCCATGAGGATGATCATTTTTAGAAATATGTTACTTTATATCAAGAAAGCAGCAACATTCTGGGTGAATCTAAAATAAATCTATACAGAATAACAACATTGAATCTTTGGATACTGATTCTCCTGTCTGTTAATCTATCTCCTACATAGTTCGAATTACTCCTGTTCTGTTGTTCCACACTTGTAAGTATGCAATCTTACATGCTTTTTCTGTTCGGTCCATCCTCAATGCGGAAATATCAAAACTCATTTTTAATGTAGCTCACCATCATACATCATAAAACGCAACATCATGTTGTAATGCAATTCTGGGACCTCACAACTCTGGCACACCTTACCTTCTTCATTCTACCATTCCCTGCTACAATTTAATATCCAATTTTGCAATCATCTAAGTACTATTTTTGTATTTTTCTCATGATCTTTCCTACGCTTTTCAATCTTGGTGCTGCTTTAGTCTTTCACTTAGCTTTCTTAATAAACACAAAAAGTGCAGGTGCCTGGAGATCTCCCCTGTGGATGGAAGTACAAATGTTAAATTAGCTATCAGTGAGGTAGGGTTGTTGAAGTGTGCATTAGTCTATTGAAAACCTGAAACTTGTGCACTGGCACCCAGTACAATTTCTCCAATCTTTTACGCTCACAGCAGACACCAGGGTCAAGTTCCTGAGACATCTGCCCTTATAACAGCAACCTCCAGCTGCACAAGGCATAGGGTCAAAATGTGGGCACAAAGTTGCCCTTAATTCAACGATGCTAGATTAACAGTCTCACTCAGATTACTGTCACAGGTAGTAGTTGAGTCGAATAGTATAGATGCATTTAAGGGAAGCTAGATAAGCATGTGGGGGAGGAGGGAATAGAGGGTTATACTAATAAAGTTAGATGAGGAAGGATGTGAGGGGGCTTGAGTGGAGCATAAACATTGGCATAGACTTGTTTGGCCGAATGGCCTGTTTGTCGGCTGTATATTCTTTGTACTTCTATACAGATACCACAAGATGGCGATATGGGAAACAGGAGTCACACCAGTACAGTTGGGAACCCTCCTCTGAAGTTGGGTTGAGGCATATAATTGGGGAAATGGAATAGGAACTTTGCTCTGCATTTAACTATGCAGTACCTGATCTAGCCGTAATTAATAGAGAAATGGAGAAGTGTTCTAGTCCCCTGCAGTAACACACTTCACCTGTTTAAGCACAAAATTCACCCCAAAATGTGTTTAGAAAAAGGCAAATGCCAGCAACAATGCTTCAGATAGAGTTGCCAACAATCCAGCATTATCTTGGAGTCTCCAGGAATTATAGATTAATCTCCTGGGCACTGCTGCGAGCAACCTGGGAGAAATAGTATAGGGAAATTAAACATTGTGTGTTTTAAAAAATTTTGTTGGACCATTTTTTTTTTTACTAATTATAAAAATATTGCAGAAGCTGTTCGACAAGGTTGGGGGGTGGGGGGTGGGGGTGGGGGCGGTGGGGGGGGCTGCGGGTGGAGGCAGGAAGTGAAACCTCCAAGAACACACACCCAACCAGGGTTGCACCCTTAACTCTGGATATCCTTGAAAATCTGGCTGTTGGATTTAAGAATTGTAAATATCATGTTCTTGGGAATTCTCACTGATAGACCACAAAGTGCGTCCTAGAATTTGTTTATGCAGTGCGCTTGATTGAGTTAAAAAGATATCCAGGATTTGAGCTCTATGGGCATAGAATCATAAAAATTATGTGAAATAGCGAGAAAGAGCAGCTGCTTCTCCAATCCCATTTTATATGTTTGGAGGGGTCCTGGTTTCATCCCAGTCAAGATGGTAATAACATTACAGCAATTGGCATTCCCGGACATGGAAGGTAAAAATCCCAGCCAGGACTCTAGCTTCGGATTACTCTCCACTGGCTCCGGCTGGTTAGTTTAATATATGGATTGGAAAAGGATGAGGTTGTTATACAATGCCCCCACAGTTGAATAGCCTATTGATGCTCACTATCTAGGGTTATTAAGGAAGAATGATTACTTGAGTGTGGTACCAAAGAGTGATAACTGGCTGTGAAGCCATACTCGTGCATGAGTCAGCATGGGAGAGAAGGGAAGGACAATTGATAAAAGATCCAGTGCAAACTAATCAAATATTATAATCACAGCACTGGCCTATTCTACTGGAGGTGCAGGTTTGATAGACTAAATAACCTTTTCTTATTCCAGGCCTTCCATCCTCTGGGGAAGTATCAAGCCTGCACTTAGCACTTCTCATGGTACAGCTGAGATCCAGAGTCTACCTTTGATATGCCACTCACCGACACGGTTCATTGGAACATCAATAAAGTCCATCAGCACATCATCAGTCCAGAAATTAATTTAATTACAAATGTGGATTTATAATAATAATAATACAGATTGGAGCAGCTGCAATAGCTTTGCACAGTCTCAAATGTAATTTCGAGTTGAGATTACAGAGGTAAGTGATTTTGCACATCGGAAACCTAGAATATGAAGAAAGGGTAAGTCTGATAGGTTTGTTCTTTCTGCAAAAGAGAAGACATCAAAGTGATCAGACTGAGGTTGTCGAGATCATAAAGGGGAGTTCCAAAGTTAACTTAGGCAAATTGTTTAGTATGGTGGAGAATTCAGATAACAAGGGACATTAGAAAGTTAAGAGTAAGAAGGGAATTCAGACAAAACTTTGTGATACAAAGGATAATAATGTTGTGGTCCACATTCATGAGGAAGACCAATGATGACCATGATCGTGGGGTCAATCTTAATCCAGGTGAGATTAGTAGAGGGGATCTGAGGTGGCAAATTATATAGGGCAGATTTGTTGGATTTTTTTAATATACTGACAGGTAATTTGTATAAAATGCTTTCCTTCTTCCCTGTTCTTTAGGTAAAAATACATTTTAGCATTCTATCATTTAAAATTAATGATTATGAATGGAGTAAACTGGGTTT
Source organism: Cetorhinus maximus (assembly GCF_964194155.1). Classification (NCBI taxonomy): domain Eukaryota; kingdom Metazoa; phylum Chordata; class Chondrichthyes; order Lamniformes; family Cetorhinidae; genus Cetorhinus; species Cetorhinus maximus. The sequence continues at coordinate 63,326,135 of NC_135895.1, read as the reverse complement.
TGTGTTAGATTAAAAACAATTCCCCAGAATTGTGACTTATTTAGTAGCTGAGGTAATTTATGCATGCTGAAAGATAATGATTTAGCCAGTAATATCCATTAAAAACAGATGTGTACAATAATTTGTAATCAATACCTCATAGATAAAACATTCTTGTAGTGATCTGGGTTAATGAGGAGGTAAAGTACTGGTGCTGGCACTCAGAATGAAGAGCTCGTTTGCTAAGAAATGTGATGTTAACCAGGTCGGCCCATCCATCGACAAAGCATCCCTCTGTAAACTAGTGTTTCCTTTAAAGTTTATTTTATAACCTCCCCAAAGGGCTGCTGGGTAAAAGCACTGCTCGATGTACCATTAAACCACATGATCTAGGACATCACAGCTTTGATTCTTGGTTTGTACCAGGGCAGTGATTGGAGTGTTATAATTTGCTGGGGGCGGGGGGGAGGATGGTAGGGATGGGTGGGGAGGACCGTGGGGGTGGGTTGGGGGGGCGGGGAGGATGGTGGGGGTGGGTTAGCGGGGGGAGGATGGTGGGGGGTGGGTTAGCGGGGTGGGGATGGGTGGGGGGTGGGGAAGATGGTGGGGGTGGGTTTGGGGGGTTAGGGAGGATGGTGGGGGTGGGTTAGCCGGGGAAGGATGGTGGGGGTGGGATTGGGGGGGTGGGGAGGATGGTGGGGGTGGGTAAGCTGGGGGAGGATGGTGAGGGTGGGTTGGGGGGGTGGGGAGGATGGTGGGGGTGGGTTAGCAGGGGGAGGATGGTGGGGGTGGGTTGGAGGGGGAGGATGGTGGGGGTGTTTTGGGGGGGTGGGGAGGATGGTGGGGGTGGGTGGGGAGGATGGCGGGGGTGGGTGAGGAAGTTCAGCCAGAGTTCTTGTTCCTGATTCAATCTAGTGACCCCTGCTGGAAAATGACAGGTGAAGATAGGATAATGCTTGTCTGTGAGATGACGTCCATGATGAAGCAGCCTTTCAACACATGCCAGTGCAGATTTTCCTATTGTCTGCAGCGTGTCATTAATGCTCAGCTGACTTATTACTGAGCTGACCCAGCTTCATTTTGTAGGACCAACCTCAGTTCAATAACATTGGGCATAGCATTGGGAGTTTGCCAATAGCAGAGGCAGGAATTCGCTTGTAAGCAGCACAGCCCTTAAAGGATTCTAGCACACACAATGGCCGCCTGCGTAACATAAAAAACCCCAATCGGTGACACAATTAATGTGGAGTCAGGAAATCAAGGAATAAATTTTGCCGTGAGCTTCAAGACCCCGATGTTGGGGCAAAAAGTGGCTTCCGAGCCCACACTTGCCAGCAGCAGGACTGGTCCAGCGATATTACCACGGGCAGCCTCCTGATTGGCTGCACCTCCAATGGCTCAGCAGCGCTGCCAGGAGAGGTGGTCGACACTGCAGTTCTGGAATTCACATTATAGGAAGGATGTGATTGCACTGGAGGAAGTGCAGAGGAGATTTACCAGGATGTTGCCTGGGCTGGAGAGTTTTAGTTATGTGGAGAGATTGGATAGACTGGGGTTATTTTCCCTGGAGCAGAGGAGATTGAGGGGGGACATGATTGAGGTGTATGAAATTATGAGGGGCATAGATAGGGTAGACAGGAAGGAACTTTTCCCCTTGGTGGAGGGATCAATAACCAGGGGGCATAGATTTAAGGTAAGGGGCAGGAGGTTTAGAGGGGATGTGAGGAAGAATTTTTTCACCCAGAGGGTGGTGGGAATCTGGAACTCACTGTCTGAAAGGGTGGTAGAGGCAGAAACCCTCATAACGTTTAAGAAGTATTTGGATGTGCACTTGTGATGCCATGGCATACAAGGCTATGGGCCTAGGGCTGGAAAATGGGATTAGAATAGTTAGGTACATGTTTGACCGGCGCAGACTTGATGGGCCGAAGTGCCTTCTTCTGTAATGTAGACCCCTATGACTCTATGACTCTATTTCGAGCCTCTGACAGGTAAGTAAAAAAAAATAAAAATTTAGGAGACCAAGGGTCAGAGAGGAAACCCATCTGAAAAGATTGCTGTGACCTTGGGCATTGCCTTCCTTGCCCACAGCCCCCTCTTTGGACCATGGGGCCTTCTGCTCTGATGGCCCTCTGGGCTATTGCAGGCGGGCTGCCTCCATTAAGCTGACAGCCTCTCCACATGGCAGGGAAAAATGCTGGCGGTTCCGTAAAATGGTCTGTACTAGGGCGGGACTGTGTCGGAGAGCCATCCTGGTGTGACTCCCGACTATTTTGCCTGTTCCTCCCCATCTCCCAGCTATACTTGCAAAGGCTGGTAAAATTAGGCCCCAAGTCTTTGGTTAAAGATGGGCCAGAGCAACACTCAATGACAAAGTGGAAGAGGTGATTCAGGGAGTTACAAGGAGAAGGGGGCCACTGCCTAGTACCCTTACTAAATGTAGCATTGTTGCCAGCCTTGGCTCAGCAGTAGAATATTTTCTGGAATATTGGAGGTGCTAGCTTTTGGGTGAGTTGTTAAATTAAGGCCCAATCTTCCAGTTCATATGGATGGAAAAGAAGCCACTGCACTATTTAAATAACAAGGAGCTTTTCTGCCTAACGTCTATCCTTCAATCAACATCACTAAAACAAGCAATTTCATTGTTTGTGGCTGAGGGAAAATTGACTGCTGCTTTTTCTAACTTTACAGAAGTGACTAGTGGCTGAATTTTACAGGGGATGGGGGGGGGGGGCGGGGGGGGCATGTGTATGCTCACGTCCCCTAGAAGAAATATCGGTCCTGAGCTGACTGATATTAAACAAGGCTGCCCCGCAGCCATGACATGCTCCAGGTGACCTTAAGTAGGTGAGAGTGGGACTCCTCAGTGGGAGGAATCCTGCCCTCGAGAGCTGCTGGCCAATCTGATTGGCCAGCAGCTCTAGCAGTCCCAACAGCACCACAACTCAATAGTGGACACTGCTGGTACTGCAACTAGGCTCCAGGATGAAGACAACATGGATGCCAGAGAGAGGTAAGTCAAGGGTATTGGACAGGGAGGGTTGGGGACCCCACAGATGGGGGTGAGACTGGTGGGGTGGATTTTGGTGAGCAGGTGGGAAGTGATAAAGGAGGGGGGGGGGCACCATTTTGGGGGATGCCCCTAATGCGTACAGGCCAGGGCACCCCCTGAAGGGTCTACACCCCCGTCCCTTTCCCACCTTTTAACCAGTCTGGTTAAAAAAAAGGCATACCTACTCCTGCCCGCCAGCCCATGGCAACTGTATGATGACATGGGTAGTGTAATATTTGGGTCAGTTGACTTGTTAACAATTTTTTAAAAATGGTGGGTGGGCTGCTGGTTTTGGCGCTTGCCCACTTACCGTTTTATGAGAAATGGGTCGGGGGGTGAGCAGGAAGGCAGTGGGCTAGCCACCTGCCATATATTACATGTCTTCCCCGCTGAAAACACGTCTGTAAAATTCAGCCCAACGCTTAAAAAGCACTTCATTGGCTCTGAAATGCTCTGGGATGGCCTGAGGATGTGAAACAGGCCAAATACTGGTAGATGAATTCCTTTTTCTTCCTCTCTCTCTTTTTTAGTTTTCAGTTCTCATGAAGGGTACTACACAAATGCAGCTTTTAGTCTTTGTAGAGGACACAGCTGGTCATTACTGGCATCGGTAGTGCCAGACCTATGGTGCATGTTAGTTGCTGATGTGCCAGCTGCAGATGGCACTGTAATGTCACTGCTTCACTGGTGATTTCGAGCATCTGAAAGTGGAGCTCCTCTGACATATCCAGGTGGCTGTATCTGTGCTTGTAAATGTAGCAGTGAGGATTCTATGGATTGGATGCTGACCTGCCTGGCATCCCTCTGTTGTTCCATCTCTTTTTCCAAAGAAAAGTAAAGCGCAATCCATTGTGCCAATATTGTGACATTCCAAAGCAATGGGAGCCACTTGATACAAAGCCACCTACACAACTAAGCACTGACAAATTAAAAATAAACAAAAAACTCAGAAAGCCAGTCTCAAAATACAGTAATACGTTTTCTTAATGGCTACTTTAAATACATTTCTCGACACAGTACAGCTCTATCTACCCTGGATGCCCCTTTTCCATGTGTGGGTGGATAAGTCAATGCTAATCCAGTGCAAACGCCAAGAAATTGCATGATATCCAAGTGACATCATTGAGATTTCATTGAAGCATTGTAATCTCTGTATTTCTCATAGATTGTGCCCAATTTACACCCATTTATCAGTCACAGCTGTTTGGGAAATCTAGCCTACTGAGTGCTAACACATGAGGATTGTGGAAAGCAGCATTTCACTTGCACTTCCCTCAACTTAGTCTACTGCATTCGTTGCTCCCAATGTGGTTTCCTCTACATTGAAGAGACCAAACGCAGACTGGGTGACTGCTTTGCAGAACACCTTCGGTCTGTCCGCAAGCATTACCCAGACCTCCCTGTCGCTTGCCATTTCAACACTCCACCCTGCTCTCATACCCACATGTCCATCCTTGGCTTGCTGCATTGTTCCAGTGGAGCTCAACGCAAACTGGAGGAACAGCACCCCATCTTCCGGCTAGGCACTTTATAGCCTTCCGGACTGAATATTGAGTTCAACAATTTTAGATCATGAACTCTCTCCTCCATCCCCACCCCCTTTCCGTTTTTTCCCCCTCCTTTTTGTTTTTTCCAATAATTTATATTGATTTTTCTTTTCCAACCTATTTCCATTATTTTTAAACGTATTTCCATCCATTGTTTTATCTCTACCTTTTAGCCTTTTTAGATTCCTTCACCCCACCCCACCCCACCCCAACTAGGGCTATCTGTACCTTGCTTGTCCTGCTTTCTACCCTTAATTAGCACATTCCTTTAGATAATATCACCACCTTCAACACCTCTTTGTCCTTTTGTCTGTGACATCTTTTGGTTATCTCCACCTATCACTGGCCCTCTACCTAGCTCTTCTTGTCCCAACACCCCCCTTAAACCAGCTTATATTTCACCCCTTTTCTATTTTTACTTGTTCTGTTGAAGGGTCATGAGGACTCGAAACGTTAACTGTGCTTCTCTCCACCGATGCTGCCAGACCTGCTGAGTTTTTCCCAAGTATTTTTGTTTTTGTTTTGGATTTCCAGCATCCTCAGTTCTTTGCTTTCATATATATATATATGTATGCCATGAGTCTTTAGGATAGAAGTGAAGAAAATTGGACAAACAAATAAAACTGACATTGGCAGAAGAAATTGCTTCATGAAGGCCTGTGTGATTTCATTTATACCCCTCGCCAGGCTGATCACAGTTCATACATTGTAGTGAACATTCATAGAAAATCAGATCAGACTGATCTTGAGGAAGTATGTTTAAAACCAACACTCAGCCAAGATTTGAATGTCTAGGAGGCTGTTCCTGAAACCCTCTCATACTCCTGGCTGGGATACAAGGGAAAACCTGTTGTCTGCTGGATGATCCCTTGCTCATTTCTTGCTCCTGACATCTTGTTCTCTCTCCATCACAACCTGTTTGTTTGTGAAATTTGTTTCACTCCTCTTTTTACAGCAATCAATTTTGTAAGTCTCTCATCAACCCTTACATGGAGTTGGACCATGCACCCACATGTAAGACCCAAGATTTGACCATATACTCCCATAGCCTCCAGTTTCTTCTTGAGAACTGTTTAAGGCACTAATGTGAAAGCTTCACAAAAACTGTTGTAAGTAATGTATGAATGTTTCCAATCTAATTATCTATTATCTGCTCTGTTCCAAAAGGAAAGAGAAAAAAAGAAATACATTTGGATAGTGCCTTTCACAATCTCGCAAAGTGATTTACAACAAATAAAGTACTTTTGAAATGTATGCGCTGCTGTAATGTAAGGAACATGGCAGCCAATTTACACCCAACAAACTCTCACAAACAGCAGTGTGATAATGACTAGATAATCCATTTTTTGTGACATTGATTGAAGAATATATCTTAGCCAGAACACCAGGGCGAACTCCCCTGCTCTTCTTCAAATTATGCCATGGGATCTTTTACGTTCACTTGATAGGGCTGACAGGGCCTCAGTTTAATGTCTCGTTTGAAAGATGGCATCTCCAAAAGTGCAGGTTTCCTTTCGGTACTACACTGGAGTGTCAGCCTCATGTTTTGTGCTTAGGTCCTGGAATGGGATTTGAACCCACAATCTTCCAACTTCAAAGGCAAGACTGAGCCATGGTCGACAGCAAGTGGGTGCATGATCACGTCATCTGCAGCTTGTCCTTCATACCAGATTGTGGTATGAGCATGAATCCAGATTTGGGAATGTGCATTAAGCAGGAAGATACCACCATCCTGGATGGTTCCAGTCATGCTGGTTGCAACAGCCTCAGTGACTGCAGCGCCAGTAATTTAGAGCATTGTCTCCTCCAAGGAGCGCACAAGTTGCAGCCATGCCTGGCCCCACTGCTCTTTGCTGCTTTTGTACTTTCAGATGGTCACGAATTGCTGCCTGGTCAGCCACTGCAGCCTCAGCATGAAGGGCGAGAACAAAAGCAGACCCTTAAGAAAGAAGCATCGTTGCTTGACCAGCTCGCAGTCACCAGCTGCAATACTGGCACAATGTGTTCCTTAGAGGCTAGGATAGAATTGGGACCTTCACACAGGAGTGGGCTGTGTGAACTCCCTGGAGGATGAGGGCATAGACCAGTTCTGTTGTCGGAGACTCAGATGAGGACCTTGTTGTGGCAAACTACAGGAAAATGCTGATGATGAGGCACACTGAGATGCTTGGGCCATCGACAGACCAGCCAGATAGCTTTCACCCTGAAAGGAGCATGGTGGAGTCTGGCTCAATTGTGGCACAGTGCATTGCACAGAGCTTGGAGCCCATCCTTTCTAATGTGGAAGCAGTGGGCATCTCCATGACAGCACTGCCAGTCTGGCCCATGATGGAGTATCTGCTGGTCACTGTCTCAGCTTCCACTATGGCACAGGTGGAGAGTTCTCGATCTCTCATTGCTGCAGTGAAGCTCAGCTGGAGGCTAGGAGATTCCTAGCTACTGATGTGCAGGCTCAGATTGCCACCATCATGGATGTGGATCTCAGTGCTTGACAAAGTATTCAGGCTCTCACAGCAGTCTAGCAATCTGGGCTCCACCAGGTAACAAGGATGGCTGAGGTGCTGCCCCACGGGAATGGCATTGGCACTGGGGAGCATGATTCTGCTTTCATCTCTCAGGATGACAGCATTTGTGCTTTCACGACTGCCATGCTGCCAGTGCTCCTGCTGTTGTCTCTCAGCTAGCCACCCAGGCTGAAGCTGTGCAGCCCAAAGCCCAGAGTTGCTCAAGGCACTATGCAATTGAATTTTGAACCTTTTAGGGTACAAGAAAAGCCATAAGGCACAACAGCTGGAAAGCACTGTCTGTATGGGCTGTGGAAGCAGATTCAATAATAACTTTCAAGAGGGAATAAAGGGAATAAATGCTTGAAGGGAATAAAGGGGATAAATACTTGAAGGGGAAGAACTTGCAGAGGGGAAAGAGCAAGGAGGTGTGACTAATTCAGGCTTGTCCTACCTTTTTGCGTGGAGGGGGCCACATTTCAATTTTTCTCACATGAGCAATTTTCAATAAGATAGGGGGCAGAATTTTATGGCTGATGTGTGGGTGGCGGAGCCCGCACGTCAGCGCTTAAAATGTGCGCTGACGTCAGGCGAGCGTCCCGACGTCAGCGCGTGCCATCGTGAAATTTAGCTGGGCGGGCACTATGAAATGCAATGCGCACCCGCCATTAATTAAATGCCTTGTTAAGGCCTTTAACTCGGCAATCGACGCTGATTTTGAGGAGCCCGTGTGATCTTCAGCTCGGCGCACAGGCCCAATGGGCAGGCGGGTAACTGATTTTTTAACAAACCTCATCCACGGGCGGGATATGTGGGCTCAGAGGGGTTGTTAATGTTTTATCTGAAGTATTTATTGCAGAAAGTGTTTTAAACTTGCCTATGTGATTGGTAGCAGTTCAGATCGATTTCCAACAGCTTTCTCTGTACTTTGAAGCTTCAGCTCAGCAGTCTGCAGACAGTAATTTTTATCGGGCCTGCAGCTTTCCGGAGGCCTCCATTTAGCCTGGGGGTATGGGTTCTGACATCTCCACTGGAGGCACTTCCTCAGGGAGGGATAGAATAAGGAGGAGGTCGGGAGTGGACAATCAGCCTCCAAGGGAGCCACCTTTGGGAGGCCAGGCACAGGCACAAGGGGCGTAGGGTCAAGAGGTTGTCCAAGGTGGAAGAGGCCGCAGAAGACGCCACTATCCTGCTGCCAGGGTATACAAGCGGCGAAGCAGCTACCTTAATATGAGGTACAGTGGCGAAGGAGGCTCTGACTGTCAAGGGGGACAGTGAACTATCTGTCAGATGATTGGCCCTGAGATCTCCCCTAACTGTGTGGGCGGACACCCCATGCCAGCGACTCTGAAGGTCACAGCTGCCCTCCACTTCTATGCACCTGGCTCCTTCCAGGCCTCGGTGGGTGATCTTTGTGGTGTCTCCCAATCAGCTGTCCACACTTGTGTCAAGCAGGTTACAGACGCTCTGTTCAGTCGTGCATTGACCTTCATCCACTTCCGCTGCGACCAGTCAAGTCAGATACAGTGAGCCAGAGGCTTCGCGGCCATTGCTGGCTTCTCCCGTGTCCAGGGTGCAATAGACTGCGCACATGTGGCCATCAAGGTGCCAGCAGGTGAGCCCGGTGCTTTTGTCAACAGGAAGGGCTTCCACTCCATGAACGTGCAGATAGTGTGTGATCACAGGATGCAGATTCTACAAGTCTGTGCAAGGTACCCAGGCAGCTTCCATGACGCTTATATCCTCAGACACTCCCAGGTGCCGAGGCTCTTCAGTGCTCCGGCTCGGCTGGATGGTTGGCTGCTGGGTGACAAGGGCTATCCCCTCAGAAGGTGGCTCATGACGCCTCTCTGCCATCCAAGAACAAAAGCTGAGGAGCGCTACAATAGGAGCCACGGCACCCCAAGGGCTGTGATGGAGAGAGCCATCGGTCTTCTCAAGATGCGCTTTCGTTGCTTGGACCGCTCAGTGGGCGCACTCCAGTACCCCTCAGATCGCGGCTCTGTGATGGTGGTAGCATGCTGCACTCTCCACAATCTTGCGCTGGAAAGGGGGGATGCAGTTGACGATGAAGACCTTGACGCAGTGGATGAAGCTGCACATGATGAATCCAGCAGTGGCTCAGAGGATGAGGAAGCACAGGGCAATGATGAGGGGCAGCACGCCAACTCGCTACTACACCAAGGAGGCAGGGACACCCGGGACACTTTATCCAACGAACCTTCAGCAACTCCACACACATGGATCAGCAGGACCAGTATTGCCTGGCACTTCCACACGTGGCACTTAGGTGCTACATCTTCCATCTCATCAGCTGCAACTAAGGGCTTAGTACAGAAACATCAATGTCCACTCAAACACTCATGATATGTCTGTGAAACATACAAATGCAGCACAAAGGAAACACCCTCAGCCATGGTCAGAAATGTGGATTTTATTGCTACCAAAATAAACAACAAACGTCGCTCTGACGCACATAATGAAAAATTCCCTAATCTAGGGCCAACACAAAATTACCAGTGACAAACCCGTGGAGTGCCTAATGTGCCTTATGCTTACGTTTGTGGGTGCTACGTCTAGGTGCCGCTACATCGCTCAGAGTGGCTTGTGAGACAGCCTGCTGACTCTGCTGTCCTGTTGGCCTCGATGACCTTGGCAGCTGTCCTCTGGCCCGTGGAGCCTGTGCTGGCCCCGCCTGGGAGGGAATGGCCAGTTCCAGAACTGGCACTTCCCCAGTTGTCGCAGCCTCAACAAATGCAACGGTCACTGGCAGAGGGGCGGAGGAGCTGCTGCCCTCACCTGGAGCGCCCTGAGAGGAGCCCGCAGAGATGACAGGCAGCTGCTGCACTGACGTGGAGTCACATTGGACCTCCCTGCTCACCGCAGATGGATTGGCACCGAGTTGGGACACTTGGTGCCCAGAACATCTCCCACATTGCCAATGACCACCTGTGACCATTAGCGCTGTGAGGGCTTGCAGGTCAGAGCGTAACCCAATAAGATGATTCTCAATCTGTTGGTAGCCCCTCTCCATGAGAGTCACCAATCTCTCAATGGAGGAAGCCTGAAGCTCTGTCCTGAGGTCATGCCATCACTGACACTCTGCCTGGATTCCTCCACCACAGAGACCAAGTGAAGCACACCCTCATGCAACCCTGCCAGATGCTCCGGTGCACCCGGCCGCTTGTCCTGCAGCTGCTGCATGGCTGACATCTCCAGAGGCACATCATCACTGCCGGACTCAACATGTGCCTGGTCCCCTGCAGTCCTTCAGCTGCTGGCACCATCTGCATTCTCTGTCTGTGCCATCTCCTTCAGCGATTGTGAAGTGCCCTCTCCACTGTGCCCTGGGACACTAGCCGTCGTCATAATCCCCACCGATGTGGTAGTTGCTGTGCTGGTGCCTGGCTCACTGAAATGATGTGACGCAAGTTGCAAGTGATGCCCCTCAGGTGTGGAGGGGGGTGCTCTGGACGTGTTGGGGACGGCCATGCGGTGGTGATGCTGAAATTAACAAGGAAAGTGCATCAGTTAGCGTTCAGTCAGTAACACCATTCATCCCTTTCCCCCCCAGGCTCATAATGCACTCAACCTTCAAGAACCTAAGGAGACAAACATTATCCTTAATAGTAAATAGTCAAGAGGAGACCCAAACATTACACGCGCATACAGACAGGCTGGTCAGATGGCCTAAGGAATGTCACATGGAACGTTATGTGGATAAGTGTTCGGTTAAGCATTTGGGCAAGACAAACAAGGTATGGGAATACACGAGAAATGTTAGGACTGTGGAAATTCACAATGATTACAGGGACCTTGCTGGGCAGACCCGTTAAGGCAGCAGAACAGGAACATAAGGCATTTAACAAGGTCAAAGCCAGACTTGCCTTTATTAGCCGAGGAATAGAATGTAGGAAAAGGGAGGTCATGTTGCAAGTGCAGAAAACTCTATTGAGGCCACATCTACACTTCTGCGTTCAGTTGTGACCTGCGCTTCATGGGAGGGATGGCATTGGAGTGGGGAGAGTGCAGAGGTTCCTGACCTGGCTGCATGCTGGCCTGGAGAGTTGCGGTGATGAGGAAACATTGCAGACACTTGCGACATTTGCCGTGGAGCACAGGAGATTGACAGGTCACATTATTGACCTTCATACCATTATAAGGGGCATAGAACGGGTGGGCAGGAGGCAACATTTCTCCTTGGCACAGGGATGACTAACGTGGTGACACTTATTTAAGTTGAGTGCCATGCGGTTGACAGGTGAGGTGCTGAGGACCTTTAGGACAGAGTAATGTGGGACGCACAGGCTGAAAGGGTGGTGGAGGTACAAACCCTCCTAAGATGCAATAAGTCTTTGGATGTGCAGCAGAGATGCCATGGCATGTTAGGCCATGAGGATAGTGGGCAAAAATGGGATAAGGCGACTTTGGAAGGTGCTAGAGATGCGCATCCTCAAGGGGCCGAGGGACCTTCATGTATGACCCACACGTCTGACTGTATCAGTCTGTGAATGAGCAGTGTTGCTGCATTAACGATTGCAACAATAATCAGTGCTTTGGATGGTGGGGAGACAGAGTGGATGGGACTGTGGCCCTCAAATACCTGGCCGCTGCACCCCAGCCTCGCTGACACCTGCCGACCTGGCCGCCTGCCTCCTCCCCAGCTCCATGGCCTGCTCCTCATACGCGGTGAGGTGCTGCAGCACGGCGTGCCCACCACCAGTCCGCTGCCGCTCCCGGCTATTGTTCTCAGTTTTTGCCTGCAAAACAGATAAGAGGATTTATTGGGGCTGATCGCTCATGTACTCTGCACGCGCACACCACACCCCAACCACAGTGGCCCATCTGAGGCCTCCAGCGGCTCCTGTCCACACTACTGGTGATCAGTCCCCAGAAGATAGTACGGCTGGTCCCAACCCCCTCCCCCAATGACCACCTTGGACACATTTGACATCCATCACTTTGAATAACACATGGGTCTTAGCGCCCATGGCAAGGAGGCACAACTAGGTGCGGTGCCAAGCCCAGCAGATGGCTCTTGGCCACGACACCTTAAGGCTCCCCTTCCACCATCTCATCACCATCAATAAGACATGTGTTGGAGTTCTGAGTATGTGTCTAGCTCCCTCCCCTGCAGGTTGCCCCCAGACTACTCAAATGCGACAAACACCAGCATATGCTGCAGGGAGAACCCATCTTCTCCTCAACCACTAAGGCTGATGTAAGCATGGTCGCTATCTGTTTGCCCACCCAGCGTGCACCAAATGCACAATGCAGTAACGACACTAACACGTGGGCAGGGGGTTGGTGGGGGGGGCGGGGGGGTGCCTCAAAGGCTAAGGCTACCTGCTGGGTAAAATGGCCAAGGCCGACATGGTACTCACCCTTCCAGAGCACAGCAAATCATTGAAGCGTTTGTGGCACTGGGTTCCTGTGCACCGCACAGCATCTTGAGAGCTTACTGCCTCCACCAACTCCTGCCACGTCTGCCTGATCATGTGGGGGGCCCTCCTCCTCCCATCCTCGGGAAACAACACCTCTCGACGATTTGACACCTCTTCCAGGAAGGCAGCAAGGCAGGCATCGGAGAACCAAGGGGACACATTGGCCCCCCCACTGGCCTACCCTGAAGCCTGCCCCCCTCCTCCTCCTCTGCCCTGACCTCCTCTGGAGCCCAGTTGCTGGCCATGGTGAGGAGGCTGCCTGGCCTTTCTTTATACAGACTGCTGGCTCTCCATTGGAACCGGCGGTCTGTACACGCCCGCCACGCATTTGAATTTCCCGCTATACATGGGAGTCTGAATTGGCCCGCGCAAAATGGCGGCGAGCTCTCGATCGGGGGCGCTGATCAGAGGCGCACCTCCATGCACCCACACTTCAACTTCCCCCCTAATGGGGGGAAAATCCTGCCCCATGTTTGACAAATTTGCTAGAGTTCTTTGAGGATATAACAAGCGGAGCTGATAAACTCTTTCGAGTTATCAACAGTCACAGATTGCAACTCTTTTGAGTACAATCACAGTTCTTGGTTTCCGGGAGTGGGACATGAACCCACAACCCTCTGATTCAAAGGCGAGGGTGCTATGAACTGAGCCACAGCTGACACCCCAAAGGGGAACATGTAGATGTAGTGTATTTGGATTTCCAGAAGGCATTCGATGAGGTGCCACATAAAAGGTTATTGCACAAGATAGGAGCTCATGGTATTAGGGTTAATGTATTAGCATGGATTGAGAATTGGTTAGCACACAGAAGACAGAGAGTCGGGATTAATGGGTCGTCTTCAGGTTGGAAAGATGTAACTAGTGGAGTGCCACAAGGATCAGTCCTAGGTCCTCAATTATTTACTATCTATATTAATGACTTGGAGGAGGGGGCAGAGTGTAATGTAACCAAATTTGCTGACAATACAAAAATAGGTGGAAGGACATGGGTGTTCACAACATGTATAAAATGCACACAAATGTAAATGGAATTGCACCCATTTCACATCTCTTGTCTATGCCTCCTTCTTATGATGAGCTGTGTTGCTGTCAATCACGTGTGATACCATGGTCCCTCCCCCCACTTATTGCAGTTGTCGCTATCATGGGCCTTTTGTCTGTGCAGTGTGCTTCCAAATCACCCAGTGTGTGGTCCTTTTCCAGATCATTCTCCTTATCACTAGTCCCTCCACCTTAATGTTAAGTGTGCTTGCGGAAAGAACCTCATTCACATGCTTGGCAGGGTCTTGGCTGTGTAAGATTGAGGCAGAGGTGTTCTCTTATCTCGTCTGCATTCTTGAAAGGTGAAGGTGTAGTGTACAAGGAGAGATGTGTTAATGCATGGAGAAGGGTCATATATCATGCAACTCCATGTACCCTCTGTCTTCTGACAGGGTTTTCATGCTATGAGCCCATACTCAGAGCTTGTGTGTGCTGCTGTCAGCCAACCACATTTCCACTTTCATAGTGTACATCTGCTAAGCTGACCAATAGGTGGGGACACCTTGCCACCTCAAGGTGATGAAGCTCAGCCCCTCTCAGCTACATTGTTGTGCTGGCACGCAAATGTTCAACTTTAAGCGTCTCTCACCATGTAGTTGTGTGTCTTGTGGGGACAAGGCTCTTGCCACAAACTAGGGATGCAGCGCTGTGCGTTCCCTCACTGGAACACTCGCTGAGGTCACTGAAGCTAATTCCAAATGGTCATTTCTGACAGGCAATAGAGCCTTTGAGCAGCCTCTGGAAGCGCACATGGTTGCTTTAGACAATGTGGAGGGGAGTAATGCAATAGGAACAAGGGTGTACTGAAGCTGAAATGTGCTCTTCATTCACTATGACACATGTCCTTGAGGGCCTTATGGTGTGTGTGCATTTAGGACTTGGCAAGGGCCAGGACTGGCCATGAGGGCACAATGTCTATGTTAAAGAGGAGGCATTTTAATGTGTGGCAGGCAAGTGTTTGACGTCATCATACTCAGGTGGTTCACATCCATTTTAAGCTGAGGATAAATGCAGCCCAGGACCCCTAACTGAGAGTGCCGATGTCAGTGTGATTTGGAAGAATGCACCACAGATGACTGAGTCATCTCTAAATAGATTCACAGCAGTGGAACGTCATTGACTGCCTTGTCTCAAATGTGACTTATCTGGTTCACCATTGATGTTACACAGAGTGCGTAGTTCCATTGTTTCAGATGGATCTCCTTGAGGAGCCTTGTCACATTGAAGGCATACAGCTACATGACCATTGAGGATCGACTGACAGCTCCTAGCTCTTCTAGGCTGCCATTGCGACTGGGATGCTGTAATGATGCTTGAAGAGGCAGTACCTTCTGATATTTGATGCCAGGCTGCCATCCTCCAGTTAGCACCTTATCTCAGCAAGAACACATGCTGCCGAGGGCTCATCATTGTTCAAAGGATCAGGAAAATGTGAGCCTGAAGTGTAACTATTCACTCTCATATTGCAGTGCTTGGGCGAAATAAGAGGAATAGCATCACTGGTGCTTATGCTGGCCCATGAAGGAGGGAGGACTCATGTCCAGTAGGGTACTGACTACAATACACCCTCCTGGTGGAATCTGGGGGCTATCAGGGTCTTATGCACACGCCAGCCTCGTCTGGCCCATGTATGGCCTCTTCCCCTGCAGCCTCGGCTTCCTCCAACTCAACACTTTCATCCCCTTTGAGGCATGCAGCTCCTCCATCTCATTATCTGGCTAGCCCTCCCCACTTTGCAGCACCAGGTTGTGCAGTATGCAGCAGGCCACGATGATCCGTGAGACCCTCTGGGGACTGTACTGGAATGCTCCGCCCAATCTGTCCAGACATCAGAATCGCATCTTTAGGATCCTTATTGTGTGCTCCACCAATGCTCAGCTAGAAGCATGAGCCTCGTAGCTTCTTTCTGCAGGAGTCTGTGGCTGTGGCATGGGTGTCATCAACCATTTCCTTTGCAGGTACCCTTTACGCTGAGGAGCCACACCTGGATCCTGTATGGTCTGTCGAAGATATCTGGGATCTGTGATCTACCCAAGATGTATGAGCCATGGATGCTTCCTGGCTATGTGCCACAAATCTGCATGATCAGTTTCTTGTGGTCGCAGACCAGCTGTACATTGAGCGAGTGGAATCCTTTCCTGTTTATGTGTTGGAGTGCCTGTTGCCAGGGAGCTTTTATAGCCACATGAGTGCAGCGGATACCTGTGGCAATCCTGTGAGCGCTGTGCGATGCAAGGTAGGTGAACAAACCTCAAAGTCACAAACGAAGTGCAGGTTACAAGGTGAACATCACTTGTACGCCATTGTGAAACAGGTCATTCTAATTGCACGCCAGATGATCCAGCGTGGGGGGATGATTCTGATAAGTAGATTTTATAATGACATGCAAAAATATTGAAATGATGTTCCTGATGTGCTGTGGCGGGAAACATGACCTGGCATTGAAGGCTGGAGCGTACAATCGCGAACTGGTTTTACAATGCCATAAAAGTGACTTTTGGCTTTCTCCTGATATTTTCCGCCCCCACCTACCATGATGAATGGTAGCGGTAAATCTCGGCTTTGACTCTATAACAAGGCTGTCCCTTTTGTATTGTTCTCACAGTGTGTTGCGCCATGCATACCATCTATAAGGTGCACAGCTGCAACTTGCCAGGCCTCCTTTGATAGCACCTTCCAAGCCCATTACCTCAACCACCTAATAGGACAAGAGCAACAGACGCATGGGACCATCATCAGCTGCAAGATCCCTTCTGAGCCAGACGCCATCCTGACTTGGAAATATATCGCTGTCCCTTCACTGTCATTGAATCAAAATCCTGGAACTCCTTCACTAACAGCCCTGTGGGTGTATCTACACCACATGGACTGCAGTAGTTCAAGAAGATGGCTCACCACCACCTTCTCAAGGGCAATTAGGGATGGGCAACAAATGCTGGCCTAGTCAATGATACTCATACCCCATGGTTTTTTTTTTAAGAAGCCACCTACCTGCCTTCTTATAATATTCCCCAATCTCCTTCATTCAAGGAATGTAGCTTGTTGCCTCTTCAATCTATTTATACTGTCCACTTCAGTAACTTTCCTTGTTGGTAGCTTACTCCACAAGTTTATTATTCTCTGCATTAAAATATTCTGCCATGTTTCCTTGATGCTTCATAGTACCAGCAGATGTAACCGTGTCATGTAGCTCATAAAGTCTCCAGTTTGATACCTGCTCTGTGCAAAATTAATTAATCTCACTGAAAGGGGCTTTACAATTGGCTTTAATATTCCTTGGCCAGGGAAATGAAACTATCCAGGATCCCCACTCTTGATTGTTACCCAGTGAACCCCTGGAAAGTGGATATTGGCTGAGGACAAGATGGGGCTTTAATATGATTTCTGGGGATTTAATAATTGACACTTTCAGGCTCATATATGAAAATGAAACACTTGAGTGAGATTCTGAAGAATAAACAGTGGTCAACATGTTCCGGAGAGGTAAGAAAAATGGTGACAAAATATAAATTAAGAATAAATGCTGTTGCCTTTGTCTTCTTGCTCCTAACTTTTAATTTGTGATCTAAGCTAATTGAATCCATTATCCTAATGAACAATTCCACAGAATCAGCTTTGTCCTCTTTATAATCTTGATCATTTCGATTAGCTCATATTGTAGCCTTAATTCCAAAGCAAGGAAACCAGACTCATCAGCCTTCCCTTATAACTTAAGTCCTTGATGCCCTGATTTTCATGGTTGCTTGCTCTGTAGCCTTTCTGGAGTAGCATTGTTGTTCTAGCTAGGTACATCAAAAAAGAAAACAGAATTCTTTCAGAAGCAGATGCCTAACAATAAATAGAAACAGTGTGGACTTGATGGCACAATTGATTAGAATATTGCCAATTAACTGAAAGTGGAACCTGGGTTCAATCCAACCCAGACAGATGGAATAAAATGTCTCTTCTAACTCATTGTCTGTGATGGCTGTTAAAGGTCCTAGGGAAATTAATTTAGACATTCTCAAGCTAATTTCCAGTGGATACAAATCCAGAGTCAGAACTGTGTAAAATGTTGTATTCGTTGGGGCTGATTGGACAGTCTTGCTGAGAGAATGGACCTCAGTCACATTGCTAAAGATCTGGGATAGTGAGAAACTCCAGATTGTATCTAATCCGACCTAAATTAACATTTTTGAAAAGAGAGTAAATAATTCCAAGTTTAAAATTCAGTCTTTATTTTCTGCTCCTTTGAAAAATCAACCTGTTGGCATTTTCCTATAGTCGAACTTGCAATTTGAGTTATAGCTCCAGCATCAAAAAGTAGATCAATTTTTGTGGCAGCAATAAATTAAAACGTGAAATTTGCCTCTGTGTTTCTGTTTTGCTTTCCTCCCGCTATTTTGTTGCTCTTCTTATCCATTGAACCTAATCTTTGACTCAGTACTGTTTGTGCTGAAATGAATTGTAATAGCTGCAAATTGCAACCTTACTCAAGATACAAAAAATGTAACAGCAGGAGTGCTTTCCCTCCTATCCCTATCACCTTCATCCCTCCCCATCAGAAGACAGTTAAAACATAACTGTACAACTTAGACTTAGACTTCCTTTTCTGTGTCTCCTAGTCATTTCATTTTAATTTTAGAAATTCTTCAGCTAGTCTAGGTGAGTGTAATTAGCAGATGGAATCATTGTTGGTAATGCTAATAAAATAGAAAGAGATACAAAGCACTGGAGCTTTTAATAGACCTCCAGAATGTGAATTGACAAGAATAAGAGCATAGGAAGGCCTGTAATAAAAATTTTGGTGATAATGGGAATGTTCAATCTATAACTAGATTGGGAGAGAAATAACAACACAGGTAAGGAAAGAGAATAGACTTATTGTTTGCATTCTAGATAGGTTCTGAGAGAAGCAAGTCTTAAACTCAACAAGGTATGAGTTATGAAGCAGAGTGGTTCAAACTGTTAGTAAGGGAGAATCTTAAGGATTGTAGTCATATTGATTGAAGCCAAAGTTTGGACTTAATTAAGGCTAACATTGAAATGATGTGAGAGGCATCAGCTAGAATAGGATCAGAGAAAATATTAGTTAGTAAACCTGTGGATCAAAAGTGGAGTCTATTTAATGAGATAATTGGTGCGCTATAGAGCAAGTAAATACCCCAGGGATATTTCTGGGGTGATTCAACCATGGTGAATAGAGCCAATATTAAGCAAAAGAAGAAAGTTTACATAAAATTAAATAAATTATGGCAAAATTGAGAAATTAAACATTATGGCCTGAATTTTTCCAGCGACAGGTGGGCTCGGCGGGAACGGGCGGGGGTGGTCGGGGAGCCGACCACTGCCTTTGATTGGCTCCTCACCATGAGCGCTGCCTGTGCAGGCAGGGGGAGGAGGGAGAGTCAGGTCTAGTGTGCAGTTCGCGCATGCGCGCGAGAAGGCACTTCAATCTCTCTGAGGCACGGAGCTGCCTCAGGGAGATTCAAGTGGCTTTTTTAAAAAATTGATAATGACATTAAAAATTTAATGAAACACGTTCCCTCATGTGACAGATGGGATATGTTTTTGATGGCAAAAGAAAGCTTTTATTTAATTTGTATTAGCTTTAGGAAACTTCATCCCGCTCGTGGATGAGGTTTCCTAAAAATGTAAAGGCCACTTGGCCTTTTCGCCCGCCTGCAAAGCGTTAGGTTGGACTGGCAGCGTAAAATTCAACTTAATTACCTTGTTAATGGCCTTAATGGGCCTTTCGATTGTCAGCGGGCGCACAGCCGAATCCGGCACACAGCCACTGAACGAAATATCATGTGAGTTCACGATGACATTGGGACGCATGCCCATATTACGTTCCAGCATGTCAGGCACGCCGAAGGTAAAATTCTGGCCTATAGACACTGACAAATGAAGATCAAGAAATAATGAGGGCAAAAAGGGAGTATGAAAAAAAAGATAGCATCAAAGGTAATAGGTAAGAGGGCAATAATAGTAGGAGACTTCAACTATCCTAATATCAACTGGGATTCAAACAATATGAGGGAGAAAAATTCATGCAGTGTGTCCAGGAAAATTTTTTCAACCAATTAGTGACAAACCCAACGAGAGGAGATGTAATTCTAGACCTAGTCTTGGGGAACGAAGAAGGGCAAGTGGGTGAAGTGACAGTTGGCGACCATATCGGGGACAGTGATCACAATTCAGTTAGATTTAGCATTACCATGGAAAAGAACAGAGATAAGGCAGGAGTAAAAGTCTTGAACTGGGGGAAGGCAAATTTTGCAGAAATGAGAAAGGACTTGGCTGAGATGGACTGGACAGCACTGCTGGAGGATAAAACAGTGGAAAACCAGTGGGAAGCACTAAAAAGTGAGATCCTAATTGTACAAAGTAGACATGTCGCCTACAAAAGTAAGAGTGGTACTGCCAAATCTAGACCCCCCTGGTTGTCTAGAGGAATACAGGGGAAGATCAAACAGAAAAAGAAAGCATACGATAGGCACAAAGAACTAAGCACTGCAGATGGCCTAGACGAATATAGGAAGTGCAAGGACGAAGTAAAAAAGGAAATAAGGAAATCAAAGAGAGGGCATGAAAAAAGATTAGCAAGTAAAGTTAAAAATAACCCAAAGATGTTTTACCAATACATTAATGCTAAAAGGTTAGTTAAGGAAAAAGTGGGACCTATCAGAGATGAAGATGGAAACTTGTGTGTAGATGCAGAGGCTGTGGGAAGGGTTTTGAATGAATATTTTGTCCCCGTGTTTACAAAGGAAAGGGAGGATGTAGATATAGTAGTCCAGGAGGAACATTGCGAGATATTGGATGGGATAGTCATAAACAGAGAGGAAGTACTCGAAGGGTTGAAATCCTTGAATGTTGATAAGTCGCCAGGGCCAGATGGATTGTTTCCGAGGCTGCTGAAGGAAGTCAGGGAGGAGATAGCAGATGCTCTGAGGATCATTTTCCAATCTTCAGTAGATACAGGGGAGGTACCAGAGGACTGGAGTAATGCAAACGTAGTTCCATTGTTTAAAAAGGGATCAAAGGAAATGCCAAACGATTAGAGGGCAGTTAGTCTTACATCGGTGGTGAGCAAATTAGTAGAATCAATCCTGAGAGATAGGATTAACTGTCATGTGGAAAGGCATGGACTAGTCAGGGATGGTCAGCATGGATTTGTTAAAGGAAGGTCTTGCCTCACAAATTTGAATGAATTCTTTGAGGAAGTGACAAGAAGGGTTGATGAAGGTAGTGCAGTGGATGTTGTGTACATGGATTTTAGCAAGGCATTTGACAAGGTCCCACATGGCAGATTGGTCAGGAAAGTAAAAGCCCATGGGATTCGGGTAATGTGGCAAACTGGATAAAGGGTTGGCTTTGTAACAGGAAACAAAGGGTAATGGTCGATGAATGCCCTTGCAAATGGAAAGTTGTCTCAAGTGGTGTTCCACAGGGCTCGGTGTTGGGACCCTTGCTGTTTGTGTTATATATTAACGATTTGGACGTGAACGTGGGGGGGCACGATTGGGAAATTTGCAGATGACACAAAGATTGGCCGAGTAGTGGATAGTGTAGAGGATAACCATAATCTCCAAAACGATATAGATGGGTTGGTGGAGTGGGTGGTAAAGTGGCAGATGGATTTTAACATAGAGAAGTGTGAGGTCATACATTTAAGGAAGTCAAACAGTTACAGGGATTAGACAATAAATGGGAATATACTAAGAGGGGTAGCTGAAGTGAGAGATCTTGGTGTACCAAGTACACAGGTCCCTGAAAGCAGCAGTTCAAGTAGACAAGGTTGTAAAGAAGGCATATGGAATGCTCTCCTTCATTGGCAGAGGTATAGAATATAAAAGTAAGGATATAATGTTGGAATTGTATAAAACACTGGTGAGGCCACAACTGGAGTATTGTGTGCAGTTCTGGTCACCACATTGCAGGAAGGATGTAATAGCTCTGGAGAGAGTGCAGAGGAGGTTTATAAGGATGTTGCCAGGGTTAGAAAAGTGTAGCTACAAGGAGAGATTGGACAGGTTGGGGTTATTTTCCTTAGAACAAAGAAGGCTGAGAGGTGACTTGATTGAGGTGTACAAAATTATGAGGGGAATAGATAGAGTGGACAGGATAAAATTGTTTCACTTGGCGGAGAATTCTAGAACCAGGGGACATAGATTCAAGATAAGTGGCAGAAGGTGTAGGGGGGACATGAGGGAGAACTTTTTTACGCAGAGGGTAGTGGGTGTCTGGAATTCGCTGCCCAAGTTGGTGGTAGAGGCAGACACTCTAAACTCTTTTAAAAAGTACCTGGATCTGCACCTTAAGTGCTGTAAACTGCAGGGCTATGGGCTGGGTGCAGGAAGGTGGGATTAGAAAGGGCACCTGGGTGTCCTCAGGCTGGCATGGACAAGATGGGCTGAATGGTCTCTTTCTGTGCTGTAACTTTTCTATGGTTCTATGGTTTTATAAAAACAGCTAAAAAAAACCTTGGGAAAGTAGTAGGTATGTCCATTCAAATAGATTTATGTAACAATGGTAGACGTTAAGAACATGAAAGAACAAGTAAATAAATATTTTGTCCATGTCCTCACAGTAGAGAAGGAGGATACAACACTCAAGTTAAAAAAAGGACAAGAGATTAATGAAGGGGAGAAATTAATATAATGGAAGAATTGTAATTGATTGTAACTTCATTGAATTGGAATTGGACAAACTTCTACACCCAGATGGTTTCAGGCCATGGGATTAAAATATGGCAGTAAGAAAATTTGGGTTGAATTAGGTATAACCTTCTAATACTCACCAGAAGGTAGCAAACATTACACCTTTATTCAAAAAGTGAGGAAGTGACAACCCTTTTAACTAAAGGTCAATGAATTTAACTTCAGTTGAAGAAAAATTACTAGAATTCACAGAGTGATATATATGGATTTTCAGAATGCATTTGATAAGATTCCATACAAGAAATTACTAGCTAATATTGAAATCATTGGTATTAGAGACAACCCTGTGGAATGGATTAAACTAGCTGAGAGATTGAGGGCAGAGAGTTGGCATAGAAGGGACATTATTAGATTTCTGGGCAATGACAGTGGTGTTCCCCAGAAGTCAGTGTTGAAACTTGACATTTTAGTACATACCAATTATCTGAATTTGGGAATAAAGGGGGATACGTCCAAGTTCTCAGATTGTGCTAAGTTCAGAGGTACGTTGAGTTGTGAATGGATGGAAAATTGCAAAATTACATTGATAAGAACATATAAAATAGGAGCAGGAGTAGGCCATTTGGCCCCTGAACCTCCTCCGTCAGTCAATAAAATCATGGCTGACCTGATGTGGTCCTAACTCCACTTTCCTGCCTACCCCCCATAACCCTGACTCCCTTGTCAATCAAAAATTGGTCCAAACTCAGCCTTGAATATATTCAGTGACCCGGCCTCCACAACCCGCTAGGGGAGAGAATTCCAAAGACTAATGACCCTCTGAGAAAAAAAATTCCTCATCTCCGTCTTAAGTGGGCGATCCCTTATTTTGAATCTATGCCCCCTAGTTCCAGATGCATCCTCTTAGCATCTGCCCTGTCAAGCCTCCTCAATAAGATCACCTCTCATTCTTCTAAACTTCAATGAGTATATGCCTAACCTGCTCAACCTTTCCTCATTAGACAACACTTTCATCCCAGGAATCAGCCTAGTAAATCTTCTCTGAAATGCCTCTAACGCAAGTATGTCCCTCCTTAAGTAATCCAGGTGTAGTCCCACCAATGCCCTATACAGTTGTAGCAAGATTTCCCTATATTTATACTTCATCCCCCCCACAATAAAGGCCAACATTCCATTTCCCTTTTTAATTACTTGCTGTACCTGCATGCTAAACTATTGCGGTTAATGTACAAGGACACCCAGATCCCTCTGTACTGTAGTGTTCTGCAGTCTCTCTCCATTTAAATAATAATCCTTTTTATTCTTCCTGCAAAGTGGACATCACATTTTCCTACATTATACTCCATCTGCCAAATTTTTGCCCACTCATTTAACCTATTTATTTCCCTTTGCAGACTCTTTATATCCTCCTCACAGCTTGCTTTCCTACCTATCTTTGTATTGTCAGCTATTTTGGCTACAATACAGTCAGTCCCTTCATCCAAGTCATTAATATAGATTGTAGATAGTTGAGGCCCCAGCACTGATCCCTGCAGCACTCCACTAGTTACAGTTTGCCAGCCTGAAAATGACACATTTATCCCAACTCCCTGTTTCCTGTTAGCCAGTTTTCTATCCATCCTGAGATATCTCCCGTAACACCATACACTCTTATTTCGTGTAGTAGGGCGGAATCTTCCAGTCCCACCAGCAGCAGGAAGTGTGGTGGGTGGGGGGACTTAATTTGGCTCGAGGCCAAAAACCAGTTTCCTGACATTGGGATGAACTTTTGGAATCCTGATCTTGGGACTTTAAAGGTGGGTTAAAGGTGAGTCAAGCTTCCCGTTGATCAGTGTCAGGAGGCCCTTTTGCATGCTCATTTATAGGCCACCTCGCCAGAATAAAGTTTCCCTGTCAAATTAAGTTCCCTGCCAGCTGGAAATTAGAATGTTCACTTTTCCAATTGTATTTAAATGGCATGCGCCTGGCGAGCTTCACTTCATCCATGACTTTGAGGTCAGTGGACACTGCTTTGGCCTTCTTAGGGACCACTCATAACTTCACTCATATCAGGTGCGGGTAGCACAAGCTGTATGGAAGCTGGAAAGGGAGGAAGGGTGGAAGGGTGGAATGGAATCTGGACCTGGGAGGCAGGCTAAGGGGAAAGGGAGGGAGGCTGTCTGGGTGCTCTTTAAATATGGCACCTAGGCCTTCGAGCCCATGAGGTAACGGTGGGGAGGGTGACTTCCTGCCCACTGCCGCCACGAGATTCACCATTCTCTGCACAGATGCATTTGCAATGAGTTGAACTGCAAAAGATTTTGCATGTTCAGCCATTCCTCACCCCAATGGGAATCACTCGCACTTCCACGCCCGCCACCAAACTTAGACTTATGAGCAGAAGATTCCGCCTGTAATCTTTTATGTGGCACCTTATTGAATGCCTTTTGGCAATTCAAATATATTACATCTACAGGTTCCCCTTTCTCCACCCTGTTTGTCACATCCTCAAAAAACTCTAAAAAAAAATGTCAGACATGATTTCCCTTTCACAAAACTACGTTGACTCTGCCTGATTGTATTATGATTTTCTAAATGTCCTGCTACTAACTGTTTAATAGTGGACTCATTTGGATATGACTCTAGATGTGGAAAAATAAGGAAAGACTAATTGCAGATGCAGTTTTATGTAACAAAACAAGAGGGAGAACATTTTGGATGTAAGAATAGCAAATAGGAATGTAACCTGAATGGGGACATGGGTAGTGGATGAACAAAGAGAGTCTGGTACATAAGTATTAAAAATTAGTTCAGAGGTGCAAAAGTTATCAAAACTTTTTCTAGAATATTGAGCTTCATTACAATAAGTTTAAAACATAAAAGTAAGGAAGTATTTCTATAACTGTACAGAACTTTGGTGAGACAGTGTTCAGGATTGGGAACCTCAATTTAAGGCAAAATAGACTGACCTTAGGATAGATCCAGTGACAATCCAGGAAGACAATCCTTGGGATAAGCAAAGCAAAGGGTAATCTGACTGAAGTGTTCAAAGTAGTGAAGCTAATTGATAGCGTAGAGAGAGAATTGTTCCTCCGTTGTCCATCTGACTAAATAGAGATTTTTTTGACAGAAGGACTGAAGTGGTGGATCCAGGAGGATAAAATCGTTGTCACATACATGGATTTTCAGAAAATATTTGATACGGTTCCATTTATTAATGGAATACAGAACAAGTGATCAAGGGTAGAATTTTCCCAGGCTGTTTGAGGCGGTTCAGGTGGGCAGGGCTGAAAAACCCTGGAAGTTGATGTTGGGTTGGGATTCTGATGTGATCCCGCCCTCTTCCCATTTTCCCAAGGGTGGGATTGAACAAGAATGACAAACTCCCTTGGATTTGTCCAGTCAGTAATTAAGTAGTTGTTATGAAGCAAATTGTGAGGTGTTTTCATCCTGAAACCTGGAATTCCTAGCCATGGAATTTGTTTCTTGACCTGTCAGCCACTTGCCAGGGTCACTGAGGCAAGTGCACAGCTGGAAAGAGCTTCTTCAGCAAAAATGGAAAGCTAGGAAGGCTTTGATTGGTGAAACTGAAGAGCTCCAGCTATGGCCATTGAGAGACTATTGTTCAAAGCACTTCCTCTCTCAGAGAGTGGTTTCGCTCCATGACAGTGATTGGAAACAGCTTATGTAGCTCCACCTTATGCTTCTGCTGAGGGGCGTAAGCAGAGGCCACACCACTGCCCACAGCACCTCCAGCTGCAGAAGCAATAGTAATAGCAGCACCAGCAGCCTTAACCTCAGCCACATGCCCCTTCATAGGGCAGGTAGGTAGGGCATTGTGATCCAGCTGGAAGGTGACTGATAAGATGCTTGTCATTGTAGTGACAGCTCCCAGGCCTTTGCCTGTCCTGTAAGGAGAGAAAGTGGAGAGGTGTGTAGTTGTAATTTTTTTTTGGAGAGGAGGGAAGGATAACATTTGTGAAGGATGACTGTGAGGATTGGGTGCAAGAGGGCACTAGGCTGAGGGTGATATGAGGTGTCTGGAGGGAGAGGAATGGGTGGAACTGCAAGATGTGTTGTTCTGAGGAGTGCTGTGCAGGAGAATGCTGGGCAAGTCAGAGTGTGGGAGTATTGGAAGTATTGTACCACTCACCTTTCCCATCCTCCTGAGGTTCTGGATCCTCTTGGTGCACTGTCTCCAGGTTGGAGGAAGCACACTCCTTCTGCTGGCTTCCTTGGCCACTTCCACCATGCTGTCTTGGTTGGAAAGGTTGGCCTCTTTCTCCCATCCTTTAGAGAGTTCACCTCATTACAGTCCCTCAGAATTTAAGCAAAGCCAGTTGAAATTTAATCCAGGAAAATCTCTCTTCATGTGAAGAGTTGCGAGAAGGTGAAGCACGTTATCCCATAAGGCCATTCAAAACAACTAGAGCAAGTGAGTGCATGGAAAGGTTAAAAACTAATTCGAGGGAATCAGCATGGTTTTGGGAAAAAGTAGTTTAACTTTGTGTAACCTCAGGTATTGAAATGGGAGGTTGATATTTATTTGAGAAGTGTGTATATTAACGAGTAGAGAACACTGCAATCCAGGCAGAAAAACTCAGCTCAAATAGATCAGGCTATGATGCCCCTGGTGCACAGTGCAAGACATGTTAGAACCATACTTCACTTGGGTTCCGCAGAACCACTTCACTTCAGGCCTCATCACAGTCTTGATCCAGAAATAAATGTAAGAGCTTTAATGTCAGAGAAGAGGTGAGAGTATTTGCTTTCAACATCAAGGCATTTGACTTGAGTATAACCCATGGGGCTCTAGTAAAGCTGAGGTCAAAGGGAATCAAAGCGAAAACTCTTCAGTGGTTGCTTGACGCAAGACAAGATGGTTTTCGTTACCAAAGATCAATCATCACAGCCCCAGAGCTTCATTACTTGTTTGTTAGAAACCATCCTCATCACAACCATTGCCTGTATTCTAAGTTCAGCTGATGTTCCACAGGGTTCAATTCCATTCACAACTACTCCGATAATGAAGTAGTCCATGCCAGTCTACAGCAAGTGTTGGACAGTGTCCAGGCTTGAGATGACAAGTAGAAGATAACACCCCCGTCACAAATACCCATGTGAAACAGGAGAAAGCCCACCCATTTCTCCTGATCTCCGACAAAACCTAGTATTGGTGAGCCCCCTACTACCAACATCATGAGGGCCACCAGTACCAGAAACTTAACTGGATCAGTCAAAAAACACCATGGCTATGAGAGTAGGGCAGATATTGGGTGCTCCAACACCTCAAAGCTTTTCCCTCATCTACAAGCCTTAAGTCAGGAATATGAGAGAATATCCATTATTTGCCTGGATGGGTACAACTTAATACTCAAGAAGTTTGAAATCATTTGGGACAGAGCAGTTTACTAGATTAGCACCAATACATTGTACCACTGGAACATGATGGTTGCAAATGTACACTTTGGAGGATGCACTGCAACAAGTCACTAGATTGCTTCAAGTGCACCTCTCTCTCTAGTTTCTTTACTGCTAAGATGAATAAGAGCAACGTTTTATGGAAACATTACTCCTCCAAGTTTCACAAAGTTTCCCACCATTCTGACTTGGGCATAACCTCATTGCTCTTTCTTCCTGGTTGGGTCATCCAGGACAGGTAGGTAAGGTGGTTAAGAAGGCATATGGGATACTTGCCTTTATTAGCTGAGGCATAGAAGATAAGAGCAGGGAGGTTATGCTGAAACTGTATAAAACGCTGGTTAGGCCACAACTAGAGTATTGCGTGCAGTTCTGGAATCCGCATTATAGGAAGGATGTGATTGCACTATAGAGAGTGTGGAGGAGATTTACCAGGATGTTGCCTGGGCTGGAGACTTTTAGTTATGAGGAGAGATTGGATAGACTGGGGTTATTTTCCCCGGAACAGAGGAGATTGAGGGGGGACATGATTGAGGTCTGTAAAATTATGAGGGGCATAGATAGGGTAGACAGGAAGGAACTTTTCCCCTTGGTGGAGGGATCAATAACCAGGGGACATCAATTTAAGGTAAGGGGCAGGATGTTTAGAGGGGATGTGAGGAAGAATTTTTTCACCCAGAGGGTGGTGGGAATCTGGAACTCACTGTCTGAAAGGGTGGTAGGGGCAGAAACCCTCATAACATGTAAGAAGTATTTGGATGTGCACTTGCGAAGCCATGGCATACAAGGCTATGGGCCTAGTGCTGGAAAATGGGATTAGAATAGGTAGGTACTTGTTTGACCAGCGCAGACTCAATGGGCTGAAGGGCCTTTTTCTGTGCTGTAGACCTCTATGACTCTGACTCTATATTCTGAAATTCCCGATCTAATACTATTGTGGAAACACTCCAAGGACTGCAACGGGAGTAGGCCCACCACCAACTTTTCAGGGCAGCTAAGGATGAGCAATAAAAGCAGCCTCGCCATGTTGCCCACAAGAACTGAAAAAAAAGTGTTTTGTTCTTTTTATCTGTTCGTTCTATTTATTGGTTTTTTGTCTGCTCCCATGTCTTCCTCCACCCTCATTCAGCTGTTTGCCTTACCCAAGCTCAGGCTAGTGTCACTATTAGCTTTGTATTCTTTAGGATAGGGTTCCCCTTAGTCATGTTTCTGGTCCTGCTCGGAGCTGGCCCGAAATAGTGCCTCGGGGCCTCAGTAATATTTTTTTGATCAGCTTCCAGAATCTGGCACGTCTCCACTGACACCTCACACATTTTGAAAACCATGAATTTCAGGCTGCTCGCCGAAAACCAATGTTATGCCCCTCTTTTGTGTACGTAAAGAACCTAAGGAGAAGGTGGTAGCCTCACTCACACAAGCACAACCCCCCCAGACTGATATTTAGAAATCTATTATGTGGGCCAAAATCCCAGAAACACCAGGGGGAGAATTTTCTCCCCGTCGGGCGGGCTGGGCGGGAGTGGGCATGGGTGGGCGTGGAGCTGATCACCGCCCATGATCGGCTGCACGCAGCCATTTTACTTTGGCGGGCCAATTAAGGCCTGCCCAGCGTAACGCACATCCAGAAGCGCTCAGTGCTACCTGTGCAGGCGGGGGGAGGAGGGAGAGTCCGGGCCTGCGCTCTTTCGTGTATGCGCGCGAAAGAGCGCAGAAATCTTCCTGAGGCACGGAGCTGCCTCAGGGAGATTAAGGCAAGTCATAAAAATGTATAAGTAAAAAAAAAATTCATACATGTCCCCTCATGTGACATTGCCGCATGAGGTGGGATATGTTTATCAATTTCCTTGAAACATTTTATTAAATTAATAAAGCCTTCATGAAACCTCATCCCGCCTGTGGATGAGGTTCCATGAAAAATGCGAAGGCCGCCTGAGCTCTTCGCCTGCCCGCCAACCTTAAGGTTGTACAGGCAACCCTGACAAGAGCCTCAATCAGTTGATTAATAGCCTTAATAGGCCTTTGACAGTTCGGTGGGCACACAGCTGACTCTGGTGCGTGCCCACTGAACTGAAGATCGAAATGACACGCGGTGACGCCCGAAGTCACCGCGCGTCTTTTTCTGTGTCGGTGTGCGGGGCCCGACCCCACACGCCAACCAGAAGGTTCAGGCCCAGGTTCTGGCCCATATGCCATGGGCAGGAATTTCCCGTCGGCGAGCAGGGGGCAGGACCCGCTCGCTGATGTGTAAAATGATGCACGGTGATATCGGGCAGAACTCCCAACGTCATCACACCCCATTTAAATTTTCAGGTAGGCGGGGGCGCAGCAAAATCAGCCAGTTGAGGCCATTGACAGAGTCATTTAACTAATTAATGGACCTGCCCATCCAACCTTAAGGTTGGCAGGCAGGCCAGGAGCCCTGGTGGGAATTAGAAAAAGCATAAAACCTCATCCGTGGGTGCGATGAGGTTTCATGTAGGGTTTAAAAAATTTAATTAAAGTTTTTGTAAAAATTATGGACATGTCCCAACTCATGTGACATTGTCACATGAGGGGGCATGTCAGGGAATTTTTTTTTTCTCTATTTTTAATGTTTTTGACAGTAGAGACGATCTCCCTGAGGCAGCACTTAGCCTCAGGGAGATCTCTGTGCTCTTTTGTGTGCATGAGCACTTTTACATGGGTGGGCCTTAATTGGCGGCATGCCCCCGATTGGCACGCCCACACTTCAACTTTGCCCCCGACGGGGGAAAATCCTGCCCCATGTCTCTCCCTTTGCCTGGGAAGAAGGACTTACATCCTTTCCACATCCAAGAATTTCACATTCAAAGAAGTTGATCGTAACTCATCTGTACTATAGCAAGTGTTCTAAATGCTGATGGTATTCTGAATTTAGTGTTTAGTATGAACAGCGCACACATCAGAAAGGGGTAGTTGATGCAAACCAGGCCATTTGTGTTGCCAATGTCATAATTCATTCATGTTTGTGTCAATCGCGAGCAAAATAATTTTACGAATTTCCATTCCCCAACACTTAGCCACTGCTCAACAAGGAAAATATCCTCTCTACTTGAAATAAACTCAGGTTAGTGTAGATATGAAGAAGGGATTGGATTCAGTATGGTTATTGGTTATGAGATAGACAAGAGTGGCAGAACTAGAAGACATGAGAGAAATATCCACAGTATCCGCTTCAGCCAATGGCAACACTCTTGCCATTGTGTCAGTAATTTGTGAGTTCAGTTTCACTCTTCATATAATCTTGATTAAGGGTTTTATCCTCTTCTTCTTCCAGGAGACTGTGTGTTTGGGGTGGGTAAATGATGTCTGTGGATGCTCCATTGACTGCATGGGGAAGTCTTGATGATCTTTCCCATTCTTCTTCCAAATGTTCGTATGAGCCAAAGTTCTAGGGACTATTCTGTGGCTCATCTGTGGCATATAGGCCAGCAATGGGGACATAAATGAGTTTAAAAGGTAGCACACCAAACAGAACCAATTAACTCATACTGCAGCTTTTACCACAACAGCGCATGAAGTAACAATTGTCCAATGTATTTTTTTGAAGTCCCCCCACCACCACCACCTCTAATCCAGAAAGCTATGGCTATTGGCTTATGGCTGCACAGGCCAGCATAGCCTCCTTAGACAGAACCTTCCAAACCCACGCCTGCTACACCTAGAAGGACAAAGGCAGCAGATGGATGGTAATACCATCACTTGGAAGTTCCCCTCCAAGCAACTCACCATCCTGACTTGAAACCATATCTCTGTTCCTTCACTGTCGCTGGGTCCCTGGAACTTCCTCCCTAATAGCACTGTGGGTGTATCTACGCCACATGGACTGCAGCGGCTCAAAAAGGCAGCCCACCACCACCTTCTCAAGGGCAATTAGGGATGGGCAATTAATTCTGGCCTAGCCAGCAACACCCACATCCCATGAACAAATTTAAAAAAGGCACAGGCTGCCTTCTGTTACCTTACACATGATCCCTGTGATCTCCTAGACTGGTTTTTCTGAGGGGGGTCAGAGAGGACTTTTCTGGGCTACTTTTCTCCTTATTAGTCCGGGATTTTCCTCTGGAATTTTTGCCTTTTACAGGTTTTTAGGAGGGTGGGTGGGGAGGTGGTGTGGTGTGGGCAAGGTGGGAAGTGTCATATCAGGATACCCCAGCAATTCTGTGTGTGGTGTAGGCTTGATAGACTGGCTAGTTTTTCTCCTTTCCTTTATTTTTACATGTTCATATTTGGCAATGTATAAGCCAGGATTTTTTGTTGAGAAGGGGTATTAAACATTAAGGGAACCGAGGCGAGGGTATTTGGAATTAAATGCCATTTCAGACATGACTTAATGGAATCGTGGGAGAAGCTCGAGGAGAAGAATGGCCTATTCCTGTTCCTATCTTCCTAGATTGTGAGGAGCATTAGACTTTTTGTCCCTCGAGCACACAACACTGAGTTTGATCCTGCACTCAGCCTATGTCTGTACAGTTTGTTGATCCCAAGGGACCACGGATGCTAATTGGCTGCAGTGTGCCATAAGTAGAATAATAAAATCAGACAGGGCGTTTCTGCTGCTAGGCATCCAGAAAAAGTAAATGCAGACATCAGGTGAAGGCGCTATCATGTTGACTGTGATGCCCACTGTGGTGGAATAGCTTGCCAATATTCACAGTCTATTATCATGACTCTGACTGAATATGAAGGATAGCCACTTGTGTGGAGTACTGGAGTTCTGTCAGTGCCCATGGAACCATGTGCCAACAAACATTAATACCTTCAGGAATGGTTAGAGAAAATTACAGGGTGAAACAATGCTTTCAAAATGTTGTTTCAACATGAATGTTGCCTGTGCATTGTTGAACCAAACATAAATGGCTAGATACATATTAAATGATGAACGGTATCCATATTAAACTGAAACTGCTTGCAATGTCTCACTTCAGTTTACTGCCTAATAGTGCTTGACTCTTTTTAAGTCAGAGTACAGAGTAAGGAAAGGGTTTTGACAACTAGTAGCCAATGATGAAGAATGCCACATGAATGTGACCTCTGGCACCCAATGTGTTTGGAGTAAGGTAATATTAGTACAATGTAGTCACAGCTGCTCTGCCGACCTGGAAGGAGTTCAGACAAACTAAGTGTAGAATCCACACATTCATCTGAGAAACATAGAGAGAAAGAGAGACAAGCTGCAGGAATAGAAAACAAGCCGGCGGATGAAAACCGGACTGTGTGCACATCTGTCTCTCTTTTTGATGTTGGAGCTTTAATACCTTCACATACATGCATGGGAACAAAAAATATATGTGCCTTCAACGTAGAGCCAATTCCTGTGTAATGATTGGCAAAATACTGTCTTTCTCTAACTACATTTCCTTCTTTTATTCAAATTACTAATTTTTCTTACTCTGCAGGTCTTAACTTTTAGCTAATTAAGCCATCAAAAAAATCACAAGCAATTATACCAAAATGTGGAAAATAAGCTTTTAAGCTTTTTTAAAAATCATTGTGAGTTCTCCCAAAGTCAAGCTGATTTATAATGTTGTCCAGCTTCCAGCATTAGTAGTTTATAGTTTCTCAAGGCCAGACTTCTGCCTCTGGTGTTTTGTTGCGTCCTTTTTCTATTTTCTTTACACCAATGTCCTACTTCCCCCATCATTTTTATGATTTGTGTACAGCCAGCTGTATCTTCTAAGTTCAACGTGTGGGCAAGTCTCAGCTCTAGACAGTGATGAAAGCCATCTCTACCTTGAGCCCTCTGAACAACCCAATGGCTGACAAATAGTTTCCCTCCCCATACTCTCATCATCCAACTAGATCTCCACTGTGAATTTCTTCAACAAACAGGTCAATTTGATGGGCAAATGTTTGTCCATGATCCAAGGTGTATTTGGTCTGGAATTTTTGCAGGATAAATCTTTGATCAGTTGTTTCACCTCTAAATAAACCTGAACCTGCCTCTTGTTTTTCTTCAAGGCCAGGGTTTCAATGTTTGAAAAACATATTATTTATATTAATAGGACAGAGTTCAATAACGCCTCAAAGATGGTTAATTCCAATCCTGCGGCATTTTTACAAAGCCATTAATGTTAAGGGAGGAAGATAATTTCCATATCACTTCCTTTCAAAACTAAACAAAAATTCAGCATCTAGGCTGTCTAATAACATGGCTTCAATGCACAAGGGACAAAGACCAAAGAAATAAATCCATTTTGTGAAAAACTAAAATTTATAAACGATTTCTTTTTTTAAAAAAATGAACAATGAAAATGTCAAAAGCTAATGGCTGTTTTGGAATTAGAGCTGATTTAATCAACGTGTGACATTTACACATTTAATTGCAAATCCGTTCAATTAAACAGTGTTTTTTACGTCCACTCACTAAAAGAATGAAAGCAACTTTTTAAAAGATATTTAAAAAATAACTTTTTTTAATAAAAACCTGGTATTCAATTATATCTAGAGAAAAAAATTGAATTCATATTAATTTCTTTTCTAGGTATTCGCTATAGGTATCTTCTAATAACAGATCATTTCTTTTTTAACTTTAATCTGGTCCTGCTTGACAAGCTCCATTCTTTTCATTGAAGGGTAAGACCACTTAAAGAAAGGCCAATAAGCACTTGCACAACCCAGCTGACTGGGGTGATTTGTCACCCTGTGCTCTGGTGGTCACGGGAATATATTTATCTCAAGGTAAATGGAGATGCTGAGGACCTGGATTCTGTAGCTATGATTAAGCCCCCTCCACACCCTCCCCCCGCCCCCCACCCCCCCCCCCATCTATTTTTTGTTGCCTTGATAGATGTTGCTTGTGTTTATCTATTTGAAATGCCACTAAATCTGTGAATACAATGTAGAAAAAGATAGCCAGAAAAAATGTGTAAGTGATTTATGTAGGTAAAGATAGGACAATGAAAAGCTGGTGAATTACTGAAGAGCACCAGTGTCAAAGAGGAATGTGCTTTTTGGCATAAATGTTGTGCTTAAAAAGTGCTGCGCCTGGGTCATGGAGACTTCAGTAAGTTTCCTGTTTTAGTAGCCTGCTGTTGGACTCTCAAGCCTGCACAGCACCTCATTGTTGTAGTTTTCTGACCTGATTGCTGATGGTCAGCATTCTTAAGACCTTCCTTGCAGGTTAGAATTATGACAAGTTATTAATTGGTGTCATTATCTGGAGCAGCATGGCCCAGGATCTCTGCTGCTCTCTGGAGGTGAGATCATATGTAAAAGACTCCATATGAAAGAAACAGGAGCCAAAAGCATTGAAGCAAACTGCGCAACATTGTGCTACAAAAGGGATTGTGAGATTGTAAATAATTTATTAGATAACATTTTTTTTATCCTTCCTGCAGAGCTACAAATCCTCTCTAAGCTCCCTTTGCCAGGCCAGGCGATAATGTACTCACACGTCTAAGAGCTTTGTAAAGAGAATGTAGAAGCCTCAGGGTACTATCTTCCTTGGCTGTTTGGTAAAGGCCCAGTGCAGGCCAACGATTTGACTATTTAAGCCAATGTGTTACTTCCCATCAGCAAGCGAGTTAACGTTGGTTTCTCTAGGAATGAATCGTGTGACTGTGAAGAGTTCGCTTATTCTTTAACACCTACTCTCCCTCTCTGGTTGCTTCTCATATAACAGACAGCTTTTTCAATGCTCCTTCCATCTGTGTTTTCTCTCCTACAGTTGTTAAAATTTTAATTAACAACTCTAACTAATATGTCACCATTTTTTGGGAGAGGTGTGAATTATGGCAAAGGCAAATTATGAATGATAATATGCTGTACTGATCAGGCTCTTCAAAACTTCAGTAGCTTAGAGAGTTCTAAATGAATAAACTGCACTTTTTACAATGCTGCTCATTTGGCTCAATCAAAATGATGCAAGATTTCTTTCATTACTTCTCTTTCTTTGATGAAACATCCCATTTTTAAGTACAGTATAAAAGTGATGTTATTACTTATGTCTGACTTTCCCTTTCATCTCTTTCTCTTTTTTCTTTTACTAGTCTTCTTTCTCTTCATTTTCTTTTTCTGTTTTACCTCTACTTTTTTTAACCGTGCTTTTCAGCCCTCGTTTTCTTTTCTGTTTAGACAGCTAGCTGCAGCTGAGTGTGTCACTAGTGGAGGAGAAAAAAGTACTAGGTAGATGGTCTATTGTAGTATTCATATTACTGGTGAAAGACCAGTTAAAATTATAAGCCCTGCAGTTTTAATAAGGGTTTTTCACTGTCGTTGAAGGGGAAGCATCAATTCCTTGGTATTCTTTTGATTTCTTATAACATCTATCAGGGAAAAGCAAAAGACAGCCAGGAAACCATGATTTACCAGTACTGAGTCTGGGATCTTTCTGGTCCATATAACTCAGCACTAGGCCAGCAGATCCTTTCTACTCAAAGGGGCACACATATGTTTATCAAATAGTACTGGTATTTTTGACATCGTCATTTTACAAGTAATTGTCCTCAGTACCATCAAATGGATTCAATATTCCACATTTTAAAAATGATTTTTTAAATCAGTATTGGGAACAAGTTCATTCCATGCGTCAATGACCTATTGGCACAACGTTGCTAATAAAGGTGCTCGCATATTTTT
The DNA here is from genome assembly GCF_964194155.1 of Cetorhinus maximus. Taxonomy (NCBI): domain Eukaryota; kingdom Metazoa; phylum Chordata; class Chondrichthyes; order Lamniformes; family Cetorhinidae; genus Cetorhinus; species Cetorhinus maximus. The sequence continues at coordinate 63,289,925 of NC_135895.1, read as the reverse complement.
GCCTTGAGTGAATGTTTTATCACCTTCCAACATCCAATTGTTTCACATCTTTCAGACACTGTCCTTGAGAGGTTTATTTATGTGCACATCCAAGGGCTGAACAACACTTGTAAGACCATCGGTATTGGTTGATCTCAGTTCACGGACTACATTGTCGACAAGATGGGATTTGAACATGTCCCAGGTGAGCAAACTTTTTTCTTTGCAGAGTTGACCTGGTCTTAAATTCCTTTGATCCATTTCATGTAACTGCCTTCATCCATCCTGCCTTTCTCATGAACATGGGTGACAACCCCTTCCTGAAATTACTCGCTGGGAAGAGCTTTGCGCTTGATTGTCACCATTGGCTTTAGTTTTGTGCATCTGCCATAAAAGATGGAACCACTGTGAACCGCATCTCCTCTTGGCCAGCTGTCTTTACAAGGATGTAATGTTCAACAATTTTAGATCATGAACTCTTTCCTCCATCCCCGCACCCTTTCCGATTTCCCCCCCTTTTTTCCAATAATTTATATAGATTTTTCTTTTCCCACCTACTTCCATTATTTTTAAATGTATTTCCATCCATTGTTTTATCTCTACCTTTTAGCCTTTTTTGATTCCTTCACCCCACCCCACCCCCACTAGGGCTATCTGTACCTTGCTTGTCCTGCTTTCTACCCTTAATTAGCACATTCCTTTAGATAATATCACTACCTTCAACACCTCTTTGTCCTTTTGTCTGTGACATCTTTTGGTTATCTCCACCTATCACTGGCCCTCTATCCAGCTCTACTTGTCCCACCCCTCCTTAAACCAGCTTATATTTCACCTCTCTTCTATTTTTACTTAGTTCTGTTGAAGGGTCATTCGGACTCGAAATCTTAACTGTGCTCCTCTCCGCAGATGCTGCCAGACCTGCTGAGCTTTTCCAGGTATTTTTGTTTTTGTTTTGTGAAGTAATGGTCTTGTTTGCTCGCGTTTCGAGGTTCACTGGCCTTTCATCCATATTTCTAATGCAGGCCAATTGATACGATGTGCGATGACAAAACCGTGGAATTAGATGATTTTATCATCAAGTTCAGGTGGAAGGTAGTGTGAAATTTTCTTTTTCTGACAGAGTGCTAAATGGCACCTTTTCACGAATCTTGTGCACCACCTGTATTGGCCTAGAATTCTGACCATCTTTCTTCGCTTCTCTGAGGATGTAGAGTTGGATAGTTGTGCAGGTGATAATATGACCATTTTACTGATGCTCGTTATCCCCTACCGCCATTCTTTCCCTCAGTTTAAACTGAGCTGTGTATTTGTTATTATTTCTTCAAGGCATTGTGATAGATCATGTGGTACACATTAGTTTTGTTGATTGGCTGGGAGATTGCTGCTAGAATTGCTGGAGGGAAAGTCTAAAGGTTTCTGCGCTTGTCTTTAAATTAATGAACCATTGTAATTACCAGTAAGTAATGCTTTGTGATTTGATCCCTGAAAAACTAGGTTTGACTTTTCATGAGGTATCTGAAAAAATTACATTTTTTTAGGCCAAATGCCATGGTGTCGACTTTAACACTAGATTGACCTTTACACGAGTATATACATTAAATGGAGTTGATAGGTCTGATCCTTTTTACTGTGATTCTCAGGAAAGGGCTCTACCTGTGTACAATCAGTATTTCAAAACTGCATCCTGTGTTCAATACTGAAAGGGATAATGATTATAATCTGTGTTAATTTACCTCAATACACAGCAATTACAATTTTCTGTAATTAATTAATCAGAATGATAGCCCAGATCATGGTATTAGGCACAAAGGTTTTGTAAATCAGATACAAGTAAATTCCTAATTTAGAGGCAATTCCTGGGCTTGTTCCAATTTGTTCATGATTTGGTTCACTGACAGTTTAATGCACACTCTTTGACATCAGGAATCACCGTCTGGGTCATAGGAATTGGGGTTGGCAAACCCAAGAATCAAGAGGTTTTTAAAAAAAAAGATAAACCAAAGTAAATTGCAAATGCCCATGATAAAGATTTGAACAGAATAGGATGAAAGATGGGAAACTTCAGGAATGAGTGGTTAAATGGCTTAAAAAGCCTGTAGATTATAGGAGGAAAGTAAGGCAAGGAAGCAAAATATTAAACAGTTTAGAGACCCGGGAAAGAATGAATTGAATTGGAATGCAATCTTGATTTGAACATGGCCCATTGCATTGGTCCATTGAGCCGGTGCCAGCTCCCTTCAAGAGTAATCAGCTAGTCCCACTACCCTGCCCTTTCCTTGTAGCCCTGCAATGTTCTTTACCTTCAGGTATTTATCCAATTCCATTTTGAAAGCCATGATATAATCTGCCTGCACCACACTCCCAGACAATGCATTCCAGTTCCTAACCACTCACCAGATAAACAGGTTTTCCCTCATGTCACCTTTGGTTCTTTTGTCAATGAATCTAAAACTGTGTCCTCTGGTTCTCACCCCATTCGCCAATGGGAACAGTTTCTTTCTAGTTACTCTATCTAGACCCCTCATGACTTTGAATACATCTATTAAATCCCCTCTCAACTTTATCTTCTTTAAGGAGAACAACCCAAACTTCTCCAATCTTTCCACATAACTGAAGTCCCTCAACCACAGAACCATTCTCTCAAATCTTTTCTGCATCCTTTCTATAGCCTTTACATCTTTCCGAAAATGCAGTTCCCGGAATTGGACAAAATACTCTAGCTGAGGTCAGAGCAGTGTTTTATAAATGTTCATCATAATTTCCTTGATTTTTGTACACTATGCCTCTAGATATAAAGCTCAGGATCCCATAAGCCTATTTAACCACTTTCTCACCCTGCCCTGCCAACAATTTGTGCATATTTATTTCCCCCCAACCACCCCCACTCTGGTCGCTTTGTTCCTGCACCTCCTTTAAAATTGCAACACTTATTTTATATTGCCTTTCTTTGTTCTTCCTACCAAAATACACCACTTCACACTTCTCTTCATGAAATTTCACCTGTCACGTGTCTGCTAATTTCACCAGGCTGTTGTCCCCTTGAAGTCTATTTCTATTCTTCTCACAGTTTGCAATACTTACAAGTTTTGTGTCATCAACAAATTTTCAAATTGTGACTGTGTTGTAATATGCCTTTAAGGGATTGCAACATGTCATCACTAGAAAGGAAGTGTGTCATGTGATCCAGTTTTAGTTTTGCTTTTACTTTTAAGCAGCGCGCGCACACACACACACAGCTCTGCAGCTCTGATGTCTTCAAGCTTTATATCCATTTATATCTGTTCACTTGTGCCAAGTCTTAATAAATGAACCCAATCCGTTATGAATGATTGGTACCTCTATATCATTATAAAAATACCTCACCCTGTATAACCAGATCTAGGTCATTATACAGATCAATAAAAGCATTGTATGTAGTACTGACCCCTGAGGAACCTTATTATATATTGCCCTCCAATCTGAAAAACAACCGTTCACCACTACTATCTCCTGTTACTTGGCCAACTTTGCATCCATGCTGCCACTGTCTCTTTATTCCATGGACTTCAACTCTTCAGACAAGCCTATTATGTGGCACTTTATCAATTGCCTTTTGGAAGCCCATTTACACCACATCAACCACATCTGTTACCAGATCAAAAAATTCAATCATGTTAGACACAATTTGCCTTTAACAAACACTTGCTGGATATCCTTAATTAATCCACATTTGTCCATTTGTCCCAGATTATCATTTCTAAAAGCTTGTCCAAGATTGAGGTTAAACTGACTGGCCTGTAGTAGCTGAGAACTGCAATTTTCCTGTCCTATTGGACTATACGTGTATTAAAGGAGGATTGGAAGGCTATGGTCAGTGCCTCTGCAATTTCCTCTCTTACTTCCCTCAGTATCCTTGGATGCATCCCCTCTAGCCCTGGTGACTTATCAACTTTAAGTACAGTCAGCCCTTCTATTAGCTCCTCTTTATCAATTTTTACCCCTTGCAGTGTCTCAACTACCTCCTCTTTCACTACGACTTAGGCAGCATCTTCTTCCTAAGTGAGTATTAATTTTGTACCTCAGACATGCCCCCTGCATCCATGCTATAGATTCTCTTTTTGGTCCCTAATCGCCTCACCACCTCCCTCAACGGACTACACTGCCCCTTAATTTTCTCCTCTTTGAGATCCCTCTTGGACATCCTCCACCTCAAACACTGTGATATTTGCCTTAATCAAAGCTGCCATACCTCAGCCTTTCTTTCCTTCCTATCTTTCCTGAATACCTTATATCCATGTTTGGACCAAGGCTGCAATGAGGTCAGAAGTGGAGTGGTCCTGATGGAACCCAAACTGTGCAATAATGTATGCATTCTTCCTGATCCCACTTAATGCACAACTATTTCTTACTCTACTATCTGTCTCTCCTAACCCTTTGTACACCTTGTTTGTTCTTTCTAATACTACATCCTGGTTCCCATCCCACTGCCATGTTAGTTGAAATCCTCTGTAACAGTACTTGCAAACTGCCCCACGAGGACATTGGAACCAGCTTTGTTGAGGTGCAGACCATTCGGCCTGTATATAGTCCCAATGTTCCAGGAATCTAAAGCTCTCCCTCTTTACCATCTTTCCAGCCATGAATGCTTCCATCCTCCTACTTTTATCCTCACTTGTACAAGGTACAAGGAGTATTCTGGAGATTAGCAGCTTTGAGGTGTTGCTTGCTAGTCTTCTTCCTAGCTCCCTAAAATCTGCCTGACTGTCTTTCTACCTAAGTGGTTGGTACCAATATGGATCCTGACTTCTGGCTATTCACCATACCCCCTCAAGTGCTCTGTAGCTATTCAGTCACACCCTTGACCCGAGCACTAAGGAGGCAACATACCATCCTGGATTCATATCTGTGGCCTCAGAAACACCTGCCTGTTTTCCCTAACTTTAGAATCTCCTATCACTATAACTCTCTCAATCTTCCTCCTGCACCACTTCACACCCCTGGTGCCATACAGCTAAGTCACTCCTGGTGCTGTGGACTTGACTAATGAATGGTAGAAAGATTTTAATGTAGATGGATGTGAAGTTATCCATATTAGGACAGCAAACGCGAATTGTGGACTTGATGAAGGGTTGTCCAACAGCAAGGCTGGAATAGTAAAAGGATTTTGACGTGATTATTGACCATTAGCTGAATGAAGCTGGTCAATATGAAACTGTTATCAACGAGGCTAATTGAGCTCTAGAACGTATCTCAAGGGGATTTGATCATAAGTCAGAACAAATTATTCTAACCTGATATGGATAATTGATGTAAGAACATTTGGAATATTACATGTAGTTTTGGACACCTTGCTTATTGATGTGTTGGAGGGAATTTATAGAAGGGAGATAAAGAATAAAGCAGGATTTAGAACTCTAAAGTTACGAAAAGCGGCTCTTTTCAGAACGGCCCTTGTTTTTGTTGGTGAAAAACAGCTTAAGTGGCTCTTTGCACACTGAGAAACACTGATGATACAGATATAAGCTCCAAACATTGCGATTACACAGCTAGAGGAAATGAGTATAAAATTAACAAGCCTTCAAACAATGCGAAAGGTTAGAAGATACATTTATTTTCTCTATAGAGCACAGGGTATGTGGAAAAAGGATTTAGCAATGGGTCAATTAACTCCTATATATAAAAAAAGAGCACAATCAGTGTCTGGTTACAAATGAAATTGAAAAGCGTTCCTTGGTATATGGAAGCTGTTGGCTTGTTGAAGCAATTAGTCTTTTATCATTTTCTGTGTAAATGCAATTCCCCATACAGTACTGAGATATATAGGCCAGGAAGGTCCCAGTTTAATGCTTGATCTGTGCTGAATTAACTGACCTCAGCTGAGATCACTTAAACTAGCCTCATACTTTGGGCTAGAGACTGGGGAAAAAAATTAACCGGGGTTCCCATTCTTGACTGTTATCCAATGACCCCTGCTGGAAAGTGTGTCGGTGACAAAGTTGGATGAAATCAATGTTGGGTTCCCTGAGTTGCCTGCCATGGTTAAATCACCTGATGTCAGTCACATGCCTCGGCTCTGACAAGAATCGATGTACCAAAAGTTGACGTGGGCCTGCAGTACCGTAGCCTGAACATTACGGTGTTGGAGCGGGTGCACGGCGGTCCTGATCTCGCACAAAATCGCTTGAGAAAGATGTCAGGAGACATCCTTATGTCATTGCCCCGTCGCGCGATATTATGGCTAGTGGATGCACGGACCTCAGAAGCACGCCTGCCAGCCATGAAAGGGGAAATTAGGCTAATAAAAAAGACAACTCACCAGGAATTTATGTGGCCCATGCGATTTAACACTCAGCGCATGGGCCAGGGCGGCCATCATATTTTTAATTAAAACTCAATCCAGGGCAGGATAAAAGGTGAACACAATCTTGACAAGTTGAGTAGGTGGGAGTTTGGCTGTGAATTGGTTGGAGGTGCTTTTCAGACAGTTCTTTTGGTTTACCAGCATTTGCAGAGGCTTTCTGCTGAGAGCCCTCTTTGGTGCACTATCCTGTGCAATCTGTATTTCAACAAATGGGGATTGTCTAGACTGCTGGAGGGACCTCCTCAGAAGAGGAGAAAAGGGCCAGAAGGGAGAGGAGGCCAGGTGCTCGCAGGCAGCATCACAGAGTGCGACCTGTGGAAAGAGAGGTGCAGCCAGAAGGGGTGCAGGGCCAGCAGGAAGTGCAAGACAGAAGGGTCTGCAGAAGACGCTATTATCCAGTAGGCAGAGTTTACAGGCAGCGGTCTTGCTACCTGGACATGTCTGAGGTCCGGTGTTGAAGGAGGTTCCACCTCTCCAGGGACACTGTGACCTCCATTTGCCAGATGATTGGCCCAGAGGTTGCCTTAAACTGTGTAGGTGGCCGCCCTATGGCAGTTGCTCTTAAGGTTACAGTGGCCCTGAATTTTTTCACCTCAGGTTCTTTCCAGGGCTTTGTGGGAGATCTGTGTGGTGTTTCCCAACCTGCTGGCCACAGCTGGACACTGACGCTCTGTTCAGATGGGTCAGTAACTTCATTCAACTCTGGAATGACGAAGCCAGCCAGGCTGAGCGAGCCAGAGGCTTCCCTGCAATTGTTGGGTTTCCCCACATCCAGGGTGCCATAGATCACGTGTCTGTGGCCATAAAGGTGCCAGCGGGTGAGCCGGGTGCCTTCGTCAATAGAAAGGGTTCCACTCCCTGAACGCCCAGCTTGTTTGCGACCACAAGATTCAGATATTGCATGTCTGTGCCAGGTACCCAGGCAGCTGCCATGATGAGTACATCCTGTGACACTCCCAGATGCCGAGGCTATTCATTGTTCCAGCCCAGTTGGATGGTTTGCTCCTGGGGGACAAAGGCTACCCCCTGAAAAGGTGGCTCATGACCCCACTCAGACACCCAAGGACAGAAGCAGAGGAGAGCTACAATCGAAGTCATGCCTCTAGAAGGGCGGTGATTGAGGGGACCACTGGGCTGCTCAAGATGCGGTTTTGCTGTCTGGACTGATCAGGGGGAGCACTGCAATATCCCCCAGATCACACCTCACTTATTGTCATTGTGCTGTGCTCTGCACAATCTGGCTCTGTTAAGGGGGGACCAATTAGAGGACGAAGACAGCAATTCTGTTCCACATGCCACAGAGGACGACTCAAAAGCTGGGTCTGACAAGGAGCCCCAGGGTGAGAAGCCAGAGGCCAATGTGAGGATCCCTATGGGAGGCAGGGAGACCAGGAGGCCTTGATTCTGAGAACATCCAGTGAGGCATCCAATGCAAGGAGTCAAGGCGAAGGCAAGGGTAGCACCACCTTAATGATCTTTCCAGAACATGAAGCACATTAACTCCAATACACATAATGAGACATTTTTATAATGGAACTACATATACAAATTAACCACAGCACACATACCAAGGAAACATAAATCACCTGTGACAATCCCTTTTGTGATCTTAGTGACTTAAACTTCTGTTTGCGAGTGCTATGTCTTAGTGCCCCCACCCCTCGCTGGATTAGATGCAGTCTGCTGATTCTGATGTCCTGTCGACCTGGATGACCTTGGCAGCTGTCCTCTGGCTGGCGGAGCCTGTGCAGGCCCGGTCTAGGTGGGAGAGCCCAGCGCCAAGGCTGGGCACACCTCAGTTGTCATGGTCTCATCAGATGCGATGGTCACTGGCAGAGGGGTGGAAGATCTGCTGCCATCATCCACATCGCCCTGAGAGGAGATTGCAGATGTGAACTGCAGGTTGTCCACCAACAGGAGGTTGGTTTGAACCTTTCTGCTCACTGTTGATGATGGGCACCTAGCAAAGTTACTAGGTGCCTCATCCATCTCTCACACTGGCGCTGACCTGCTGAGGTCAATGCCAGTGTGTGGGCTTGCAGGTCTGAATGCAACCCCAGAAACTCCGATTCTGTTCCTGGAGCTCCCTCTCCATGAGAGTTGTCACTCTCTCTGTGGTGGAGACTGTGCGTTCGGAGCTGCAGGTCAACGCAGTGTTCATGCTCCACATGGACTCCTTCAAGACATCATGGCATGCAGACCCTCAGGGGTCTCTGCCAGATTATCCCGCATCCCACCGGATGTCCAGCATCTGCCGCCTGATGGAAGGCTCCAGAGGCTCGTCATCTGCCTTGGACTCAGCATCACCCTGGTCTCCAGCAGTCCTCTGACTGCCGGCGCCCTCTGGACTCCCTGCCTCCACCAGCTCCTCAGGTGAGTGTGATGTGCCCTCACCAATGTGCAGTACTATTTGACCTGACGCGCTAATGCCCACCTGTGCCTGCACTGGTGTTTGGTGCAGAGGGGTACGTGATGTGGGTGCATCTGTGAGTGGCTCCTCCTTGGGGGTCAAGGGAGGTTCCTCGGAGTCTGCCTGATGACGTGAAGATGGCGCATCTGAGGGAGGAAGAGAAAATGTTAGTTGCAAACATCATTCTGAAGTCACAGTGCATGCACTCTGGTTGCTTCTCACAATGAACCACTGCCTCACAGAGGCATTATGAATGGACGAGCAACAAGGACTATTGGTTTAAACATCTCATTCCAAATGTCACTGCCCTACATCTCTTATACCCTCCACTGGACTCTTACCTTCCTCCGAGACCCCCACCTCTCCGTGACCTGTGGACCCGGCTCCACGTTCACAGGCCATCTCCAGGGCCTGAATATTCTGGTTGGTGTGCGGGGGCAGGTCCCGCTTGCCAATGCGTAAAATGACGTATGGTGATGTCGGGCGTGCGTCCTGATGTCACCACGCATCATTCCAATCTTCAGTTTGGCGGGCGTGCAGCCAACTCTGGTGCGCGCCTGCTGAACTGTCAAAGGCTTATTAAGGCCGTTAATAATCTAATTAAGCTGGTTGGCTGGGCTGCCCGTCCAACCTTAAGGTTGGCAAGCGAAGTGCCCAGGCGGCCTTCGCATTTATCATGAAACCTCATCCACGGGCAGGATGAGGTTTCATGAAGGGTTTATAAATTGAATAAAAATTTTATTAAAATTTATTGACATGTCCCAGCTCATGTCACATGAGGGGACATGTTTGAATATTTTTTTTTTCTTTTATTTCAATTCTTCATAATGAAACTAATCTCCCTGAGGCAGCTCTGTGCCCCAGGGAGATTTCTGCGCCGGCCCCAACTCTCCATCCTCCCCCCCACCCGCACAGGGGGCACACTGCGCTTCCGGGTGCGCATCACGCTGGGCGGGCCTTAATTGGCCTGCCCACGTAAAATGGCCTGTGCCCACTCCCGCCCAGCATGTCCGATGGGGAGAAAATTCTCCCCCAGAGCTTCCTCCTCTGCCTGCGTCAAAATCAGGAGATTGGGCACACCTCCACCCATTCGACCTGACTCCTGAGCATTGTGACTCCTATTCTCCTGTAAGGACGAAAGTACTTTCATAAGCCCCCCCTCTCTACATGCCAGACAATACCTGCCACCACCACTACCCCTCCGAACCAAGAGACAGAGGTACAGGTAACCATCACCTCACCCTTGCCTACACCCAAGCCAACCGGGCATATTTTTCAGTCTCTCAAGGTACAGGCATATGTGCCATTTGGCACTTTGCATTTCACACCCGTGAGCATCAACAAGTCCTGCTACCCACTAATACACAGTTCCAAATGGACTCAGTACTCACCTTGGCAGAGTGCAGAAGGTCATTGAACCTTTTCCTGCACTGGAGCCAAGCACAGCACACAACATCATGGCCGCTCACCTGGGCAGCCACCTCCATCCACACCTTCTTGGTTTGGTGAGGTGGCCTCCTCTTACCATCCCATGAGATCAATATATCCCACCGGGCACTCACTGCCTCCAGAAGAACACGTAGGCATTCATTGGTAAAATAGGGAGTAGAGTGCCCATGGGTATTGCTTTCCCACCTGGCATGGGATGCAGGCCCCGAGGCCATGATTACTGCTCTGACACAAAATATCCTTCCAAGCACTGAGAGACTCACATACAGCTCCCTGAGGCTTCTGACCACCTCTTGGCAGCCTTCAGGGAGCTCCCTGTCCATTTTTAAATCCACCCCCACCCTCCGGAACCCCATTGGACCTGGCGTCTGCCCCGCTCCTGCCCCCATCAGGAACGCTGAGGCAATCTCAACGTGTTTCACGCTGGCCGGCCATTAATTGGCCAGCCAGCGTGAAATCGGGGTCTGGAGGCGATCGCAGATGGAAGCGGATATTACAGCCACTTCTGGGCCCGTCAATCGTTTTCCTGTGCCAAGGCATAAAATTCAGGCTCGTACGTCCGAGAAACAACACAACACGTTCAGTGGGATGGGTGAGTGGGTGGTGAGCGGTTGGAGGACATTGAAGTAAAATAGAGATGAGAAGCTCCTTCTGTTTCTTTGTGAGCTTTTTTCAAATGATATTAGGAACAGTAACTTATTCCCTCTGAGTTTTCTACATCAAATATAAAGAAAAATCAACTCAACATGTGTGATTGTTTACTGAACAGCGTAGGTGGGTTGACTGGTTATAAATGTTTTTAAAATATTTCACTTGCAGCACTTCTGTTGAGCTTTTTCAGATATATTACAGAGAAATTTGCTTCCAGAAATTCCCCCAAAACAGGGAGAATTCTGCACAAGGCCACAGTGTGGAAAATACACTGGCAGCATTAAAGACAGAGAAGAGAAAACAGTGGAAAATGGTAGATCCACAGCACATGTCCCCACTAAGAGTACATTCACCATGTGACATTTGTGTTAGTGAATGACCTCCAGTGATGCTATCGATGTCAGATGTCAGCGTGAAGGAAGAACTAGTTGAGGTTGGGTATCCATTACATTTTGGTTTCCTCTCTAATCTATTTAAATTTCTCGGTAACACTTCATTTGAACATGCTAAACAGTCCTGCTTTACAGATTTTGTAAGCAATGTAAGCTCAGTAACAAAACACATTATTGCCTTGTGTAGTACATGATAGTATAAAAGATATGGTTGCTAAAACAAAACTCATTCTGTTAAGTTGAAGTCGTATAAAGTGTAGGTTAGGACAGTACTCTTAGGTAAATTTCAGAATGATTTACATTATTTTAAAATTGATAAACTGCCCATCCTAGCATAAAAGGCAATAGCTGAGCTAATAAATTTTCTTTTTTTGAATGAATGATTATATTTTCACAACTTTCTGTAAAGAAGACAACATTGTTTGTTAGTGTAATGGAGGAGCCTTTCAGTGCCAAGAAATAAATCACATCACTTTTAAGGAGATTTACCAATTCAAAAACTTTGACGGTAGGAGCATAAGAGCAATACCTACACATCATAGGGAACAGATTTCAAGGAGAAAAAAAACACTTTTTTAAAATGGGCTTTTCATTATGGATTATTTAATAAAGATCCCATTGTGAGGGTAGGAAAAGGTAGTGGCTAAATAAATAACCCTAACTGGAGGACACTTGATGGATGGTGCCATTTTGACTCCAACTCACTCGCTCCAATGCACCCAATAACATCACTGGCTCATATGATGAGTGCTATCTTCTCATAGGTTTTCAGAGAGCTGGGCCTCCTCATATTCTTGAGTATTCCCTATGCATTGGATAGCCTTGACTGATAAGAACAGCACATTAATGAAGTTGTTGGTATGTGACTAACTAATGAAATCAATTCTCGTGTCTTAATAACTTTCCTTTGTGGTCCAGAATTCTCCCAGTAATTTGCATGCTGCTTTTCTTGCCACTTCGCTACATGACACCCTCTCCATCACTCTTAGCCCTCCTGTCCTTTCTGCCACTCTCCAATCCCGGCTTCATGACCATTGCTGCCCTGACTCTGAGTCACATCCCACATGTTACTCGATCATGCTGGATAATTCTTTTGCTGCTGCATGGGAAACCAACAGTCCTTGACTCGCTGGGGTGCCTAAACCCCCTTCCCTGTTCCCTGGTACTCCTGATGGTTCATGAGTCGTGCATCTCGAATGCTAGAGAAAGAATACATGTCTGAGCAAAGTCCACCTATTCCTGTACAAGTGCAGGCAGTGTATGAACAGTGCTGGCACCAATTATACTAAAGAAGGGCCACATTATCAGCCCTCGCCGGTCCCCCCCACCCATCCCCACCTTGACCCCACCCTGACCCCCCTTACCCCCAATCCTCATGTCAACAACAAGCACTCCCAGGTCAGAAACAACAATACCAATTTGCATTTATATAATGCCTTTACCGTAATAATACATCCCAAGACCCTCAATTTCAGATATAGCTGGCCTATGTGCTTTCCATGGGATTTTTGGACTTCTTTTAAAATCTTTGTATAGTTGGAGAAGATGATCAAATTTCAGATTTTTCAATATTTGCGAGCACTGTTACAGTTTATTTGTATCTCAGTGGGTTGAAATCACACTGTGGGATATTGGGAATGAAAGTATCAATGTACCAGTCGAACATTTCTTTCTCCTATTTAACAAACGTTTTAATTCATTTATACCAAGCTCTTACAGTGCAGCTATGACACTGGCATCTACCTGAGAATGTGGAAAATTGCCCAGAAATTTCCTATCCTTAAAATAAACATAACCCTAACCAAATAATGATCTATGAGCTTCCTCCTCAGTAAAGAATGTAGGGACTCTTCAACAGCACCATCAATAAACATCTACTCATCCATAACCTGCTTACTGATACTCAGTTTGGGTTCTGCCAGAAGCACTCAGCACCAGACCTCATCACAACATTGATCCAGATATGGACACAAGAGCTGAAGTCAGAGGGGCTGACCTCAATATTAAGATAGCATTCGACCAAGTATTGCAACAAGGGGCTCTAGCATAACTGAGGTCAATGACGGTCGAAGGGAAAACCCTTTTGTATCATACCTGACATAGAGGAAAATAGTTGTGCTAGTTGGAAGCCAATGATAGCAGCTCCAAGGGCATCACAGCAGGAGTTCCTCAGGGAAATGTCCTCAGCCCAGACATCTTCAGTTGCTTCATCAATGACCTTTCCTCCGACATAAGGTCAAGAGTGGAGCTGTTAGCTGATGATTGCAGTGTTCAGTTCTATTTACACGTCCTCCAATTATGAAACAGTCTGTGCCAGTTTGCTGCACAACTTGGATAATATAAAGGTTTAGGCTGATAAATAACAGGTAATATTCATGCCACATTCATGCCAAATAATTGCCCCCTCAAACAAGAGAAGACAAGACCAACTCTGCTGATCTTAACAGCAGAATCATTGTCAAGTTTGTCCAATATCAACACCTTAGGGGTCACCACTGAGCAGAAATCTAACTGAACCAGCCATATTAACACTATGGCTATGAAACAAAGGTATTCCTGGATGACTGACACACTTCCTGATCCCTAAAAGTCACATTACCATCTACAAGGTTCAACCCAGAAATGTGATGAAATCTATCACTGGCCTGAATGGTGCAGGTACAATCACACTCATTTGGGACAGATCAGTTTGCATGATCAGTATCCTACCACTGGATTCAATATCCACCAGCTCACCTAGCAGTGCATTGTGGCTGTGGTATGTATGAACTACACTGCAGAAACTGAATAAGGTTATATCGACAATTCAAATTTCATTGACTTTGTTTCCAATTTCCACCCTTCTTTCAGCTTCCCTTTGTCCATCACTGACTCTTGCCTTCCTCGACTTCTCTGTCTCCATTTCTGACAAAGGCTATCAACCAACATTCACTACAAGCCCACAGACTCCTACAGCTACTTTGACTACAATTCCTCACACCCTGCTTGCTGTAGTCTCCAGTCTCCCAGTTTCCATGTATCCGTCGCACCTATTCAAATAATGCAACCTTCCACAATCGTGCTTCCATTTTGTCTTTCTTGTTCCCCAACTGAGGATTCTCACCCAGCGTGGCTGCCACTGTATCCAATTTATTTCACACACTTCTGGCCTCACCCCTTCCCCTCCTTCCCAGAACCATAGTAATGTTCCCCTTGTCCTCACCTTCCACCCCACCAGCTGCCGTATTCAATGGATCTTCCTCCACCATTTTCACCAGCTCCAGCATGATTCCACCACCAAAAACATCTTCCCCTTTCAGCATTCTGAAGGGGCTGTTCCCTCTGCAACACCCCAGTGCACTCCTCCATGACCGCCAATACACCTTCCCTTTCTATGGCATCTTTTCACGCAAATGGAGGAAGTGCAACACCTGTCCTTTTACCTCCTCCCTTCTCACCATCCAAGACCCTCAAACTGCCCCCGAGTGATTTGTTTGTATTTCTTTCAATTTAGTTTAATGTATTCTGTCCGCCAGCATGACCTTGAGCTTCCAGTCGCTTATCATTTTAATTCTCCACCTTGCTCCCACTCTGACCTTTCTGTCCATGGCCTGCTACTGTGCTCTAATGAAGCTCAATACAAGCTCGAGGACCAGCACCTCATCTCTCAACTTGGCACTCTACAGCCTTCTGGACTCAATATTGAGTTCAACAACTTAGGTCATAACCTCTGCCTCCATCTTGTTTTTTTTTGCTGGGCCAGACTTGTCTTGTTTCTTTCTTTATTCCTTCATGTTGCATTCAGGTGGTTGCTATGCTATTCGCATCTCATCTGGACACTTTGTTTTTGTTTCTTTACTATACCCATTACCACTCTCTTTGGCTTTTATGCCTTGTAATCTTTTGTAATTTAATCTCTACTGTCCTCTACCCTATCACAGATCTTCCCTTTTCTTCTCCCTGCCCCCTCTCCCCTTCCACTACCTCAAAAGCTATTACATTTCTATCTTACTTCAGTTCTGATGAAAGATCATCTCAACCTGAAATGCTGAGTGGGATGTTCTGGCCCGGCATTGGCAGGCATCGCCATGAGCGGGACGGGAGAATTTGGAGAACTGTTTTAATTTTCCCATCCTGCCCACAATGATACCTGCCAGTGGCGAGGCCAGAAAATCCTGGCCGTTAACTCTGTTCCTCTCCACGGATGCTGCTTGACCTACTTGGCTTTTCCAGCATTTTTTTGTTTTTATTTCAGATTTCCAGCATCCACAGTATTTTGCTTTTATACTAAGGTTACTTTGACAGCATCTCTCTTCCCTAGCAACCTCTACCATGGATTAGGATAAAAACAGAAATGTAGTGGATACACCATCATCTTCAAGCTACATACCATCCTGACTTGGACATACATTATTATTCCTTCGTTTTGACTGGGCCAGTATCCTGGAATTCACTATCTAATGTAATTGTGGGAACGCCAAGGACTGCAGCTGTTTAAGTAGAAAGGCCACCATCACATATTCAGGACAACTTGGTGTGGGCAATAAGAGTGACCTTAACTTGTCATTCATATACTGAGAACAACAACAAGAGTTGTCTGTATTCTTTTTATTTTTCTTCTCTAGTCTGTTCTTGTCCCTGTCTTCACCTTCATCATGCTTTTTGCTCATGCCATTACTCCTGAAAAGCTATTGGAGGACCAGGCTGTTGTATAGGTTTGTAGGATCACATGTCTCAGCACACTTTTCTGGTGGTTTGGAGACATGCATTGTTGGGTTTCCAATGAGTCCTGAATTTCTGGCTATGCTTCTGGTTTTACAACGATTACGTTGGGAGGTTGTATAGCTGAGACCTTCCTGATTTCACAGGTTCCATGTAACTTGCACACCTCATGCAAAATGTAAAACCCTAGAAATAACATGACCTCAATACACCGTAAATCTCTCTCTTGACTACTCTTTGAACCATTGATTAAGATACTCGAGAGCTTCCAGTGCCATAGTTCACAGCTTCAGGAGAGACAGAGCAAGTGAACAAAACTGGCACACAATCTACTGTGTAGTTACATTCACCGAAGTGAATTGCATGCCATAGTGTGCCCTGGGTTGATCTCCTTACATTGACAACTGTCCACATGCAGTAACGCCCCACAGCTTGGCTAAGTTAAAAGTACGCTCATCTCTGAATTCGGAGGCTGTAGATTCAAGCTTCACTATGGCTTTGAATACTGGTAAGGTATTACGGGAGTACTGCATTGTCAAAGGTTCTGATTTTAGATAAGATATTAAAGTAAGATTCCACCTTCCTACTGAGGTTGATGTTAAAAAAGCATGGCACTATTTGAAGGAGAAAGGGTGAGGGTAATGTTCGTTGAAATAGAGCAGGGTGTACTGTCACTGTCCTGGCAAGCATTCAATCCTCAAAACCACAAAGAGCAATTGATCTTGCCTTTCATTCATTTGCTGCTTGTAGAACCTTGCCATGCACACATTGGTTGTAGCCTTTACCTTCACAGCAACAGCACTTTAAAAGTACTTAGTGGTAAAGTTTGAGATGTCCTGAGGATGTGGAAGGTGTAGATTCTTCTGCAAAAAATCTAACTTGAGAGCATGTCGCCCATTATCCTGTGTCCCCTAATGGTGTGGACTCACACTGGGGTAAGGATACATTGATGCTGTTAGCTCACAAGCAACTTACCTGAGTGATGATTCATCCATCATACGTAAGTTGAAACAGTGAATGCCAGCATATTATTCAACCACTGGAGCATCATTGCTGAGCCTTTTACTGCTTTACACAATGTCCACAAATGCACAATTTCCTGCTGGAGTGATTTAATAAAGCACATACACCTTGGCTGATATTCTCTCCCTCTCAATTCAGAAATACCAAGACCAATTGTATCTCTCCCACAGCTGCTTTGGCTAAAATCAACTAACAAACCTTGCACTGGGAATGACACCCCCTGACCTTTGAATGGCTCCTGATCTTTGGCCACCTGGTGCGGAGGGGGCAGGGTGGGGTGGGTAGGGCAGGGGACCTCTTCGTTAGTTTGCTCCTGAGTCTGGCCAACGTGGCTAACAGGTCCAGGCAGTGGGCGGTTGAGGGGGTCATTTGGTCCAATTACCTGCCCCTCTTCTGTGGTTACATCTGCGCCTGGGTGCCCCTGGAGAGAGAGTATGCTGTGTCCACTGATATGCTTGAGGCCTTCCATGACTGATGGGCATTGCAGGGGCTGGAGTGCTTCATCAGCTCTGGAAATAAAATTTTAATTTAATTTTAGAAGTTTCATTCAAGCTTGTTTTATGTTACAGTGTCCCTTTAAGGGGTTGTTCTTTTAGTTAATTGGTTTATCTGTTTATGTGATTTAATCAAAAGAATATAAAAAGAAGACTAGGAGGTCTTGTGGGAGAGTGGGTAGCACCCCTGCCTCTAAACCCAAAGTTCTGGGTTGAATTCCTACCCCTGGGAATTCCTGACCAAGGAAGGTGCATTTGTGGTGTGGTCAAACAGGTTGATTATCAAGCTGCAAATCCTTCCAACACATGCTAATGGCAGGCAGTAAGAGCAGAAGAGATTCCTGGTCAGCCATGTGACAGGAAGAAAGTTGAAGCCTCTAACATCACTATCTAAAGCTCCAGATGGCAAGATGCATGTAAAAGTGCATGTTGCCACAGCAACTCGGACTCCCTGAGTGAACTGTAACACAACACCATCCCATTTCTGTTTGTGGGACCTTGCTGTGCACAAATTAGCTGCCTTCATTACAACACTACTAAAAGTGCTTCTTTGGCTGTGAAGTACTTTGGGATATTCTGATGTTGTGAAAGACCCTATAAAAAGAGAACTGCTGGGCCACGAGGTGTCTGTAGGTGAGAGGCAGGCGTATGTAATGTAGAATTCTCTGAATAAACTATCAAGAAAAGGATTTGTGCCTAGTTTCATACTTCACTATCTGTT
The DNA here is from genome assembly GCF_964194155.1 of Cetorhinus maximus. Classification (NCBI taxonomy): domain Eukaryota; kingdom Metazoa; phylum Chordata; class Chondrichthyes; order Lamniformes; family Cetorhinidae; genus Cetorhinus; species Cetorhinus maximus. The sequence continues at coordinate 63,271,765 of NC_135895.1, read as the reverse complement.
TTAGTATCCATTTAATACCCTGCTGGTATGTATGGTTCAGTTCCACACTCTGCATCCATTCTATGGATTTTTAGTAAAGTGCAGATCTGCCTCCTATTTTTGTGATACTGATGAGCAGGAGTTGTTTGAGTGATAGTGCATCCACTGCTGTAGGGTTTTTTCCTCACATGATTAAAATTTGAACCCTCTGCCATGTTGAACTATTTGCCTGGGCCAGCTTTGTCAATGCTTTTTCATGAACTTAACAATTTCTGTAAGATTGCCTTGAAATCTCTGATGTTCCAGAGAAAACAGACCCAACTTCCTTTATTAACTTAAATCTGTGAAATTCAGAGGTCAGCTCGATCTGGATAACCTTGAGTGTAGTAATTTGCTGTCGATGAGCTGAGCCACACAGTTCAGGGTGGTTCCAATTTCAACCCTGGTTTGTGTTGAACTCTCAAACTTCCAACTGCTTAGACTTTGCCCTCTATTCACCACAATAACTCTGCCATTCTTAATTTTTCACCCACTCTGACCTCCATTTTTGATGCTCTTGTGCATGGCAAAATCTTCATTGTCCCCCATTCTTGTCATTTCCCAGTACAGCCCTCCTCTTAGTTTCTTCATGCTCAAAGGATGCAACCTTGAGCATATCTGGTGGACAACTGGCTTAGCCATCCATCACCAAATCTGGCATGCCCATTTTTAGCTTTAATGGGTCAATTCTTTGCCAAAATGGCCCACTACTTATCCTGGAGAGTAAAGATAACCCCACTTTCCTTAGCTTTACTCCTGCCTCCTCCATCCTTATCTCTGGCAACGTGAAAAGAGCTCATGGATTTGTCAGCAAGTTGGAGAACCAAGTTCAGCTGCCTCTTCTCCTTACCCATTTTCCCTTGCACACTAAGCTAAAGCTTCCCTCAGGCCCTCCCAACTCCAAAACCATGCCTGAACATTTTCCCTCACATCTCTGCAACGCGCCTTGGGACATTTTTCCTGACTGAAGGTGCTATAGAAATGCAGCTTGTTGTTGGATTAGCTGATTGCAGTTTGGGCATTACCATTAGCCTCAGTGCCATGGGCTACGGAGGGATAAACTCAGCCAGGATTCTGTTCCTTTTTGCTATCCTGTGTATCTGCTATTGGGCAGTGCCACACCCTGTGTGGAAACTGCTCAATGAAACACAGGGATCTTGAAAATGGAAGAACATTAATGAACATTAAATGAAAATAAAAGAACATTACTGGTTTTGAAAGCATTTGTTGAATATGGAGATTAAGGCCTTGTGTTACTGCCATTGCCCCCTCAAAAATATTTACTTTTGAAGATCACTAAAGAGTAGATCCTGTGAAGATTTATGTTTTTATTGAATCATTTCAGTTGTTAAAATCATTATTAGTTCTTAAGCTATTGCTGGTTCCCAGTAGTAATGTTGGAATATTGAAAACATCTACTTTTCCCTAATTACTGTTTATTATTACTTGTACTGACTCTGTTGTTCCCCTTTACCCTTTTCCCTTAATCTCCATACCTCATATTTTCCCTTTTCAGGCACAGAGAAGAATCTTGTGATGCAGTTGCTGTTGCCAGGCGACAGGCACTCTGTGTGAAGGCATGCAGGTCCATACGTCTTATACTTCAGGCTGTCATGGCCCATGGTGCCTTGCTTCCCTAGTGCTTGCTGTCGGCAATGCAGACCTTTTACGTTGAGCATTTATCAAAGCACAGCATAGTAATGACCACTCACCAGAGGGGAAATTGAGATGACCCATAGGCCAAAGCTGTTAGGGAGACTGGTGGGAAGGGTAAAGGGGTCATGGCACCCCTGTCCCACCCACTTAGTGGCCAGTTAGCACCGGAACAGCAGTGCTCTGTTCTCCATTGTCTCTTAAGGCTCGATATCAAACAACAAACATTTACTTGACAACTACAGTAGAACAAAGAAAGGATAGACCAAAAGTTTAGCCAACTCCACGGAGCTTTTAGAATATTTTTTGTAATTAATTCCTAAATTAATTGCAAATAGCATTTCAGTCCCCTAAATGCTATTTGTTGGAAAAGAAAGGAGACAGGTTGCTTTCTGGAGAAGCTGCCATGTATTTTCCTATGTAAGTTTTCTTCCATCGTGCTTCTTTGCTTCTGGCACCAGATTATTTAGTGTGATTTATGAGGCAGTGGGAAGCAGGGACACAGGTCTTTTAATTCTCAGTTGCCCCTCAACAACAAAGTCTTTGCAGTGAGAATGTTTCAGAGTGTCTAACCTGGTCAATTGGTGACACAACCTCTTTTCTTAAAGAAAACAGCACAATGTGATAAACAAATACTTTGATGCAAACCTTTCTTTTGTTCATTTGTAATCTTTACAATTGTTTTGTTCAATACTTGAATCGTTCAGGTACTTGTTTCACCATCCCCCAAAGAAGTGAAAGTCTTTTAAAGAAAAAGCAGCAATAAACTCATTTGTTTCGGTTAAGGCAATTCCCTTGAAATATTTCAAATAAAATCTGAACTTTAAACTTGATCAAGATTCACTACACTGACTTGATGTCATGACAGAGAGCTCTATGGAGAGACATTATTTTGACTTTGGCACTTCTTTAACATTAGAGCAAAATTTAGGACAGTAATTCAAAATGTACCTTCCCAGCCAGCCTCTCAGCTCCATCAGTTTTCCATAATACTATTGAAAGACAAGCATGAAAACTGTACATGTTTTTCAGAAACACATCAGAGCATTTAATTTAGGAATGTTCCACCAATATGAGATTTTAAAGCAAATTTAACTTTTAAATATGAAAAAAAATTACCTGGGAACTGAGACGCCTCTGAGGAAGAATTGAGGGCTAATTGAATGAATTTGTTTTCCTTTATTCATTCTTGGGATGTGGGTGTTACTGACAAGGCCAGCATTTGTTGCCCATTCCTAATTGCCCTTGAACTGAGTGACTTGTTAGGCCATTTCAGAGGACTGTTAAGAGTCAACCACATTGCTGTGGGTCTGGAGTCACATATAGGTCAGACCAGCAGAGTTCCTTTCCTCAAGGACAATCATGAACCAGATGGGTTTTTAAACAATAATCAAAATAGCTTCATAGTCACCATTACTGAGTTTAGCTTTCAATTCCAGGTTTATTAATGGAACCATCTGCTATGGTGGGATTTGAACCCATGTTCCAAGGGACGAGCCTGGGCTTCTAGTATTACTAGTCCCGTACATTACTAGCACATTACCACTAGGCCACCATCTCCTACCCTGGTATCTAATTTTACAGTAAAATCTTTATGATCCAGCATGCGTGGGGAATGGTGCTAGCTTATCAAAAATGCTGGTTAATGGAGAGTTCCATCTACTAATGGAATACAGCGCAGTTGTGGCATGAACTAATATGCGAATGCTCAGGAAGTGAAGAACAGTATTCTTTTTATTTCTATTTCAACAGTACATTAAAACATAAATTAAAGTATAAAATAATACAGTATATAGGCACGGATCCCGGATAACTTCGTAATTGCTTCCGATTGATAAATTCTTTTAGGGAAACATCAGAAATTCCAGTTAGTAGAGAATTCAGGTAGGTAGAGTGCCAGATAACACAAAGTTTACTGGACATACAATTACATAGGAATAACAGCATCGAAACAGGTCATTCAGCCAAACTGACCCATGCTGGTGTTTATACTTCACATGATTCTCCTCTCAATGACTTCATTTAACTCCATCAGCACAACTTTCTGTTCCTTTCTCTCTCATGTACTTATCCAGCTTCCCCTTAAATGCACCTATGCTGTTTACCTCTACCAGTATAGGTGGTAATGAGTTCCACATTCTAACTACTTTCTAAGAAAGATGTTTTTCCTGAATTCCCTATTGGACGTACTGGTGGCTTGGGGGAGATGGTGGCGCTGTTAGATGGTTAGCCCAGGCTAATGCTCTGGGGACATGTGTTCAAATCTCACTATAGCAGCTGGTGGAATTGAAATTCAATTCATAAATCTGAAATATAGGCCAGAATTTTCCCATTGGCGTGCAGGGGGTGGGCCCCACACGCCTGTATGTAAAATGGCACGGGGTGACATCGGGCGAGTGTCCTGACATCACCGCGCGCTGTCGCGATATTTGGGAAGGCGGGTGCGCTATAAGTTCGGATGCGCACCTGCCATCAATTAACAGGCCAGTTAAGGCCCTTGAGACAGCAATTGATCTCGATTTTTCACAGCCCGTGCGATCTTTAGGATGCCGCACGGGCGCAATGGGCAGACGGGCAGGAGAGATTTGTATAAACCTCATCCACGGGCGGGATAAGAGGGGTGAGTGGGGTCACGAATGTGATGTTTGAGGGATTTAAATGTGAAAGTAACTTTCACTTGCCTGAGTGAGCAGGAAGACTTCAAAACTCATACCAGCTGCTAGGACAGGAGTAAAAGCCTTGGTCAGGACTCTACAGTAGAAATCATTTCTGGGGCCTGCAGCTTTCAGGAAGCCTTCCCATAGCCTGGGAATGGGAGTTGTGCTCTCTACTGGAGGCACCTCCTCTGAGGAGGAAAGCAGGGCCAGAAAGGGGAGGAGGCCAGGAGTCCACATTCAGCCTCCAGGGGAGCCACCTTTGGGAGGAGAGGTGCAGGTACATGGGGCGCAGAGCCAACAGGAAGTGCAAGGCGGAAGGGGACATAGAAGATGTCAATATCCTGCTGCCAGGGTTTACAGACGCTGAAGCAGCTACCTCAATATGTCTGAGGTCCAGTGCCAAAGGAGGCTCCGTCTCTCAAGGGAGACAGTCATCTCCACCTGTCCAATGATAGGCCCTGAGATCTCCGCAAACTGTGTGAGTGGACACCCCATGCCAGTGGCTCTAAAGGTCACAGCTGCCCTCAACTTCTATGCCTCCGGCTCTTTCCAGGGCTCAGTGGGTGATCTCTGCGGAGTCTCCCAATCAGCTGTCCACACTTGTGTCAAGCAGGTGACAGACGCTCTGTTCAGACGTGCATTGACTTTCCTCCACTACCGCTGGGACCAGGCAAGCCAGACACAGCGAGCCAGAGGCTTCGTGGCTATTGCTGGCTTCTCCCGTGTCCAGGGTACAATAGACTGCACACATGTGGCCATCAAGGCGCCAGTAGATGAGCCTGGTGCCTTCATCAACAGGAAGGGCTTCCACTCCATGAACGTGCAGATAGTGTGTGATCACAGGATGCTGATTCTACAAGTCTGTGCAAGGTACCCAGGCAGCTCCCACGACGCCTACATCCTCAGACATTCCCAGGTGCCGGGGCTCTTCAGTGCTCCAGCCCGGCTGGATGGATGGCCGCTGGGTCACAAGGGCTATCCCCTCAAAAAGTGGCTCATGACACCTCTCCGCCATCCAAGAACAGAAGCTGAGCAGCGGTACAATAGGAGCCACGCCTCCACAAGGGCTGTGGTGGAGAGAACCCTCAGTCTTCTCAAGGTGTGCTTTCGATGTCTGGACCGTTCAGGGGGCGCACTCCAGTACCTCCCAGATCGTGTCTCGGTGATAGTGGTTGCATGCTGCACTCTCCACAATCTTGCGCTGGAAAGGGGTGACACTGTGGATGAGGAAGATGTGAACACAGTTGCTCCGGATGCACACGATGAGTCCAGCAGTGAGTCCGAGGATGAGCACGCACAGGAGAATGCTGAGGGGGTAGACGCTGACCCGGGCATATTCCAGGGAGGCAGGGACACCCGAGAGGCTTTCATCCAACTCTCCTTCAGCTAGCCCACCACAGATGGACCTTCAACACTTGCCAGGGCTGCAGGGTCCACACTCGATACCTGAGTGCTAAATCCGCCTGGATAATAACATTAACTAAGGCCCTTGTCAATAAAGCTCAATGTCAAACAACTCATGCATAACATCATGGCTTCCCGTGTACATGCAGAAGTAAGGGATCACCCTGAGGCATGGCAACATGTCAAGATTTATTGAGCAAACAAAAGTAAATTCATAAAGCAAAACAAAAACGGTGTTGGACTTCACACCAAGTAGCATAAGTACCATGGGCCAACATAAAAGCACCAGTGAGAAGCCCATGTTGTGCCTAAGGTGCGTTAAATTTACGCTTACGGGTGCTACGTCTAGGCGCTGTCCCCTCGCTGGCACTGGCATTTGAGACAGCCTGCTCACTCTGCTGTCCTGTTGACCTCGATTACCTTGGCGGATGTCCTCTGGCCCTGTGGAGCCTATGATGGCCCCGCCTGGGAGGGAGCGGCCAGTTCCACAGTTGGCTTCTCTCCAGTCGTCACAGTCTCATTGGATGTCACAGTCACTGGCAGAGGGTCGGAGGAGCTGCTGCCCTCAGCCGGAGCGCCCTGAGAGGAGCCTGCTACCACCCGCCTGCCCACTCCTGCTATGCACAGAAGTAGTGAAGTACGCTGGGCGGGCCTTAATTGGCCCGCCTACGTAAAATGGCAGCACGGAACTGATCATGGGTGGCGATCAGGTCCGTGCCCACTGCACCCATTCCCGTTCGGCCCGCCAGACATGGGGAAAGTTCTCCCCATAGTGTATGATATTGATTGAAAAATCCATCTGATTCACAAATTCCTTTCAGTGAAGGAAATCTGCCATCCTTATCTGGTCTGGCCTACTTGTGACTCCAGACCCAGAGCTTAACTGCCCTCTGAAAGCCACTCAGTTCAAGGGCAATTGAGGACGGGCAACAAATGCTGGCCTTGCCAATGATGTCCACACCCCATGAAAGAATGAAGAAAAAAAATGCCTTATATTTATGACCCCAAGTTTTAAAGGCCAGCTAACTGTTTGAATTATGTCCAGCTAACATAATGTGAAGTGTATGGAGGAGGTGAGCTGTCACTCCAGCATCAACCATGAAGCCCAGTCACCAGATGCTGTTGGAGGTGATGGACATTGAGGCCATTGGCTGATGCTCTAATCAAGCAGACTGCTCTGCCCTGGATGGTGTTGATTTCCTTGAGTGTTGTTACAACTACACCCATCCTTTCTTCACAACCTTTCGCAACCTTCACGACCTGTCTTCACAGCATCACAACTTTTCTTATCTCACTCCAACCCACTGAAAGGATGGAGAAAAACGGAGGAGGAATTACCTCCAACCATAGTTATATCTTGTTTATGATCCCATTCTCATTTCCACTTTAGAGCTTGAATTTTTGTTGCTGATTGTTTCATTTAGGAAACACAAAGTTGGCCAACAGTGACTTTAGGACGTAGAGCTGGATGCTCTGCCTGGATGTAAGTAAGAAGGAATACAACAGTTGTAATTACCATAGCTGGGAGCTGCTGCACCATTAGAGAGTCATCCAATAAAACAGAGGCCAAGACCTTTCGAGTTCAGATAGTAGCTAAGTCCATTCTGTTCAGTCAATAGTTTTCTCTCTATCCATACTGAGAGGCAACACAGCTGTGGCAGTGCCAAGACCCTGTGCCAAGTGAACTAGGTTAATAAACTTTACAGTATCATCTAAAATAAACCTATTAGCAATAAAGGGCACCTGATCAGAATGTCCTTAGAATCAAGAATCATAGGATGATTATCGCACAGAAGGAGGCGATTTGGCTCATCGAACCCAAGCCTGCTCTCTGCAAGAGCACTTTAGCTGGTCCCACTCCTTAGCCATTTCACCTATAGTCCTGTATTTTCTTTTCTTCAAGTGCTTATCCAATTCCCTTTTGAAAGCCACAATTGAATCTGCCTCCACCACCCTTTCACACAGTACATTCCAGGTCACAATCACTTGCTGCATAAAAAAGTTTGTCACCTTTGTTTCCTTCTTTTGCCAATCACTTTAAATCAATATCATTTGGTTCCTCGACCCTTCGTCTAATGGGAACAGTTTCTCTCTTTCTACTTTGTCTAGACCTCTCATGATTTGAACTCTATCAAATTTCCTCTCAACCTTGTCTTCTCTAAGGAGAATAATCCCAGTTTCTCCAATCTATCCTTGCACCTGAGCTCCCTCAGCCCTGGAACCATCCTCATGAATGTTTTCTGCACCTTTTCCAAAACCCTTCACATTCTTTCCAAAGTTTGTTGCCCAGAATTGAACACAATGCTCTACCTGAGGCCAGACCAGTATAAAGGTTCAACATAACTTCCTTGCTTTTGTACTCTATTCCCCTATTTATAAAGCCCATTTTCCACCTGCCTTTTTAAATGCTTTCTCAGCCTGCCCTGCCATCTTCAATGATTTGTAAACATATACCCCAGGTCTCTCTGACCCTGTAGCCCCTTTAGAATTGCATCCTTTATTTTATATTGCCTCTTCTTGTTCTTCCTACTAAATGTATTACTTTACATTTCTCATATTAAATTCATCTGCCATTTGCCTACCCATTCCAAAAACCTGCCTATGTCTTCTTGAATAAAAGCAAAATACTGTGGATGCAGGAGATCTAAACAAAAACAGAAAGTGTTGGAAAAATTCAGCAAGTCTGGCAGTATCTGGGGAGAGAGAAAAACAGAATTAACGTTTTGAGTCCATTGGAACAGTTCATAACGTTTCCAAGTTTTGTGTTGTTGTGGGGTGTTGGTTACACCTCAGTAGATTTGATGAAGCTATTTGTAGTCTTTAGCAGGTTAACTGTAAATCTTTATTAACTACTAGAACTAGTTACAAATATATAATAAAGAATACAAGCGAGGAGCTGCCGCCATACTTAGGTCTGCATGTGGCTCTTTCCAACAACACACCTGGGTGCAGGTCATGTGCTCTCTTACATCACTGTGTGGGTGGTACCCAGACCTTTATACTGCATGTGTCATCTGCACATTTTGAAATTGCAGCCTGTACATCCAAGTCCAAAACATTAATATATATCAGGAAAAGCATTGGTCCTAGTACCGACCCTTGGGGGACTCCACTGTGTACCTTCGTCCAGTTTAAAAAACAACCGGTCACAACTGTTCCCTGTCGCTTAGCCAATCCCATTTACATGCTGCCACTTACATTCTGCTACTTTCCTTTATATTCCATGGGCTTCAGCTTTGCTGGACAGCTGATTATATTGCACCTTATCAAACCTTGATAATTTTTTCTTTTGAAACCTTTGCAAAATCCTTAGCAGCCATATTTAGATGCTTGATTTTCCTGTCATCATTACGTTCCACAGGACCCCATGGGATCTTTAGTGTAAAAGCACGGCAAGTAACCTCCCTTTTTACTGTTGAGAATCCAAGGTGAAGAGCCAGGCCTTATAGTACATGCACCAGTAAAGTTCAGAATAATATGGGAGGATAAGATAATTCAGGAAGTATCATTAAATATAACCTTGAGTTTCAAAAGAAAATAAACTTTAGAAGAAAAGGAAGACTGGAGGAGGTAAGACTTTCCACAAATTCTTGCGTTGTTGGTGAAGTATAAATTTCTGGCCATTGGCTGTGCAATGATTAAAAATTGGGATAGAAGTGTGTGTAGGATCATATGTCTGGGGCTTAGGGGAAACAAGTCTAGAAAGTTCTGAGGAGACCATTGTGGGGTGGCAAGGTAAGACTGCAATGTTTAGATTACTATTCGCTGAAGATCAACTGCTCTACTGGTATCTTACGATAACTGAGGGAAATAATATTAAATGTTTTCATTACTCAAGAAGCTGTCCAAAGCCATATGGATCAATTTTTCACAAGATGTTTTGATTTTGGCAATGTCTGACAGTATATAAATCTCACTTGACAGCAGGTATTTTTGTGTTTCTCACAGTAGTAAAGACATGGCATTTCACTGGAGATATTCTCAAATTTTGCCTCTGTTAACCTGCATACTTTCCATAGATGAGAAGCCATTTTGGCTTTACTTTAACACAATATGCCTGTGAATTCACCCAACTACTGGCACTTCATATTTTGGCAAGCCTCACACTGGCAGACTCACACAACACCTTGGCTTCACGGATTAGCAGCAGTATAGCTGCAATTGGTCAACTGAAACTTTAAAAATGATTTACTAAATCTCATTTAATGTGGCATCTCTTACTGACATTAAAATTTTACTAGAACCTGGATGTTGGTGAGCATAGCTCTGAGTATGCACGCTTGCATACACAAAAATACGTTCCTTAATGAGAAAATGACCAGTGGCAACAATATCTTACATCGGCTGACCTTTGCAATAGCGTAAGCAAATACCAATCTCAAACTGGCACCTATAGGACAACTACGGCATTATAATGTGTCCCAAGTGCCATTGAAGGGCTGGAGATTGCTGGCCCACAATTTCTTGTCTGGATTATTGACTTGTCAACAAAAGGAACATACTTTAATTGTTCTTTTAAAGTACCAATGGCTCTCATACATCTGCTGCTGAGGAGAATGAGACAGTCTGCACTGATGACCCCTACCACTGCCTTCTTTAGCCAGTTGCTTGAAGATGTATGGTGAATTGTAATCCAGTAATGACAGACTTGGAACCGCAACAAGGCACTGGGAGAGAGAACAGTAATAATATCAGTTTTGGCAAGGTTTCGTTGCGCATGAGAAAGAGGATATTGATTTCACCTTTCAATGGTGTTTTTGACATAATCTACTGTCAACATCTGCTAAACATGGAGAAAAATACTTACCAAACACTATTATTTTATAAAGAAAATGGCTCTTTAATCTATTTGGTAAAAGAAACAGATTGGAAATTCCTTTGGATAGTCTGTGACAAATGCACTGCAAGGTGTGTTACTCAACCATTTGGACTTGAAAGGTCCTAGTGTCAATCCCTGATCTTTACAGTTAGCTGATGTCAGCTGTTCCAACAATGGTCATCACAATTGGTTTACGGTGCTGAAAAGAAGATGTATAACAAAGGCTTAACATCAACATTTGACTATTCAGTATGTAATGTAGCATCAGTTAAACAATGTGCAGAAAGCACTTTATATTTGTGCACAATTTCAGAACGTAAACGCAATATGCTGTTTGAGTTATTCCCTGCTGGAGTTTCTAAAAGGACTGTTTCTAATGCTGGGCTTACTGCATGGACTGTCGCACAGAGAATTTATGTACCATTTAAAACATCTATGGAGATTTGTTTTTCAAAATAACACTGCAAACTGTTGTTTGCATAAACTGTGTTTATTCAAAGTGACCAGTTATCCAAACAAAAGGGCTCTGTAATAACAATGTATGAGGGGGTGTACAATTATGCACAGTCTTCAGTTCAAAATCAACTAGCTTGAAATTCAGCATTATGCATTCATCCAGCATTACATTACTATTTCAATTCTGCATTGTTCAACAATTGCTAATACCTTAGTTCCATTTATATTGGAATACCATTTTCTGCATTTGCTGTGAAGCTTATTCAAAAATACATCGTGGATCAAATGACACCACCTAGTGTAGAATGGAGCCATGTAGACCAGGAAAGTTCCAGATTCAAATTCTGTCAAGGCTGAATTAGCAGATATTCGCGATGCTATAATTATCCATAGTGCCCACTGGTTTGGTGTTTGTAAAACTCAGCTAAGACTCCTGTTACTGATCATCATTGTTACCCTGCATGTGTCTGATTATCGGAAAAGAATAGAATCAGGCGCGTCATGGGCAAATAATCTACCAATACTCATTATCCAAGCTAACGCAAGACAACAAGACCAAAGGATAGTCAGAATTTCTGGAAATAATCACTTTCTTCAGGAGTTGAGGATAAACAATGATCATATATTCCTCATTTTCAGTTTCTATTTTTATACTTTTAAAAGAATTTTATCTTATGAATGTCATGAAATGTATGTTGCTCTCTGTGTGTAAAATTGGGAAATAAGGAAAGAAATTCAACAATGCAGCAAAACTCATTCACCAATTAAATTTAGGAATATTTTTCCAGTATGTGTGTGGAGATGGCAGGGATACTGAGTGTTACACTTGGCCTAGTTGTGCAAAGATTGCAGCAATGAATCTTCTAGAGTCAGGTGTTGCTGCACATTCACAGTGAGTACCCAGATTGTAATCCTGAATTCGAAGGCAAATAACAGCTGTCTGATGAGAAGTGCATGTTTGGTGCCAAAATGCTTTGCCACATTTGCTCAAGGCTCCAAGTATGGGAATAGAGCAGGAGGGAAGTTCATAATGCCTGAGAGGAGGTAGTGCTTTGTGTCAGTACTGTATTCATCAGCCAGAAAACCTGCTCTAAATGTAGAAAAAGCTCACAGACCTTGTAAGATCAGCTGACCTTGCTTACCAATAATGTCATCTTTATCTATGTAAATGCCGAAACCTTTGGTGGTATTCTGGTGTTATCTTCGACCATGATGCTGGTAGTCATATATGTAACCATTATATCACTTCTGTTCTTGACTATCCAAATGGAGCCATGGGCCAGAGCTGAAGAGAACATAATTGGTTCCAGGGACTTTCCTGTTCTGTATTCCTTTTCCTTCACCAATGGTAGCATTGTAGACTGCCATCTAATCAAGGTGTCATGACCCTTCATGCTCGTAAGCATTCACGTGCATAATTCTATGTTTAAAGACCACCTGCATTTAACTGAAGAGGAATCTTTTTTGTTTAGGAAGGCTGTGTAATTTCATGCCATCCATAATGACCTGCATTGTAGTGAGATTGACCACAAGGAAAAAGTGCTGTGCTCTTTTATTCTGCTGTCTGCTTTCTGTGGAGAAATGCATGAAGAAGTTATCTGACGAACAAACCAACTGTCATTTACTTGATATATCAATGCGCTGCTTGTTGTGTAATTTATTATATATCTCCTCCTGTGTATCCAATTGTATAGATTTTCAAATCTATGATCACTTTGACGGCAACCAGCAGTTATCCACTTTGTGGAATGGGTCTGAAGTTCCTCAAGGAAAGGAACTGTGACTGCCTCCAAAATAAAACAGATCGGATCAGACATGTTTAGGAAGCTGTTCCTCACTCAGTAGACATGGATCTTTGGGTAAGACTGCCCCTGGTGTAATCATACCCAGACTTGCATTTGTCCCCTTCCTTCTCCTCCTCCAAAACAAAGAGGGACACAGTCAACAGAATGCTGATTGCAATATAAGGGTCTGGCACATATAGGGTTAATGTGAGACTGAGAACAGTACCACTCACACAGTGATGTAAGAAGGCACATGACCCAGACCGAGGGTCAGTGTGGTATTGAGCAGAGGCATATATAGACCTAAATATGGAGACAGCTCCTAGCTTGTACCCTTTACTGTACGTGTGTAAATAGTTCCAGCAATTAATAAACAGTTAACTTACAGAAGTCTACAGAGCCTTCTTTAAGACATACCAATCTGTAACCAACACCCTCCCAACATTGATCTTCAGAGTTATTTGTGGCACCTTAAACTGCAGCAACTGCTCATAAGAGAGAAAATAGCAGGTTGCAGATAAATTTAAACATCACAACAGTGTCCAGTTATGCATGATCATAAAATATGGCTGCTGTCCACTATGGAGCATGTGGCAACTGTAGTGACATCTGGAGTGGAGCCCCCAGTAATAGAGGTTGTAAGCCCATTTAAGAATCTTTCATTAATACTCACATTACTGCTATAGAATCTTGTACTTCAATCTACAACAGGCTTTCAACATGCTAGAAAATTGAATCCAGACAACCATTATATACCACTGTCCTGAGATCTATCCCCAGACAGATCAATGGAGGAGTTGAAGAAGTACCCAGCAGCTGGGGTGAGGCTGGAGCAGACACAGATGAGGCTGTTGACTGTCAAGGCAAAATCACATCTGACCCATCCAGTCAATCCACCCCCCAACCCCTGTAAATATGCAGATTGGGCAGATCATGACGTCAGTCAACACGTAACACTGATTTGACATCAGTCTGCCATTTTCGACCTTGGCACTCAAGCTAACGTCCTCTCTTAAACATGCTGACCATGCATTCAGCATCAGGAAGGACCCTGCAACAATGCTATTTAAAGGGAATGTCAGCAACTTGCAGGCTAGTTGCTTTTTAATTTCCCATGGCTCTGTTTAAGTTTTTAAAGTGCTTGGTGATTTACAGAGTTGGTTAAAATTTAGAAGTCGACAGGGACAGGCGCAACTTGTGGAGAAGGCTTTACTTGTGACTTCAACTGTTCTGATCCAGCCACTTGCTCCTCATCATGGATGCAATAGTTACCACCTGTCCCCAGCTGCAGTATGAAAGAGATGGAACAGAGGCAGCAAAGAGGACAATCTGCTCACAGTGGGAGGAGGAGAAGGGAGGGCAGTAGAGCCCCTAGCAGGGAGCCTTATCCATCTGGAGTCTGGCAGGAACATTTCTCTTATCTCCGCCTAAGCCAGGAGCAGAGTGTGTGTTGTCTGTGCCAAATGAAGGAAGTGCTCCCAGAACTTTGCCACCTCTTGCAACCAGACTTGCAGCATCAGAGCAGGGCAAGGAGGGCTGTGAAGGTGACCATGGTCCTGAATTTCTTCATGTTGGAATTGTTCCAGGCTGGAGGAGGTGACACATGTAGCATCTTTTGCTCACAGACCACTGCTGTATGAGAGATGTCAGATGCAGAATGGCAAAGTTCATTGTTTTCGTTTGGTCGGAGAGAAGCAGGCAGGGTGTACACATGGCTTTGCCAGGATGGTGGCTTCTTGAAGGTGCAAGTTACCATCGACTGTATACATGTGACTTTGTAGATACTGCATTTCAATGCTAAGATGTACCACAACCACAAGGGTTAACACTCACTGAATGTGCAGTTGGTGTGCGACCATCATTTGCTTAACGCATCAGCTGGTGAATGCCTGGCAATATTGATGATGCTTTCATTCTGCAGCAATATTTGAGCCATCATGTCAAACCACAGGGTAGCTTCTGGGTGACAAAAGTTGTCCATTTAATCCTGGCTTATGACCCTGTTCCGCACATGGTCAGCATGAATATAATGAGATCAATGTTGTTACATGAAGCATCATAAAGCGGAGCATTGGGATACTGGAGCAATGGTTCTGCTGCCTGGATCACTCTGGAGGAGCCCTGTAGTACTCACTACAGCATGTGTTCCCATTCGTTGTGGTCTGTATCCTCCACAACCTGACCGTCATGAGGGCACAGTCCTTGCTACCATGGATACAGTGAGCAGCTCTGAAGCAGGAGGAAGAGGAGGAGGAGCTGGGCTGCCTGTGATCACCACATTTAACTAAGATTCCACTCAACACTAATTCCAAATCTCAATTATGCAGCAGTCACACAATTTATCATCCTTTTATTATGGGCCATCACAGCATGGCTGGTGGCTGCGAGTGTGAGATCGAATAACAATGTTTCTTCTTCATCAGACTCTTGTTACTCTTGCACTTCATGCTCTGGCATCAGTGCTCGACAAGGTGGCAGTTCTTGGACATCTGAAAAGTTAAACGCACAAGGGTAGGGTTGTGGTGGGGAACGGGGGGTGGGAATAAGAGGTTCATGTTTATACCATCTGCAACTTGTAAATCGGAAGGGATTCAGGTGGGGGAAGTTGGATGTGAGAAGGTAGATTAGGTAAGAACATATCGCCATCCTGTATGATTTTAGATCCTCCGTTGATCACGGCCCCATTCATGGCCACACCAGTGGTGGCAAGCTCCATCTGCTTCATGGGAGTGAGAACATGTGTCAGTGCCTGTCCTCCGCCAGTTAGTTCCTGCTGCCTTGCCCTACAAGAGAGAGGGAAGTGAGTGAGTGCGGTGTAATGTGTTTGAGTGATGTGCCTGCAACAGCGTGTGCAAGCTGTGAGATGTGGGTGTGAGGGTTGGGGCAGAGCTAAATGTCTGAGGGTGAGGTGAGACTATGAAATTGAGGGATGGTTCATAGTTGATAGGAATTGTTGGTAGGTGAGTTAAGGGATGTGATGAATGGAGCAGTATCCCAGGCTAGTGTTTCAGTTACAAAGATGCATTCACTGAACTTGACCATTTGTGCAACATCATTGAACTTCTTGCAGCACTACATCCAGATCCTCAGAGCTAGATTCCTGGCATTGACGGTGATGGCTATCTGCTTCTACTGCCTTCACAGTATCTGTCTGGAGGGCCTCTTGGCTGCCTGAGGGAATAGGACCTCTCTCCTCCTGTCCACCTCCAACATCAAGGCCCCTAGTTCTGTATCAGAGAAGGTTGGGACATGCTCTCTGGTCTGTTGTGTCATTTCCACTCCTCTTTCTGCTCAGAGAACCTGTTCCAGCACCTGCTGTAGCCAGAATACACCTGTTGAATCCTCATCACCAATTTGTTGGATCCTAGTTGTCAGTTTGTTGGATCCTGTTTGCACGCTTGTTCTAAGGGGTGGCTGATAGAGTTGGTTAGCAGACACTTCGTAGGTAGAAACCCTGTGTTTATTTACAAAGATACTCAGCAGCAACTAAATATGTGCTTACACTTCAAACTCTATCTCTACACTACTGCTGCTACTGACTACGAACTACTAACTACAGAGGTAGCCCTCACTATTGGATACTAAAATCATGTGATCTTCCATTATAACATTCTTCTTAAAGGTGTATTACACATCAGATTACCACATCCCTCCTCCTTTTCTCAGAAATACATTTTATATTTACAATTACAATTTTCTCAAAATAGCAAAATATTTGCACTGATAAGTAATTTACAAATGCAGTCTTTCTGGGGGTTTCCTTATGCATGTAGAGTGTCTCAGCTCTACAACTTCAGATTCTTTGTCAGGAACCTCCTTTTCCAGGGTTGCCTGAACATCAGATGCTTCAGTGGGCACCTGCAGTTCTGCATCCTCCACTGTTGAAGGAACAACAGATGTGTCTGTACTGGGTTGAGTTCTCTCAACAGGAAATGCTGACCCGGTCACAAACAATGGTGGAATCATTTCTTGGTGCATAGTTGCTCTTTTCCTTAGATGATCCATATGTCCCTGTATGACTCGGCCTTCCACCTAAACATGATAAGATAGAGGTCCAGTCACTGCATTTGTTTCTCCTGGTAACCACTTTGGTCCTTCTCCAAAGTTTTTCATGTAAACCATTTCTCCCACGGTAAATTTCCTCCAGTGACTATGCCAGTCATGTCCCATTTCCTGACCTCCCTGACTCCTTTCCACCTTCCCTCCTATATTCGGCATTATTAAGCTCAATCTCATCCTGAGACGGTGTTTCATCAATAATTCCGCGGATGTGACACCTGTTGTATGAGGGGTGGTCCTATAATGGAAAAGAAAACGTGCTAGCTTGGTTGTTAAGGAATCTGCAGTTAACTTCTTCATACCTGCCTTGAATGTTTGAACTGCCCTTTCGGCCAGTCCATTTGAGGATGGGTGGTACAGTGAAGTTTTTACTGAGTGATACCGTTGAGGCTGATAAACCGCTGAAACTCAGCACTCGTAAATGCTGTGCCGTTATCAGAAACAACCACTTCTGGTAGTCTGTTAATGGCAAAACTTTGACATAACTTCTCAATTGTAGCAGAAGACGTTGGTGATTTCACCTCATATATGTCCATCCATTTTGAATGGGCATCAACAATGAGCAGAAACATTGTTCTCATAAAAGGCCCAACATAGTCAATGTGTAACCACACCCATGGTCTTCCTGGCCATTCCAAAGGGTGTAATGGAGCTGTTGGAGGTAATTTTTGCAGTTGCTGACATTGCATACAATTCTTCACTTAAGTAAGTAACTGCGAGCAATGACCTTCATTTGGGATATACCTGGATGTGTGCTGTGTAGTTCAATTAGCAATGGTTCCCTTCCCTTTTTGCTCCCCACAATAAGATGCCATCCTGGCTGGTTACTTCATGTCTTCTGTTGATGTACGGTTTTGTTTCGTCAGATACAGGCTCTTGTGACTAACCATGAAGCACTTGTTCTCATACTTGTGACAGACTGGCTCCCTACTTGTCCAGTCTCTGATCTGTCGAGCACATACCGGTGATGAATTTAAGAAATGTAACAACAAAGTAAGTTCTTGTGGAACTGGGACATCCACATTCTTTATTTCTAAAGGCAAATGACTAAGTGCATCTGTGTTTGCAATTTGACTGCCAGGCCTATGTACGAAAGTATACTTGTGTGCTGCCAGAATTAAAGCCTTATTTGTGTTTCTGTGTCTTCTTTCTACATGCCTTCTTCTTTCTAGTGCTGACTTTAATCTCAGCCGTCTTTATGGTTTCAATATTGGCCAAACTAATCTCAGATGTTAGCTCGACTTGAGTGAACTCAATGGTTAAGTCTCCAAGAATTTCATCATCTGTCTGCTTCTTAGAAAATGCTGTGACTTTTGCCTCAAAATTTGATTGATGTTCCCCGTTACTCAGATACTTGAAGGTATGTTCCCCAATTACTGTAGTGGAAGCTCCTGTGTTCACTTCCATTTGAATTGGTTCTGTTCTTCCAATCTTCAAGTTATACAATGAATAAATATCTGAAAAAATAATCTGTTGCTTCATGTTCTTCTACGTTGTAGATCTCACTAGGTTTTTTTCTTCTGTTTAAAAGTCTGTTTAACTCATTCCCTACACTGTCTCATCATGTGTCTGTTTTTATGACAATAAAAGCATTCTAATTTTTTTAAGTGCCAATTGTTTAAAGATTGTTTTTTTCCACATCTATTGAAATTACTCCTTGTTTTCACTGCTAAGTCATTTTTTCTCATTCTCCTGCTAGCACGGGCTGTTTCCTGCCTCTTAGCAGATACTCACACTTTTGCGCCCTTTTTGGTTGGGGCTTCCTGCCTGATATGGAGCACGATGTCATTTTGTGTGCCCTGTATAGCTTTTGAATCTCTAACTGCACTTTCCATTGCCAGTGCAATCTCTAGCACCTTCTTAAAATCCAAACTTGTTTTGGATAACAATTGCTTCTGAATCATGTCCTTATTCACACCGCACACTAACCGATCTCTCAGCATATCGTTTAAGGATGGACCAAACTCACAATGCTCCATTAACTGCTTCAAGCTTGCCACATAGCTCACAACTGTCTCCTCCGGGGCTCTAATTCTTGAATTAAACTCAAACCTTTGCGTCATTACTGAGGGCTTTGGTTGATAATGGCCCTTCACCAGGTCCACTAATACATCAAAGTTTCTTCAGTCCGGGGCACTGGGTGCCGTCAAACTGCGAATCAGGCCATAAGTCTTATTCCCACATGTACTTAAGAGGATCGCCCGTCTCTTCTCTCCCCCCGTAATCTCATTTGCTTGGAAAAAGAACGAGAGATGCTCAATGTAGTAGGACCAATCGTCTATTGCTGGATCGAAAGGATCAATTCTTCCGAATTGCGGCATGCTGTGAGGGAATTATTTCGATGATTCAAACACAACTTCTACTTACTGTATGAGGTACAGTGCCAATTTTGTTTCTCTTGATTTCTTCTGTTTAACTTGTTTAACCCTCGTCACCAATTTGTTGAATCCTAGTTGTCAGTTTGTTGGATTCTATCCGCAGGCTTGTTGTAAGGGGTGGCCGAGTTGGTACTAATGATAGAGTTGAGCAGCAGACACTTCATAGTTAGAAACTCTGTGTTTATTTACAAAGATACTCAGCAGCAACTAAACATGCACTTATACTTCAAACTCTATCTCTACACTACTGCTGCAATTAACTACTGACTACAGACTACTAATTACAGAGGTAGCCCATGCTACTCTGCTATTGGATACTAAGATCATGTGATCTTCCATTATAACATTCTTCTTAAAGGTACATTACACATCAGATTACCCCACCTATGAGGGATAGAGTCTGGTTCTAAACAGTACAGACTAGTTTTTAAGTGCTGCTAACCTTGCATGAATTTGAGCCCCTTACTGAGGCATACAGCCATTCAACAGCATGCTTAGTGCTGGGCTGCATGCTACTATCATTTAAGTTAGCACAAAGTTTGCGTGCTGCCTGCAAATGGCCGGAGTTAATCACACATCATGATCCCTGTGCCCATTTTCGGGTCTTAACCAATCTTTCTCCCTTGCTCTGTAAAGCTGCCCTGGTGCATGGTGGAAGGCTTGGACTTAGGGATCTACTCTACAGAATATATATTTTTTAAAATGATCATTTTAATTTTTCCCTTGTTTATTTCGCTGTGAATTTGGAAATGAGTTATCTGTTCAGGAATAGAAGCATCTTCTCCAGTTGCAAGCCAAAAATAGTCAAATTCCAACCGAGAAAACCTAACTTTAAAAAAACATTTAACAGTTGCCTTCCTCATACAACTTACATTTAACACACAATGGTCAGGAATTACATTCAGGCTCCAAAGCCTCGCTTTTACAAACAGCATTTGCATGGAAGACCCAATAGGGAAGTCATGCAAGAGTGTAGGGATTTTTCCAGCTGGGACCAGGTGAGATTGCTAAATGCCCAAGTTCCAGTAGGTATGAAGCTTGCTAATGGGGCCCAGTTCTAAAGCAGATATATTGGGTGGAATTTAGTGTAGGTGACGTGGGTTCAGCTCACCGGTAAGAGAACCCATGGAAAACCCATGTCACCGCGCCAAAGGGTACCCAACACTAGTTAAGTGCAATTAGGCACTTAAGTGGGCAGCATCGGGCTTCCTGCAGAATTAGGTTCCCAGTAGGGCAGAAATCCTGCCCCTGAGAGTTGCAGGCCAATCAGAGTCAGCTCTCCATTGCCGGTAGCACCACCGAGAGTGATGATTTTTACCAGTAGTTCAGGAGGCCTTTGCCAGGGATCATTGTTGGATCCTTGGAGCCAGGTGAAGTATGGGTGGGTTAGGAGTCACAGAGAGGGCATCAATTTTCCCTCCGCCAGGAATGGGCTGTGCGGCCTCCATTAAATCCCAACAATCATCTTTTTTGCCTCTTACAGACTTTTTTTAAACCTTTTCTAGTTTTTAATTATTTCTTTATTGATTTCCTCAATTTTTGAGGCTATAATTCTAGGGTATTGAATAAACAGATTGATTTTATTCTCTCCCCTCCCACTCTCATCAACACCCCCCCCCCCCCCCCCCCCGCCACCGCCAACCTGTTTCCATGAGCCTTGAGCTCATTGTAGCCTCCATCTCATTGCCCAGGCCGAGATCACCTGACTGCACAGGTCAAAGGTTGAACTTGGATGTTTTCATGTTGCTTAACCCTGTGACTGAATAGTGCAGTCACTCACACCTAGGGAGCTCCTGTTTACAATTGGGTTTTATAATTATGCGTAGGTTATTTTATACACTACTGGAGAGGAAGTAAGAGTAAGAACTGGAGAGCACACTAAGGGTACCTTCCATGGGTACATCGAGTGACAGACAGAGCCAAATCTCATGAAAGAGAAATCACATGATGGTCAAAAATCAGGTGAATTGGCAAGTATGTTGGGTTTGCAGGTGAAAATCAGTAAAAAGGGTGAAGCCCAAAGGCTGCTGTGATTGTATCAGATTGTATCTGCTTCTGATGGTGGTGGAAGGCTTGTTTCTAACAGCAGGATATCTCCACCATGATCATTTCACTCCTTCCACACTTGAATAAATCGCTCTGCCGTTTATTCATTTTTAATTGGGGAATGATTTGTAATCATAACAATGAGGTTGTTTTGCATCAGTTCTAACGGAAACCGTTGTCTTGCACTGTGCAGGAGCACCGAGAAGCTGTGATATTTTCCTCACTTCCACTTCTTGACCCGCCTGCTCCCTGACCTATCCACTTGCCAACCCTCCCACTCCCTGACCTGTCCACTCCCCAACCTTCCCACTCCCTCACCTTTCCACTCCCCGGCCCTCCCACTCGCCAACCCTCCCACTCCCTGACTTGTCCACTCCTCAGCCCTCCCTCTCCCCAGCCTATCCACTCCCTGACCCTCCCACTCCCCGACCCTCCCACTCCCCAGCCTACCCACTCCCCGACCCTCTGCTCCCGGAGCCTCTCGCTCCCCAACCCCCCAACTTCCTGACCCTCCTGCTCACCATCCCTCTCTCCCGCTCCCCGACCCTCCCGCTCCCCGACCCTCCCGCTCCCCGACCCTCCCGTTCCCCAACCCTTCCAATCCCTGACCCTTCCGATCCCTGACCCTCCTACTCCCTGACCCTCCCACTTCCTGACACCCCCCCTCGCCCCCTGACCCTCCTGCTCCCTGACCCTTCCAATTCCTGGCCCTCCCGCTCCCTGACCCTCCCTTTCCCTGACCCTTCCACTCCCCGAACCTCCTACTCCCTGACCCTCCAATTCCCTGACACTCCCACTCCCTGACCCTCCCGCTTCCTGACCCTCCTGCTCATTGCTTCTCTCCCACTCCCTGACCCTCTGCTCACCATCTCTCTCTCCCACTCCCTGACCCCACTGCTCCCTGACCCTTCCGTTCCCTGACCCTTCCGTTCCCTGACCCTCCCACTCCCTGACCCCCCTGCTCATTGCTTCTCTCCCACTCCCTGACCCTCTGCTCACCATCTCTCTCTCCCACTCCCTGACCCTCCTGCTCCCTGACCCTCCCACTTCCTGACCCTCCTGCTCACTGCCTCTCTCCCACTCCCTGACACTCCCACTCCCCGACCCTCCAGCTCCCTGACCCTCCCACTCCCTGATCCCCCAACTCTCAGACCTTCCTGCTCACCACCTGTCTCTCCCACTCCCTGACCCTCCCACTCCCTGACCCTCCCGCTCCCCGACCCTCCCACTCCCTGACCCTCCCACTCCCTGACCCTCTGCTCACCATCTCTCTCTCCCACTCCCTGACCCTCCTGCTCCCTGACCCTCCCACTTCCTGACCCTCCTGCTCACTGCCTCTCTCCCACTCCCTGACACTCCCACTCCCCGACCCTCCAGCTCCCTGACCCTCCCACTCGCTGATCCCCCAACTCTCAGACCTTCCTGCTCACCACCTGTCTCTCCCACTCCCTGACCCTCCCACTCCCTGACCCTCCCGCTCCCCGACCCTCCCACTCCCTGACCCTCCCACTCCCTGACCCTCTGCTCACCATCTCTCTCTCCCACTCCCTGACCCTCCTGCTCCCCGACCCTCCTGCTTCCTGACCCTCCTGCTCACTGTCTCTCTCCCACTCCCCGACCCTTCCGCTCCCTGACCCTCCCAGCCCCTGACCCTCCCAGCCCTGACCCTCCCGCTCCCCGACCCTTCCGCTCCCCGACCCTCCCAGCCCCTGAGCCTCCTGCTCCCCGACCCTCTAGCTCCCCGACCCTCCCTCACCCTGACCCTTCTGCTCCCTGGCCTTCCGCTTGCTGCCCATCCATCTTCCTGACCATCCTACTCCACGACCCTCCCACTCCCCGACTCTTTCACTCGCCAAATCCCTCACTCCCCAACCCTCCTGTTTGTTGTCCCTGGCCCTCCCACTCACCAACCATCCTACTCTCCTCCTCTCCCGCTCCCTCTCGCTTGTCACTTCCCTCACTCAAACCCACGCTGCAACCAAGAGCACAGGAGATGGGTGGCGAGAGGGACGAAGTGAGTGAGGGAGCGAGGGCAGCTGCTAATGTGAGGGTCGGGGATGGAAGCAGCAAGTGGTAGGGTTGAGGAACGAGTGGGTCAGGGAGTGGGAGAGAAGTGGTGAGCAGGAGGGTCGAGGAGGTGGGAGAGTCAGGGAGCAGGAGAGGGAGGCGGTGAGCAGAAGGGTCGGGGCGTGGGAGGGTCAGGGAGTGCGAGAGGGAGATGATGAGGGGGAGGGTCGGGGAATGGGAGTAGAAAGATTTAGCATATTTCTTTTATATTTTTAAATTTATTTTATTTTAAAAGTAATTTCATATATAAATATAGGAATGTAAGAGTATACAATATTGTAATTTACAGGGTATAATGTTTTAATTTTTTTCTGATGCAAAAGGTGCCTCAGAATCTAACTACAGCTTTTACATTGATTGCAATGGGAAATTCTGATTTGTTTAACATTGTTTCATTTAAAATTGCACTTTCAGAAATGCAACCACTTAACTTAAGCGAGGAATTACTGTACCAGTAATCTATGATAGATTAAAGTCTAGTGATTTTACAATGATTGCAGCACAGATGTAATCTTTCAGTGAATTGTCATTGAGCATCAATTGAGAGTCTAGCACATTGGCAATTCATGCAAAAAATGCTCATGCATAGAAAAAATAAATCCAATTTAATTTTTATGTATAAAAATTCATAGCTGCAAGTAATAATACACTTAGAAAATAACAGACTGGAGTGGTTGCAGTGAAAATAATTCTATCCCTAAAGTTCTTGTGACAATAAACCTCTCGAGGTTTAGGATGTCATTTAAATCACCAAATGAGACTATTTTCTCTGAATCGTTCCCGAGCCACTTATTATTCTCTGTCGATGACACTAATAAACAATCTCAGTTCTGCCTTGGACAACCTGTTTAATTATCCCTCAAACCTTTTAACACCTTTATGTTAAGCATACAATGCATGTAAAAGAATATTTCTCGCTTCACCTGCTGAAAGTGTTTGTTTCTACAGCAAACGTTTCTCAGGTTGTTAACAAAACCTTAGTTGACTACTTGTTTCTCCCAGCTCTCCCTCCAATTTTTTTTAATCTTTATGGCTCTTTGCTTCAAGACTCATAATGGGGTCTAATTCCATAGCTGCTGATAGTCTTCTGCTAACTTACAGAGAGGCCACACTTCACATGTTGGCCCATGCAATGAATGTTGTTAGTTATTTAACTATGGGAGGGGGAAGATCACAAACAACTGATCCCAATCCAGTCTACACCAGCTGCCTGAACGTGCAAGCTTTCAAGAGGGGTCACTGGATAGTGATAGAGAGGGAAATATGGCTGATTATTTTCAATCGCCAAATCAGTGATTTTTGTTCAGTTTCTATATGTGATGCTGAGCCAAGTTACAGTGCCTCAAATGCCAGCCCAGATGAGATAAGTTACCTTAGCAGATTCAGCGAATTCGATTCTGAGACCTTCCTATTTTGTATGACTCAGTTCTGAGCTGTCAGGGAGCATCATTCAAAAAGAATCTGAAACGGAAATAACAAACCACAAAGACCAAGAGAAAAGAGTTACGAACGCAAATGTGTTACTGGAAAAAAATTTGCAACATATTTGATTTACAAAAACCGCTTATTTGAGCAGTTGCTTTAGGCCATGGCAATACAATTGTTAGAACTTAATAAATAATATACAAGATGAAAAGATGATAGAATGTAGTAGACATGAGTCACAGTATAAAAATGCCCATTTTTTTCCCCTGAAAGCGCTCTTTGTTGCAACAAAAAACAACATTTTTGTGTGTTTGCTCTTTTACATTACATCCCATCATTCCAAGGATGTGGCTAATTAGGATTTGAATGATTCCCATTATTCCTGTGTTCTCCTTGTAACATGCTAGATACAAACCAGAGATGGCCACAAACACGCCTCAGTGTTAGGTAAAAAGAAGGCTATGGGACACGTCTGTTTAAAGGGTTAATGTCATTCACACCCACTCAAGGTTGATTCATTGGACAATGGACCTTCTGTTGTCTATTCTGGGCCAGCTGTGTTGAATTGTATAAATTTGAATCCTTTGTAGGCAGGAGTGGAAAATGTCAGTTTTTGTAAATCTTTTTTACAGAATATTCTACAAAACACCCATATGTTACTGTTAGGACATTAGAGTTTCAATTGGGCTGAAGAAAATTTGTTTAAGCCCAAGAGAATTCTTTCAAGTTTTGTGTCTACAAACATCTGAATCATAAATACAAGCGACAAAGTCAACTCTTTAATAGTCTGAGCCACCTTAACTCCATATTTTGGTATTCAGCAGTTTTCCCACATCAGTTTGAAATTTCTCCAAATTTTACCACCTTACCCACATCTTTTTGCCCCAAGTAGAAGTTTCCCATGCAGTTCAGTGGGTAAATGCACCATAAATGCTTGGAGGATTTTGAGTTCCACTCCCGTCTACATTGGGTTAGCTGTTGTCATTTGAGGCAGTGATGAGGTATTATATTATTGTACTCTGCTTTTCTAAGCTAAGAATAATGCTTTAAAAAAAAATCAGCTGGTCATGATCACAGCTCTTTGGAATGTGTGTATGTCTGTGGATGGGAACAGCATCAGATTTAGCTACAATGCCTCGTGTAGCTAAGTAGCACCCTGATGCTCTCTGTCCAGACTCACACGTGAAGAATGACCACTTGGGCTGTCAGCTATAGTGGACCCGGCAAAAGTTCTCAGCGTCGATTTTCCTCTTCGGGCTTTTTGCTGGACACTAAGCAGGGAGGAGTCTGCTGAAGCGTCCTGGCCTGGACTATTTGTCTGGCACAGGCACACAGCTCCCATCCAAAGGGCTCACAATGCTTCAAGATGCACCAGAAAAGTTACAGGGCACATAACTGTAGGTGGTACCCTGTCTTCAATGCCATCTGATCATTGAGCATTAGTGCAGACAATCCTCTGCAGGCACTAGTCAGAGAGTGTGCTGGACCGACAGCTACCTGTTAAGTGAAAACGGAAGTAGCACCTGCAGCAGAGTACTTAATGCCCTGAAACAGTCCCCAGTTGAAGGGGGTTTCCTCCTTTACTGCCTGCTGCAGCTCCTCTGAGCGCTTAGCACTGGCAGGATAGATGGAGAAGGACAAACCTTCTGCTTCCATGAATCATTTCCCCATATGAAATACTCAAGTAAGTAATATTAATCTTTTATATTTTCCCTAACAATTAGCTGAACTACAAATTATAATAAACATTTTGGAAGAACAGCAATAGTTGCAGTTTTTTTAAATTACTAATACTTTGAGGGCCTAAATTTTGTAACTTTTCAGGAAAAATTATGTTTTATAATATCAACATTTTTGAAACTGTGTGCAAGTCATTCAACTTCAATTTCTCTCAATTTTTTTCCAACTTTACTGAAATGCTTGTTTCAGTTCAGTATCAAGGAAGCATTGGATTCTCAGAGGATTGTCTTTTGGATGAAGCATTAACTGAGGCTGTGAATGCCTACACGGGTGAATGTAAAAGATTCCCTAATTCCATTCAAAGATGAGCATGGGGATTACTGGTGTCCTGGCCAAAAATTTTCCCTCAAATCAACAGTGCAAAAACAGATTAACTGGTTACTAATCATATTGTTCTTTGTGGCACCTTGCTATGCTCAGAAAGACAACCATGCTGCCTATGTAAAATGAGTGACTGCAGTTCAGAAGTAATTCATTGGCTGTGAAGTGCTTTGGGGTGTCCTGAGGATGAGATACATGCTAGATAAACAAATTTTTTCTTTCTCTCTTTCTTTCTCTTTTAGCCTTCAGTTCTTCTGCAGGGTACACACCTGAAATGTCATAACCTGTCATTTCCCTTTACAGATGTATGTGTCAGCATTTTCTGCTTTTCTTTACTCTATTAAAGGGGCACTGTATTCATTTTTGTTGGAAATTTTTTTTTGCCTTTGATAGATTTATCTTGTTTCAAGCACATAATGCAACAATCGATCACTACATTACTTAGGTCACACTATCATGATGAAAATGGCACAGGGTTTAGAGAGATAGAATATATATCTAAGATAGTAGTGAAATTAAGACTGAAATCTAATTGAAGGTGCGGATAGTCTGTATGTACAATAATGGGCACCCAAGAATGATTATAAACTGGATTATTGCCACCTATAGCTATAGAACTAAAGATAATTACTCACCTAAACTCTGTCATAAAAGCTAATCAACAATTTGGAGAGACATTTATTTTACACTAAATTGAAATGGTAAGTTTTACATTTACAGCATTAGATGAGAGACGGACTGTTACTATTCCTTAATCTGAACTTCAGAAGGGCACTTTTTCTGAACTCATATGACATTTCTATCATCCACAAGTCATCCTTATGCCACGCCTGAACAAGACTCTCAGATAAGTAACAAATCAGTTGGTCTTTTGTGCTGTTGGTTTATGCTACAAAATACTGGATTAAGATACCCAAACCTCTGTAGAAGTCTGGGAGATCACCCATTCCTCTTATCTGGTCTGTTTCTTTCATTGATTCTCAGGATGCGGTCATCACTGACCAGCATTTATTAGCCTTTCCTAGTTGCCCTAAATGGATTGCTATGCCACTTCCCTGAAGGACATCAATGAACCAATTATTTTTTTTAATATAACAATTCAATAGCTTCGTGATCACTTTTACTGACAACAGCTTTTTATTTCAAGATTAGAGGAATTTGAACTCACATTCTCTAGAAGGTTAATTCAGGTCTCTGGTTTATGAGCCCTTGTGATATAATTATATTTGTAACTGTGTCCTAGAAATTCAAGAGGAGCATTGAAGAAATACCTCTCCTCAAAAAATATCATTAAGAAGAAATGGTAAATTTATCAGGAATATTCATTTGTCTGTTTTTCATGCAGGAAGCAAGTTCAGTGGCTTAGTATTAGTAAGTTTTACTCTAACATTTTACAGCATAATCTTGCTGCATGTGTATTCTGTTGCTATTGAATCCCATTAGATATCTTTATTTGGTTTTATGGTGGATTTGTAATCTGTGTAAAGTGGTAATTTAAAACTGTTATTGATGTATCCCCAGTTTGAACAGGAGGTATAATGAGAAGTGAAGTCACTTTATATTCATAATTTTTTTGAATGATTTTCCACTCCAATTTCCGCCGCTCCATTTCTGCATGTATTCACTCACAGCAAGATACAGTTGCTCTCCAGCATCAAGTGTTCATTCCTGGTGGACGAGCCTGGATAATGAATGTGTTACAAATTCTGGACTTTATAAGATGGTTATGTTTTAAACTTGTTCCTTTAGTTCAAGGTAAAACACTAGTTTGGAGGGGGGGATGTGACTTCATATGAAAACTGCCCTGTGATAAGCCCATGTGACCTGGTTGCTATAGGGGCAGATGCTCAGGTCGAAACCTATTGAAAGCAAAGTGCAAGGTTTAACACCTGGACACAAATGAGGAGGCAAGCCCCAGACTCACAACCTCTCAGAGTCAGTCAGACAGAGAGATTTGGGGAAGAAGACCCACAATAGGTGCTACCATACCAAGCAAAAGAAAAGGACTATTTTTGGGTTAACTACTAAACAGAATGCTGGTAATGACAGATCCCCAATATAAAGAAATGAAGCTTATAGAGAGTTAAAGACCAAGGAGTCGACAGGGTGTGCCTTGCTACTGTAAGTCCCTTTGAGAATGCTCAGAAGATTGAGTGAAGGGGACTTTGTTTAAAAGGACACTATAAGATTCACCCTGGTGGGGCAGCAAAAAGAGATCCTGTTAAAACCAGAAGGGGCTTGGGACTTTAAACACAAGGCTACATTTCTGCTGAGAGTGCGGTGTAATGTATAAACATGGCAATGGGTTTTCAGTTGTATTAAGAAGTTAGAGGGGAATAGCTTTTCTGTAGTTCAATTAATTGCCTACGAAGTAATGTTTATTCAATGTTGATCTTAATTTATTTGGTACAGTAAATGTCTTAAAATCTGAAATCTTGTGCGATTCTTTGCATTGGTCATTGGAAACTCATATCTCTTAAAAAGTTATCGGTCTCTACAGGAAACATAATTGGTGGCAGCAGGCTGTTCCACCATCTGGGATATCAGCACTAAGGACAATATCAGCACTAAGGACAATCAATTCCTCACCAGTTGTACACACACACACATGCACATGCATGCATGCCTTCCATCAAGCATCAATGTACTAAATGATCAGAGATGGAAACCTTGGATAATTTTGCTCCCTCAATAGCACAAGGGCATCAAGACCAGTTTTGGCATCTCATCCATGCCTGTGGATAGCAGAAGCCAACTCACAAAAGGCAATTTATTTTTAACCTGCTTCAGTTGAAGAAGAAATCCAAAAAAAAGTTGAATTCCACAGGGAGTTGGGTGTGGGTGTTGAAGAACATTCATTATGTGTAGCCAACACATTACAGTTAATACAACATGCCTGATGTTGGAGGTGAAAAATAAAAAGGAATGAAAGTGGAGTGAAAAAGCAGTCAGACACTAGAGGAACATTTTAACTCTGCTGGGCAGACATGGCAATTAAAATAGGCGGACTGACTCACCTATTGATATCCCACCTGGTTCCTACTATCTTCCATTTTAACCTGCTGTGTGAGCACATGGCAAAGGGACCTGCCATGGAATCGTACCCCAGGATGGCTCAGTGCTTTCAAGAGCGAAGGAAAAAAATAGCAGGGGGAGGAATAAATACTTAAATTTGTTTTTCTAAAACGTTCCATTTGATAAAAATTTCAGTACAGAAGAAAGACATTTTAAATCTACAAGTAAACCATAAAGTTTTACAGGCACGAATGGTCCGTGATTACTAATGAAGGTTTCAGCTCTGTGCTGCATCTAAATATGTCAAGACTAATGGTGCTGTTGATCTTGATGTGTTGTAAGTATTTGAAGATCTATAAACAAATTAGTTAATGGGTAAGCAACACTACATCTTGCCGCTGCAGATGTTTTTGTGCTGAGTCTCAGATGCATTTCAGAGAGATTTCATGATCTGAAATGTTGTTGTCATTAAGGGTTTGGTGCTCTCCGCTGGGAGAGGCAATAGGCAGCAAACAGAGCCAAGCATGCTGTGTAAAGGAATGATTAGAAAATGGGTTTGTTACTGGTAATAAGAGAATTAGATTATGTAAACTGTAATTAGCCTCACACTAAACAGCCAGACTCTCACAGTACATGACAGTAGTTTTTAATATACTGCAGTTATTTTTTCATTCAGCGTTTAACAAATTTAATTGCTCATTTTGTCAAGCAGGAAGCCCAGATGAGATCAAAATTATGGGATTTCATTGCACAGGTAGGAAAAACGTTTGGACAGACGCAAAGAGCAGAAATCCCATTGAACATCATCATCGCACCACTTGTGCATCATACTCTCGTGGTAACAGTAACAAATAGCCCTTCTTCTTTCCCTTAAAAAAATGTTTGGCCATTTTTTTTCATGAAGATGGTAGCACTTCAAGCAGACTATTTGTATATTCTTTGCAAATCACTCAGTTTGATTACCAATAATACATCCAATTAGCTTAACCAAAAAGGGTTTAAACATAAAAAGAACAGTTCAATTTCTAGTCCCTTGGAGCTGTTTTTATTTTTAATTTCTGTAATAGCTGAGGTTTATTCAATGCCACACAAGCTGAACACTCAATGCTTACATGCAACTGAAACCATTGAGAATTGTAGGATGTGTTACCTGGAGAAAGAAATGACCATTAAAGGGTTAAAGACCAAGCAGAGTATAAATGGTGAGGCATGCACTTGATGGACACTAGCTCATAGATCCCTGATGTCTCAAAATATTAGGTTTCTCTTCCAATAATGTTGGAAATATTGCTTACTGTCATGACTAATTTCCACAGCAGTGTGGGTTGATTGTGGGTGACACGGTCACAGCACAGTGCCTGTGTTAGTTTCCACACGCCGTCAAGTCTACTACACATGCCGGGTGAAGGGAAAAAGAACTGTGATACCAAACTTTGGGGCGACTAATAGATTGTGACAAGAGAGAAGGAAACCTTTGTTTTAATTTGAAAAACAAGAAAAACCAAATAGCAAAACTTCAGTACGTGCCTAACTTTGTGGAGTCAAGTGAAAAACATTTAGCACCCCTCCCCTGTTATCAATTCTTGGCTGGGATCAAGGGAAAGAGGAGATATTTGCAGATGTGGAGGAAGACATGAAAAACATTTTTTGAATAAAAGGCCTGAATTATTTCTCTTGAGTTCACTAAGTTTCACAGGCATTTATACACACCCATTGTCCCACCACAGGAACAAATCCCTCTTTCTTCAAGGGACGATAAACAAGCCAGCATTTCTCATAATTAAATCTATACATTTCGGCCAGTCCATTTATGACTGGGAAATTCTTTTGTGCTGGCTATTCAACAATGGCAACATTGATTTTAGAATTGAAGAATTTTGGTGCGTTGAACAAACTGGGGGGAAAACAAGGAAAATTGTCTGTGCTACAGGGACAACAGTGTGTTTACACAAACTTGCCTTTTCTCACAACTTTTGCATGGTGACAGATTGACTTGACTCATTCAAACAACGTTATTAAACGCAATCCATCAACCAGTTACTTTATAGAATGCTCATTGCTGACAAAAGTTATGTCATCTTCCGTTCAGTAAAATTGGCGCAGATAATTCCTTCTGTTGTATCTCTACAATCAAAGCCTTGTTTATGAAGTCGCATTTATGAAGTGAAAGTATTTTTTGAGACTGATAGGACATTGATGTTCGGCTTGCCAAAGGCAGTGATCATCATGAAAAGTCACGACCTCCCCCATTTTGCCACATAGCAACTAATTGAAACGATACAAATTACTGCAATTCTTTGTATGCCAATTTAGCTGCTGGTTGTGGTCAAAGGTCAAATGGTTCCTATTCATGAGATAGTGTTTGAAGTGGCTGGTGCCACAGTGAGCAGCTCAGAGTGGACCCTCTGACTCCTCTGGACACTACCCCATACTGGGGAAAGGAGTACAGTAAATGACAGTAGCACAATGGACTGGCAGACAACCCCTTATCATGCACATCAAAAGCTCCCTTCTTGTCAGTTTGTGCTTGTCGCCAGCACAGGACATGGTTTTCCAGATGGAGGATAAACGTTTAATTCAGCGGAACTCTTCAGGATACGAAGTGAAAACATGTCAGCAGTTTGACTTTTCGCAAATGCTGCACCAACTAGAAGCTTTTAAAGAACTTGTTGCACTCAAAAATCCTACAACCCCCTTTTTCTTGCATTGTATAGTTTTAGCTTCTTTCGCCCTCTAATATTTCTTTTTTTCTCCTGACTATATTCACTTATGTTAAGTGCAGTTCAATGGACTTGTACATTGTGCCAGCCTGTACCTTGCCTAATAGTCATTCTTCACAAGTGTGTTTACATAGAGTGGAGAGCTGCACAGGACAACTTGATTCATTTCACACCTGTCATCTGAACATACAGAATAGCAATTACTGAGTAGCATTCAGTTGGGGGAACACTGACAGATTTTTCTTCTCTCCCTACCCTGAGGCACTGAGGCTAACTGTAGCACCCTACTACTGCCGCTCCTGCCTGGGACAAGCTATATCAGGGACTGAATCTGGCCTGAATGACTCAATGTTACACCAAACAGCACTTCACCCATTAAGTCACTAGATGAGCCATCTACAACCTGTTTACTCCAGATACCTAAGGAGCAATTTTAGCTCTTCCTAATTGGCAGGAATAGGACAGGTTGGCAGTTAAAATTCCTGCCAGCTGCCATTTTAACCACTTGGTTTAGTCAATCGAGGTATCTGCCAGAGACAGGCATGGGGTCATGGTTGCATGCAAATTTGGATCCTATGACATAATTAAGACCCCAAAACCATTTTAATTGAAAATTGAAGAAGTTTC
Source organism: Cetorhinus maximus (assembly GCF_964194155.1). Lineage (NCBI taxonomy): Eukaryota > Metazoa > Chordata > Chondrichthyes > Lamniformes > Cetorhinidae > Cetorhinus > Cetorhinus maximus. The sequence goes on along the minus strand of NC_135895.1, from coordinate 63,238,576 downwards.
ACCGTGCACTCAACCTGCCAGTAAAATCTAATGGCATTGATCTCTCAAAGCTAGCTACATTTAAAGGGGCACTCATCTGCTAGTGATTGGATCATAGCATCTGTCTGTACTGTGCTGTTTGGATTTCCAGAAAGTTTCCAATTTCCAGTCTACTTCTTTCTGATACTCATTGCCTTAATTGCCCACAGTAAACTCTATCTGCTCATCATGGGTGCTTTTATTGCCAGGTTCATTTGGATATAGAAAAAGTGGAACAAAAGAAGCAGCAGCAGCGTTAGCAACTGTGCTGGTAAGAAGTCATCCAGGGAGGGGACTGCTGCTCACAGGAGTTCATACCCAGGTCTCAAGTGTACAGGCCATGAGTTAATTTTCAGATCGATCTAGAAACGGTGTACTAAGAGTTCGTTAGCCTTTTGCAACAGCTGATGATCATATTTTGGCAGTGAAATTGCCAACGTCACTATAGCCCTTAGGCTTTAGTACTTGCCAGTCTGGTGCAGGGGACGTATTCTTCATATCTCAGTCTGCAATACACAGCTGCACTGAGCAGGCCACTAATTTCCTGTTTGCCAGGGTTTATTTGATCACTTTTCTCAGTCAACAGGAGAGAGCTTCAGGATTCACAGCAGTGGCTGACTTTCCCCATGTCCAAGGGCAATGTGGTCTGCACACATGCTGCCACTAGGGCACCAAAACCCCAGGCAGGATTCTTTCTGAATAGAAGGGCTATCACTTCATTAGTGTCTAACTCTATCTCCAATCACAGAAACAGGATAATATAAGTTGACACAGATAGTTGTACCCTGTCCTGCATCACTCAACCATCCCCCCAATAGTTGACCCTTCAATAAATGTGACAGGATGGCTGCTGGGGAACGAAGAATACTCTCTACGTATATGCCCCTTTGAAAGCTCTCACCTAATCTGGATTTTAGAATGGTTCCCACAGATTGGAAGGCAGCAAACGTAAACTATTTACAGATGGAGAGAGAAAATCGTAAACGATAGGCCAGTTAGCCTGACATCAGTAGTAAGGAAAATGCTAGAATCTATTATTAGGTATAGAATTATAGGGCACAGAAAATCATAATGTGTTTGGGCAGAGTCAACACAGATTGATGAAAGGTGAAACGTGTTTGACAAATCTGTTGGAGATTTTTAAGTTTGTAACTAACAAGCTGCTTAAAGGAAAACCAGTGGATACAGTGTATTTGGGTTTTCAAAAGGAATTTGATAAGGTGCCATATGAGAGGTTATTACAGAAAATTAGGGCTCATGGGATTGGGGTAATATATCAGCATGGATTGAGGATTTGTTAACTGTTGTATTATGGGTTCATTCGGTGTAATTAATGAGATCTTGAGACTTGTATGTTTAACCATGAATCATTTATTGGTAATCCTTAACTACGTACCAATCCCATGAATCATTTATTGGTAATCCTTAACTACGTACCAATCCCAATTACTGCCACGGATGGTGCTGACCCCATGCAGGTTCCTTCTAGACTGTTCTCCAAGTCGATTACCATGTGACTCTACACATCATATTGTGGGTGGTGCTATTCTCCAGTCCCAACTTAACCTTTGCTCTGCTGAGTACCTTTACATTACAATGATATGCAGGCACACACAACATTAACAGACAGAAAATAGAGAGTAGGAATAAACAGGTCATTTTTTGGGTGGGCAAGCTGTGACTAATGTTCCCTCTAGTTTTTTGAGTGTGTGTGTGATTTATTTAAGTGCACAGCACTTTAAAAAAATTTTTGCACAACTGCTCATACGTGCTAACTTAATTGAGCCAACTTGTGCGCAACCTGGGTGGGGATTTTCAGGTTTCTGTTTTGCCTTGAGGGAATGCAACTTACAGAGAACATGGTCTATAATCAGCGTTCCCTCCAATTTTGTTTGTTACGTTTGGCCTAGTCATTTAAGTGTGTGGGCTTTTTCAATATTTTTGCACGCCTGACATCTGCTATAACTTAAAGGAGCTGACTTGTGGTTGGCCTGTGTGGAAACTTTCAACCTCGCGCAGTGTAGAGAGAATATTGGCTGTAGCTAGTGGGTACTGAAAGGATCAGTGCTCGGGCCTTAGCTAAAATTCCCTTTAAGCTGCTCAGGTTTGTGGCAATCGGGAATGTGCTGTGCAGGGGTCAAACAGGCTGTGAACAATCAACATTCCCTTTAAGATAGTTGAATGCGCAGCAATCTTAAAGGGTCTGTGCATTGCAACAAACAAACTGCACATAGGAACAGGAAATTAGAGGGAATATTGATCTCAGCTATTTAAAATCAATATCAAAAACTTAAGGGGACGAAATATAACGTGTCCATATTTGGGGCTAGGTGGGAAAGTAAGCTGTGAGGAGGATGCAAAGAGACTGCTAAGGGATTTGAACAGGTTAAATGAATAGGCAGGAACATGACAGATGGAATATAATGTGGAGAAATATGAAGTTATCCACTTTGATAGGAAAAATAGAAAAGCAGAATATTTTTTGAAAAATGGCAGACTGGGAAATGTTGGTATTCACAGAGACCTGGGTGACCTTTGTACACGAATCGCAGAAAGCTAAAATGGAGGTGCAACATGTAATTAGGAAAGAAAATGGTATGCTGGAATTATTAAAACAGGGTTGAAGTTCAAGAGTAAAGAAGTCTTACTGCAAATATATAGGGCCTTGGTGAAATCACTCCTGGAGAATTGTGTACAGTGTTGGCTTTCTTACCTGAGGAAGGATATACGTACCTTGGAAGCAGTGAAACAAAGGCTCATTAAACTGATTCCTGGGATAAGAGGATTGTTCTATGAGGGGACATTGATTAAACTAGGACGTTATTCCCAAGAATTCAGCAGAATGAGAGGTAATCTAATTGAAACATATAAAACCTTCAAGGTGCTTGACAGGGTAGATGCTGAGAGAATGTTTCCCTTGGCTGGGGGGACCTCTAGCACTGGGAGTCACAGAATGAGGGATTGGCCATGTAGGGTTCAGAGGAGGAGAAATTTCTTCACTCATAGGGGTGTCAATCTTTAGAATTCTTTACCCCAGAGGGCGGTGGACGTTTAGTCATTGAGTATATTCAAGACTGAGATTGATAGATTTTAAAGTTTCAAGACTTTAGGTAAGGGAATATGGGGATAGTGCAGAAGCTGAAGTTGAGGCAGAATATCAACCTTGAGCCTAGTCAATGGCAGAGCAGGCTCGAACGGCCGAATTCCAACTCCTATTTCTTACAGTCTTATATTCTTTAACCTGAGAAATGCAGACACAAACCATTGTCGATTGTTGTAAAAACCTTTCTGGTTCACTAATGTCCTTCAGGGAAGGAAATCTGCCGTCCTTACCTGGTCTGGCCGACATATAACTCCAGACCCACAGCAATGTGGTTGACTCTTAAATGCCCTCTGAAATGGCCTAGCAAGCCACTCAGTTCTGAAGGGCAATTAGGGATGGGCAACAAATGCTAGCCCAGTCAGCGACGCCCACATCCTATGAATGAATAAAAATAAATAATTAAAGCTGCGGGACCACCAGGATAATAACTGAGAATGCACCATAGGGCTGATCAAACAGAGGTTCAGGTCTGGATAGGTGTGGGCACCCTGTAACATACCTCACAAATCACAGTGCAATATTGCATGCTGCCCAATGTTGCTATTATGAAGAGGCCACAGCAGTAGTAATCCACATCAGATGAGGAAGACCAGGGTGAAGATGAGGAAGCGACAGAAGGAAAGCCAGTTCAATACACTACAGCAAGAGATGTGAAACTTGTTAAGTACACAGCAATTCCAGTTATCTATTCATTCCCTTGTTCTAAAAATGTACACAAAGTTCCTCTGCAGCAACATTTCTTGTTACATCCTTTATTGCCTCCTTGATCTTGCATTAAAGAATATTGAAACCATTCAATCAACTTCTATATCAATGACATAACTGGCAATGCAGATACAGAGGGTGCTAATAAAACAAACTGCAGACCAAATTGCCAAATATGATTAGAGTGATGTATTTCATACCAAGCACAATAATTGGCTTGAATTCATTTCTCACCCATGGTGATTTCTTGTAAGAATGTTTACTAACTTTACAACTCCTACAAGGTATTCTCCTATTAGCCTCGGCAAAGCTAATGGAAAGCTGCTGTTTGTTTATTCCTATTTCTTATGTTCTCATATTGATCATCTAGCAGCACTTGGCATGTACATGGCCAGTGACATCTGGCTGATCGAGCCTGTGAAAGCCCAGCTGCAGACTGTGGGTGTTGAGGGGGTGGCAGCGGGGCCTTTAATTGACATTGTGAAAGAGGGCAACTTGTGTTATTCCCATAGCATCACTGGCACTCCTGAGGGGTGGGGCTCAGCACTTCCACTGATCTGTGAGAGAGCAAACTGCAGATGTGTGACTCTTTGAAAGCTCTATTTGTTCAAGGTGGGCATCTGTCTCTCCAAGTTGGAGCCCAGAGCCTGCATGGCAGTCATTTGAACTTGTACCAAAAATGAAAAGGCTGACATGAATCCTTTTGTGATACTACAACGTAAGAATCCCTGGAGGCCCCTACACTCTCCAACATGAACTTCAATGCATTGATGTCAGTCAAGATGACACCATATAGGCTGGAAAAGGACTCCTCCATACTTTCAGACATGGTGTTGAAACTGCTTGGCAGACCTTTCAATGCCTGGTACAGCTGCTCTGAGAGACAAACAGTTTTCTTTTTCTTAACCTGAAATTGATATCTATATCCTGCTCAGCAGAGTTGAGATAGGACCTCACCCTAGAGCGAGCTGTCTCCTCGGCTGTCCCTGCCACCAGTAGCTGCTGCTGCTCACTGCTGTTTCATCACATGCAGATCCCTCTGAATCATGTCTAACTTACGCATAGTGTCAATCTCTGGTATGGTCCTTGGGAATGGTAGAGTGTCTGATGGCATACCCTCAGGAGTATTCCAAGATGTAATCTTCCTGCTGAAAGGGATGTAGAGAAAAGGGACAATAGCAGACAGTCTTCAGAATCCAACTCGAAGTTCTAGAACTTGATGAATATTTGTAGAGGTGAGTGAAGAGTTACAAATAACTCTGCTCAGATAAGCCACCAATCTCATCTTCCACAATGGCCTTTTATGGGCCATTAAGCTCCAGAGCGTCATGGTCTGCTTTACAAGAGCTATATTGTTAGGCACTCTTTCCCAGGTCTTGCATATGTGTTGTTTGGTCCTGCAGAAAGAGAGAGCAAATGTTAGGGACTAGTGGAGATGTGTAGGGTTTTTGGATATGTGCAGCTCAGAGCTGTAGAAGACTTGAAATGCAATGTGGATTTAGGGAGGTGAAGTCACATGTGGGAAATGTGGGAGGGAAGGAGTCCTTGAAACCATTATTGTCTATTCAAGTGTTAGGATATGAGAGTGAATACTGGCGGTGTATGGTGTGAAGAGAGCAAAGAAAGAGGTGAATATATTTGGAATGAGAAAGAAAGGTGTTGCATGTGCTCTTGTGATTGTGTGAAGGATGTGATGAAGTGAAGAGAATTGTTGAGATGGCAGGAGTGAAGGGAATGTTGAAAGGTGCTCTTGGAAGGAAAAAACGAGTTGTACTCACCTTCTCTGCTCTTGTGAGTTCATTGAGCCTCCTTTGTCACTGAAACCAGGTCTCAGGGTTGATGCTGTTGACATGTTTGGGTGTATTGAGCCACTGGGAAACTGTTTTGCAAACAGAAGACAGGGACCTCCTTACAAGCTACAACTGTACAAGACATTGGTGAGACTATAGCTGGAATATTGTGTACAGTTTTGGTCTCCTTGTTTAACGAGAGATATAATTGCATTGGAACCCATAGGAAAAAATAATTTGTCTAGTACTCTTATTTCCTAGTTTTCATTGGTGTTCCATTTTAAGGTATACAAGACCAGTTCAGACCAGTATCCTTATTTCCCAGTTTTTACTGTTTTTTCATTCTGGGAATTAATTTAGAGAAGGTTCACTAGGCTGATACCTGGAATGAAGAGGTTGCCTTATGAGGAAAGGTTGGAGCAGGCTGGGCATACACTCATTGGAGTTTAGAAGAATGAGGGGTGATCTCATTGAAACTTAAAAGATGCTGAGGGCACTTGACAGGATGGATCCTGGCAGGATGTTTCCCCTTGTTGGGGAGTCTAGAGCTGGAGAACACAATTTAAAAATAAAGGGTCTCCCATTTAAGATGGAGTTGAGGAGGAAGCTTTTCGCTCAGAGGGTTGTTAGTGTTTGGAATTCTCTTTCTGCTCATTGAGTATATTCAAGGCTGAGGCAGAAAGATTTTTGATTTACAAGGGAGTCAAAGGTTATGGGGCAGCCTGGAAAGTGGAGTTAAAGCCACAATCAGATCAGCCATAATCTTATTGAATAGTGGAGCAGGCTTGAGGGGGCAAATGGCCTACTCCTGCTTCTATTTCTTATGATCTTATGATCATACAAGAAGAGGGAACAATATTGAAACAAAAGTCACATGGAGCCACTTTCCTGTACCATGAGCCTCAGAGTAATATTTGTGGAATCTAGAGAGCAAGTCAGACATCAAACAACTGGTGATTGGTGATTCTAAAATATTTCTAAAAAGGAAGGATGAAAGTTACAAAGTGATTTGTTTCCATTCAGCCTGAATGCAGAGAAAATCATTCCTGAACTATTGTTTATACAGATCATTTTCTAAAAGATCAAGATAAAACAATGACATAAATTTTTATATGTTTTAAAATAAGCTTACGGGAATCTAAGAGAGGGATATAAGGGAAGTTTCAATGATCTAAATGACATCAAATGGAGCAGAAAGCCATTTTCCTCCCTTATCCTTGGTTGCTGAGACCAATATAGTGGGTGTTCAAGGTCCACCAGTGAAGTAGATCTGTGAGCTCCCATTAACCGGCGTGAAAGCCTCTGCCAGTTATATTCCACTTGAGCACTTATGCATGTAAATTTCTTCTGGCTAGTACCGTTGGGACCTTACTAAGGTTGGAACTTATAACAGTCAATTTTGACTGGTGTGTGGACTTCAGCGTTACTCAGTTGACCCCAGCACCATAATCATCCCTGTCATTCAATGTTGCTAATGTCTGATGCTTACTGCAGGCCCACAGACGTGTTGCAAATATACTGGGAGTTGGTTCTATCCCTCTTCCTCTATCAGCAGTGACATGATGGATTGGTCCTTGTATTGTGAAGATACCTATACCAGATTCGCAGGAGCCTTTTTTCCATTGTTTCGAGTTTAGAGATGGGTTAAGCAAATAAAACATGGGAGGTGGTATGCTGCCTGTATTGCTCGGTTCTGGAATTTTTTTTGACCTCTTAATTTGTGTTAACTCAGTGCACCCAGGTTGGATGACCATATCCAAGGACAGATATAAGGTTTATATAGTCTGAGGAGAGTCCTGGGGCTAACTTTATGCTTCCTTCCACAGAACATTCGCAATTAACCAAGCTTGGCCGATGCCCTGAAAATGATGGCTTTGACATGTTATGTTAAGACCATAAAGACCATAAGACGTAAAAGCAGAAGTAGGCCATTCAGCCCATCGAGTCTGCACCGCCATTCATTGAGCTCATGGCTGATCTGAGAATCCTCAACTCCACTTTCCTGCCTTTTCCCCAAAACTCTTGATTCCCTTACTGATTAAAAATCTGTCCATCTCAGCCTTGAATATACTTAATGACCCAGCCTCTACAGCCCTCTACGGCAAAGAATTCCACAGATTGACTACCCTTTGAGAGAAGAAATTTCTCCTCATCTCTGTCTTAATGGGTGACCCCTCTGAGATTATGCCCTCTAGTCCTAGACTCTCCCACACCCTGTCAAGCCTCCTAAGAATCTTATATGTTTCAATAAGGTTGCCTCTCATTCTTCTAAACTCCAATGAGTACAGGCCCAACCTACTCAACCTCTCCTCATAAGAAAATCCCTCCATATCCAGGATCAACCTAGTGAACCTTCTATGGACTGCCTCCAATGCAAGTATATATTTCCTTAGATAAAGGGATCAAAACTGTTCACAATATTCTAGGTTTGGTTTAACTTGTACCTTGTATTGTTTTAGCAAGACTTTCCTATTTTTATACTCCATTCCCTTTGAAATAAAGGCCAATGTTCCATTTGCCTTCTCTATTATCTTCTAAACTTGTATGTTCAAACCTTGTTCTTCTCGAAAGTTATGTGCAGGATTGGTTTTGATGGGAGATCAATCTTCTCATCCTGGTCCTTGTACTTGATCCTTTTGAAGATGCTGATTGGCAGCCAAATGTTACAGCATCACCAACTGTTGTCCCTACTGAGAAGCAGCAGGTAGACTGAAAGAGTGTGTCTACCAAATAGACATCAGGAGAAAGGAATAAAAATAAAAGGCTTGATGATTGAATTGTACTGATCAATTTATCAAAAAATGAAGAAGGGCAAGATTAAAGCCCCATTGGCTACAGAGTCATTTGTCTATGTTTATAAAGTGTACTGTGCCCATTATGCTGCAGTGAGAAGGGAAATCAAAGCATAACAATGCTGAAAGGAGGTAGGAAGCTTCATATTTTGGGTGGGAGTCTTCATCTGAACTTAAATAAATGCTTGGTCAAAAAGGGACAATTCCGATGGGACAGTATGAAAAATAAATTAAAATCTTGACAAAAAGGACAGATCATCTTCAGGGATGGCTTGCTTAGAAGAACAAAGCGAATCAAATATTTGCAAATTTCAGACTACAAACATTAAAAATTAAAAACAAGTAGAAAATTCTTGAAAAATATAGCAGGTCAGTCAGCAAGAGAAAGAGAAAGATAGGTTAATAGTTACACTTCATCAGAATCTGCTGTCTAACCTGCTATGTATTTTCAGAATTTTATGTTTTTGTTTCTAGATTTATAGCATTTATATTGGTTTTTGTCTTTACAATGATGGGAGATTTATTTGTGTGCATTTTTGTTTCCAGTGTCTCACCCCATCTCTTGAAAGAGCTAACTTTTTGCTAGGGCATAGTTTCCATGCTCACTGGCTGACATCTTTTTCGCACTCCTCTCTTCCCAAAATTGTGTTCTTCACATGTGAACTGAGACAGTAAATGCCAGCAGTCTATTCAACCATGCAGGCCATCACAACCAAGCTTGAGTCAGTTCCTGCCTAATGCACATGCATGACACACACTTTCCAGCAGAGGTCAGTGGGCTAGAGAGGAGAAAGTCGAACCCAGGCTTCCTTTGCTCCACTTGAGCCCTGAGGCACTGAAATCAATTGTAGGGTGCCTATTGTGGTTGAAATCAACGAACTCAGTATCCCCTTCCGGTCATTACTGCATGGTGCCTTCACCCCCAAAGGACAAACAATGGATCAGCAGAGGGATACTGATTATTAACAGAGACTCAGAAGATATTTAGGGCTTTCGAAATCTAAATGCAATTCACTGACATTTTTTTCCTCTTGCAAGACAGACATACGATAATACCTAACGGGAACAGCATCTATATTAATTAGGATTATTCTTTCTGTGTCTGCTCAAATGCTCCATGTGGCAAAATTTTGATGAAATTATCATTTTCTTTTGGTCCTTACAAGCTCATAAATTAGTTCCGAAAGTAGTCAATTAATGGATTATTATTTCATTATGTACTAAAAATGGAGACTAAAAAGTAATTATTCAAAAAGATCAGTTTGAATACATTTTAAATAATCCTTTCTTGGTTGAGAACGGTGGGAAATAATGAACTTTAAATAGACATTTTAATTACTGAAAAAGCACGGACGTCTTTTTTTTGAAAATGTTATGGCATTTTGAAACAGATTAATAGTTCAGTGTGAGCGCAGTCACCCTGCAGTGCAATGACTGGAGTATCCTGGTAATCTTAGACTCAGGAGCCCTGCACTGACTGTAGAATATAATTATTCCAATGATCCCTCCCATACTCACAACAAGATGCCCCCAGAAAGAAAGTGAATGTGTTTTTTGTGCCCAACAGCACTCCACTCAAGATGGGACGCTCCATCACTGTGCGGTTGCAATACCAGGCTCCCTCAAACAATCTAACACAGTTGAAACATTTATATATATGTTTAATGCAAATTTAATATTTGCTTATAGGCCATTATCTCTATTTATTTGTGAATCTTTCTGTTTATTAAGGTGAAAGAATCAGATTGGTTCCATTCTCCCTCTCCCCTCTCCATTTACAGCAACACTTTGCCACCCCTCCCCCCAATTTGATACTAACATCCTTGCCACTCTGTTCAAGTTGAAATTTTTCTGTCCTTCCCTCAGTTTATGCTAGCTCTTTCACCTCTGCCTCAGTTCCCACTGACACCATCCTCTTGCCCCCTCCCCTGCTACTTGCTTCAATTCACCTCTTCTACGGCATTCAACTTGGTGGCGTATTCCACTACAGGTCTTAGCCATTCACCTAGGGTTCCTTAATAAAAAAAGATAAAAGTAGTGACTCACCGCCCAAGCCAGTTAATCATACCAGGTATGGATATGGCAATGGAGATGAACTCTCAAGTATCAAAATCCTGTCAGAAGCTAGACTTTGGCTGAAGCACTGTTAATAACAGTCTTGTATTGCTAAAAGCTAGATCGCAGTAAATAAAAGAATAATGCTGATTCAGACATAAATCACATTAATAGGATTTACAGCATCAAGTGGAGGAAGGAGGTGTAGTGGTAGGTAATATCCTTCTGAAATATTTAACAAACCACCTCTGTTCTTCAGATTTTTTTTCTGATCACCTTTGCATTCCCAAAATGGCACATCTTCATTACAGAGTTCCAATTTTTTGTCGTGAGTAACAATCATACAAGTCATGCACCTTGTGTATTTTGCCTGACAGAACTGTAATCACTGTGCCCAAAACGGCCAGTGTCATAGCTAAAGGCACTTGGAACACTCCAATGACTTGTTGTAAATTCTGGTGTCTGGATCACACCTTCAGGCACATTTTATAACCTGAGGATACAAGTTTATGCAATTTTATCACAGATGGTGTAAAAAAATGATTTATTCATCATAGGTACAAAATAAAGCTCCATCTTCTACTCGAGGCCCTCTCTTGTTCTCAGACCAAGGGGGGATTTTAACTGGAAGTGCATTTCAGACCAGTAGCAGGGACGGCTGGGGTGAGCAGCAAGGACCCCATCCCCTCACCACACGCAGCATCATCAATTTGAAGCCCAGGTTGTTTTAACACTTCGGCCTCATCCAGCCCATCCATAGTAGGTGCAAAGAGGCAGGTAATCAGTTGCTGGCAAGTGAAAATTGAGTAATTCACTGGCGTTCAGGTAAATTGCAGGAATTGGGTTTCAGCAGGATCTCATGGGTGGGAAGTAGGGGGGCCCAGGGGCTCCAAAGACCCCAGCTTTTCTTAAGGAGCCTGGACTAGCACTCCTGCCCTTGTCTTAATTACACAACTTAACCTTTAGATTCTGCAGTTTTTCCCTGATGGGTTTTATTTTGCAGGGGGTTGCAGTGGGCTCCCTGCTCAGTTGTTTGTTAAAATGCTATTGAGATCCTAATGACACTGATTTGCACATATTAATGATCCTGTCTGTGTTAAGTGGAATCCTCTGGTTGCCTAAATAGGTCCTAGTTAAAATGGCAACGGGCAAGATTGCAGCAAGAACAGGCTTTTGAGTTTTAAGTTTTGGAGGAAATTCTAATTGCTGGGTTATGTGAGTTAAAGTTACCTCCATCCAGCTGTCTGAAACAACCAAGCAATAGGAAGAAGAGGTATCATGAGAAGCAGCAGTTCTTTTGTTAAGTAATTATATTAGAGCGGAAGTTGTAGTCAGATTTTCATATTGGCTAGCCAGGAAATATCCAAAGCCTTGTCCTCGGTTCATTTTTTGTGTGTTTCTTTAATATTCAGCTCAGGATCAACTTTGGGAGATGCCTAGGATTAATTCCTGTCCTTTGGATCATAATCCCAGTAAAAGAATCGCCACTTGTTTTGTCAAGTCCAGAATTTGCAGGGGGAAGAAAGGTGAAGAGCAAAGGGTAGAAGTTCTGATGTTTGCTTTGCTGATGAGAAAATGATCTGCAAATTCAAATGATATACACTAAAGTTTGTTTTAAAATCAGATGATTGAGGGGGTGGTAGCTTCATGACTGGGGCGTAAAACCAGCATTGTGGGTTGGACCCTCAGGATAGAAACCGCCCAGCTTTGCTTTCCAGTGTAATCATTTTCTGTAACAGGCGCCCGACCCACATCGTCGGCTTTACTCTCTGACAGTAAATAGGAAATGACCTCCTTGATGCTCATTTTACATTTTTGATGGACAATCTATTAAAAAAACCCAGAATGTCTTATCCAGCCACCCTACCTAGGGACACCAAAGATGGAGACAGATTGGAAACTAAAACAATAGTGTAAATGGAAGTGTTCCTCTTGGTGGTTAATTTAGAGAAATATTATATCAAACAACAGCTAATAGAGCAAAATTACTTTTCGATGGATCCGGATTATTGCATGCCATGAGAAATGATACATTCCGCTCCCGAAACACTCATGAAGTGGTTTGGCACAGCGCTGAAATCCAGATTGCTATACGTAAATTATTGACACTGTAGGATGAATGCATCCTCCTGGGTCCTACGCTTCATACTGTTCTATGATGAAAACTCCTACCTTAAAAATACTGATAATTTACAGAAATAAAATTGAAAGTTTCGCGAATGTGGCCACATTGCATTGTTGAGATCAATGACATGTCCTTATTACAAAGGGTCACTTACTGCTCTTCAATGGTTCCTACACTGAGTGTATCCTAGGATCCATTACAAAATCCCAATTTAAAATAACAACCATATTGATGGCCACACGTTCACTCTCTGGTCTGTTCTCAATGAGCTGATTTCAGCCAGGATGGCATTTAGGGTCCCTTAGCCTTGTGAGGGCAAAATATTAACAAATATTACAGTTCCTTTTTTTGTAGTCTAATGCCTCCTGCTGGCAGTGAATGTCATGCTCAGCTGTGAACCCAATTATCCCCCCACCCCACCACACTCCCACATGGCAAAACTTAATATCTCGGCCACTTGAAGAATGGTCACTTGGCCAAAATATCAGAAGGCAGCCATCACCTGTAGCACCTTAATGCACCAGGAACTGACCTCTTCAGGGTAGAGAGGGAGAAATGGGAAGGAAAACAATGAGCAAGAAATGAAAAAAAAGGTTTCTTCATACCAGTAACCAGAAATTATATTCTTGTTGTTTGGAGGACACTTGTTATTAGTGTCTGAATCAATATGACCATTTTATGGTTCTGAAAATATTTTTATATGCCTTACCTATGAAACAAAGCCTTAGCTTCACTGTTGCAATTTGATAAATATCCTTCTAGAAATACAGAGGTGGTGTTCAGACTAATAGATTAAAATTCAGTCCCCGTATGGAGCTCAGCTGGCCTTTTCTTCTTTTTTCCCTTTCCTTTTTTGTGTACAATATATCTTCTATTTGGGTTCCATGGGGGCTTTGGGTTTTCTGTCATCCTCCCCCCTAACCTTGTCGGTGTCAACTGGGTACAAAAGGCTCCAATGCTCTGGGCCTTGTGGAGCTGATTACTGTGAGTGACAAACTAGAGCAGTGAGTCCACTCAGCCTTCATAATAAATCTATCAAAAGGAAATAGAATTCCATCAATCCAACACTGTCCCCCAGGGTCACTGTGCTGGGATGAAGAGCGAGTTCCGTTGGGATTGTACAACTGTTATTATTCAATTACGATCTTTCCTTCTTGTTAAAGACCGTGATATCATTATCACTTAATGAATACATATAATTGGATCTGGACTATCCGTTCGGCTGATGAATGCCATTCACTATTCATTCAGGCTCAGCTCATCTTCAAGTCATTTATTATACACATTTAGTGGAAATCATGATGATGACGGGGGAATTCTGAATTAGCCTTGCATTCATTCAATGCTCAGTTAAACAGAGGCTAATAGAAGCTAAAAAAAATTTTTTGTTTCAGCTAAAAAGCAGACTGCTGACCTCTTGCAGACTGTAAGTTGTATCTGACAATTGGCATCCAAAAGGAAACCGGTACCTCCTATTCTCATTGTTGCTAGTAAACGCACCGTACCGCCTTGTGATCACTGGTGAACAGATCGCCTCATTAATCCTACTTAGGATCTGCTGTTTGGGTACAGAGAGAGAGACCCCGTCCAGCTGCTACCCCTGGTGCTCCTGTGAGCAGAAGGGAACACACACTACCACCCGAAGCCTTTTCATACATCACTTCAAATTAAATTTACATCAAGCACTACTCCATCAGAGATACAGATCCTGACATCTTTTTGCAAAACGCAGCTGATAATCCATTAAATCCTACTACATACATGTCCCTTAATCTTACCTGAGCCTATGCATACCAAATAGAAAGTTTATGTTAAAAATTAAAGACCATTTTACAAGAACAAAGGACTTTATGATATGTTGACTTTGAGTGGGTTTTGTAACAATATTGCATCAGTCCGTCAAACCAGACAGAGACCTTTTGTCTCTAAAGGGTTTTGGGGGAGGTTGGGGGGAGTTAATGATTTATTTGGGGGACCATCCTATTGTTTCTCCTAATGGTGTGTCTGTTTTAGTTCAAATTCTTGGTATTCTTTGGGAACCTTGCACCAGTCTTCTTCTTAATCTAATGTTATGAAAGGAACAGTAGGGCACATATTGTCTCCTTAGCAATTAAGAAAATATTTGCAGGCAGAATCTAGAAGCAGTAACAGTAAAGATGTGTTGTAAAATCATTACAATGAAAGAACTCAGGGTTTAATTACCTCATTACCACATATGTTAATCCTTTTACATTTTCACAGTCCTCACTTACAGCTAGCCTTAATTTGCTCAGTTCCCAGTTTGTCTCCTAGGATTTATTCACTTTTCCCCCCTCTGATCCATAGGTACTTGTTGAATTTTCCTGTTTCTTTTATTCCTTTTCCTTCTAGGTAAGTCAGATTTTGGTTTTAAAATTACACTAAATTTGAAAGTTAGGTGTACATTTTTAACCAGTTGATTAATGAGAATTTTTTTCATGTTGCAAAATATATTGCTCTTTTCTCATGAATGAGAACTCGATGTTTTATTACTTAGTTGTTTTGCCTACCCTTTGTTCCCAGCATTGCATGAGGAAAACTTTGGAGCCTATTGAAAGATGTGGTAAAACGTTATATATTTTTTTCTTTCTTTCTTGAAGGCACTGCTGGGATATAGTTCCACGGGTACCAGGAGCCTCACCCAAGTAGCTATTTCTTCTGTGGGAAAATTTGGAGAATTTTGGTGGGCTGATTTTCCATGGAGGGCATTACAGCAGAGCCCAATCCTGCCCCTGTCTGATATCGCAAATGTACTTTCACCAGGGCTTGCTGGCTGGCAATCAGAAGTGGAAATTGTAGCTGCTTTCCCCTTCCCCTTTTAACCACTCCCCGCCCAACATTGAAGTGCTGAAGCCAATTGCAGACCATCTCAAACTTGCTTCACTATGGAGCTTTACAGATAGCAGACATAGAAGGCTTTCATTCCATCAGTATGAGCTGGATTTGAACTCAGACCATGATAGCACCACAAGACAAATATGCTAATACAGTTCACCACCCAGTTCACAGTTTCTATTGTTGACTCTTTTTTTGTTTGTTATCCTCTCTAGATTTCCTGTCATCATGTGCTGGTGTGTGCACAGCCAGCAGATACTTCTACAGTTTCCATTCTACAGATAGACTCTCCAGAGAGACTGTGAATTACCCTCCCTTTCCTCACCCCACAGAACTATGTGTAATTCTAGTCACAAAACCATTGGAAGAATACTATATCCTTTGAAGGGATTGCAAAGGTAAGCAAACAAGATGAGAGATGAGAAACTTATCAGCCATGATTGAATGGCAGAGCATACTCGATGGGCCAAATGGCCTAATTTCTGCTCCTATGTCTTATGGTCTTATGGTCTAAGATGACTCCAGGTATCTACAATTTCAGTAATGAAGAACACTGAAGAAATTCACAGAATCACAGTGCAGAAAAGGCCCTTCGGCCCATCGAGTCTGCACCGACACGTAAGAAACACCTGACCTACCTACCTAATCCCATTTACCAGCACTTGGCCCATAGCCTTGAATGTTATGATGTGCCAAGTGCTCATCCAGGTACTTTTTAAAGGATGTGAGGCAACCCGCCTCCACCACCCTCCCAGGCAGCGCATTCCAGACCGTCACCACCCTCTGGGTAAAAAAGTTTTTCCTCACATCCCCCCTAAACTTCCTGCCCCTCACCTTGTACTTATGCCCCCTTGTGACTGACCCTTCAACTAAGGGGAACAGCTGCTCTCTATCCACCCTGTCCATGCCCCTCATTATCTTGTACACCTCGATCAGGTTGTCCCTCAGTCTTCTCTGCTCCAACGAAAACAACCCAAGTCTATCCAACCTCTCTTCATAACTTAAATGTTTCATCCCAGGCAACGTCCTGGTGAATCTCCTCTGCACTCCATCCAGTGTAATCACATCCTTCCTATAATGTGGCGCCCAGAACTGCACACAAAAGCGGTCCCAATGTCCCAGGAATCTGAAACCCTCCCCCTCACAACATCCTTTCAGCCACGTATTCATCCGATATATCATGCTATTTCTACTCTGACTAGCACGTGGCACTGGTAGTAATCCTGAGCTCACTACCTTTGAGGTCCTACCTTTCAACTTACTTCCTAACTCCCTATATTCTCTTTTTAGGGCCTCATCCCTTTTTTTACCTATGTCGTTTGTACAAATGTGCACTATGACCTCTGACAGTTCACCCTTCCCTTTCAGAATGTCCTGTAGCCGCTCTGATACATCCTTGACCCTAGCACCAGGGAGGCAACATACCATCCTGGAGTCTTGTTTGCGGCCACAGAAACACCTATCTATTCCCCTTACAATTGAATCCCCTATAACTATTGCATTCTCACACTTTTTATTCCTCCCCTGTGCAGCAGAGCCAACCATGGTGCAACAAATTTGGCTGTTGCTGCTTTCCCCTGAGAGGCCATTCCTCCCTACAGAATCCAAAGCGGTATATCTGTTTTGCAGGGGAATAGCCACAGGAGATTCCTGCACTGCCTGCGTAGTCCTCTTACTCTGCTTGGTGGTCACCCATTCCCTTCCTGCCTGCGGATTCTTGGCCTGCGATGTGACCATCTCTCTATTTGTTCTATCCATGATACTCTCCACCTCGCGGGTGCTCCACACTGTCCCCAGCCGCCACTCCAGCTCCGAAACCCAGGCTTCCAGGAGCTGCAGCTGGAGACACTTCCTGCACACATGCTGGCCCCGGGCACTGGAAATGTTCCTGGCTTCTCACGTAGAGCAGGAGGAGCACACCATGGCTTTGAGCTCTCCTGCCATGACTTACTCCTTTAAATTAAATTAAACCTTTTGGAAGATACTTAATATCAAATAATATCAATTACTCTATTACAATATAGATTATATAATCAAATTCTGAAGCAGGGCTTGAGCCCACAATTTTCTGACTCAGAATGCTATCAACTAAGCCAAGCTCACACAGCTAAAGGGAAACTTTGGCTGCTTGAAAAATGTTATTACAGGTGCTTCGTGGTTGATTTTGACTTTTCATTACTGCTAACAAAATGACATTCTGTGTCACATGACATGGTAAAATTTAAGTAACACAGTAGAATTACTGAACATAACAAATGATAATTCTGCAAACAAACCATAACCAATTTATGAGTATCTTAAATACCCCTGCACATTGTTTTCTCAATAACTTTGTTTCTCTCCAGTTTTCTATTTTTGCCATTTATTCCTAATGGGGCAAAAATTAATCTTGGATAATAATGCTTAACAGTTCCAATGATGTTAATAAAGTTGAGCAGTGGGTGCTAAATATAACAGGTGGTCAATACAATAATAGCCATTTAGCGTTACTGTCTAAGACATTTCTACCCCAGTGACTTCTAATGGACTGTGGCTTCACAGGAACTGCCATCCCTTCTACTACTCACCAAGTGATCTTGCGCATTGATTGTTGACGGGGTATTTGACCACATGGGGTACCACAGTGAAGCCTGAGCCTGTCCTCACCTAACAACCACCCTTCAGCATTTCCAGCAGGTCTCAAGGATAGTGATCAGGAGTGGAAACTTTGGTTGATATTTCCCCTTTTTATCCTAGGTGAGCTGAAGCTGGTTTCAGCACCTTAACTATTACCACAGCTGAGATGATGTATAGCTCACAAGCAGAGTCACATGAATAGGCAATTTGGAAATGCATCATTCCTCAGAATGTCATTTTGTTAGCAGTAATGAAAAGTCAAAAACAACCACAAAGCACCTATAATAACATTTTTCAAGCAGCCAAAGTTTCCCTTTAGCTGTGTGAGCTTGGCTTAGTTGATAGCATTCTGAGTCAAAAGTTGAGGGCTCAAGCCCTGCTTCAGAATTTGATCATATAATCTATATTAACAATTCAGTGAGTATTGAGGGACTACTATGTCATCTTTCAGATGAAACATTAAACTGAGGCCCTATCTAACAGGTCAGCTCAAAGATTCCATTGTATTTTTCAAATATAGCAGGAGCAATTATGGATGGGCGATGTATGCTGGCCTTGCCAGTGATCTCACACCTCCATGACCAAATATTAAAAAAAGCTCTCCTCTTGGCCTGAACAGCATTCTACTCTCATCCAAATTCAAATTATCTGGTTATTTGTTCATCTGCGATTTGTAACATTTAGCCTGCATAAATTGTCTATCTTGTTTGATTACATAACATCAATGATTGCACATCATAGGTTGCATTGGTTGTAAAGCACTTTTTGACTTCTTACAGATGCTATAAGGTATTATGTAAATGCAAATTTATTAGCTTGTGGAAAGTTAGTACATTTGTTAATCCAATTGTGGAGTCCACACATTTTATGGGCCAGTTAATAACTGAAGAAAAGCCAGATTTTCCAATATGATCCTGTAAATGCTGGTAATGTCTGTACTGAAGTATTTCAAACACATTTTTGATAAGGGAAGACCATCTCTAATATTTGAGATCGGTGACTAGCTGGAAATTAGTAATGAGGAGCAATGTCCATGGAAATGACTCAGAGTGCCTGTTGGGAGGCCAAGAATAAGTTGCATGACTTAAACAACAAAGTGATGAGAAATGAATGGAAAGTAGCACCCCAAGAAATATATGTGGCAGTGGTTAAAACTCATTACAGAAAATGATACACTGGCTCAGGTAAATGTTATCAAGGATGGAGTTGTAAGGTTTAGGAAGTAAGTAGCAGGGTTATGCAAATTATATATAGCAGGTTGGGAAACAGAATCTACTTGAGGAAGGAATTTCCATGGTCAATATCGTTTTGTTTAAATTTGCACTTTATATAAACACACAGCAATTGTTTTAATTGGGAGATAGATCCTGCACCAGTTTGGGGTGGTTTGGATTTGGGGGGTGGTGGTGGGGGATCTACAGAACTACTGGTTTAATAATTATATATTTTATGATTTGCACACTATATTACATCACCATGCCCTTTCTCACTGATTAGGTATCTGTACATAATAGTGCATGTAACAGCAATACAGTAACAAATAGATAAGCATATCTATCATATTGGTCCATATATTTACTTAGTAGAGGAAGGAGATCCCAATGGTATACAAGGCACATCCAAAGAGCACCCTTCACCTGAGGACCAATCACCACCTTCACTTGAAACAGTCACCAACGCAAATACGCAGACTGCAGGAGGAGAATATTTATGAAGTTGAGAAGGAAGCACAAAGGTGTAAGACTCTGAGCCAAAGTGTTAAAAGGTTAGGATCAGCTTATACTGAACAGAGGCCCAGCTGAGTGCTCCCTCTCAATCATACATGGATCTTATTGTCCCTGTTTTCCAATGGAGGATAATTTACAATGGGGCCCATGTTGAAGAGTTATCTTGTGTGATACATTTATATTAACAACGTAAATTAAAGGGTACAATTCTAAAGGGAGTGCAAGAGCAGAGGAACCTGGAGGCATACGTAGAGGGCAGGTTGAGAAAGCAATTAATAAGGCATATGGATCATGGACTTTATAAATAAAGGCGTAGAACACAAAAGGACGTTATGATAAACCTGTATACAACACTGTCTGGCCTAAACTGGAGCATTGTGTCCAGTTTTGGGTGCCACACTTTAGGAAGGGTGCGAAGGTAGTGAAGAGAGTGCAGAAAAAATTCATGAAAATGGTTCCTGGAATGAAGATCTTCAGTTACGTGGATAGGTTGGAGAAGTTGGGGCTGCTTGCCTTAGAAAAAAGAAAATTAGGAGGAGGTTAATAGAGCTGTTTAAAATCATGAGGGTTCTGGACAGAGTAGATAGGGAGAAACTGTTCCCACTGGTGGAAGGATCCAGAACTGGAGGACAGCAATTTAAGGTGAGTGGCAAAAGTAGCAATGGTGACAGGAGACAATGTATTTTTACACAAGTAGTTAGTATCTGGAATGCACTGCTCAGGAGTGTGGTGGAGGTAGATTTAATCAAGGCCTTCAAAAGAGAATTGGATAATTATCTGAAGGGAAAAAAATTGTGGGGCTACACGGAAAAGGTGGATAAGTGGGACTAGGTGAGTTGCTCTTGCAGAGAGATGGCATGACACAACAGGCCGAATGGCCTCCTTCTATGCTATTACCATTCTTTGATACATAACTGGGTAAGTTAGTGTGATTAGTTGGAGCAATAGGCACCTGCAATGTGGTTTACTGCAATGTCAGTGTCAACTACAGTGATCATAGGCACAGTAGCAGCATTCTTTATGAACGCTCCCATTCCTGTTATGAAAGTTTTCAAGTCCAAGTTGTAGATGCAGCCATACACACCTTCAGCTCACTTGATGAATAATCTCAGGCAATCATAAAGGAGAGATTCTGACACCTCATGGATGTCCATTATTTTATGCTTACATCAATCAGTGTTCATCATAAAGAGATGCCTTTCACCACTAGCACATGTGGAGCAGCAAAGAACACAGCAAGAAGGTCAGTGCCTGCATGTGTCCCTATACAATTGACAGTAGGTGCTAATTCTGAAAATGATGAGGCTATGGTGACTCCAACAAAGAAGCAGCTTGGCAAGACACTGTTACATTAGGATCCAGGTCTTCTGTATCTTAGTTTGCCTGTTGTCTGTGCGGTACCTGAATTGGGGAGCACTTATTAGTAGGGTGCATTCACAAGTGATATGGAGAAGCTTATGACACACAAGGATAAATGCAACAGAAAAACACACTGGAGTAATTTTGCCTTTCGGCAACAGGCAATATCCAAGTGGCCGCCTGTTACATGCTTTGTGTGTTTTTTGCTTCCTTTAACTTCAGTGAAAACAACAAAAATCGGGCAGATGGATGGCCAATCCAATATTATCCCTAAATATCGCTAAAAGTAAAAATTACCGTCATTGAACATATACATCGATACGCACTGAAACATTTGGTAAAAATAACTGCTTTTTAAAACATCTTGCAGTTTGTCATTATTTTTTTATATAGAAATCATCAGTTTTTCAGAAGGCAAACAAGGTGGCTGCCTCCTGTGATGTTGCCTATGCGGGAAGATCCTTGTGACATATAAGTTGACGACACTGGTATCCTTCACCCACGCTGCTAATACATGGCTTATATTTCACCCCTCTCCTATTTTTACTTAGTTCTGTTGAAGGGTCATGAGGACTCGAAACGTCAACTCTTTTCTTCTCTGCCGATGCTGCCAGACCTGCTGAGTTTTTCCAGGTAATTCTGTTTTTGTTTTGGATTTCCAGCATCCGCAGTAGTTTTTAAACTTCAATGTACTGTTCACTTATCTAACTGTAATGGTGATATTTAAAAACTTCTCCTTTCAGTAAATTTAAAAGAACTGAATAGACAATGTTTGCCCAAAGCTGCAAAATGCTGCACAAATTCATTACCAGAGTACCAAGCAAAAAACATCCTTCTTATTACTTTGTGCTAACCTTTATTTTGTGGGAAAAAGACCTCAAAGTCAGTGCACAAACATTCAATTGTTACTTTCTTCTGCCAGCACTTCTTACCATCATTTTCTTTGCTAAAATCACAGTTATGGCCCAGAATCTTTAAAAAAAAGCCTCTAATCCATCGCTACCATGAGATGCAACATCATAAAGTTCTGACCTCTCTTTGCTTCAACCTAAAGCAACATCTAGGTATCAGACCATTAACCTTTTATTTCTCCTCTTTTTGACCCTATGTTTATCTAGGTTCAGCTCAGTGCTCTTCATGATGATTTGTATGTCCAGGATACCCTTCCCAATGCCTCCTCTTTCCAGTAGATCCCTATTACAGCTTTCCTTCTCCAAGAATCATTCCCCGGTTTCCTGTAAGACTATATGATTTGTTTTGTTCCTGTCTCCTCCCCTTCCTATAACCTGTTGTGCTTGTGGTGGCAGGGAAGGGGGTCTGCTTTTAGACCAGCATCAATACCTCTCTTGGCTGAGAGGAGGACTTTATAAGAGTGAAGAATGAAGCATATATTCTGACCATTCATGGTGTTGTGCGTGTTAATCACCACACTCCCCTATAAGTTTCTCTTTCCCTAATTTTATTTTAAACAAATACTTCCTTCTCATTCCTTCCTGGTTGCAGTATTTCTGTCAACAAGTCAATGCTGTCTCATCCGAGACCACATTTCAAGCCAATGGTTTTTGCTTACACCAGGAGTGGCACAGTGCTGATGATCAACGTAGATGAGTAATTGAGAATCCTACTTAGAGGGGCCAAGCTGTTACTGGTGTGAGAAATGGAAAGATGTTATACTGGCATGGCAGCTACCAATTTAAAGTTGAGGCTATGGCACATTGGTGCTTTATTCTGAAATTAATGCTAAATTGGGAATGCTTGTTGTATATTCAGGATGCCAAAAAGAGAAAATGTTCTGCTATTCACAAAATTCACAAAAAGTTATATTAAACCAACAACAACCAATAATTTACATTTATATAACACCTTTAACATAGAAAAATATCCCAAGGTACTTTGGTCAAGCAGACAATAATGGATGCCTAGCCAAAGGACAGGTCAAGGAAATGGGTTTTATGGAGGGTTTTAATGGAGAGCAGAGAGGCGAAGATGGATTGATCTAAGGAGGCAATTACCGAATGAAGGGCTTCGACGGGGTGAGGAGAGGGAAGAATAACAAGTGGATAACAGAGATTTCTGGAGCTGGTGGGGCTGGAAGAGGTTACAAAGATAGGGAGGGGCAAGGCCATGAATCGATTTAAATCGAAAATTTTAAGCTGGAGGCAATGGAAACAAGCAGCCAATATATGTCAGCAAGGACAGGAGCAATGAGTGAGTAGGACTTGGTGCATGAAATGCATTGTAGGACATAGGCAGCTGAGTTTTAGATGAGTTGCAGCTTGTAGAGCATGAAGGCTTAGAAGCAGGTCTGGAATAATAATGTCTACAGGGGACAAAGGTATGGGTGAGAGTTTCAGCAACAGTTGGCTGAGACAGGGGCAGAGGTGTGTGATAATACTATGGAGGTGGGAGTAAGCAGTCTTTCTGATGGAGAGGATATGGGGGTCAGCAGCTCAGTTTGGATCGTTTAGGACACTGAGGTTGTGAACAGTCTGGTTCAACCTAAGACAGTGGCCAGGGTGGAGGGATGAAATTAGTAACATACCTGTCGAATTTGTAACAGTTGCCAAAGACAATGGTTTTATTCTTCCCAATGTTAAACTGGAGGAAATTGTAGCTCTGGATGCAAGACTGGATGTCGGACAGAATAGATACAGTGGAGGGGTCAAGGGAGGGAGTGGAGAGGTTGACCTGGCTGCATGTGTGAGCTTCCCTGTGAATACTCAACCCTCTGAGGATGAAGTCACCATAGGGCAGCATATAAATGAAGTAAAGGCCAAGATGATGATGCTGACCTCCGGCTGTGATTAGATAGGTAAGAGTAAAAGCAAGTAAGGGCAATCTCACTAAGCTGGATGAGAGGCAAGGCATTGGTGGAGGATTGAGTGATCAACTGTGTCATAGGCTCCAACGAGGTTGAGATGGGCGCTGAGGGAAAATGCAGCATGGCCACAGCCACAGAAGATGTCATAAGTGACTTTGTTTAGGGCCAACTCACTGCTGTAGCAGGGATGGAAACCTGATTGAAGAGATTCGGAGGAAGAGTTCAGAAAGGATGGCCGTAGATTTGGGGAAATAACATCATGCTCAAGGAAATTGGGGAGGAAGAGAACTTTGGGAATGGGAAATAGTTTGCAAGGACATGGGTGTCAAGGGTGTTTTTTTTTTGAGGAGGTGTGTGATGATAGTGGTCCCTGATGAGAAGGATTTTACAATGCTAGGTATCATGGGGGCCAGGAAAGGAAGTTGGAAGGTGAGCAGCCTAATAGAAATGGAATAGGTGAGAAAGAGGCATGTGTCATGGACAGGATACGCTTGGAGAGAACATAATGGGATGTAGAGAAACTAGAGAAAGAAGTGGGCGAGGATTTTGTCAACAGCATGCAGTTCCCAACATAGTTACCAGAACTGTGCATCACTCACGCTTTCTCTCTTTTTGCCATTTTCCACACGATTGCAATTAAAATTCTAAGTTGGCAGCCTACATGCAAGACATGTGCAATTCAGCCGGGGGTAAGTTTTTCAGGTGACAATGTAACAGCTACGGGTGGGCTATCAAAGTGCCTCCTGGACAAACAGGGAGGCTTTACATCACGGCCACAACTTTCCTGCCCAACTCCATTGCCATTAACTTAAGGCTTGAGAGCACAAAAGGTGTTTTTCAAAATTAAATTTCACTCATAAATATTTCACATGACATTGGTTTCACTTTATTCATGTGTGCATCGTCATTATTTATTGAGACTATTTTAGCCAGAGAGCTAAATGCACTGGCATGCCTCATGGCTGGCACACACTGATGGTTCCAGGGGAGTTAGGGACATTTCCTTTATTGTGGAAGAAACAATGGCTCCTAACGTCCGTGGAGTGACAACCGGAGTTGGATTGCCAATCTGCTACTACTTAATTACCTGGAAATGAATCCGTTGTTTTCTCGCCTGACCTTCCGACTCAGGGCAGGCGAGAACAGTGTGGTGCAGGGGTTGCTGAGGGCAGCTGAGTTAGAGGTAAGGAAGCCACGCTCCTGTTTTATGGCACTAGCTGCCCTAAAGCAGGTAGGTTTAAAGGTCCAGCCACTTCGAGAAGCCAGGGAGAAGGTAAGTTTGTCGGGTAAGTTGGTAAGATTTGGGGGTGGGAGTGTTGAAAAGGGTCGGGTGGTTGGGTAATCAGTAGGGGTTGGGGGGGTGGGGGGGGGGTCGGGTGGCAAATGGGGCGCACGTCAAGTGGTCAGTCAAGGGGGGGTGGTTTGTGGGGGGGGTGTTAGGTGGTCAGGGGCGTGGGGGTCAGGTGGCATTAGTGGATTAGAAGGTCAGGGGGTGGTCAGTGGGCTAGTCAATGGGGCGGTGGTCAGTGGGGGGTTTGGGTGGTCATTGGGGGTTGGGTGGTCAGGGGGCATGGACAGTGGAGGGAGGTCAGTTGGGGGTAGTCGGGTTGTCAGTTGGGGGGATGGTCTGTGGGGGGATTCAGGTGGTCAGGGGGATGGTCAGTGCGAGGAGTTGAGTGGTCAGTGGGGTGGATGGTTTGTGGGGGGTATCAGGTGGTGTGGGGGTGGTTAATGGGGGAGGTTTGGTGGTCAGTGTGGAGTGGCCAGTGGGGTGGTGGTCAGCATGGTGGAGGGTTGGGTGGCCGGGTGATCAGTGGGGGGTGTCAGGTGGTGGGGTGGTGGTCAGTCGGAGGGTTGGGTGGGGTCAGATGTTCAGGGGGTGGTCAGTAGACATGTCGGGTTGTGGGGAGGCTGGTCAGTGGGTGGGGGAGGGTTGGGTGGTGATCAGTGGGGGGTGTAAATTGGTTGGGGGTGTGGTCAGCGGGAGGGTGTTCTGTGGGGGGGGGGGGTCGGGTAGTCAGTGGGATGGGGTCGGCTGGGTGTTGGGTGGTCAGTGAGTGGGTCAAGTCATGGTCAGTGGTGGGGTTGGCCAGTGGTGGTGGTCAGTAGGGGGGCTGTCAGTGGGGGTTGAGGTGGATGGCCAGGGAGAGCAGTCAGTGGGGGTGGGAGGGGAGGGTAGTCGGGTGTTCCCATTTGGGGTCGGGGATGTAAAGGAGTCCTGTGGGACAATCGTTGGGGGGAGGGGGCGGGGTTTGGGGAGAGGGGTTTAGTGGGTGGGTTGGGGGTCGGCGGGGGGGCGGGGGGCAGGGGTTGGGGGGGTTTAGTGGGGGGGGGTGAGGGTCGGCGGGGGGCAGGGGGTGGTCCTGTGGGTGTTTGGGGGGGTGGGGAGTCCTGTGGGGTTTGGTGGGGTCAGTACAATAGTTACCCAGGAGCTAGAAGTGGTTTAAATTGCTGTATGACAGTTGGTGCCATCTGAAGTTTGCGATTTAAATTGCATTATTGGATTGTTCCCATTGCAGGGCAATTGCCCAATGGAAGTTTGAACTTCTTGGACAATTGCCATGCAATCCTTACGTGGGGATTTCCTGGGTCGGGGAGGCAGAGGGGCAGTGTTCCTCAGCACATCTTTGGGTACCACCCCCAGTTCCGACGCTCTGGAGCTCAGAATTACAGGCCGATGTGTGTTTTTGTTCACTCTTTATTGAATGCTGATGTTAGTGTCCAGTGTTGTACTCGCCACTCTGTGGGACATGAGTGAACTTGCAGGCTCAGCTGGCCCTCCCTTCTATGTATTGCAAAGGACATTGTCTGAGATCACTCCAGCGGGGGTAATTGAAATGCTGTAGCATTTCAAAGCCCTGTAAGGACTCAGCCCACATCCTGAGGTAGACACACATTTGGGCAGTGCTGACACTGTCCTTTAGGCCCCTCATTTTCTTACCTTGACTGACTGTCCCCAGCATTTACCCCTCCACCACACCCAGGACTTCAGGCCCTTTCCACTTCACTCCTCCATGCCCCGAGCCCATCCTCTGTCCTCCCTTGGATCCGTCTTCCAATCTTCTATTCCCCTGACCATGTTCCACAACCCTCCCCCCCATCACTAACTCAATCTTGCTGGTCCCAAGCCTCCATGCAATCTGCCATTTTCCTGTTCCCCTCCCTTGTGTCGTACAGTTAAACAAGGGAAACCACTGACCTTGCCCACAACTGCACAAAGCCAACTGGTGCACACCCACTTTAACCGATCATGAACTGGGTGCCGCAATGTTCTCATGATGACTTTATCTCAAGTGTAGGACTTCATTAAAAACTGTTTCACATTAATGAGTATTCATGGTATGCTGGCCAGGGGCCAGCATAGTGCTCGATATGTCACAAACATGCCGCTGATTTAATCTCTGTATCTTAACTCACCGTCGGGAAACTGATATTTTGCATCTCGCCTAATTAAGGCACCTGGTACACCAAATTTCTTGCTCTTGTGGGCTCCATAAAAATCTTCCCCCCATGCCTGCATCCCCCCCATGGAATCAGGATGAGGTTAGGGAGCGGACAGGGGAAGGTTTGGTTTGGTGGGCAAGGAGAAGGGTGGAAGCAGTAGAGGCAGCTGAGCAGATGATCTGAACCTTGGGCAAAAATAATAAATACAGATAGATAGCTATGACAACATTGGGCACAACCTCTAAACAACATGGATCAAGAAGTGCTCCCAATGGCTCAATTGGTCTAAACCTTGTCCAGTGTGAAACTGAGCCATACAATTGCAGGTTATATTTCCAATATGCGCCGAGTTAGTTAATCTCCAGCAGGACAGTGAGAAGAACACAACAACTGATCTTAATACTCCAGGATTAAGAATTGCTATCCTGTGACTTCTGCTCCAAAGTCTAGCAGGTAGGAAAAGACTGTATTCTGATGGCTGTTGATATGTACTTCCTAGATCTTTATGTGGAATGGCTGCATGGATGCGATACTGGAGTGTGGCCGTTGTGTGTGGAACTCTCCCTGCCCCCTTCAGCATGATTCAGCACCTTCAGAAGAGGGATATAATTGGAGGGAATTTTTTAATCATGTCTGAAACAGTTTCACACCACGATACTATTGAAAAGGGTATATAATCCATCTCTTTCGCCGCCATTAATTACTAGATTGAAATAGTTCATTTAGTTAAATGTTTAAAATAAAATCTGAGTGCTTCATTTGTTTAACTTTCTCAGAAATAAGTAATGAGCTAGTTGACACAAATCAGAATAGCAGGTGATAATGTCATTACAACTTTCAACCTAAATAGAGACATGTGAAGTGAAAGGCCGACTGCTTTAACTTTACGCAGTGTAGTGTGATGAACCCACAATCAAAGTACAGCCCGGCAGCCTGTCTTGAGCTTGGAACAAAACTTCTTTCACAGAGATTGTTGGAGCTCATTAAATATTCCCGGGCTGCTTCTCCTAAGTAATTAGATTTTAACAGGATTTGCAACAGATCAGAGCAATCTCTGCGGGTGCCAGTGAGAGGATCTCCCCCTGGCTTTACCAGCAAAGCAGCATTGAAAAGCATCCGAACTGGGAGTTAATAGAATCATTACAGGGCTCTCTCAAATGATTACATTAATGCATTAACCCTAACTGACTCTGGATAGATCAGAACAAAACAGGAGAAGTTGATATGTAATTAAATCACCTCAAGTTTTTATCAGCCCCTTCAATATTGTTCCCTACTCCCTCTCTCACACTTAGAGGCATTCCATGGACATTGGATGACACCAGAATCTCTCTGAAATAGTCGTTTTTCATATGGTCTAGGCAGTAAGTAAGTATTGACAGTCTATTCAGGTTTGGAAGGGGCATTCCAATTGAGCCCAATCTTGTCCACACAAGAGCACCAGGAAGGGGAAAAATTAGCTCAAGAACTTTGACTACTTTGCAGTTGCCAATTGAGCGAATGATTTTTTTTTAATATGATTGTACCTTGAAAAAATATACCTTAAAAAAATCAAATAGATTTATTAAAGTCAACTCAAGACAATTGACAATCAGATGTGATTCTAATGGCATTGCTGCTCTCTGCTATTTGACCTAAATGACCATTTTTTCTCTGTGGGTTATGTTGAAAGCTAATTATTTGTTTTAATTTTGTAAGATTAAATATTAATGCTATGATATTTGCTGTCCTTCGTGACTTTCTAGTACTTTATTAAAGAATGAAGTGTCTACCCACTCAATGGATGAATACATTGACTGGGCAGAACACAACCGTACAGGAGCAAGATGACCTCAGAGGGCTGAAATTTCCTGGCCCTGTGATGGTGGGCTTGGCGGTGCAGGGTGGGGGCTGGGAAAATAGTGGGAAGCTGCTTCGGGTTTGCTCTCCGATGCGGTCCCACCACCATGGATCTTTCCCAAGGGCAGGCTGGGAATAGGATCAGCTGCCTGCATCACGGAGGCAAGCTGCGAATTATGCTGGTTAAGGCCTGAATTAGAAGTAATTTTGCAGCCTCACTGGCATTTTGCTGCCAGCAGAGCAGACCCCTGCCACGTGCAGAAGCCAGTAACTTAATGGAGGTGGCCTCTCTGCAGCAGGCTAGTGGGACAGGTCATCAAAGCTGGGTGTTCTGTGCCTCATTGATGGGGCCATAAGCATGACAGGTCACGGTTGTAGCTGATTTCGATTCAGTGGAGGGGTTTCCGCTCCTTCCTTATGTCCCCGCCTGGATTTTGTTTATTTCTTGCTCTGTAGCCAGCGAGAGCGCCTCCATGTTGAGGTGCTCTTTCAGTCCCCTGACCTGCCTCAGCAGTGCTTACCTCTCCTGATGGGGCTGCCAAGGTTCTGGAGCTAGCAGCTCTCTGATTGGGCGTGCAGCATCGGGAGCCTGCCTGCTGTTTTTAATTGGATGCTGAGCGTGGAGGTAGTCAATTCATAGGTCACCTCCTAATTGATGAGTCAGCCTTGCTCCTGGCAAGTGTGGGCTTGGGACCACCATTTGGGCCTGACGTCAGAGTCCCAAAACCCAGCCCAGAGTGTCAGTGGGAGCACTACAATCATTTCAGTGTGTCTCCTTGACCAGATTGGTGATACAGGCAATGGAAGGAAGTGGCAATGGTAGAGAGTGTCAATTTCCTAACCCTCAGGCCCCGCCAATACTGGGGGACGAGCTTCGTGACACCACAAGGTAGCTGTGAAGGCTGAAAGTTTGATCTTAAAGTGTATTAACAAATGTAAGGATATCACCCAGTGGACTTAATGATCTGTAGTGACATCTGCATTTGGAAGGGTTCAATTAAGTCACTACAGCATCCCACAATGCATGGATCGCCATTGAAGGCTCATTACTTCAATGGGAATTCCATAAGAGAAGTGATGAGAATGTTCAAATAGTTACCAGCTTCAACAGTCTGTGACTAATAACAATCATTCTTTTGTCACACAGAAAAAGATGGACAATTTCTAAGAAGGACGGACAAGAAGAGGAGGTAAAGCAAACCATGAGAATGCATTAGGGGGTATAGATGTTTGAAGGCCTGCACCCACAGATGGTTTGTAGTGACTGAGTGCTAAAGGTCAAAAATCAGAAATGGCTTCTCTTTTTTTTAGGTCCCATACTCTGAAGAGAATGTGTGCCCTACAGGATGGAAAAAGTATACAGCAGGGAAATTATTTCCCTTTCTCACTCTTTTCATTTCCAACTAAGTTGGAAAAGAGAAAGATGGTGCAGAAAGTGAGAGGGAGAGAGAGAAAAGAAGCCAACACCAGAACGGTCAATACCTGATGCTGCCAGCAGCAATTGGTGTACTGCGGCATAAAGCTGTGAATTTCTTCTCCATAGTGCTGCTAATGGTGGTGCTGTGGGTGCTTGGCACCATTCTACCAGCCTCTTATAGTGGGGCCCACATGGGTGTTCCAAGCATTCCCCAGAAGCTTCAGAAGGGGTGCTATCCTAACATTGCGCTGCCCTATCAGCTGATGTGATGCCAGAATGTCTAGTTTGTGCCGTGCAGGTCCTGACAGCGAATTTGGAAATCACTCTATCTAAAAGCAATTGCTGAACTACATGGTGAAATTAGACCAGTGTTATTTAAAGGGCCAAGCACCCAACTTGCAAGTAAGATGATTCTTAAGAACCGCTGCTATTGTCAACTGCCTGGAAATACGGTGGAATGTTGAACCAGCTGGTTCTACCTCTGCTCCCTCCTATTGTACACTGCTTTGCCCTGAAAGAAAGATGGCAGAATGTCAGTGATTGTGTAGAACTGTTTTGGGTGATGTGCCTGTCTTAACTCCATAGTTGGAGGTATGACGAGGCAGCAAGAGGTGGGTGTAAGGCTGGCAGCATTGGTAAGAGTGTAAGGGTGAGGTGGAGTATTTGAATGTTAGGCATGAGTCCTGACAGCTAGGAAGTGTTGCTGGATGAGTGATGGGTGTGTGGTGCATTGAGCAGCATGAGGGGCTGATGGTGTGGTGGGTGGAAGATGTTATGTGAAGGTGCATTCACCAACCCTGTCCATGTGTGTGAGGTCATTAGACTTCTTGTGGTATTGCTACCAGGTCCTGCAGTCCAGACGCTAGCAAATTACCATTCCCTGGCCACCTGCTCCCAATCCATTCTGGAGTTGATCATTCCACAGGGTTCCCCCTGTGGAACCATGGTGTCTCTCCAGCCAACCGCCATCACTAATGCCTCTAATGCTTCATCTGTCACTCTGTAAACCTCTCTCTGCCTTGGTATTTCATTTTCCATGCATCTATTATTCAGTGCACCTTCTCTTTTAGAGGGACAGATTGCCTTTAAGAGGATCAGGTTCGCTGCAGTATATTCTCTCAACTCAATGCTTTTTGGCCTCCTGCTCAGCACAGTGGCAACTGGCAGCACAAAGTGGCAACTTGCAGTGAGGAACCCATTGGCCTTAAGTTACAGTCATGCTAATGAGGTGGCAGCACCAAATTTACATGCTGCCCACTTCCAACAAAACTGATGCAAATAGGTCATGATTCACTACCCGCATTCCTGAGAATCAGGGTAACCCAATTTCTAATGCTGTAAATTGTATTCAGCAGCTCATCTAGGTTAATTTGGGGTTAGGATTAAGGGACAAATCTATTGGCATCATTCTCAGCAGTGACTTAGAAAGGTCACTGAGCCTGACAGTGCAAAGGCTCTAAATTAACATATAGAAGTGATATTGCATCTTCCTTGGGTTAATCACTGTACATCTACTAATCTTAAATCAAAATACCTCCCAATTAGTAGTTCAGTATCATCAATATGATGCTATTTTAAATTTTAATATTCAGCATGACATCAAGGATAATATATCACAATAGGTTTTTTTTGAATACCTTAATGATGAGTCTGTCATAAAAGGGGGGGTTTGGGGCTAATAGTGAATGTCTCTTTTTAAAAGAACAACTGATAGTAGGACTCCTTTTTAAAATGGATCCCAATAATCATTGAGCAATTTCTCTAAAATTCTTCATGTGTAAGACTAGATAGTGCATGTTGCTGGGCTTTTTAAACAAGGACATCATGTTGTCCTCACTCACTGTTCATAAACACACAGGCACGTATACGCATGCCCACACACACGTGTGCTCTTGCAGGTGTGTATGTATATCACTTCACAGACAAAGAGTATTTTGAAATATGCTCTCTGCTCCGCTCTGTGAAATGCAGCAACTAAACAGCAGACAGCAAGGTGCCACAAACAGCAATAACATAAGTGGCCAGATAATCATTTTTTTTCTGGCAGTCAAGGGATAAATAAAGCAATCATTTGGCTAAGGTACCAAATAAGGAATCAATATCCATGGAACCTTACTCCAACATAAATCAGTTGAAATGTTTCCTAAACATTTTGAATTTGTCCAGCAATAAAAGGGTTAAAGGTAACTAAAGAAAGCTGAGTGCAGTGACACAATGTGAATGAACATTGCCTGTCATAGGTTACATTTATTTTTGTATGGGCTTAGATTACAAAAATAGAGAAGCCTTGTTACAATTATACAGGGTTTTGGTGAGGCTACATTTGGAATACTATGGGCAGTTTTGGTCTCCATATTTAAGAAAGGATATACTTGCATTGGAGGCAGTACAATGAAGGTTCACTAGATTGATCCCTAGGATGAAAGGGTTGCCCTATGATGAGAGGCTGAGTAAATTGGGCCTATTTTCTCTGTAGTTTAGAAGAATGAGATGTGATCTTATTGAAATATACAAGATTCTGTAGGGGCTTGGCAGGGTGGATGCTGAGGGATTGTTTCTGCTGTTCGGGGAATCTAAAACATGGGGGCACAGTCTCAGGGTAAGGGGCTGAGTTGAGGAGAAATTGCTTCACTCAAAGGGTTGTGAATCTTTGGAATTCTCTACCCCAGAGGTTTGTGGATGCTCCTTTGTTTGAATACATTTAAGACTGAGATAGACAGATTTTTGGTCTCTATATATATATATACATACATATGCAGACATGCATAGACACAGATATGCAGACACATAATGCTCTCAACTGCAATCAAGTGAATGCTGCTGGACAGTGCATTCGTTTGAGCCTCAGCTGTGGACAGAATAACCTATTTACTGTCTAACCGCACAATGATGAAAGAAAGAAAATGAATGTGCATTTAAACTACTGGGGGTGTTCCAAATTGCTTCAGGGACAAGGAGTATTTTGAAATCTGCTCACTGATCCACTCTAGGGAAATACAGCAACCAATCTGCACACAGCAAGGTCCCACAAACAGCAATGAGATAAATGACCAGATAATCATTGTTTTTTTGGTAGTGTTGGTTGAGGGTAAATAAAGAAAGTCTGAGGCTTAGGTACCAAATAGGGAATCAATATCCATGGAACCATACTCCAACATAAACAAGTTGAAACGTTTCCTAAATATTTTCAATTTGTCCAGCAATAAAAGGGTTAAAGGTAACTGAAGAAAGCTGAATACAGTGGCACAATATGAATGAACATTACCTGTCATACGTTACATTTAGTTTTGCATGGGCTTGACACATGAAACCATTAAATATGTAAACATTTTGCAATAACCCCCAAAAATGAATTAGCT
This sequence comes from Cetorhinus maximus, assembly GCF_964194155.1. Taxonomy (NCBI): domain Eukaryota; kingdom Metazoa; phylum Chordata; class Chondrichthyes; order Lamniformes; family Cetorhinidae; genus Cetorhinus; species Cetorhinus maximus. Next base: position 63,204,553 of record NC_135895.1, on the reverse strand, counting down.
ATTCTCAATAATGTTAGCATTCTTTTAATCATCTGACTGGGACCGAATGCTTCTTAATTACTAAGATAGACTGTTTTCTGTGTGTAATCTTGGTCTTTTTTCAAGTTATTATTGAATTAAATGTTTTCCTGTCATTCTGCAATCACAGACTATCCTTTATAATGTAGCTATTAAGACTGAATTTAGAATATTCTAACTAATGTACCCCTTATTCCTCTGCTGATTGAGAAAGGAATATGTCTTGGCTCTTTACCTCCAGAATCTCTCAATCGCTAGTTTTTGAATACTAAAATGTTAATGTATAAATAACTCACGCTTGGCTTCTCTGACCGTGGACTGGAACGTATTTGCATTTTATCCATTTTCTTACATGGACACTGTACTTTAATGAATTGTGTAAACTTCTGCAGCTCTTATGGAAACCTATTCATCACAGGAAACTTGGAGACAGGAAATTAATGTACTGCTGTTGCCCTTCTTGCCACTTTACTAAAAACCTTTCAAAGAACAATAATTTGTCATTATTATGGTGGAAATGGTCGGTTTTCTTCATTATTTTTCAGATTTATTTTTATCTCTACTGGGTTGCAATTTTTTCTTCCTCATTCAATTTTCAGATTGCAGTTCCTTCAGCTGCTCCACTTTCTCACCTTTGCTGAAGATGTTGGCTTTTGCTGGAATACAGTTCCATGGTCACCAGCAGCCCCAAGCATTTCCCCCAAAAGGTCATCCATTATATGTCAGCCTAGACAGCACATGAACATGTTGTTTGACTGCGGTAGCATCGCAGCTTAGCCTAATTCAATCCTCACCCAGTGTCTAGAAGCATTTCCAGTAGGCATCATTAGTTAACAGCCAGGAGAGGGAACACTGGCTAATCCCTCCTTCCCTAGCCCAGCAGTGTTGTGGGCAGTATAGAGCCACCAGCATGTGCCCTGCTGAGATCAGCAAACACAGCACAGATCAGGATTGAATCTATTGATTACCTGAGTTGTATGGCTCAATTTCACACCAGGTATTTGATAAACTATATATTAGAGGTGGATGCCCCTCCTATGTAATGGGAAGACCCTGAACTCCACTCTGTTCATAAACTAAACTTAACTGGAAAGAGATCATTGCATGTTCTTGCAGCATGGAAGAAAAATGGTGGCCTGCTCCAGTGGACAATGTTGGAATTCTGTGGAACTCTATCCAAAAGGAGTCAGCATCTTCAGCTTGGGGGTGGGGGTATGGGATTGAGTGAAGAAATATATTCAATTTTCTTTCATTCGAAGGATAAGACTGCGTGTAGCAACCCATGTTTGTGCATTAGTTGTCAAGGCAACATATGTCAGAAGTCGGAAAGGTCATACTGAACCAGTTCTGGATTTCAAAAAATCAAAGAAGCACAGAGATAATGTGAAAGATAGAACTGAACAGAGAGTATATAAATAAGCAAAAAGAAGTAATTTGTTAAGCAAAACACATTCTGCACAAATACAAAAAACACTTTCATTTATAAAAAAGGATTGCTAATACCCCAATACACCAGAGAAATAATTTATTTCCATTTAATACGATTTTAAAGTTACCCTTCATCTTACGTATGCACCAAAAACGTTTCTTTCTTACTTGTCTCTGTTTTGTTGATGATGCTACAAATACTTCTTTCTAAACTTTCCTCCTTTGTTTAACTTCAGTTCCAAATACGCCATTCCACATATTCCTCCTCTCTGGAACCTCACTGTGTTGAAAACAAAATTTTTATTCATTCTACAATCCATGGGCTTTTGGCTTGCAAGCTTGGCTCCACTGGTCATCTCCTTGCTCAGTTCAGTTTATATTGGGCTGAGAATCAAAATGTGTGTCCATTGACAAGATTCCACACCCCTAACTCACTCCCTGGATTATCTAAGTATATAGGAACCGACAATATCCCTTGATTAGTGCAGTTTATAACTCACTCCATAAATCTACAAGTAAACCATCCAAACCCAATATTAAATTCAATATCAGTCTGTAATTTATTTTTAGAAATAGAAAATGGAGAAAAGCAAAATACTGCCAATGCTGGAAATCTGAAATAAAAACAGAAAACGCTGGAAAAACTCAGCAGATCTGACAGCATCTGTGGAGAGAGAAGCAGAGTTAACGTTTCGAGTCTATGTGACCCTTCTTCAGAGCAGGGCCTGAGGAAAATGGAGAACATACATTATCAATGGTATTGATCTAGCTAGGAGAGAGAGGTTGAAAGAGATCGAGGCGCGATGGGCTCTAGAGTGTCTATGACCAGTCATTGCAGAGCTACAATTGACAAAGCTAGTTGAGACTTATGGTTAAATCAGTAAGATTTTAATGAGACCATGCTGAAGCTATATGATGCCTAGTCAGGCCACAGCTTGAATACTGTGATCACTGAGATGCAAGGGAAATGTCCAAGGTCCAGAAGAGTACGAGGTCAGTGAGGCTGATTCTGAATGTCAGAGGAGCTGCTTATGGACTCCTTAGCCTTGAAGGGAAGTCTCAAAGAAAGGGCCTTATAGAGATATATAAGATGGTGAGAAGCTTAGATAAAGTTAATCCTGGACAGTATTTCATGTTAAAGCACAACCACAGGTGATATTAGGCAGAATCTTTGTTTTGGAAACTAAGCCCTGTGCGGGAGTGGAAGTCAGAGTGACTTTCGCTGGAGAGCGTTGCGGCTGAACACATGAGATCATGTGCTGATCAGCTCATTAATTATGCATCCGTGAGGAGCACATCGAATCTCGTGGTGGGACGGGGCAGGGAGTGGCTGCCCAGCCATTACTTCATAGGCTCCAAAGTCTGGGTACCATATTTAAATGGCACCTAGGCAGCCATCCACTCTTCCACTCTTCTTGACTACGCCGCCACCCTCCCCCCCGCCCCCAATCACCCTGACTCCCCCAGTCCTGCCTCGGTCTCACTCCTCCCCTGTGCCTTGGCCCAGTTTGTGCTACAGGCAGCTGATATCTCAGTGACGGTATGAAGGGAAGGCGAAAGCAGTGTCCACTGACCTCAAAGTCCAGGGAGAAGTCTACCTCACCAGGCACACACCACTTATGTACAGTTATGAAAGTGAACATTCTAAATTCCCGTTGGCGGGGTATTAATTTGGAGGGGGAACAAGATTCCTATGTGTTGGCTTTTAATGAATGCTCACGATATGCAAATGAGGTTCCTGACGTTGCGCCACAGGACACTCAACCTGCCTTTAAGCTGCCATGAAAGCCGGGAGAACAAGATTCCAAACTAATTTCCCGCCGTCGGGAAACTGATTTTTGGCCTCCCGCCAAATCTTGCTCCCCCGCCCACCACGATTTCCACTGCTGGCAGGGGTGGGAGATTCTGCCCATGATTACAAAGTAAAAGAAAAGTTCAGGATGGTTATAAGGTAGCACCTTTTCACACAAGGAATGAACAATACCTGGATTGATCTTCCAAGTGAGGTAGCGGAGACAAAAATTCTTGAGTCATTTAGAAAGCAGTTGGATGCTTTAGAGAAGATCAGAAGTTTCTACAGGTATACTGGATGGGCCAGAAGCTCTCCCTTATTTTATATACCTTTGTGATTAATCTATTATTTCAAATATGAACCATCTGAACTCCTTGATTATATCTTGCAGTTCACCCTAGGCATCTGTTATTCTATGTACACATCAGCACCATTCACACCCTTCAGCTGGTTTGCTACTAACTGCTGGGTCGCTTTGTTGTCTATATATGAACATACGAACAAGGAGCAGAAGTAGGCCATTCAGCCCCTCAAGCCCGCTCCGCCATTTAATAAGATCATGGTTGATACATAAACCATCCGAAATCCTCAATGATTCCATCTTGTAGCTCACTGACTTCTGCATATCCATTCTTCTATTTATTGTGCAATAGCAACATTTTATCCTGGTAATTAGATGATTGCGTAGGTTAACAGTAGACGTTTTTGTTCTTGCAACTAGGCGTAAAGGGTCATCCAGTGCAGAATGTAAAGGAAAGTCAGACAAATTCATTATGGAAGTCTGAATCTCCCTTGATTGATTTTTGCATCGGATTCAGTTAATTGATTAAACCCAGGCAGAAGCACAGCAATATAAACCAAAAAGACTGGAAGTGTTCAGCAGATCAGGCAGCACCTTTGGAGAAGCAGAGCTAATAAAGAGAATTTTAACCAGTGAAAACGAATGGCTTAGGGTCACATAGGATGGAAAATTTTAAAAATATCAAACCCCAAGCCAATTGGCCCTGAGTTCTCCACTTCTGGTTTGAATGGAGGCCAGAGTTTGGGAGAGTGTGTTGGGAGGGGATGGGTGGGTCAGTTAGGAGAGCAGGAATCCAACATCCCCACCTTAGAGGCAGGTCACTTATTTAAATATTCTAATCAGGTTGCTTCCCTCAGGTTTTATCTCTATTTTAAATTTAACCTAGGCCAGTTGAGTTTCCTGAGGTTCAAGTAATTCAGCAGCCAAAGGGAGGTGAGGATTCTGTGGAAGAGGGAACTGTCTCCACTAGCACTGCTTGTGGGCCCAGAGGAGCAGAAGTGTGACCACCCAGCTTTGCCCTTCCACCCCAAGCTAAACAGCTTCCCTCCTGAAAACAGACTGCCCCCCCCCCCCCCACATACCCCTGCCCCCTTCAGGCCCACTTCCCCATGATTGGAAGAACCAAGATATCACTAACATGCCCCACGATTGGGTCACCCATTGCCCCCTATTGGGCAAGCCCTCCCCTGACTGGACTCCTCACCACAATCAGAAACTGCTGTGATCGAACTGTCATGAACAGACACACTGCAATCAGACCCCCTCATCATTAGACCCCAACCCCACAATTAGACCACACCACATGTGACTGGACAGCCCTGTGATTAGATCCCCATTTCAGAATCCCACAGTGAGTCCACACACCCATGATCATTGCACTTCACGAATGGACCACCCCCACGTTGGTAACCACCCGCAAACCCCCACTATGGGAGCTCCTTGCAATCAGATCCCCTCATATTCAGACTGCAAACGCATGAGCGTACCCCCTAGAGATTGGACCCCAAGGTGATTGGAACCACTCTGTGATCACACCCCCTCATGATCAGCTGACTGCCAAGACCAGACACCTCACCCCACAATCAGACTCACCTCTAAGACTGGACTCTCTCCGATACAATCAGACCACCACCTGGATTCAGAGCCCCCCAACAATGATCAGATACTCCCTACAATGATCAGACCCTCTCTACAACAAACAGAACATCTCTACAATGACCAGACCCTCTCTACAATAATCAGACCCTCTCTACAATGGTCAGATCCTCCATGCAATTATCATACCCTCTCTACAATAATCACACCCTCTCTACAATGATCAGGTCCTCCCTACAATGATGAGACCCTCTCTACAATGATCAGATCCTCCCTATATCAAACAAAACTTCTTGATAATGATGAGACCCTCTCTACAATGATCAGACCCTCTCTACCAAAATCAGACCCTCCCTACAACGATCAAAGCCTCAGCACAATAATCAGACCCTCTCTACAATAATCAGGCCGCCTCTACAGCAACCAGACCCTCCCTACAATGATCAGACCCACTCTACAATGACCAGACTCTGCATATAATGATTATACACTCTCTACAAAGATCAGAACCTCCATATAATGATCAGACCCTCTCAACAATGATCTGACCCTCCCTACAATTATCAGAGCCTCCCTGCCATAAGCAGACCCCCTCCACAATGATCAAACCCCCTCTACAGCTATCAGACCACCTCTACAATGATCAAACCCCCTCTACAGCTATCAGACCACCTCTACAATGATCAGACTCCCTCTGCAATGGTCAGACCCCCCCTACAATGATCAGACCCTCTCTACAATGATCAGACCCACTCTACAGCAATCAGACCCTCTCTGCAATGATCAGACCCTCCCTACAATGACTAGACTGCCTCTACCATGATCAGACCCTCTCTACTATGAACAAGCCATCCACCCTTGATCATTCCCCACAACCATCAGGATCACCACCCAACCACAATGATCAGACCATTCAAATCAAAACTCTACATCGATCAGATGCCCACATGGTCAGACCACACCCTCATCATCGGATTTCTCTGAGAATGATTAACCCCTGAGATAGATTACCCCTGTGATTGGAATCCCCTGAAATCAGATTGCCTCCTTCCTTGATTGGATCCCAATTCCACAATATGACCAACATCTTCACCATAAGAATGGATCATGCGCATTACCACTATTCTCTCCCATGAAGTGATCACCCGAAGGATGGATGTCGCCTGTGATCAAATTACTCCATGATTGAAAAACGCCTACAATAAGATCCCCCTTTAATCAGATCCTCCCCATGACCAAATTATCTCTCCACAACCCAATACTCTCTCCATGATCCAATACTCTCTCCACAATCCAATACTTTCTCCACAGTCCAATACTCTCCCCACAACCCAATACTCTCTCCACAACCCAATACTCTCTCCATGATCCAATACTCTCTCCACAATCCAATACTTTCTCCACAGTCCAATACTCTCCCCACAACCCAATACTCTCTCCACAACCCAATACTCTCTCCACAACCCAATACTCTCTCCACAACCCAACACTCTCTCCACAACCTAATAGTATCACCACAGTCCAATACTCTCTCCACAATCTAATTCTATCTCCACAATTCAATACACTCTCCATAATCCAATACTCTCTCCATGACCCAATACTCTCTCCACAACCCAATTCATCTCCACGACCCACTATTCTCTCCATGATCTAATACTCTCTCCACAATCCAATACTCTCCCCACAACCCAATGCTCTCTCCACAGCCCAATCCTCTCTTTACGACACAATACACTCTCCAAAACCCATTATTCTCTCCACAATCCAATACTCTCTCCACAATCTAAATCTCTCTCCACAATTCAATATTCCTGCCACAACTCAAAGCCCTCTCCACAACCCAATACTCTCTCCACAACCCAATACTCTCCACGGTTCAATAGTCTCTCCAAAACCCAATATTCTCTCTCCATAACCCAATACTCTTTCAACAACCTAATACTCTCTCCACAACCCAATACTCTCCACAGTTCAATAGTCTCTCCAAAACCCAATATTCTCTCTCCATAACCCAATACTTTTTCCACAACCCAATACTTTCTCCACAACCCAATACTTTCTCAACACAATACACTCTCCACAATTCAGTACTCTCTCCACAACACAATACTCTCTCCACAACCCAATAATCGCTCCACAATCCAATACTCTATCCACGATCCAATACTGTCCCCACAACACAAAACTCTCTCCACAATCTAATACTCTCTCCATGATCCAATACTCTCTCCATGATCCAATGCTCTTTCCATGATCCAATACCCCTCCAAATGTGGATGGTCCTTCTGCAATATCACTGGCTCCCCCAATGACAGGACCACTCCACCCACAAAGTCATCAATTTCTCTGCAATCAGACCCTACCCCCAATCACCACACCCATTCATGCCCCCTTGTGATCTCCACCCCAACAGGACAGTTTTCCTGCGTCTGCGCTGCAAACTCTCCTGCACCATTCTCCACCCAATAGAGAGCTGAGCCTGTCATTCGGTCTTACTCGCAGGTGGGGAACCTCTATGGAGTGAAGGCACCACACTGTTTGGGTGACCTAAAATCCACTCCTGCTTGAAAATCCCACCCGAGTAAATACCGAGACCAGCATTTCAGGTTGATGAGCAATTCTGTTGAAAGGTGACTGAGCTGAAATGTTTGCCTGAATTTTCATCTCAAGGTGGAGGTGGGTCTGGAGGGAGCTGTGCTGGCAATTTCTGCTACTGGATGGCATGCCGGATGCCCGTATTATTCTTCCTGCTTCTGGCCTGTTTTCAATAAGGTGCCCCTTAAGAGGTCTTGGATATCCAACTACCAGCACTGGGTAACCAATTAGACCAATCGAGGGCACAGTTCACACGCTGCCTGTATTTTCCAGATGGCAAATGTGGCTCCTGGAGTGGCACAATTGAATGGTAGAGGCCTCCTGGTGGCAAGCCAAGGATCCTCTGCGTTTTGTGGGCCACAGGCACGGCTGCAGGCCATCGTATGGAGGGGCTTCCACTCCGCAATAGCGGCTGTGGCCACAGTATAACTTATACCATTTACATTTTTCAAAGGGCACCTCCACCCTGAGGTGCCCTTTCGGTCTCCCACTAACAACAACAAAAGGCTATCTCTCCTGTTAGGGCAACCTGCTGCCGAGAGCCTCAGGTGCTGCCATTGGCCTTCCAGATTGCAGAGCCCACTAGTCTTCCTTAAGTGGACAGGTAGTCCTGGCGACTGTCTCTTAATTGGTCGCCTCTTTGGAAATCTCCTCCAGGATCCCCCCATGGCCACTTCTGGGCTTTCGACCTGGAATTCAGCCCAGTGTCCAAATAAGGACCATGAATTAAAGCTCAGACTGTTAACTCTGGTTTTGTCTCCACAGATGCTGTCTGACTTCATGAGTATTTCCAGAATATTTCAGAATTCCATAATTTGCTTTATTTTGCCTTTGCACGAGAGTAGGACTATCTAGGCCTCCACCTTTTCCTTTGAATCTTGCATATTTCTTTTGCATATTTTTCATCCTTTAAGTACTAAAATACGAATCAATTCTAAAAATAGAAAATAAAAGAAATGTGCAACACATCTGTCAACAGCTGCAAAACGAAAGGAAGTTTAATGGTTCCAGTGAACCAATCTTGATGTGAGGTTTTCACCTGAAAAATTAACCTATCACTTCTCTTAAATGCTGATGGAATTTTTTATATTCCTAGCATTTTATGTTTTTGTTTTACATTTCCAGCACTTACGGGTTTTCCTTTATTTTCAATCAAACAATTGCATAATATATAGTAGCTCTGACAGGATTCCAATAGAAAGAGTTTATTCCTGTACAATTCTGCCTCTTGAGTCCTCTTTCCTAAAGACTGACACTTGCTGGCATCTTGTTCTACACTCTGGCAGTTGCCTGACCCAAATGGCCATTATTTATAGGTGAACCTAGACTCTGAGTATCAGGAGGTTATACAGAACTGAGCCCTATCATGCCCTCCGCTGACTTTCTCACACATGCTCACTTTTCAGCTGGAATTACTGGATAAAGATCATAAATTGAAACCATGATCAATTTAGTTGCCCCCTAACCCATGGTTATTGAGGCCACTTGCTGTGCCTGTATCACCAAACTGGCTGAGACTCAGCACATGTTAATAATGGAACCTTGGATGTTCCTTAACTATGTGGCCCAGTATCACAACACACAGCCTTCAGGGTAGCTTAATGTGATCATTTTTAATCCATTAACTTGCTTTCAACCTGTTAATGAAGTGCTGCATCCATTTTTATAACAGAAAGAAATAAACCCAACTCAGTTCTTACATTCCGACAAATTCACTTCAATCCCCACTGTCCTCAGCAATTTCTGCAATGCAATAAAATAATGGAATAATTACATTCAAGCAAGGACTGCGTGATCTTTTTAATTATTCCAAACCTCATCTTAGATCCCACTCTTCAAACCTACCATTATAACTGATTGTCTTAAATCAGTCAACTAATCTTTGAGATCGTAAATAACCCAGCTATTAAAGACAAAGAAATGCTAAATATTAAATTGTAACCTTTATTATTCAGAAAATTAACCTCAGGATAATAGGATAGTATCCTTTCCAGAGAAGGAGAAAGTGAATTTGTTTTCTTGTGATTCCTTGCGTATTATAAAATGGAAATTTTTTTGAATGTCAGTCCCTGAAATGGAAATAGGTTGGGAACGTTTTATTGTTCTATAAGGTCATTACACTGAATTCTGTAATTATGGAAATGATCTGTCCAGTTTCTAGCCAATGTTTTCTCCCATCCATAAGGTAAAGGAATGTTCAATCATGCATCTCATGGGAAAGTAAGGTCATAACTGTAAGAATCAGCAGAATCGAATTAAGCAAAGAAATTTCATTAGTGTTTAGCCAGAAGGCATCTGTAAAAGAAAAGTACAGGGCAAAGAACTTACGTGGGAGTTGAAAAGGAAAAATTGGTTTGTTGATGGCACAGTGTTCTTGAAAGGGATATGAGGGTGTCATTTTTAAATGGAGACTTATTGGTTGCAACTGGAGATGTGGGGGCCAGGTTGGGATGGAATTGTAAAATATTGATTTTGTCTATCATTTTAAATTACATAAGTTTTCAATACTATCAAAGATGGAACATAAAATGAGATCTACCACGTTATCAAAGAAGTTTGGTGGAAATAAACTTTTTTTTAATATGATTTTGCCCTTCCAATTTAGTACCCTCTTCTGAAGCTACTGACTCTTACTGAGATAGGTTCCAGCACCCTCCACTATCTCACCTGAGAGACCATTCTTCACACGGGAACCTAGACAGTGAGTGTCAGCAGTTTAATTGTTCATATGGAGGGTATCATAGCTAAGCCTGATCCTGAACACACTCAATAATCATACATTTACCCTTAACAGCAGAGCTTATTCAGTCCCTCCTCCACCACAGTAACACTGAAGCCAGCAGTAACACACCTACTAGTACTCTCATTGAGATCAACTAACAGCATAGGCTGAAGATAAAATCTTGGTTTACCTATCTTATTCAAAGAAAAAACTGCATTTACATAGCACTTTATCACATCCCTAGGTGATTCACATCCAATTAATTTCTTTCCATTACTATTATACAGGGGAATGTGACAGACAATTACTGCACAGCAAGATCACAAAATCAGCAAAGATAAGTGATTAGTTGATCTGCTTTCAGTGGTGTTGCCTGCTGGAAGAATGCTGCTCAGGACAAATCAGAGGTCCATTTACCCGCTGAGACAGTGGACGCCTTTGGAAATTTTTTTTGTAAAATTGTTAAACATGTTTGAATAATAATCATAACTTACAAACTGCATAACCTTTTGTGAAGATGTAATTCTGTTCAGAATGTATTAGTCTGGCTGTAAAAGGCTTCAGGGTGCATAGTTTTTGCATATTTTGCCAAAAAAAAGAAATTTGCAGAAATGAGTAAAATCATTATATGCTGAGTTTAATGGAGGGAATGGGCAATTTAGCAGCTAGCAGCATTACTAAGAGAAGTGTATGCTGATTCTAATCTCACTGGGAGTCACTAGGGCCAAAGCATTTTGTTTTTGAATCCCTGCTGTTAAGATACAATGCTGGCTCAACAAGAGCTAAGCGATTAGTGGTATTAATAATAGCATGCTTACTCCAAATAAAAGCTTTCCGTTAATCAAAAGCCACACCGAGAGAAATCCTACTGGACAGTTAAAAGGGGACCAGGGATAAAACATAGCATAAAGCCTGACAGATTGTTAAATAGAAGGCTTTTTTAAAATTGAATTTAATTTACTGTGATATGATAGATATTTATGCCTCAATGAGCATGTGCAGATTGAGTTCAAGGGTCATCTCCATTGCTTATTTGACAAGCAATGCATAATGGGACAAAAAAAGAATGACAGTTGCCTTTGCCAGAAATAGAGGTTTATTAACCTGTATTTTCTCTCTTTTTTCACAGCACAATACCCCAGGGAGGCATTTCCAATGCTAATAAGCCAAACTGTGATCTGTGTTCAAGCCATGAGTCCTTTCCTCTGAATCACTTCCTACATAAAGTCAAAAAACCAAAGAAAATGGAAAGGGCTAAATTGTTTAGTCTCAGAGATGATAAAATTAAATGTGGTTAAAGCGCTCATGTGAGCCCAATATCCTCTCATTTCTGACAAAAACTGTGAAATCGTTTGCTGTGAGCTCAAAAAGATTCACTGAAGTGGTAAAGTAATTCGCCAATATTATGACCTGAGTTTCCTATTCTATCTAACTTAATAGTCATTTTTATATTAGCATAGTTTACTCATGTCTGCATTTCGAGAGTGAATCTAGGGTCACATTGTTTGAGGTAAATTTGTATTTAAAACATATTACAGCGGAAAACTATTAAACGTAAAATGCCTACACAGACAGATTTTACACATTGAATGTGTAACATATTTAGGAGTAAGGAGTATTATTACACCTGAGATCACGTAGTACATGTTTGTATTTCTGTATTTCAATGTAATTTTGTTCCCAAGTGTTCTTGTACTTTTTGTGTGGTAAACCTTTATCACTACAAAACCATCATTTGAATAAAACTAAAAAAAAGGTGTGAAGTTGCACAGCCCACAGAAAAAGATATCACCAAAGTTGAAAAAGGTAGGGTAGCTAGGAGGAAAAGCTCACAGGAGGAAATATTTAGATTTTAGGAGGATCAAGAAAGGAAATACGAGAGATAGCTTTACTTGGTGTTGTTTGATTGGTACTGACTGCAATAGTATTGATAAAATAACAACAGGAAAATAATGACCCAGAAGTGACTGCAGGGTAGTAATTCATGAATGGGCCACATAATAAATTGCAATGGCAAGTCATTTATAAGCCTTATTTTAATGCCAAGATTAGATTATTGTATTTGAATCAGCCCTCGGTGGATGTTATTTTGCTTTCCCATCTTCAAATTTACTCTCCTTTCCTCTGAAGGATGCCAGCACAGACAGGGTGCAGTCCCATGCATGCTACCAGCCTGCCATAGCTCACCCAGGTGACCATTGTTGATGTATGAACTTAGCCAGTGACTGTCAGCAGGCCTCTCAAAACAGGAAACGTATCCAAGCTTGATCCTGTCCTCGCCAGGTACCCACACCTTCCATCAGGAATCACTGGATAGCAATCAGAAACTGAATACTTTAGCCTGAGAACACAGAACAAATGTAGCATCCTCACTTGGTGAAATTCTAGCTGTGTAATTTTCAATGTGACCCTCATGTTAAAATCATAAACCTGATTAAAGGCATCAAGCAGTGATCATCACATGGTGGCAAGCGATAGTGCTTTAATCTGACCTCACTGTTCTATAGCTGCTGACATGACTACTATTTTCTTCAGTTATTGCAAGAACAACTGAGTCACAACTGGTAACTACAAGAAGATGTGCTTTCATCTGTTACCTGCTAGAAATGACTGACGGACATTGGCTGTCTAATCAAAACAGTTAATGTGAAGCCCATCCTAAACATCCTCCCATGTAAGCCTGAAGAGACTTGAGTGCTAGGCTGTAACTCACTCAAAACCCATTCACTTACACAGAGTTAAAATTGGGCCCTTGAAATGCACTGTACCACCACTCAACTTTCAAAAGCTATCCTGTCAGCTATTTTTAATCATTAAAAATCACACTGGTGGTGGGAAGCCATTAAGCTGGAATGCATCTGAATACCAGGCATGTAAACCTGCCTTCTTCAACTTCACAATGATGTGAGCAGGCAGTGAATACAATGATCCTGCTTGCTTGATTGTGAAATGCAGCCAATACTCTGTGCTTCAGGGCAGTGAAAGGTGGCATTAATATTCTCTATTTGTCTCATTCTTGTTCTTTCTTATCTTAGCTCATTTTTCCATTATTTTCTTTTTTTTTTTGTCTTTATGCATTGTCATGTCTCTCCTTGTTTTCTGTTTCTGATTACATAGCCAACTTGCCCGTAAGTGTGAATGTCACGCTCACAGTACACTTCACAAAAATGGTAAGCCCTGTAGAATTATTAGGAGACTTTCTTTTATGGAATCCAGTGCCCCTGAATACATTATTCTCTTACTTTCCCTCATTCAACAGCAGAATGGCAAACTGCAAAAGTGAGATTTACTGACAATGGAAATGTAAGTTTGCTGTCCTTAGGCAGGGTAGGTGTGACCTTGTGATCTCTTAGGTGAGACTCCTGCTGAAAGCAGGAAAGTTGCTAGAAGTTTCCTAGTCCCTGCGGCTGAATACCACACCAGGTAGTCGATTTATCTCCAGAACCATCCAGTGAGCTATTGTTAAATTTTGATAGTAGATTCATGGCATTTAAAGTGAGAGTGGGAAATAATCTACCTACTGTTATGAGTAGCAACATCGTAAATGCATTCAAAAAGGTGTTTATGATGGTGCTTCAGAGCAATGTTGTCAACAGGTTTATACCATTTTACTTTGCTTTTTCCTGGCAGTGGTTATCATGTTAAATACTGGGATTGCCAGAATACTTCATGTAGCTGACAACGTCCACACTGACTGTGACGTAATCACTGCAAGTTTATTAAATAATAATCTATAGATTACCTGCTTTACATTTTCTGTGAAGTTGGATGAGTCTGGGACATGTGTCTGTCTACTTGTAATTGGCCTTGTTGCTTGCCAGCTGATGTTGGGGAGGGAACTTGTCTCTGCACCCTTAAGGAGAGTTCGATGCTGAGGAAGTGTAGTAATTAGTTTCCCCCTCCTGTCAATCAACCATAGGTCAACGCTTTGGGAGGTGCTTCCGATAGAAAGATGGCAACAAGCGTGTAAGCATCTTAACATGTGTCCTCAATAAAAGTTAAATTTATATGCACTAAACCCGCTCCTCCCTCAAGTTATTACAGTTGACGACAAGGATAAAACCAACTTATGCTTCATACTTCGCCCTGGTTGCTGTGAGTAACACAAAGTTGAGAAATACTTGCCGATCGTGCTGTTGTTCAGGAGGATCAATCTGTACAATGCACATGCAGAGGATTGGAGTCAGTATGTCGAGAGACTCTATTTCATTGTGAATGAAATTACTGATGAAGATAAACGTAAAGCTATCCTACTGAGTGTGTGTGGAAGCAAAACATATAATCTTATCAGAAACCTGAATGCACCCAGTACTAAGTCGTACAGCGAGTTAGTGGAGCTTATGAAGTAGCATTGTCGGCCAAAACCGTCTGTAATTATGCAGCATTTCAAGTTCAACACAAGAATTCGCACTCCAGGTGAATCTCTTGTTACCTTTGTGGTGAACCTGAAACAGCTGCCCGAGTATGCTGCGGGACAGGCTTGCATGCAGGGTGAATGACACCGCCATACAGCGCCGTTTGCTTGCTGCATCGGATATTGATTTTAAGCACGCTCTGGAACTTTCACTATGGAGAGTGCTGCAAAAGATTCTCAGGATTTGCAGCACGTAAACAATGGAGCAGTGCACCATGTCAGGCTGAGGCCTGCCACTGAGCATAGCACGAAAAGTGGCACAGCAGAATGACAAGTCAGGAAGCCAAATTACAATGCGTCAGCTGACAAGATACGCATTTGCTATAGATGTGGCGGGAATCATGGAGCAGACGTTTGCAGATTTAGAAAGGCAAAGTGTAACTATTGCCACAAGAAAGGGCACTTGGCTAGGCAGTGCAGAATAAAAAATAAATAATCATCAAAGCAGAGAACGAATCTGCTTGAGTCAACTGGCAATGCAGAAGCTAATGCTGCAGATGCACGCTCTCTGTATCGGGTGACTGCTGTCAAAACTGAGCCCATTGCAGTGACAGTGCAGGTGAATGGCAAGTAACTGCAGGTGGTGGTGGACACTGGTGCTTCAGACACTGTTGTTGGGGAGCACATGTTCTAGTACCTCAGTGAAGGGAGTCAACCATTGACATTGGAGTGCACGTCTGCCAAACTGAGAACCTATACTGGAGAGCCCATTCATGTCAAGGGCATTGCTGCTGTTCCAGTCTGCTACAAACAGCAGACAGCCCAGCTTCCTGTGATGATCATAGAGGGGGAGGAGCACAGTCTTTTGGGTCAAGATTGGGTGCAAAAAATAAAACTAGATTGGTCAGGAATATTCCATTTGCTGTCCAATGGGATTCCAGAGCTCTTGAAGAAACATGGCACTGTTTTTCAAGATGAATTGGGAAACCAAAGGGCATGCAAGCTAAAATACACATCAATTGCCAGGCAACACCACGCTTCTTTAAGGCCAGGCTGGTGCTTTACTCACTAAAAGAAAAAGTGGAAGCAGAGTTGTGCAGGTTGGAAAACCTGGGAATAATTCAGCCTGTCCAGTTTTCTGAGTGGACCACACCTATAGTCTCAGTTGTCAAGCTAGACCAGACCATACTTCTATGCGGTGACTACAAACTGACAGTCAACAGAGCAGCAAAGTTAGACAAATACCCCATTCCCAAAATCGATAACTTGTTAGCAGGAGGCAAGCCATACACAAAGCTAGACATGAGTCATGCCTATCAACAGTTGGAATTGGACAGCACCTCAGGGGAATATGTGACAATCAATACTCTCAAAGGCCTCGACTAGTTCACCCGATTGCCTTTTGGAGTTTAATCTGCATGTGCCATTTTTCAGCGAACCATGGAGAGTCCCCTGCAGGGACTTCCACTTGTGGTCATGTACTTAGATGACGTCCTCATCACTGGACTGACCGAAGCTGAACATTTAGCCAACCTCGAGGATGTGCTGAGAAGATTTGTGGAAGCAGCTGTGTGTTTGAGGTGAGATAAAAGCACATTCTAGGCATCTGAGGTAACCTACCCGGGTCACAGCGTGGACACTATGGGGTTGCGTCCTGTTGAAGACAAGGTCCAAGCCATTAAAGATGCCCCATCACCCTTTAATGTGACCGAACTTAAGTCATTCCTAGGGATGATAAATTATTACAACTGTTTCTTACCTAATCTGTTCACTGTGCTTACACCACTCCACCTTTTACTGAAGAAGAACCACCGCTGGTCATGGGGTTCACAGCAAGAAAAAGCCTTTGCAGCAGTGAAGAAATTGCTTCATTCATCATGCTTGTTGGTACATTACAACCCAGCTAAACAGCTAGTGCTGACGTGTGATGCTTCTCCCTATGGCATAGGGGTGGTACTGTCACATCAAATGGAGGACAGTCAGAAAAGCCCCTTGGCTACGTTTCAAGAACACTCTCCCAGGCTGAAAAGGGCTATTCCCAGCTGGAGAAAGAAGGGCTGTCAGTTGTGTTTGGTGTCAAGAAGTTTTGCCAATACCTACACGAGCGACATTTTACAATTGTGTTTGACCATAAGCCGCTGACAGGTTTGTTCAGTGAAGACAAAGCTATTCCACCTATAGCTCCAGCAAGAATCCAGCATTGGGCCCTGACACTATCAGCTTACCAGTACACATTCATGTACTGCCCTGGCTCCATATAGCCAATGCAGACGCACTCAGTGGTCTTCCATTACCTGGCAGCCCTGCCAACACATCCATTCCCCAAAAGTTAGTGTTGTTAAATTTCTTGCATTCATCACCTGTATGTGGTAAACAGATCAAGAATTGGACAAGCAGAGACCCAGTACTGTCATAGCCTAGAAGTGCTTGTCAAGGACACTAAGGGGCAGAATATTCTCCTAGCGATCACTTGCAGTTTGAGCAGCCTACCCCAAATCTCCTAGATTTAGGTTTGTTTAAAAGAAAGGAGAGAATGTTCTGTTCTTTGTTTACAAGGGATGTTAAAGATAAGAGACATTACAAATGTTTTGTTAGTTTTCAGACATGTTGTTGTAGAAAACATATAAGGAACTTAAGGGGGAGGAAATGTAGTGATTAGATTAGTTGTCCCTCCCACATGTTAATCAACCATAGGTCAATGTTATGTGAGGTGCTTCCGGTAGAAAGATGGCGACAAGCGTGTAAGCATCTTAACATGTGTCCTCAATAAAAGTTAAGTTTATCTGCACTAAACATGCTCCTCCCTCAAATTATTACAGGGAGAAATTGACTAGATCAGCCATTCACAAAAGTGAGTTAAAATCCATAACCATAGACAGATGTTGGACATCGCCACCCATTCTCTCACACATAACCTCACATGTCCATCTGGCCTCATCTCCTCTGGAGATGCCTCTTCAACCTTGAGCCTCTTCAGTCACTACCTTGAGGCCACTTGCAAAGATCAGCATGTGCCCCCACACACACCCTGGGTTACCCTCCTTCCCCAGTACAGCCCTCGTCTTGCAGCCTCTTCCCTTGCCTGAGGCCACTTCACCCCCTTCTCCAAGCAAGCCCTTCAGCCATTGAAAAGCCAGCCACATATGGCTGATCTGGTAGGTAGAGACCTGCCGTGAACCCCCCTAAAAGTGATGTGGTGCTGTCTGTGAAGCCTGGCACTGATGACTGCAAGTGCTGCCCTAAGCAAGGTAGGCAAACAAACCTTGAAGTCCCGAGTGAAGTGCAGCCCACCAGGTGCAAATTGCTTATGTACTATTGTGAAACATATCAGCGTGGGTGGTCAATCCAGCAGGGGTGGGGAATGATTCCGTTGGGCTGATCTAATAATCTTAAGCAGATTTATTATAATGAGGTTCCCAACACCCAATGGTGGGAAACATGGCCCGCCACTGGTGGGTTGAATGGATGATCACAAACTGGTTCCTCGCTGTCGTGAAATCAATCGCACCATATTGTCCACTCATGCCACCGAACACATCCGACGCTGGCGGGCATGGAAAATCCCGGCCACTGACTCCAGGCCTCTCCCTGACAACTGCCTGATGCTGAAGCAGACTGTTCACAACTTCTGTGTCATCTTTGACCCCGAGATGAATTTTCAACCATATATCCGCACCATCACTAACACCGCCTAGTTCCACCTCTGTAACATCGCCCAACTTCGACCCCTGCCTGCTGCTGAAACCCTTAACCATGCCTATGTAATCTCCAGACTTGACTATTCTACTGGACACGTGGGCAGCCTCCCATGCTCTACCCTCTTCCAAAATTCTGCTGCCCTTGCCCTAACTCTCACCAAATCCTATTCACTTATCTCCCCTGTACTCGCTGACCTACACTGCCTCAATTTTAAAATTATCATCTTTGTTTTCAAATCCTTCCATGGCCTCACCCATCCCCATCAGCCCCACTACACCTGAGATATCTGCATTCATTTAATTCTGGCACCTTGAGCATCCTCAATTTTAATCTGTCTACCATTGGTGGCCATGCCAGCAGTTGCATAGGCCCTGAGTTCTGCAATTCCCTCTCTAAACCACACCATTTCCCCACCTCAATCTTTAGGTTTTTATGTGGTCTGCTATCTTTTTGCAGGTGTTGTCTTCTTAATGCTGAGGTTCTGAATATTATATAATTCAAGAGGACAGTGAAGAAAGTACTGCAAGGGTTACAGGAAAATGTAGTAGGTAGGTGTAACAAATATGTGTGAACATTTCTATATTGGAATTTCTATAGGATATGTTAATATAGCCCATGCCCCTTCATACCCTTCCTTTAAGACACTCCTTAAAACCTACCTCTTTGACCAAGCTTTTGGTCATTTGCCCTAATAGCTCTGTGTGTGACTCTGTGTCACATTTTGGGCAGAATTTTCTGGTCGTCAGGCGGATGCGGCAGACAGGCCCGGGAGTGGCCGCGAAATGGTCCACTGCCTGCGATCGGGCCCCGACCACAATTTCACACTGGTTGGCCAGTTAACGGCCAGCCAGTGTGACACGCGTCCTGAGGGGCTCGACGCTGCCGGGGTGGACACAAAAATAAACATTTTAAAAATGAGAGAAACATATCCCCACATGTGACTCAGTCACATGAAGAGGGACATGTTTAAAATGATGTTTAAAAATGTTTACTTTTTAAAAATTATTTCTGGAAACCTCTTCCCTCCCGTGGATGAGGCTTCATAAAAAACCCAAAGGCCGCTTGGCCGATTCGCCCGCCCGCCAACTGAACGCTTAGACGAGCAGTGAAAAATACAAATTAATTACCTGCTTAAGGGCCTTAACAGGCCTTTTAATTGTCAGTGGGCGCGCTGCCGATTCTTACACGCGCCCCCCGACCGAAAGATCGCATGTGATTTTATGCCCAATCGGGTCGGACGCGCTCCCGCCCACAGGACGTGTGCTCACCCGTAGGACATAGAACCCTTCCCTTTGTTTTATAATGGCCCTGTGAAGCACTTTGGGACATTTTATTATGTTAAAGGTGCTATATAAATATAAGTTGTTTTTGTTGTAATTCCAGGTTCTAGGAATAAGATAATTCACAGTGTGTACTAAGATATCCATATATTCATATGATAATATTCCTCCAGTTTCCTTCCCCAGTAATCTCGACAGGTGTTATCTGTATTCAATAAGGTCAGTGATTCTAGTTTTCTCTTCTCTATAATGGTTGGCAACAAATGGCTACAGCATTAATAAGCTGATCAGAATAGAAAGTTCTGTTGGGGAAACTCTTTAGCCTTCATTAGGACTTTTTAATTTTGCTTACATTGAGCTTCTTCTAGTTATAGTGGACCATATACTTCTTTCTTATAATAATGGCACCCTAAAAGAGGCACTTGTGCTCGTTCTTGTTTGGTAACACCAGGGCAACCCAGTGTCCCCCTAATGGTTCATCAGAATAGGCCCAATTCCTGGTCTGTACTGAGTTAACAGATATCTGTCTGGACAGCCTTAAGGCTCTGCAACTGACATCAGTGTCATTGGACGATGCAATGGCAAAGCCATGCAGATTATCAACATGCAGTCACGGTTCAGTAACTTCTCTTCATGTGTGTGTGCACATCAAGTGAAGAGAGGATTGGATTTATCTGTGAGACTCAGTGCCCCCAAAACTGAATTGTTTCCTGACCATCACTGCCCAGGCTGGCAAACAGCTTCTAATCGAGACTTTTTTACCCTGTGATCTGAAGGACACACCAGCTAGTTGAATGAAATTAAATCTTCATACTTGGGGCCAGATTTTCACAGAGTCAGGCTGACTCTGGAGACCTTTGAAAATGGCTGGCAGGACCTGGATGTGGAATCCAGACAGACCTCATTTTTTGCTGGCAGGGGTAAGGGAATGGGGATTTAATCACACAGGCGGGAAACCTGAACTCAGGAGGGCCATTAAAAATTAGTGCTGAGTTCAAAAAGACCCAATTTTCACTATTCCAAGGGCCTTAATTATAGAAGACACAAATTTATGAAGTGGATGTAAATGCTTGTGAAGGACATATAAGGTCTTTTTAAGTGCCATGATCTGGAGTAGTTTTAAATCCCCAGCCCTTTAAACCTAAAAAAAACAGGCTGGAGCTGCCAGATAGAGTTAAGAAACACCATCTGTTGAACTGCTTTGATTGATAGTCCATCTGGTGAAGGTTAGAAAACAAAATTACCATCTGTTCCTGCCATTTCAATAGAGTTCTTTGTTGACATTTCTCAAGGGCTTTTGCTACAGCTGATGTCATTATGAATGCTTGGCTGGGTTTTAAAAGCTACAAAGTCACCTATCTGTGTGTGGGGGTGCGGGGGAAGGTGAGGTGCGCAGGATAGGGGCTGAGTTCACTTTTTGATTGGCTGTTTAAAGAGGCTATTAAAAGATTAGCTTTCTTTGATGTCTTTACTGAAGGGGAGTTTGTTCTTGTAACAGAGTGAATACTTGAGAGGATTTAAATTTTTTGAATGGGTTTTGTGAGAGGGAGTTTTTTTCAGTATCAAGTGTTTATCTGTGAGAGGTCAAATAGATTGTTAGAAGATTTATTTTCATCTCCGTATGGCTCCTGAATCTGCCCATAGTGGATACTGAGTGAGTGACATGGGTGAAACAGGTGGGATGGACTTATGCATTGGCATAGAGGGGGCATGGGGGTAGGGGGCATGGGCTACATTAACATTTCCTACAGAAATTCTATCATAGATATGTACACATATATTTGTTACACCTACCTATTACAGTTTCCAATAATCCTGCAGTACTTTCTTCACTGTCCTCTTTAATTATAAAATGTTCAGAAGCTCAGACAATACCTGCAAAATAATAGCGGCCAACATAAAAAGCTTTAGATTGGGGCTTCCCAATGTCTGTATGGAAAATACAGCAGTGCTGAGTCAGATAGACCAGGAAGATCCAAGGTTTGATTGCTGGTCTCTGCTAAGTGATTTCAGTCTAGATGATCATCAGAGTGCCACAATTGACCTCAATTAGTTGAGGAAGCAAAAAATATCAGCTAGGTTTCCTACTCCTGGTTGCTATCTAGTGACCAGTGCTGGAAAATATATGTTTAAATAGCCTTCCAACATACACTAAACTCACGCATAGTGATCACTTGGATGATATACTGATAGAGTCTCCCGCCAAATGAGGTGACTCTCATTGATCGGGAGAAGAGCCCAATCCTGGATGCAAATATAGTGTTACACAGATTGTTCTGAAAACCAGATGAGAAAGGTAGATGCATTGCCTTGTATGCCAGCCAATTGGCAGTCAGATCTTGCAAACTCACAGCCTCAAGTTGATACAAGCCGACCTGGCAGACATGATACTATCATGATCTGTAAGTGGCTGTATCTTTCCTGGTTTCTGGGTTAACATTGCAACATTTTAAGGTGGCTTTTAACGTGCCTTTAAAGAATCTTATCCGCTCAACTCTGGTACAATGCCCAGACTGCAGGTTGCCATAAAAAGGGCTTGAGGAACTCTACAATCAGGCATGCAAGCATAATGTCCGGAATAATGCAACTGGATCTTATTGATTGTGGCCTCAATTCCAGTTATATTGCAGTGCTTGAGTGTTAGGCACCCTGTCCTGTTACTTGATGCCAATGATACATTGTAAACAATGCAAGTGGAAGTGGTCAAATCTCTTGATGTGGCACTGTAGGAAATCCATGACACACTATGTAGTAAGGTGGTAAGGATAACAACTTAGTATACCGGAGAGCTGCTGGCATTGTGGAACTGTACATTGGAATGAGTGCATGCCTTCAGACAAAAAGGGAAAAAAGGAGAGACAATTTACAAAAAGTTTTTTTTTTAAACTGATAGGTCAGCACTGGAGAATCAATACCACAATGACACGAATGACTTTCTCCATAGTCTATAAACTTCTGAAAAAAATTGCAGTAAGTTGAAGGAAACTGGGTCTCGTTTGTCTAAATGCCCTCATTATTGTTTCTTCAATGTTCTCTAATTAACTTTGCTAAGAACAGGCTCTTTGTTTACTGGAGAAGTTCAAGATATTGTTATAGGAGCAGAGGTTTCTTAGAAAGCCATTGGGATTATAAATCAAAACTGCGTCGGACTTTGACAGTTTATGCTATTGTCAATTGAGCTGGGTTTCAGAGGGCTTTACATATGCAAACACAAACTATCCCCCCAGGGTAATTCTCCCTATTGCTGTTTAGTGACTACAGTTGTTTCAATGCTGACACAGTAATGACCATTGATTCAGCTCATGTCTTGCCCAGAATTGCCTTCTTCAGAGAGAGCAGACAAATTAACAAACTATGAAAAAAGGCTCCAGTGAAGCAGCAACAGACACTGAAATTCGTTATGACTCTTGTCCTTGTAAGACTCTTGTCATTTCATGGTTGAGGTCAAAGTTAGTGACTGAAATTTCAAAGAAAACAGAATAGGGATGAATTGTGTGCAATCTTAACGTAGGGTGCCTGTTGTGCTTTACACAAAAAAAATAGAAAAAGGCTGTGTCTGGGCTGCTTTATCTAGCTGAGGACAATGCAGAAAGGATTAACTGAGATAAGAATGTTGCAAGTACTTGAAAAGCTGATGTTATGCTTTGTGAGTGCCTCTTGATTTTCTTTTCTTGATCAGCTTTCCCCCAATTTTCCCTCATTCTTTCTTGAAAGCTTGAGACATGCATTTTCCTCTGAATTACCACTCTTTTTGGAGTGCATTTGAGGTTGCAAATGGAGTAAAGTAGGGCAGTAATGCCTACCCCCACAAAGCTGTTAGTCTAACATTGTTCCTGAACGTTTTTGCCAAAGAATCACTATGTCCCTTTAAAACCTATGAGAAACCTGTCTTGCTGCATTTAAATGAGAGCAAATTGTGTAGTTTCTGACCTAGTGGCCCCCACGCTTCCTGGTGTCCTTATCTTGACTGTCACTCTCTTCAATGTGTTCTGCAGATCCCTGTGGCAATATGCTGCAATTGTGGGTTAGTCCTCTTGTCCATTGTCTCAAAAAGATCCATGGAAACCATTTTCACTACTTCCACAAAAGGTCTATACTCCCTAATCATAGCTCTTCTGAAAAGTGGGCCCTTGATAGATGGGCAGTGAGCCTTCGATAAGCCGTGGGCTGATGCGCTGGCTGCAATGTCCCTTAAATATGGTACCAGATCCTGCACTGCCATCACATGATGTGGGCTTTCTGTTATTGTTGGGTCATCTTGGAAAGTGTTGAGTGAAAGAGATCTGGCTGGATGCAAAGATCCTTTTACAAAGTAACCTTTATTTACATACTTAACCATGTACAGGATTAGAAAGCACTAAGGCAGAGCAGCTGCTCATCTCTCAGATTCTCATCATTCTCTTCTGTGCGATATAATTATTACATAGCCCCTTATGCACATGCTCAGTAACTATTGTTAGAGTTAGCCCTGTACTCTACATCTCCCCCCAAGTCTTTATCTCTACATGCTATGTACACATCCTCCTACAGCTCTCCCCAAAGTCTCAGTTTTTACATGGATAATCTTTGTGGTCGTTTCACTAATCTCCCCGAACATGTACAGAGTTCTTTTTGAGGCTGCTGAGGATGTGTTCACTCCAAACACATTCTCTGAGGGTTATCATTTCTTGTTTCCATCGTTATTGTTTCTGTAGTTGTAGTTTCCTCCTGATAATCAGTGTATGCAGCCTACATGGCTAATGGCTTCTTGTTCATCAAAATCAAGGCACTCCTATTTCTCCGGGTGATACCGGTTTCTGTCTGGACAAGATACGATCTTTTTGCTGCAACCTCTCCCTTCTCCCTGCTGGTCCCTAATCCACACCATCTTTCCCCTTTCGAATGGGGGCAGGTCTTGAGCCCTATATTATTGGTTGAAAGTGTGGGCTTGGTCTGCCCTTTACCCTCCTTCCTGTTTTTGGGCAGGGTCGTGGTCCTCTACTGTGACTCCTGGCGAGAGAAAGGGAAGGAAATCAGGTTCTTAGCCTATGGCCCATCAAAAGCTCACATGGGGCGAAGCTGCTCTGCAATGGCGTACAGCAATAGCTGAGCAGGGCTAACTGAAAACCTTTGTTTTTTTTCAGAGGAGGCCTTTAATAGCACATACCCTTCTCTTGGCCTTTCCTTTGGCCTCAGAGTACCTCAGCAAATTTGTGACGTGGACAAATCCACGTGATACTGCAAAAGATTGGAAACAATCATTGGCGGTTGTGGCTCATTGTCAGGGATGACAATGTCCAGAATGCTGTGCATGGAAAATATCCTCTTCAGAGAAGTAATAACAGCTTCAGAGGTGAACCCATGTAGCTTCTGCACCTCAGTCCAGCGAGAACAATAATTTACAACAATGAAAAATACTTTCCCTTAGAATTCGTATTGGTCCATAACAGGGCATTCCTGTGGCCTGGATGGAAAAGAGGAGGGCAGAAGTGATCCTTTCTGCTCTGGTTTATGAATGGTACGGGTGATGCAGTTGGAGACCATGGGCAGGATTTTCCCTTCGTCAGGTGGGCGCAGCGGGCGGGCCTGGGAGTGGCCGGGAAAAACTCCACCGACTGCGATTGGCCCCCGAATGCGATTTCACTGGACAGCCAGCGTGAAAGGCACACTAAGGAACATGTACTGCCGGGGTGTGGGCGGGAGGAAGGCGTGCGGAAAAGTCTGCACATGTGTGGGGGGGTGTGCACTGAAAGCTCCCTGAGGGCACAGAGCTGCCTCAGGGAGCTGAAGAATTGTACACACAAAAATAAAGATTTTACAAATGATATAAACGTCCACACGTGACTTAGTCACATGATGAGGAACATGTTAAAATGATGTTAAAAATTTTTTATTTTTTTATTTACTGTTGGAAACCTAATCTCGCCCATGGATGAAGTTTTGTAAAAAATGCAAAGGCCGACTGGCCTATTCGCCCACCCACCAACACTAAGGTTGGACGGGAAGCGAAAAATACAAACTAATTACTTGCTTAAGGGCCTTAAAAGGTCTCTAAATTGTCAATAGTCGCTCTGCCGACTCTCGCACGCGTCCACCAACCAAAATGTCACACGAGTGCGCAATGACGTTGGGACGCTTGCTATTTTACTATTTTACTCCCAATCGGGTCAGGCGCGCACCCGC
Organism: Cetorhinus maximus; assembly: GCF_964194155.1. Lineage (NCBI taxonomy): Eukaryota > Metazoa > Chordata > Chondrichthyes > Lamniformes > Cetorhinidae > Cetorhinus > Cetorhinus maximus. The sequence continues at coordinate 63,178,603 of NC_135895.1, read as the reverse complement.
CCGCGAGAAGTAAAATTCTGCCCCACGTCTTTGAGAGAGTGTGAGGTATCTGGCCACTATACATATTGTTGCACCCTGGCACGGCACTTGACAATACCAAAATGTCCTTGGTGAATCATCTGGAGAACTTCCAGGCTGAGGGCTCGTGGGACCACCAACCACTCATCATAGACCAAGAGGTTATCAATGACGCTGATGTGGCAATGTTGTTCGAAGTGCTGCCTCAGGACGGGGTTACTGGGAACATACTCTGGCCATCCATCAAGACAGCATGTGTAAACCTGCACACATTCCTCATCTTGCATTTGAGCCTCCCAAAATTCTTACAACTTCTGCACTGTTGTTGGTAAATATTGAGTGGCTAAAGTCATGAAGGCCTCATCATCCTCGACAAAATTTTTATCTTCTTGTTCTGGGTATCCTCGAAAGGGTGACAGCAGTAGTTTAATATTTTCCCTCCACAAACTCTGTAATATTATCGAATTACATCAGCCTTAATCTGAATCTCTGGATTTGGGGTGGCATCTTTGCAATTTCCTTCATATTAAGTAAAGTTACCAGCAGTTTGTGATCAGTTTCGATCTTGAATTGTAGGCCTAAAATGTAGTTGGAAAATTTTTCACAAGCCCAAATCACTGCGAGGGCTTCTTTCTCTATGACAGTGTAGCAGTGCTTGGTTTCAGTTAAGGACCTTGATGCATAATAGACAGGTCTTCTTGTTCCATCACTCTGAACCTGGAACAAGGCTGCTCCCAGTCCTGTTGCTGATGTATCCACCACTACAATAGTTGGAAGTCTGGGATCATAGTGAGCAAGGATCTCCAAAGATATCAACAACTTTTTAATTTGCTCAGATTATTGCTGTTGATGCTCAGTCCAGCACCATGCCTAGTCTTGCCTCAAAGGTTGTCTTAGAGGTTCGTTTGCTTGAGCTTGGTGGGGTGGGAATTTTCCCAGTTGGTTCACCATACCCATAAACCTTTGGAGTTCAGTGATATTCCTGGGCGGCAGAAATTCTCTTATGGCTTTTGTCTTCTCTGGCTCCACAGTGATTCCTGTTTCCTGGATAACATGGCCTAAGAATTTTATTGTGGGTTTTGAAAACTCTCATTTCTCATTAAGTACTGATCCAGCCTATTTCTGTGTTTTAAATACCTCTCTTACTCTTTTGTCATGTTCTTCTTTTGTTCCTTTTTGTCCTTTGGAAAATCTCCAGTGCGAACATGATGCCGAAAGGTAGGCGGTTGAAAAGGTAACGTCGAAACAGTGTTATGAAGGTGATTAAAAGTTTTGACTCCTGAATAAGCGGTAGTTGCCAGAATCCGCTATTTGCGTTGAGCTTAGTAAAGATTACACTCTTAATGAGTCTTGTTCATGCCATCAGGTGTATCTACAGTATTACTGTCTTGTTCAACTGCATTAGGTTGATATATATTCTGCTGGCTCCATTTGGTTTTGGAACTGCTACAATACCAGAACACTGCTTGGTTGATTTCATAACTGGCAAAATAACCCCTTGTTGAAGCACCACCTTATCTCACTTCTCACCTGTTTTAGTAGTAGGTGTGGGACCATCCTGGGTGCAAACAGACAAATGGGTTTTACATCTGCCTTGAACATCATGTGGTAACCAGTTTTCCATTTTCCCAAGCCCTCCCAAGAATTTTGAAAGTTCTCTTCTAAATTTGTTGTCTCGTTCTTGGTTATTGACTTCTCCAACTTTAAGGATTAGGTTCAGACCCATGCAAGCTTTTCTGCTTAGCAAGGGGCATTCCTGATTCTGAATGACGCATTGGCCGGGATTTTTGGCCCGGTCTTGGGGGCGAGGCGGCGCCCCAGCCAGAAGTCCACTGACTTGCAGCGGGACTGGAAGACTGCAGCAGCGGGTGGGTGCGGAAAATCCCATCCATAATGCCTCAGAGATTTTTCTGTCTTTGTACCTTAATGTTGCATTAATTTGGCCTTTGAATTTTAACTTGATTCCTCCCGGACCTTGAAGTTGGATTGATGAAGGTTGCAGAGTAACCTTTTGCAGCCACTTCACTCCATAAGACAGAACTGGGCCTCCAGCTTCCGCATCTAATTTAAATTCTGTATGATGCCCATTGAGTTCAATGTTAGTGCTCCAGTATTGGCTTGTGTTCTCTTTGATTTCACCAAGAAAAGTAATTTACTGGCATTCTGGTTGCTGTGCTTCTTGTATAGAGGTTCCTTTAAAAGATTTTTATTTTTGCTTTACAAACACAGGTTTTTTTGAATGACACACTATTTAAAAATGACCGACATTGCCACATCCGAGACATTCTGTAGTTCAGACGGGAAATTCTTCATGCCTCTGGGCCTTTTTCCCGCCACATTGGGGAAATTGTAAAATGACCATTGGCACTCTTTCAGCGTGAATCCCTGGCTGCTGCTGCGATGCACTTTCAGTTTTTCACCCATTAAACTGAATGGCTTCAAATGGTTTTTCCCTCAGGATTCCTCGCTCACCCTTACAAACATTCAGTTTTGATTTCACACTTCGGTCTGCCTAGCCAGTTACGCTGCTTTGCTCAGTATCAAATCTTCTCTAGATTGTAGAAAGTCTGACAGGGCTTCTTCCAAAACACTGACAACTATTCTGTCTCTCATTAAATCATCTTTTAATGTTCCATACTCACAATTCTCAGCCAGATGATAGAGATAATTTATAAATGAAGCAATCCTTTCACCTGGTCTTTGATTTCAATGTTTGAATTTTGTCCTCCCTATGATGGTGTTTCGGCAAAGAATAAAATATGAGTCAAAGACATCCTCATTGGAGGCTGTTCCTCCTTCTCCCCCTGCCTAGCCAGCACAGTGTCTGCGATGCTACCGATGGCATATAACAAAGTATTAACCTGGTCCTTGTTAGGCCAACCCATGAATGAGATCTGAAGCATTTTGATAACATGTGAAATGTTTTCTCCAGTTTTGCCATTGTTCAGCCTGTCTGGGGCCCTCTATGTTCTGGATCTATTCTGGGAGAGATAAGGTAGAAGTCATTGCTCACCCTGGGTCAAGATTTCTGCTTCCCGTACTGCTTTCTGTGTTTGTCACTGGGCTGTCCTCTCAGGTCTGATTACCAGGCAGGCCTTACAGTCTTTCATCCACTGTTCTCTGCTACTGCCGGGTTTCTCCTCAGGCTGTTTCCTGCCATGTTACACTGCTTTTCTGTGAGTATGGTCACCTCTGCCACCAGCTGTTATTGAGTCGCCTTGGAATATTTTGGATGTCTTATTCGTAGCAAGAGATCTGGCAAGAGGCAAAGATCCTTTTTCCAAAGTAACCTTTATTTACATACTTAATTATGTACAGGATTATAAAGCACTAAGCAGAACCACTGCTTGTCTTTCAGATTCTCCTCACTCTCTTCCATGTGACATCATTATTACAGAGCTCCTTGTGCACATGCTCTATAGGAGTAGGGTCTGGTACATACAGGGTTAATGTGGGACTGAATACAATTCTGCCCACACAGTGATGTAAGAAGACACATGACCCAGAGCCAGGGTGAGTCTAGAGATGGACAGAGATGTGTAAAGACCTAGGGCGGAGTCAGCTCCATACCTGTACCCTCTACTGTATATATGTATATAGTTAAGAGTTGTTAATAAAGACTTGCTGTTAATATACTCAAGACTACTAAGTCTATTCCGAAGCAGGATTCTTCATGGTGGCAGCGTCTGGATCAAAACCCTTATCCTCGCAAGAATGCAGAAAAGCGAAGAAAAAGGACATCTTCAATGGATGCTGAGCTGAAACAAACTCCCAAATGAAGCTACAGACGTGGAGAAAATTCACCAGAAAAAAACAGCTCCAGAGAGAGAAGAACCTGAAAGCAAAAAGGTGGAAGTTTTACTCCAGCATAATGTTCCTTTGAATCTCCCTTGGAAGTCCAGCTTCAGCAGCAGAGCTCACAGCCTAATAATTTAAAAAAAATTCCAGACCAGCCAGCCCTGAGAAACCCCGAGTTTGGCAAAGAAAAGAAATTTAAATTAATAATTAATTTTGTCTACTTTGGGTACCTCACGACTATCCGATTCCGTAAAGAGCAAGCCTGTGATTCTTTTCTACGCGTCTCACCTCGCAACGCTATGCGGCTGATTAAATTGTCAGCAGCCAGCTGGCCCACGCAGCCATTGCAGACCTTTCTTCTTCAGGCAGAAGTGCGCCGCCACCATCTTGGAAAGTCCACCAAAAACCAGCAAGCACAGGAAGATCCAATGTCAGCAGTGAATGGCAACGCCATCCTGGAAACCTGTAATCTCTTAAATCTGTACCCACACTTTTGAAAATCTTTAAAATAGATCACAGTTCCACACTTACAGCTCCAATAGATTCACACAAGGCCCAGACCAGAATTGGAGTCTTTGGAGGAAAAGATTTTTAAGATACAGCATTACTACAGGGCTACGTAAAAATTCAGAAGCAGCACAAGTCAATACACTTCTTTACCCAATTGGACCAATTGCAGATGACATCATTGCACGACAAGCTATCGATGAATCATCTGCCAAATTTCATAGTAACACAGTATCACAGTGCCTTTACAGTGCAGAAGGAGGTCTTTTGACCCTTTGAGTCTGCATTGGCTCTCTGAAAGACCATTTCATCTAGTCCCACTCCCCTGCCTTATCCCTCTAATCTTGCACATTCTTTCTTTTCAGGTAGCAATCCCTTTTGAATACCTTGATTGAACCTGCCTCCACCACCCTTTCAGGAAGTTTGTTCCAGATTCCAACTACCCTTTGGGTGAAAAATGTTTTCCTCACATTACACTTCACCCTTTTGCCAATTATTTTGAATCTGTGCCCTCTAATTCTTGATGTTCTCTTGAGTGGGTACAGTTTCTCACTACTTACCCTGTCCATACACCTCAAGATCTTGAATACCTCTATTAAGTCTCCACTCAGCCTTCTTTTCTCCAAGGACAACAGTCCCAACCTCTCCAATCTATCCTCATAGCTACAGTTCTTCATCCCGGGAATCATTCTTGTGTATCTCCTCTGTACTCTCTCCAATGCTTTCACATCCTACTTCAAGTATGGTGCCCAGAACTGGACACAATACTCCAGATGAGGTCTAACTAGTGTATTATACAAGTTCAACATGACCTCCTTACTCTTGTACTCAATGCCTCTATTAGTAAAACCTAAGATACTATATGCTTTATTAACTGATCTCTCAATATGCCCTGCCATTGTCAATGACCTGTGTACATATACACTGAGGTCCCTCTGTTCCTGCACCCCTTTATTTTATACTGTCTCACCATATTGTTCCTGCCAAAATGAATCATCTCACACTTCTCTGCATTGAACTTCATCTGCCTGTTTTCTGCCCAATCCACTAACATGTCTATGTCCTTTTGAAGTTCAAGACTATCCCCATCACAGTTGACAACATTTCCAATATTCATATCATCTGAAAATTTTCAAATCATGCCCTGCACACCAGTCTAGGCCATTAATATATATCAGGAAGAACAAGGGTCCCGACACTGACCCCTGAGGAACTCAACTACTGCATTCGCTGCTCCCAATGCGGTTTCCTCTACATTGGAGAGACTAAACGCAGGCTGGGTGACCGCTTTGCGGAACACCTTCAGTCTGTCCGCAAGCATGACCCAGACCTTCCTGTCACTTGCCATTTCAACACACCACCCTGCTCTCATGCCCACATGTCCGTTCTTGGCCTGCTGCAATGTTCCAGTGAAGCTCAATGCAAACTGGAGGAATAGCACCTCATCTTCCAATTAGGCACTTTACAGCCTTCCGGCCTTAACATTGAGTTCAACAACTTCAGATCATGAACTCTCTCCTCCATCCTCACCCCTTTTTTATACCCTTTTTCAATATTCATTTTTATTTTTAAATTTTTTATTCATTTATTTTTATTTTTATTTATTTTCATTTTTATTCATTGTTTTATCCCCACCTTTTATCCTATTTTCGATATTGTTGTAGTTGTAAGGTCTGTTACATACAGGGTTAATGAGTACAGTTCTGCCCAAACAGTGATGTAAGAAGGCACATGACCCAGAGCCAGGGTCAATCTAGAAATGGAGAGAGATGTGTAAAGACCTAGGATGGAGTCAGTTCCATACCTGTACCCTCTACTGTATATATGCATATAGTTATGAGTTGTTAATAAAGACTTGCTGTTAATTTACTCAAGGCTATGAAGCCTACTGAATGGTGTCCAAAGCAGTAGCTATTGGTTGAGTTGTGTTAGAATTAACCCTTTACTCTACAGGGTCCCGACATCAGAGGCCTGTCCCACCACGTGATCTAGCGGAAAGCCTGCATCACCACTCTGAATGGTCAGCTGCCACATAATTGGGTTCAGCTGACGGCCACAGACCAGCGTCACTTCCCTGACAGCTGGTGCTGTGTTGGTGGAACTAAGTCTAGCTCCTAATCTGTATCGCTCCGTAACATATCAGGCAGTCCTTCCATACACCGAGCCATCAGCTGAATATATGAATAAAGGCCCAAATGGGAGAATGGGCCTTTCACTAAACGCCTTGTCAACAAAGGCTCTTTTCCAACCAGCCCCCACAGCACAACACCTGCCCCTGTCGATGAAGATCAACTGTGAGATCCTGGAAAATTTGGACCATTTTCCATAGCTTGGGAGCCTTTTCTTGCCAAAGGCAGACATTGATGACAAAATTCATCATTGCCTCCAATGTGTCAGCTCAGCCTTTGGCCAACTGAGGAAAAGAATATTTGAGGAGCTGGATCTCAAATCTGAGATTAAGATGACTGGGCAGCAGTGACCCCCGCCCTCCTAAATGCTTTGGAGACTTGGATAAGCTTTAGTAGGTATCTCAAAGCACTGTAGAAGTAACCACCGATGCCTTTGCAAGATCCTCCAAATCGGGTGGAAGAAGGCTGGTTCAACAGCAGTGTCCTTTCTCAAGCCAATTTGCCCAGCATTGAGGCACTAATCACTCAAGAACAGGTCTACTGAGTGAAACATGTAGCTCGTATGCCTGACACCAGACTCCCGAAACAACTGTTCTACTCAAATAAAACCAGAAAGTGTTGGAAAAACTCAGCAGGTCTGGCAGCATCTGTGGAGAGAAAAACAGAGTTAATGTTTTGAGTCCATTATGATTCTTCGGTCAGGGTTATTTCAGATCTCCATCATCCGCAATATTTTGCTTTTATTTTAGTTCTCTACTCAGAACTAGGCCACAGCAGGAGACTCCCAGAAGGAAAGTGGAAACAATATAGGGATGTCCTCAAAGCATCCATGAAGAGGTCAAACATACTGACTCATGGGAATGCCTGGCTCGTGGCCGACCAAAATAGAGAATGTTCATTCAGGAAGGTACCAAACACATTGAGAAACTTTGTCAAGAACATGCAGAGGCGAATGCACAAACCCTTAAACACCTTATCTACCCGATCATTCAAGGACCACCTGCCCCACATATGGCAGAATCTACCGATTGCACATTGGACTTATCAGACGTCCCAGAGCCCATCAAACTGAAGTGGAAGCAAGTCATCCTCGATATTGAGGGACTGCCGAAGAAGAAGGGAAGAATATTCCTTGTAGTATCAGGCGTAATATATATTAATTGATTGCATTTGTTCCCCAATATATTCATTGGTCAAAATAAAGGAATGCAAAAGACATTTCTATCTTATCTATCAGTGTTCACAGCTTTGTCTCAAGCAATTTAACGCTCTGGCCCAGTAGGTCACTGAGATTCCTAATATTGGAAGTACATGAAGGGCCAAATATCTGAATTTCCTTCAATTACCACCTTCACCAGGCAATCACAGATCTAGTTTAATTGCCAACTTTTCTTTTCCTTAAATCTTAATTAAAGAATTAATGGCCCAAATCTGCTGGTCTTCAGATCATCAGAGACCAAGTGTATGACCGGAGATGCGTGTCAGGAGCCTATGGAAATCCTGACATGCGGACCGTCGTGGGAACTGCTCAGGAAGTTTCAGCTTCCGATGGGCAACTCCTGTGCAGCCCGGGGCCCTCCACAAATATTTCCAACTCTGAATTAGAGTTAGAGACTTCAGACAGTTCAAATTTACTTACCTGAATAGTTACCTGAGAAATGTTAGACAGAAAAAAACCCAGTCTATCCCCTGGGTAACTTCAGGACTGGCATCCCAATCACTCATACTGACCCCACCCCTAACTACCCCCTGACACCCTGACTATCAACCCAGACCACCCCTGACCACCCATCCAAAAACCAGACTACCCCCCCAGATTCATCTACCACCTCACCCACCTACCACCTCACCCACCTGCCACCCTACCCACCTACCACCTTACCCACCTATTCCCTCACCCACCTGCCACCTTACCCACCTACTACCTCACCCACCTGCCACCTCTCCCACCTGCCACCCTACCCACCTACCACCTTACCCATCTATTCCCTCACCCACCTGCCACCTTACCCACCTATTCCCTCACCCACCTGCCACCTTACCCACCTACTACCTCACCCAGCTGCCACCTTACCCACCTGCCACCCTACCCGCCTGCCACCTTACCCACCTATTCCCTCACCCACCTGCCACCTTACCCACCTATTCCCTCACCCACCTGCCACCTTACCCACCTACTACCTCTCCTACCTGCCACCCTACCCACCTGCCACCTTACCCACCTACTACCTCACCCACCTGCCACCTCTCCCACCTGCCACCCTACCCACCTACCACCTTACCCACCTACTAACCTCACCCAGCTGCCACCTCTCCCACCTGCCACCATCCATCTGCCACCTCACCCACCTACCACCTGATACCTCTCCCACCTACCATCTCTCCCACCTACCACCCTACTCACCTCCTGCCTCATCCACTTGCCACCCTCCCCACCTGCCATCTCACCCACATGTCCCCTCACCCACCTGCAAACCCTATCCACCTGCAACCTTACAACATACCACCCTACCCTCCTGCCATCCTACCCACCTACCACCCTATCCACCTGCCACCTCTCCCATCTGCCATGTCACTCAGCTACCACCTCATCCACCTGCCACCTCACCCCCCCTACCCACCTATCCATTTAACCACTTACCTCACCCACCCACCTACCCTACACCCTACCCATTCACTCATTCATCCTCCAATTCATCCACCCATTCACTAATATTTAAACTGAACCTTGAAACTTACCATATGGCAGCTAGTGTCGTAAAAGGGAACGAGTCCTGCCTTCCCCCCCTGAATCTACTCCACTGTGACAGAGCTCTCCGAGGGATGTTGCGCCCCGCATTTCGGAAAGCTGGGCTTGGTTGTCCTGGCAAGAAATGTGGAGCAGCATCGAGTCAGAGGGAAGTTCAAGTGGAGCAGCAGTCCGATGATGATTGCCACTCCTACGAAGATCCAGGCCAATGAATACAATGTTTAGCTGTGAACATCTGCTTGACAACAGACAGCCTTAAAGTTGCCTTTCCAATTGGTTCAGTGGCTTAAAGCACAATCTGATGTGGAATTAAAATTAAAATAAAAAGTGCTGGAAAAACTCAGCAGGTCAGGCAGCAACTGTGGAGAGAAACAGAGTTACTGTTTCAGGTTGATGACCTTTCATCAGAAGTAAACCACTCAACCTGAACCATTAACTCTGTTCCTCTCCACAGATGTTGTGTGACCTGCTGAGATTTTCAAGCATTTTTGTTTATTATTTCAGGTTTCCTGCGTCCGCAGTATTTTGCTTTTCTACTGTTGTGGAACTTATCTGTACTGTTACAATCTCGGTAGAGATCGCTAAATTTTTTTAAAAGTAGGTGACATTTGAAATCCCTTACTAAGAGAATGAAGCCACAAGATTCCATGGTTTAAAACAGAATTTTCACTATAGAAGAATCAATAAAGCAAACACTAAATATTATCTGTCCTATACTCTAACATCCAGAATTAACATGAGTTTACATGAATTAACAGGCAAATTGTGATTGAATAAAAACTATAAATTACACAGTAAATGGCAGATAAAACTAAGTCAGATCTTACGAATTGGCTCAGCAGCCCACTCAGGCTGTAATAATAACAGTGAGTTGCAAAGACCTTCAAACTCTGTCTTTCTCACAAGGAATTTCAGATCCCTCCTTATAGGAGCTAGTTGATCCCCAACTGATATCAGCACACAACCAACCTGAGTTCCAAGGACATGGTCTTCACCACAAATGGCACACATCTGCGGAGCCTGTTCAACTAGATATGGATGGCATGGATCCCACCATTGTTATCACCAGGTAACAAAAACAACTGCAACAATTTATTTTCTTTGCTTATTTTTAGCTTCTGGATCTAACATCTTCTTCTCAAGTCTTCTGCAGCTGTCTGTTCTGCTCCAGTGGAGTCAACAAGTGCTACTGCACAGCTTGGACTGCTTAGTGTCCTTTTATATCTTTCAACAGGGTTCCAGCTTCAATTTCCCAACTTCAGTTTGTTTTTAGTTTCCTTAGAAAGGAAAGTTCAGCTGGGAAGTTCAGCTTCATTTATGGGTTTAACTTTTCTGTTTCGCTTTCAGTTTTGTTTTCAATTCAGTTTCTGTTTGATGTAGGTCTGCTTCAAAAATATACAAGTTAAATTTAAAAATATAGATTCCCTCACAGGACAAACCAGGAAGCTCTAGTCTTTGCTGAGTTAGTTGACATCAAGTAGGAAAAAAGAAAAAAAAGAAATTAATATGGCACCTTTTACAACCACTAGACATCCCAAGGTCAGGAACTTCATTGTAATACACCTGGATATCAATATAAGCCCAGCTCGCTGGAATCATACCCCCGCACTGGATCATCCTTGCACTATAGCATTTATAAGGCATGCACCTGGCGAGCTGCACTTCGAGGGGAACTCAGAGGTGAGTGCACAGTAATGTTGCACTGTGCACGCAAGGGTTGCCCGGTGGACCTTAAGGATGAGGTGCCGTGCATTCAGCCGAGTCCACAGGCAGGTCGCATTTTCCTGGCTGGTTGATAGTGCGGTGCCGGGGCAAGGGCTGCACTGCAGTTGAGGTGAGTTGGGAGACCAGGACTGCACTGCGGTTGAGGCAAGTTGGGGGGCAAGGGCTGCACTGTGGTTGGTGCAAGTTGGTGAGGGGCAAGGGCTGCACTGCGGTTGGTGCAAGTTGGTGAGGGGCAAGGGCTGCAATGCAGTTGGTGCAAGTTGGTGAGGGGCAAGGGCTGCACTGCGGTTGGTGTAAGTTGGTGAGGGGCAAGGGCTGCAATGCGGTTGGTACAAGTTGGTGAGGGGCAAAGGCTGCAATGCGGTTGAGGCAAGCTGTTGGGGAGCAAGAGATCCACTGTGGTTGAGGCGAGTTGGGAGGGCAAGGGCTGCACTGCAGTAAGTTGGTGAGGGGGCAAGGCCTGCACAGCGGTTGATGGTGGTGCACAAAGTCGCGCGGTCGAGTTGGCGAGGGAAGCAGCCACGCATTAGGGAAACCTTTTGTAAAGTGCCCATTCCTCCACAGCTGAGACAGTTCAGGCGTGACCACATTGACGTGCTTGGAGTCAGGCCTATAGCTTATCTGCCCACTCAAGCAACGCAGAGGCATGAAAGTGCCACCAAGTGCTCCAGAGCTTTTCACCCCTCGAGCACAGACTGCAAACTAATGAGCGTTTTAGTGGACTGCAGGACAGTTAGACGACTAGGCACATTGTACAATCAGCCCCTTGCAATGTCATCAACCTGGTTTGGACCTGTCTCCCCCCTGGTTCAAGCTAACAGTGCAGCCTTGCAGTGCAGGTTAGGAGAATGCCTGCGCCTGAGCTGAGAGCACAGCATGCAGTCCAGTGGGCAAAACTGCCGCCAATCAGTCAGGTGGAGCATTTTGTTATTCATTCATGGGATGTGGGCGTCGCTAGCTAGGGCAGCATTTATTGCTCATCCCCTAATTGCCCTTGTTCAGAGGGCATTTAAGAGCTAACCACATTGCTCTATTTCTGGAGTCACATGTAGGTCAGACCAGGTAAGGACAGCAGATTTCCTTCCCTAAAGGACATTACTGAACCAGATGGGTTTTTACAACAATCGGCAATGGTTTTGTGCTTTTATCAGACTTTTATTTCCAGATTTTTATTGAATTCAAATTTCACCACCTGCCGTGGTGGGATTCGAACCTGGTACCCCAGAGCATTACCCTGGGTCTCTGGATTACTAGTCCAGAGGTGGATGGGTTTTTGGGCAGGCATGCAGCGCACTAAAATAAAAGCAAAAAACTGTGGATGCTGGAAATCTGAAACAAAAACAAAAATACCTGGAAAAACTCAGCAGGTCTGGCAGCATCTGTGGAGAGGAACACAGTTAACGTTTCGAGCCCGAATGACCCTTCAACAGAACTAAGTAAAAATAGAAGAGAGGTGAAATATAAGCTGGTTTAAGGGGAGGGGTGGGACAAGCAGAGCTGGATAGAGGGCCAGTGATAGGTGGAGATAACCAAAAGATGTCACAGACAAAAGGACAAAGAGGTGTTTAAGGTGGTGATATTATCTGAGGAATGTGCTAATTAAGGGTAGAAAGCAGGACAAGCAAGGTACAGATAGCCCTAGTGGGGGTGGGGTGGAATGAAGGAATCAAAAAAGGCTAAAAGGTAGAGATAAAACAATGGATGGAAATACATTTAAAAATAATGGAAGTAGGTGGGAACAGAAAAATCTATATAAATTATTGGAAAAAAAAGAGGGGGGTTGGGAATTGGAAAGGGGGTGGGGATGGAGGAGAGAGTTCATGATCTAAAATTGTTGAACTCAATATTCAGTCCCGAAGGCTGTAAAGTGCCTAGTCGGAAGATGAGGTGCTGTTCCTCCAGTTTGCGTTGAGCTTCACTGGAACAAGGCATAGGCGGGATGAGGACAATGACGGTGAGTGTGAGAGAGTGAATGATGTCTCCTGAACTGGCAGTGACTGAGGGCTCTGTGGGTGTGTGATGGGTTTGTGAGTGTGTGAGTTGAGAGTGATGAGAAGAGTGACTTACCCTGGTGGAACGGAAGAGATCATACACCCTCTTTCAGCCCTGGGTGGCTGTCCTCTTTTGTAGGGCATTGGTACTGACCACCGCTGCCACCTTGTCCCAAGCCAGATTGGTGATGTTGCTGCCTCCCCTGTGGCCAGGGCCAGGGTAGAGGACATCACGGTGGGTCTCCAAGGCATCCAAAAGGTGCTTCTGGGACATGTCACTGCATCGGGGGCTGCAGTCTTCTTGCCTTTTGGGGCCATGCCTTCTGTGCAGAAGTCCTGGGCTGAAAGCAGAGAGGTGTGTGCACGGCTGCACTTTAAGTATGGCACCTGTATGAGGAAGCAGCAAGGTAGGTGAATCAGAGGCCGCTTACCAGCGAAACGACATATTTCCCAGGAATACATGATTAATGAGGCAGGATTGGGATGATATGGTGCCATTGCAGCGGGCAGGTAAAACACTCTTTTTCCCACCCTCTCCTGCACTTAGTGCAAACCTGGAACGATTCCACCCCTAAAGTGGGACTTGAACCCACAACTTTCTGATTCTGAGGCAAGAGTGCTAGCCACTGAACCACAGCTGACCCAATAGGGGCAAAATAATTGGCCTCATCACTTTGGGCTGGGTGGGATGGAGCAAGCACTCAGCTGCTGTTTTGATTACTGTTCATTATGCAATGACTTCTACTAAAAATTATGGACATAAATTGAGGACAAGATCCAGTTCAGTTCTATTGCTCCATGCAACTGATTAGCCTGTTGATAGTCACTATTCCTCAGTTCAGACATGTAGAAAAGACACTTGAATGAGTTACCAGAAATTGGCTATGACTTGTGGAACTGTACCTCAGCTCAGGACATTACCATTTGGAGAAGAAAGGAGAAATATTTAAAAACATGTTTGCTTGATCTTCATTCCTCAAACGAAGTCGATAAGCTCAATGATTGGCCCCAGAACATTGCTGCAGGAGTTCCTCAGTCTGGTGTTCTAGGCTCATACATCTTCAGCTGCTTTATCAATAACCTTTCTTCCAACTTAATATCAAAAGTAGGGATGTTCGCTGATGTTTGCATAGTATTCAGTATGATTTGCAGCTCCTCAGATAATAAAGCTGTCCATGTCCACATTGCAACAAGATCTGGACAACATTCATTGGGCTGATAAGTGGCAAGTAACATTCATGCCACACAAGTGCTAGGCAATGACCATATTCAATAAGATAGAACCTTAATAATCTCCCATTGACATTCAATGGCATTACCATCTCTGAATCCCCCACCATCAACAATCTAGGAGTTAACATTGACCAGAAACTTAATTGAACCAGCCATATGAATACTGCCACACAAGGGGAGGTGGTGGCATAGTGGTGTTGGCACTGATTTGAAGTCTAGAGATCCAGGCTAATGCTTGAGAGACTTGGGTTCAAGTCCCACCATAGCAGATGGTGAAATTTGAATTCAATAAATCCAGAATTAAAAGTATGATGACAGCCATTGCTGATTGTCAACAAAACCCATCTGGTTCACTCATGCCCCTTCAGGGAAGCCAATCTGGCCTATGTATGACTCCACACCCACAGTGATGTGGTTGACTCTTAAATGTCCTCTGAACATGGACAATAAATGCTGGCTTTGCTGGTGATGTTTACATGAACAAATAGAAAGGATTGGCTGTGTGCTCCTGCATAGCAATTGGCTCCCTTGAAACATAGTGGGTGCCATGATTTTCAAAGGGTGTGGGTATATGAATAGTCAAAACACTGATGCCAATTCACGCCACTAACAAAAAAATCTGGATGAACATGTTGTTCGGACTAATAGATAAGATCCTTTGACCATTGTCCATGCTTCTTTTGTGGGCTTCACTTCCAGTTTTGAGCTGTGGTTTCAATATGGCCTCTGTGATGTTGTTGGGCTCTGTTGTACACACCCAATAGCAAAGGGTGCAGAATAATCTAATTTTATTAGTCAGAAAGGGGGTTTTAACCCATCCTATCTAGCAAGAATGGGCAGATGATAGCCTTTAAAATGGCGCATTCAGCCTTACTGCCCTTTTCCCACTGGAGTCACGCCAGCCACCATTTTAACTGCTCACTTACATTCCAGTGCTGTGGCACCTGTCGGAAGCAGGCAGGAGCCTCATAAATCTATGCAAATCGGAGTCCCATTATGTTGGGCGCTCTTGATTGAATTTTAACCAGGGCCTGATTGGGGAAACTGTTATGGCTTTCCCACCAGGAGAAAACAGGTCAGCAGCTGTCGGGAGGTCGAAGAGACTCCCCAAGGTAAGTCAAAGCCTTTCCTGTGTTTGGCCAAGCAGAACTGATTAAAGAAAGTTACTGATTCAGGAAGTACATAGAATATGTAATATAAAATCAGACACATATTCTGAAGCTTTCTAGCTTTATCTTTAGGAAGCAGGGGAAAATTCTACAGAACTTTCCCTTAGGAGATTAAATGGGTTGAGTAGAATCCATGATGGAACAAATTGTGCATGATCTGTGGAAGAAGTAATTGGCTAATTCTTTTTCTTGTTCCATGTTTCTTTTTATTCTCCGGTGTAAATGTTTTGATTGCTACAAGTTAAAGTACATTCACACATCATTAAATAATTCCATACTGTTGTATGCAGCTAATTGACAGGAACAATACACCACTTTGATAGAGTAGAAGCAAATGGTACTCTAAGAACATGCTTTGCAATGAAGATGTTATGCATCGGCTAGGAGGCTAGAGTTACCCAACCCTGAAACGTTAGAAGGAATGGTCTGTGCAGTACTAGAAAATGTTATGGTGGAAAGATTATAATGTCAATGTGTGATATGCCTGAAGATTGGTATTCCCAGGAGCTGATGAAATGGGTGCCACAGGGAAGACTTTAGTGGAATACCAAAACTCAATTAGTGGTAGCGTTCAGATGAAGATCTCAAAGGGTGAGAGCTGACAGAGAAAGATAACATGATCACTTAGCATCACCACACAACCTGGTTATGACAATTGACTAAATATTCTTTCACCTATAGCACAAAGTAATAATCCCAAAAGTATTTGGCCTTTGATCACTAGAACCATAAAAAGTCTTAAACCTTGATATTATTGTTGCCGATACTGGTAGATAAATGCGCAATCCAGATTTGCCAACCGTATTAATGGAGGCATTACCCATTTCAAATAAACAAGCTAATTTCTGCATTAAAATATAACTCAAAGTAATGACAAACACCTGTATTAAGTATTCTTCCATTATTATTGCAGATAGTAATATATAGACCGTATTTTAACCAACAACACCAAGCACTGTTCACTAAATATTAGTTTTGATTTTCCAGAAATGTTATCAATTACATTCCTTGTCCTTCCAGGTACAGTAGCAACGTGTTGGCTGAGCAATAGGAAACAGAGAGTAATGGTCAACGGATATTTTTCAGGCTGGAGGAAGGCCTGTAGTGGAGTTCCCCAGGGGTCGGTATTGGGATCCTTGCTTTTCCTGATATATATTAATGATCTAGATCTTGGTGGCAGGGGACAATTTCAAAGTTTGTGGATGATACAAAACTTGGAAGCATTGTAAACTGTGAGGAGGACAGTGTAGAACTTGAAAAGGACATAGACAAGTTGGTGGAGTGGGCAGATAGGTGGCAGATGAAGTTCAATGCGGAGAAGTGTGAGATGATGTGTTTTGGTAGGAAGAACATGGAGCGACAATATAAAATAAGGGGTACAATTCTCAAAGGGGTGCAGGAGCAGAGGGACTTGGGTGTACATGTGCATAGATCCTTGAAGCTGGCAGGACAGTTGGAGAGAGCAGTTAAAAAAGATTACAGTATCCTGGGCTTTATTAATAGGGGCATAGAGTACAAGAACAAGGAGGTTATGCTGAGGGCTGTGATGTAACCATTCTAGGATTTCGTGTTCCTCTAGAGCGGTCCAGGCAGTGGAAGCAATGGTCTGCTATATTAAATTTAGTGTAGCAGCAAAGCTTTCATTGAATGCATGCTGCACAGATGTATGGGACTTGTATGATGACCAGAGCCATCAGTCCCATCATCAGTGGATAACCCTTGTTACCCTACTCTATAGTTTGCTGTAACAAAAACAAAAATTGCTGGAAAAACTCAGCAGGTCTGACAGCATCTGTGAAGAGAAAAGCAGAGTTAACGTTTCGAGTCCGTATGACTCTTCTTCAGAACTAAACAGAAGTAAAAATGTGGTGAAAAAATATTGTTTAAGGTGGGGGGGGGTGGCGGTGGGACAGGTGAAGCTGGATAGAAGGCCAGTGATAGGTGGGGGCAAAGGAGAGATTGGAGAAGGTGTCATAAACAAAAGGTCAAAGGGGTGTTGGTGGTGGTGATACTGGCTAAAGGAGGTGCTAATAGTGACATTAAGAGTAGAAATCAGAATGAACTAGTGACAGATGGCCCTAGTGGGGTGGGGGGAGGGGACAGTGTGGGAAAAAAGATTGAAATAGGCTAAAAGGTGGGGATATAATTTTCTGTGTTGATACAAATGCAGCTGGCACAGTAAATTGCCACATAATTTTTTTTTAAATTCATTTACGGGATGTGGGCTTCACTGGCTGTGCCAGCATTTATTGCCCATCCCTATTTTCCCTTGAGAAGGTGGTGGTGAGCTGCCTTCTTGAACCGCGGCAGTCCATGTGATGTAGGTATGCCCACAGTGCTGGAGTTCCAGGATTTTGACCCAGCGACAGTGAAGGAATGCTGATATATTTCCAAGCCAGGATGGAGAATAACTTGGAGGGGAACTTCCAGGTGGTGGTGTTCCCAGCTATCTGCTGCCCTTGTCCTTCTAGGTGGTAGTGGTTGTGGGTTTGGAAGGTGCTGTCTAAGGAGCCTTGATGAATTCCTGCAGTGCATCTTGTAGATAGTACATACTGCTGCTACTGTGTTTCGGTGATGGAGGGAGTGTGAATGTTTGTGGATGTGGTGCCAATCAAGCAGACTGCTTTGTCCTGGAAGGCGTCCAGCTTCTTGAGAGTTGTGGGAGCTGCACTCATTCAGGCAAGTGGGGAGTATCCCATCAAACTCCTGACTTGTGCCTTGTAGATTGTGGACAGGCTTTGGGGAGTCAGGAGGTGAGTTACTCGTTGCACTATTCCTAGCCCCTGACCTGCTCTTGTAGCCACAGTATTTACATGGCTAGCCCAGGTCAGTTTCTGGTCAATGGCAACCCCCAGGAAGTTGATATGAAGGCACAATGACGGCTGCCAGGATATTGGGCATTGATTCATTGTGTATGGTCACAAACCAGCTGCACACTGAGGAAGTGGAATTCCTTGCAGTTTCACTACTGGGCAGAGTTGACAAGCCGCGTGTGAAAAGCGAAATGCGTGCAGACAATAGCACCGAAAGCCATGGGGGAACCTGCAATCCTAGCAAGGTCACATGCTTGCTCCATCTGTTTCTTTCTAGCAAAAAAAAACGAAATGTAATTAACTTTCGTTCCATCTATTTCTCACTTACATCCTCCCTCCCACAGCAACAGTACAACATTAGTTTTCATGTGTGCTGATGACACTCAGCTCTACCTCACCACCAACTCACCAGGTCAACAATCTGTCTGGGTTGAATTACCTGAATTCGAATTGAGCAACTATTTTGGTGCTTCGACTGGCCTTGATATTCCTGGGCTAGAGGGAGAGAAGTGTTCCTGTTTCTGACTACCATTTCCAGAACCCTTCAGGGAATAGCATGTCTGATGAGAGCTTGATCAAGCTCAGCCATGGTATCCTCCATGGTCAAATGTCATGTCAATGCTCATTATCTAGGCTCACATTGGAGAATGGTTACTTAGGTGAGGCACTGGAGGACTGGAATAGAGGCAAAACATGCAAGTGAGCTTACATTCACTTAAGCAAAGATTAAGAATTCCGAAAAACATAAAAGCCCTTCAGAAAACTATTGTTTAAAGAGAGCCCATGATAGGTGTTGAAAATTAATGACTGCACTGGGGACAGAACCAAAAAAATCATTAAACCTCTCCATGTTCATTCTGCAGAGAATATATTTACACACAGAAATTATTATTGATTTTCTTTGATTAGTTTGTATATACAAAAGAAAACCCACACTGTTGTGAGGAAAATTAATTTCAGAGGCAGGCATTTTCAACCCGCTTTTGACAAAAATTTATTTTCCTGGTCAGTTTACATGATGCAATTTATTGATTACCTGGTTGGCCATGTCACTTAAAAAGCAAACTCCACCACAGATCCATTCATAAAATGAAAGACCAGTTGCTAAGGTGAAAAGGTGAAAAAATAATAAATTGGACATTTCGAGGAATTTTAATGCTCTTAGTTTTGGAAACCAATTTTGGAATTGAGTGCTTATAAAGTGAAAGTGTTATGGCACTTCTTGAAATGTTTTGTGTCTCTGAAACGTTGTATGTATATTCATCAGTGATGATCATTAAAGTGAGATTTTATATTATGAGTGAGGAGCAGTAATTTATGGAAATTAAACCATTATATGAAAGCAGTGGGGTTAAGTTATGGGAGGCATGGCATTAGAGATTTACATTCCATAAACCACTGACCCCCTAATCTGAAATCAATTTGTACAAAATCACCTTAAAAGGGACCTCCTGCATCTAATGTCTCAGTCAGTGAGCTATACAGATCAGGGTGATCCAAAGTTTTTGCTAGTTATAGTTGGTGGTATAGTGGTGATATACCTGAACTAGTAATCCAGAGGCCCAGTCTAATGTTCTGGGGATATGGGCCAGGACTTTTCCTATGGCGGGTGGGCGGGCTGGGCAGGAGCGGGTGGGGGCGGGGGCAGGGGCGGGCGTGGAGCTGATTGCTGCCTGCGATCGGCTCTGCACCGCCATTTTATGCAGACGGGCCAATTAAGGCGTGCCCAGCGTACGATACGGCCGGTAGCGCTCGGCGCTACCTGTGTGGGCAGGGCGGGGGGAGAGTTGGGGCCAGTGCTCTTCGCAAAAGAGCGCAGCAATCTACCTGAGGCATGGAGCTGTGTCACATGAGTTGGGACATGCTTTTATAGTCATGAAATGTATTTAATTAATTAATAAAAGCTTCAGGTAACCTCATCCCGCTCGTGGATGAGGTTTCCTGAAAAATGCAAAGGCTGCTTGGGCTTTTCGCCTGCCCGCCAACCTTAAGGTTGGACGGGCAGCGTTACTAATGACAATAATTGCTTTCTTAATGGCCTTAATAGGCTGTTAACATTTCAGCTAGTGTGCAGTTGACTCTGGCGCAAAACATCACGATGGTGCGCGATGACGTTGGGACGCACGCCTAATGTCATCATTCGTTATTTTACGCACACTGCCTTGGGGCCGCCCCCCCGCACACTGACCGGAAAACTCTGCCCATGGGTTCAAATCCCACCTTGGCAGTTGGTGGAACTTAAATTCAGCTAAAAAGCTAGTCTCAGTTATAGAAACTATCATTAATTGTCATGGAAACACCTGGTTTGCTAATGTCCTTTAGAGAAGGAGATCTGCTGTCAGGACTACATGTGACTCCAGATCCACAGCAATGTGGTTGATTCTTAACTGCCATTGCATGGCCTAGCAAGCCACTATGTTCAAGGGCAATTAGGGATGGGCAACAAATGTTGGCCTGGCCAGTGATGTCCACATCCCATGAGAGAATTTTTAAAAAGGAGCCATTAATGTAGCATTCCTGCTCTGGGGAGAGTTAAGACCAACTTGAGTTACTATTATTATTACTCTTCCCTAACCAGTAGTCCCTACAAGAATGTGTACATGCGTAGATGTTGGGAGAGGATTACTGGGCTTGGCTGGGGTAATGGTGCGCATCCCACCAGCAATTAATATTCAGGCTTATGTGTGAGGAATGGTTGGGTGGATGAGGTACTAGCTGTGGCCAGCTGACATGGAACTACCTTCACTGGAGCAGAAGAGACAACTGGGGATGCGAGGGTGGAAGAATAATTTTGCATTGTTTATGCAAATTCTGGCAGGCAGATTCACTGAGAAACTACAGAATGATCAGTGTAAATTCATCATTCCAGTTAGTGTGGGGTCACACTAGCAGGGAGCGTTGATTGGCAGAGATAATGACAGTATTAAGTTTCTAACTTGTGCTTCCTGTTGATGAAGCTCCCCGTTGATGAAGTTCCCTGCTGAGAGAGCTAGAATGCTGAATTTGCTTGATAGTATGCTTGATGGTATCATGTAAAAAAGACTGAAGTCAGCAAATAGTATTAAAATTCATTTTAATTTCTATATTTATGCTCTCTACAATAAAACATTTAATTAAATGGGATACCTGTTGAGAGTGGATCGCTCAAATAAAAATTAATCCATCATTACTCAGACTGCTTTTTTTTTAGATGTTTAACTATAAAAATCCAGTAATATTACCCCAGGCAAACTGCTGTAGCTTTAATAAAGGCATACCACATGACCTTTTAACATTCCCTCCCACTCTGCTGTGGAAATCCAAAACTTCAGAACAAGACTGCTTGTTGCAGCCCAAGACTTTCCTGGCTTGACTGGGTGGCTGATTCAAGCTGCATCTTCTCCCAGCCTAGAGCTATTTCCAGGAGATCGTCCTCACATAGCCAACAGCCCACAGCTACAGCTAGCAGCTCACAGCTCCAGCTAACAGCTACAGCCACCAACTCCAGCTACCTTAAGCTTTCCACAGTAACTCGAAAATACCTTTCCCCTCCTTTCATCTCAGGTTCCATTGTTCTCACACCTCTTTGAAATGTAAATCCTTCGAAATATAAAATCTTTCATGTTTCTATTTTGTCTTTGCTTTCAGGTCAATAAAATGTAATATACCCTTTTCTTTTTACTGATGGAACTCCTGCAAGATGCAGACATATTCCTTGATACTTCTGACTTCCCTTTGATATTCAAAAAATCTCAACTTATCTAAAAATGCAAATGTTAGATCTAACCTATTCACTTGTACCTCAAACCTAATGCCTCTATCCTTTCATGTCTTAAACCTCCCAGACAACCTGTCTTCTAGTAACTTTTTCCCAGCTTAATTAAATAATTTACACACACACACACAGACACACACACACAGACATATACACACACACAGACACACACACAGACACACACACACACACACAGACACACACACACACACACAGACACACACACAGACACACACACACACAGCCTTCTTCACAGAATAACACCATATTCCCCAAAAATATTTTTAAAAATCCATTCTCACACATTTCACACTGTGGCACTCACATACTTATACCACTGTTTCCTAAAAGATCTCCACCCCTATAGGCCCTTCCCTTAGCCTATTTCTCCCAATTCCCAACAGAAGATCAACAACTTCAGACCATGGTTGAATCATTTTTGATTTCTTCCCCCCCAAGTGCTAGTCCGAATCTTGTTTTTGTGTTTTTGCTTTCAGGCAGCGCTAACCATTTTTCTGCTATTAACACATTCTGCTGCTTTGTTTTCAGACAGTACTGACCTTTATTCTGCTATTAACACATGCTTTGGACCAAATCTTTAAACTTTAATACTATTATTACCACTCCCTTTGTCTTGTGTTCCATGACATCTTTGTCATTTAATCTCTCCTGCTGTCCAACTGATCCCTGACCTTTTATTTTGCTCCACCTGCCCATCCTCCCCACATTTACAACAGCGTAAAACCCATCACATGAACCTCTCTCCAGTTCCGAAGATGAGTCATATTGGACTTGAAACATTAACTCTGTTTCTCTCTCCACAGATGCTGCCAGACTTGCTGAGCTTTTCCAACATTTTCTGTTTTTATTTCTCCCAACTCTTGTTTGGATGTAGTTTCACTAGAACTGGCAGCCCTGTGGTAACTCATTCAAATTGCTTTTCATTATGTGTGAGCTTGACAGTGAAGGGCAGATTTTAACTTGCCGGAAGCGGGGAAGTAGCAGAGTTAAAATCATTGTACGCAACTTAGGCTGTACATTGCACTAACTGTCCTATTGCTATCACTGCCAAATTTCCTGGGCCTTCTGCTAGGTGGCTCAGGCACCTGGCTGACTCAGGTGGGAACCTCATGGCTCTATGCAAATTGAAGTTCTATGTGCATTATAAAAACTAGCCCCAACTATCCTCCCACTAGGTTGACCTGGGGAGAATGCTACATCAGCTTCCCTGCGCAGGCCTCTGGTTAAGATCACATGGGGTTATTGAAGGGCAATCTATATATTCAAAGAAGAACCCCATCAATTTCCAGGAATTGTCCAGCTTTCCTGCTCATAAGAGCAGTTTACACCTATGGGATTGGTGTAGAACACCAGAGGATGAGTCCTACACGCAAGTTTAACTAAGCATCCAGCTTCCATTGAGTGGGGAGGGTTAAAATCTGCTCTTTGGTGTCCATTATTGCATATTTTTAGCATGGGTGTCACAAGGTAGAAAACAACACAATTCTTAACCCAGGAAACTGTGGTCAACTATAGCATCTTCCCTCCATCCCAACCCATCCTCTACTACTGCCCTAGTAACACAACCAGGATCAGATAAGGATCCCAATATTTACTCGGGGTCATATAGAAAGAAGGGGAGACGGGTTCCAAATGGGAAACCAGAAGTAAAGGCTTCCCATTTATCCTGCAGGATTTAACTGCAGAATGTCTTTTCAACTTTTTTCAGTAGGTTCCCCACCCGATAGCCAACCTGATTGATAAGCTGCCTGCCTGTCAGGTGGGGAAGCTGAGGAGCCAGGTAAGTGGTGGGGTTGTCAGTGATCGTGAGGCTTAGGAATCAGAAATAAGAGATTGTTGGGGTGTCAGGGTTGATGATTGTGAGGGGTAGGGGTAGGAGATCGTGGGGGATGAGGCCAGAGATTGGGGGTAGAAATCGGACATTGCAAGGGAAGTGGGTCAGAGATCAGGGTTGGGATCAGTGATTGCGGTGTTGGAGGTTACAGAGACCTCAAGGGTGAGGGTTAGAGATGGCAGGGAATGGAGGTGAGAGATCAGGAGTTGGAGTTGAAGATTGGGGGGGTGTTGGTCACAGATCACAGGGTAAAGAAGTCAGAGATCACGGTGGGATCAGTGATCATGGAGGTGAGAATAAGTGATCTCAGGGATGAGGATTGGAGGTCACAGTGGTTGGGGATCAGAGATCACAGTCGATGGAAATCAGAGATCGTGGATGGAGTCGAAAATTGTGAGGTGTGGCATGTGGGGGATAGTGATCATTGGGGATAAAGATCATAGGTTGTAGGGATGTGGGGTTTAGAGTTAGGTTTGTTGGGCTAGGGAAGACACTTTTGCTCCTTTTGGCCCACAGGCAGTGCTGTAAACACACTTACCTTATGGATATGTCCCTCCTGGTCTTTTTTACCTGCCTGAATCCCAGGGAAGCAACAACAACAATTTGCATTTATATAGCACCTTTGATGTAATAAAATGTCCCAAGATGCTTTACATGAGTATTACAGCACAAAATTTGATAACAAGCATCCTAAGGAAATATTAGGCCAGATGATCAAAAACAAAAATAAATATAAAACTGCCCGTTAAAGGGGAGGCACACTGTCTCCTTAGAACATTTCAGTGACTGACCCACCTCCTGACAAGGGATCAGTCAACTGTGCATCCAACTTGCCTCACTTAAAAATCAGTTGTTGGTGGGTGGGGTCAGTTTGAAGTATAAATGCTTCTGACTTCTGTCTTCCCCTCCCAGTGCACATGTTCTTGGGGCTTAAAGTGCCCCCAAATGATTCTAGTAGCTTCTGTGACTCTATACGTTGCAGTGTCCTTACTGAGCCATCAGAAGAGTCTAATTTGTTAGTATACAATCTCCACCATATTCACTTCAACGATGCTTATTAATCAGGCTGCAGGAAACATTCACTGTTCTTAGCTGTTCATGTTTATTACTGCCCTTTAATTGTCTAAGGCTGTCGCTGAAACTACATCAATGAATTTGGCATTTTGTATTTGTATGGTATTGGCTTGTATGTAAAAATGAATGCTGTAGGCCAACACTCTGTAAATCAATGTTGATCATTTCTTGTGAGAACAATTTGTCATGTTACCTGCAGGGATGGTCCAAGTCCTACTCTTGGCCCTGGATGAGGAACTAAAAAACATAAGCCAGAGTTCCCACTTTAGTTTACTATCCAGTAACCCTTGCTGGAAAGGATGTATGTATGGAGATTTGGTGAGACTAGGATTAGATTTAAATGTAATACCTCCTCCTCCCCACCCACCCCCACCCCTCCTTACCCAAATGTGGTCAGAACACATGCTAACTGTCATTGTTTGCCAGACACATGATGAATAACCCTCAAACACAACTTATCTGACAGTGTATTTGTGAGCATGAGCTGAGGTTAGGAACAGGAATCAGCCATTCAGTCCCTCAAGCCCTTTCCACCATCCAATTAGATCACAGCTGATTTGCTCTTAACTCCATCTACCCGCCTTGAATTTGTAACCTTCAATATGCTTGCCTTCAAAAATTTAGCAATCTCAGTTTAAAATTTTCAATTGGCCCAACCTCTACAGCTTTTTTGGGGGAGTGAGTTCCAGATTTCCACAATGTGTGAAGAAGTGCTTTCTGACCCCACTCCTGAATGGCCTAGCTCTATTTATGCCCCCTTGTTCTGGACTCACACACCAGAGGAAATAGTTTCTCCCTACCTACCCTATCAGTTCCCTTAATCACCTTACACACCTCAGTTAGATCAGCCCTTATTTTTTACACACAAGGGAATACAATTCTAATCTATGCAGACTGTCTTTGTAATTAGCCAGGGAATCATTTTGGTCAATCAATGCTGCAACCTTTCCAAGGCCAATATCTTCTTCCTGAGGTGTGCTGTCCAGAACTGAAAGCAGTACTCTAAATGGGGTCTAGCCAGAGATTTTTATATAATTGCAACATAGCTTCCACCCTTTGTACGCCAGCCCCTTCAGATAAAGGCCAACATTCCAATAGCCTTTTAAAAGATTTTTTGTGTCTGTCCACTAGCTTTTTGTAACTTATGATCTTCTATGACCTAAGTTTCTGTGCACGCAGCTCCTGGTTTCTTGCCTTTTAGAAAATACTCTGATCTATCTTTATTAGATCCATAGTGGATGACTTCATACTTACCCACATTGAACTCTATGTGCCACAGTTTTACTATGTAGGATTATACTATACTGTAATGCGGCCCCACCCCCAGTTGAATAGCTATATGACAAATTTCCATTTGGGTGAGGCACCAGTGGGTTCATGGAGAGGAGGTGATCAATGACAGATAAAACTTAAGAAGAATCTATTGACAAGTTCTATGGAACATTCCCACTTTTCGTAGTCCCCAAACAATCTTCTCAAAGCATAAGAATTGTCACTTACCTTGGCCTTTTCTACCTGTTCCTCTGCATCCCATTTTATGGGTCTCCCTAAGTTTTCATTAAAATCCTGTTGCCAATGACGTAATTGGGCCTTGCCTTTTAGGTTTAAATTAGTGTCCCACCTGTTTGCAGTTGGAGCCTCAGCCAACTTCAGAGAGGCTCTGCATTATTGCAAAAATCCAGGCCCCTGTTTTAGCATTCACCTGGGATCACTAGATCAGGTAAGCAGGACCTTGGTTTATCATCTTATCTGACATTGCAGCACTTCACCAGGGTGTCAGATTATGAGCTCAAGCCCATTGTTTCTGACCCAATTCTGACATAGTTCTGCCAACTGAGTCAAGCTGACACAGTTTAAGAAAGAACATTAATATTTTTGAACAGGTCATTCCATTTCTTGTAATTTCTCTTTCACCTTATTATGGGAATTTCTTTCACTTTGTTTATTTAAATTTATTTTCAATTAAAACTTCCAGAAACAGGATAAGGTGTGGAATAAGAAATGTGATTTCATAAGATCATAAGAAATGAGAGGAGTAGGCCATCTGGCCCATCAAGCCTGCTCCACCGTTCAATAAATCATGGCTGATTAAATTATGGTATCAAGTCTATGTTCTTGCCTATCCCCCATAACCCTTGACTCCATTGTAGATCAAACATCTGCCTAACTGAGCCTTGAATATATTCAATGACCCAGCCTCCACTGCTCTCTGTGGAAGAGAATTTCAAAGACTAATCACCCTCTGGGAGAAGAAATTCCTCCTCACCTCCATCTTAAATGGGAGACCCCTTATTTTTAAACTGTGCCCTATAGTTCTAGATTCCCTCATGAGGGGAAACATTCAGCATCTATCCTACCAAGCCCCCTCAGAATCTTAAATCTTTCAATAAGATCAACCCTCATTCTTCTAAACTCCAAAGAATGAAGGCCCAACCTGCTCAACCTTTCCTCGTAAGACAATCCCTTCATCCCAGGAATCAGCCTAGTGAACCATCTCTGAACTGTTTCTAAGGCATGTATGTTCCTCCTTTAGTAAGGAGGTCAAAACTGGACACAGGACTCTAGGTGCTCTTTGGTCCATCAAGTTACTCTTCTAGAGGTTGTGGATTACTCTAATGTGGCCACTTAATCTTAGAAATACTCCCTATCCTGAGTGATAATCAAAAGGTTGAAACTGATATTAAGTAAAGGCCAATAGTCAGAATTCAAGCGTAATTAATCAACAGTCAAGATCGATGTGGTAAGTGGGCATTGGTCAGGATTTTCTAGAAAAAAAAAATTTTGTTATGGAAATACAGAACGATTTTCAAGTGCCTGTTGAATCTGAGAATATTGGAAAGTGAACCCTTGTTGTACAGAATAAAGTATTGGTTACAGAAAAGAACAAAGTGAAAATGGATCACTGACAGAACAGGGACACTAGTAAGAGAAAAGAAGATACCAAAGCTGGAAGCTGAAAGATGCCAAAATCCAGAAAGAGAAAAAAAATGGGAAATGTATATAGAAACATAGGTTAAGAAGTCAAAGGATGTCTGAGAATTGACCAGAGAAATTAGATAGGTAATAAAGGCAAGCAGGCAGAAAGCATCAGCACTGCATAAAAGATAACAAATTTGTATTAGACACAGAAAGACTCAGGTCTTTCACTATAAAAGACTGGTTTCACTTTGACTACAGAAAAATACAAGATCAAACAATGGAGCAAATGCTTTCAAGAAATTCTGAACAGTCCAAATCACAAGAAAAGTTGAGCACCCCAAATGATAAAACTTAAGGTAAAAACTGAAGCTGCAAAATTTGGTTTCGTAGTGTTGCTGGGAGTTGACACTACCAGATCCAGGAGCCTCTCCACTTCTGGTGCAGCCCATGTGGATGCCATTTAAGGGCAGTAGCGTAGGTGTGCCATTGGTGTGTCAGAATCACACAGAGTGAACAGATTGTGATGTCACTCAGTATCCCGTACTGAGTTGGCTCCCGAACTGCCTATTTTGACAACACAGATGCCCTTTTAAGCACTCTCAGCTGAACTTCCACTGCAGCACTCTCAGCCTCATTCACAAACAATGTTTTACATGGCTACAATTCACCAAGGAGATGGCCACTAAATTGTGCACCTCCTTCAATCAAACCTGCTGCCGCACAGTAGGGTGGGAGCAGTGCTGTAGGGTGGGAGCAGTGTTGCCAATGGCTGTCAAGATCGCCGTGGCCCTCAATTTCTGAGCCAGTGGATTCTTCCAGGCTGGGGCCACTGACATTGCCAATGTACCACAGTTTGGCGTGCATCACTGCATCAGGGAGATAACAGAGGCCATGCATGCTGGGACAGGGAGCCTCATAGTCTTCCCTCTAATCAGAGGGAAGCAAGAGCAGCAAGCATGTGGCTTTGCCAGGGTAGCAGGAATTCCAGTGTTGCAGGGAGCCATCGAATGTTTGCATGTGGCTTTGTGGATGCCACATATCAACAGGAAGATATATCACAACCACAAGGGGAATCACTCCCTTAATATGCAGTCAGTGTGTGACCATGCACAGAGCATCAGAGATAGTGAATGCCCACTATCCTGGCAGCAGCCATGATACTTTCATTCCTCATCAGTCAGATGTTTCCACCACATTCAAGACTCCACAATGAACCAGAGGCTGGCTGGTTGGAATAAAGGGCTGCCTTTTCTACACATACTCCCCTCTGCCACACAAACACATATGGACAGCATGCATATGACAATAGCCATGTTGCCACAAGGAACATTGTGCTACAAACTGTTGGCATTCTAAAGCACTGGTTTGGCTCCCTGGACTGCTCAGGGAGATCCCTACAGGACTCAATAGAACACATCTCCAAATTTGTGGTGGCCTGCTGCACCCTCCACAAGCTAGCTCTCATGAGGGTGCAGTCCTTACCACCAGATTTTTGGTGAGGATCTTAGAGAAAGGAGCGAAGAGGAGCAAGAGGGGAAAGGGAGTAGGCATCTGGGAACCCACTGCTCTGCACAGGCTGTTGGTGAGCTGTACTTCAAACTCTGGTTCCCCTAAATCATTTCCACATCACCGTTGGACCACAATTCCCCATCTTTCCATCCCTCCACTGTGTTCTCTTAGCCAAAATCCAGAAAGAAAAGGCACGCCAAAAATATACTTCCAAACAACTTTATTCAACAACAATTTCAATAATACATATAGAACTAAAATTTTCACCCTTGTGCATTCCCTTAGAGCCTATCTTACTGGTGCCTGGTCTTGTGCACCTCACAGTGCTACTCCTATGACTGTATAGGGCTACAGGGCTGGTGGAAGGCTGCTGGTTTTCACTGGAGGAGACTGCAGATGACCTTGCAGGATGCCCTTGAGCAGCTCTGGGCCTTGAGAGACTGGATTCAAACAGCATCACCTTGGCATGAGCAGCAGCAGCAGGATGGCTGATAGGTAACAGAAAGGGCACTGGCAGAGTGGCAGTGGTGGAAACATGAATGTTGTCCTCTTGAGAACAGGTATTTGATCTGGTGGTTGCTGGTTTCAAATCAAATGACAGTGCTTCTTCCTCAGACATCTCCTCTTGCTCATGCCCTTCATTGTGAAGCTGCACTGCCTGCCCAGGCAGCAATTCTTGGGCGTCTAAATCTAAAATGGAGAAGGGAAAGTTGGGCTGAGGGAAGGGCATTGGGTTGAAAGCAAGAGGTCAATGATTACACCATCTGCAGCTTGCACTCCGTGTTGGATAGCAGGATGATGATGAAGTGGGATTTGAGAAGACGCCTAAAGCACATAAGGCCTCAGTCACTATTGGCCCTATAATTTACAGCACTGTTTCCTTCAAGGGGCTCAGGAGTTACAGTTGTGCCTGTGCCCTACTGGTTCTCTTATGCTACCTCTTGATATGTGTAACCTTGTCCTGCAAGAGAGAGAGAAGTGTGTCAGCAAGTGTCTTACAACTGTTAGGGTGATGTGCCTGTCATAACCGAACAGATGGAAGTATGAAGAATCTGCAAGACATGGGTGTGAGGCTCGGAGTATTGGTAAGTGTATGATGGTGAGGTAGAACATCTGAATGTTGGGCATGAGTCCGATTGCTGATGGCTGTTTGATGACAGCATGGTTCATTAAGTAGTGAGAGGTTGGCAATCCAGAGATTCGGTGATAAACTCCTTGTTGTTTGAGTGTGTCCAAGCTGTAAATGATTTCATCATGTTCTGCGAGTCCTCTCATGAATAAAGAGTTCGATGTGG
Source organism: Cetorhinus maximus (assembly GCF_964194155.1). Lineage (NCBI taxonomy): Eukaryota > Metazoa > Chordata > Chondrichthyes > Lamniformes > Cetorhinidae > Cetorhinus > Cetorhinus maximus. The sequence goes on along the minus strand of NC_135895.1, from coordinate 63,148,065 downwards.
GATTGGCAGTTCATGTTGTTGTTGGTGCTTGGGGGACTTCTACACTCTGCCACCTCTGACTTTCCTCTGGTCATGTCAAATGTTGTGAGTTCGGCATAGATGGTCCTCAAAACGTGCTGAACCAAATTTCAATGCTTGCCTTGATGTAGACCAGTCAGCTGCAATGCAGAAGTTTGTAAGGCTCTTTTCTAGGGTGTCCTTGAATCATTTGTACTGACCACCTTGATGTAATTTGTCCTGAGACAATTCCCTATAGGAGATCTGCTAGAGGATTCTGTGCTCATCCATGTGGGAGACATGGTCTTCCCATTTAAGTTGAATTTTCCGGAGGGTGGTCTCCATGATGTTGAGCCCAGCATGATGAAGAACCTCATCCTACCATTGAATTCTCATTTGGTGGAAGAGTTGCAGAGCTTTGATGTAATGCCTATAAAAACCAAGGATTCTGTGTCATACAGCAGGGTGGTAAGAACAATGGCCTAGTAGAGTTTGATTTTAGTCTTCAGCTCAATGCCATGCTGCTTCCACGATCATGGAGTTGGTTATCACAGAGCATGCTTTCTGGATGCATACATGGATATCTTCATCAACATTAGCATCCTGAGAGAGCACACTGTTGAGATATGACAATTTTTCTACAGCCTTGAGACTGCTGTCACCCACGGCTGTGTCTAGCGCAGAGAGTAGATGACATTTGGAGGATGTGTTAATTGACCTTGACCACAGGTGTAAGGTCATTGAACTTACCTGGCACTGCAGCCAGGTCCTCATGGCCAGACTTCTTCGATTAATCTCGGTGGCTACCTGCCCGTGGTTTGCTGCATGTGCTTGGAGGGCCTCCTGGCCCCCTGCAGAAACATGACTTCTCCCCTGCTTTCCACCTCCTGGAGTAAGACCTTCATTGCCATATCATTTGAGTTATAATTCACTTATAATTAATGGGGGGGCAGTGGCATAGTGGTATTGTCATTGGACTAGTATTCCAGTGACCCATGGTAATGCTCCCACGATGGCAGGTGGTGAAATTTGAATTCAATAAAAATATGGAATTAAAAAACTACAAAACCGTTGCCAATTGTTGTAAAAAAACATCTGGTTCACTAATGTCCTTTAGGGAAGGAAATCTGCTGCCCTTACCTGGTGTGGCCTATGTGTGACTCCAGACCCACAGTAATGTGGCTGACTCTTACATGCCCTCTGAATAAGGGCAATTAGGGATGGGCAATAAATGCTGGCGTGGCCAGTGATGCCCACATCCCATGAATGAATAAAAAAGAAAATCATAAACGTGGGAGCCTTCTCTCTGGCCAGCTGCTCCATTGGCACTCTTATTCCTTCTGTGAAAAACTTTTGGAGGCAGTTCCACCGGTTGCTGCAGCCCGAAAGGACCTCTCCTTTAAGATAAAAGCAAAATATATGTTGCATGCTGCCTGCGTCAACTCAAACAAGTGCATGTAGTCTTATATCACAATCCCTGTGCCCACTAAAGGGCCTTATTAAATTTTGAACCCAAAAACATTTGAATTCCAAGAGGCTGGGGAAGCTATACATGTGCTAAAGACAGGAAAGACACTGGGAGTTGACAAAATAGCTACTGTCAATCCCAGGAAACATATCTAGCATGAATAGGATTAGCAAATCTGGAGACAAGAGAATGTCTGAAGTACAGGCAGGATTTAAAAATGGAAGATTGTGCAACAATAGGTCATTTGTACTACATTATATCGTACAGAAAGTTATGAATAAACAAGATGACAGCTTCATAATTAAGTTCAATGCTTTTGAATTGGCCTTTGATAGCCAAGATAGAGTTACATTGACAAATTTTATAATGTTACAGATTTTTCACAAGTACACAAACATCATTAAGGAACTCCATGATGGAATGGGATGCTGTGTTAAAGTGGAGCATAGAACGGCAGAATGGTTCAAAATAAAAAAACAATGTATGACAAGGATATTCATGCTGCCCTTGTTATTTGGAATACCAGTACATCTGAATGCATACAAGGCAGTAGGAGGAAAATAGTGGGCGCAGATGGGAAAGACAGGGAACAGTTGACTTCATGGGTCATGTAGCACTATTGGTAGAAATGGAAGATGAAATGCAAAGAAAGGTAAACTTCGTTAATAAATTTGGGCAAGAAGTCAGACATAATAAAACAAGATCATACACAATTAATACAAAAGTAAAATACTGCAAATACTGGAAACACCTCAGTTCAGTCTATAAATGTGGCCCCAAGCTTCTGGTTGCCAGTCATTTTAATTTTCCATCTTGCTCCCATGCTGATCTCCTTGCCCTTGGCCTCCTGCAATGTTCCAGTGAAGCTCAACAGAAGCTCAAGGAACAGCACCTCATTTTTTAATTAGGCACTTTACAGCCTTCCAGGCTCAACACTGAGTTCAACAGTTTCATGTTGTAATCTCTGCTAACATTTTGTTTGCTTTTTCTTTGCATCTTTTGGTCTTACTCTGGTTTTTCTATTATTTTCGCTTTTAGCAGTAGCTGTTCATTATCCTGCTGTTCACACCTCCTCTAGACACATCTTCTGTTTCTTTACTTGTCCCATTACCTTTTGGCTTTGCACCATTAACCCTTTAGTCATTTAATCTCTCTCCTCTTCCATCCAATCACAGACCTTCCCTTTTGTTCTTTTTCCCACCCTCCCCCCTTTCGCTTGGTTAAAAACGGATGTATTTCTAACTTTTGCCAGTTCTGATGAAAGGTCATCAATTTGAAATGTTAACCCTATTTCTCTTTCCATAGATGCTGCAAGGCCTCCTGAGTATTTCCATCATTTTCTGTTTTTTTTTATTTTATACCAGTTAATGTTAAGATAAAGCTCAAAGAAGGAACACTGCAAAATGTAATTCACTCCATTGATATTGAAAATGCAATATGTGGCAATGCTAATTATGGACAGAGGCAAGCAGCTACAGTTGGAAAAGCAGCTAAGGTGTTTAACAAACTGAGTAACTAACTGACAAATACTCAACTTTCCCTTAAAAATAAAGGTCAGACTATACAGCAGTAATCTACATTTAGAACTGGCAAAACACAAAGGCTATAAAGAAAAAAATAAACACTTTTAACTAATATCTTCACAAGATATTCAGCTGGGCAGATAAGGTGGCAAACAAGGTAGTGAGAGATGGGAAAAGGCAATACCCAAGGGATTAACATGCAAAGCCAAGGCTGTTAAGAAAGCAAAATTCCAAAACACCACACCAAACATTAAAAAGACAATTGCAAAGGAAGTTATGGAATGGCAAGAATTAGCTACAGAACATTGAAGAAAGTCCTCTCAGAAACTGAGATCACCAGAGAAAAGGACCAACAGCTGACCAAGGTAGTTAAGGAGATAAATGCACTATACAAAATACAGATGGTGTGTCAGTAATCAGCATACAGAATCATAGAGCCATTTACTGTGCAGGAGAGGCCATTTGGCCCATTGAGTCCATGCTAACTCCCTGCAGAGCAATTCAGTCAGTCCCACTTCCCCTGCTTGATCCCTATGGTTCTGCAAGTTTATTTTCATTTTCTCCAAGTGCACATTCAATTTCCTTTAAAAATTATTAATTGTTTCTGCTTCCACCGCCCTCATGGCAGCGATTTTCAGGTCATTACCACTTACTGTGTAAAAACGTTCTTCTTCACATTCCATCTGCATTTTTTGCCCAAAATTTTAAACCTGTGTCCCCTAGTCCTTGTACTAACAGCTAATAGGAAGAGATTTTTCCTTGTCTTTCTCATCTAGGCCTGTCATAACCTTGTACACCTCTATCAGATCTCCCCTCATTTGCCTTTGCTTCAAGAAGAACAAGCCCAGCATTTCCAACCTAACCTTGTAACTACACCAACCCATCCTTGGAGCCATTCAGGTAAATTGCCTCTGCATACTCCTAAGGCAGATGGTGTAACCATGCACCTCTTCCTTTCTCCTAGTGGCCTTATGCTTCCAGGTATCCAAGAACTGTCACCTAGCTAGGCAGTGGGCTGGGAGGCTGAAGTCCTGGATACAGATGAGGAGGAAGAAACACTGTCACTCTGGGTGAATAAATATATGGGCTGAATGGTCTTCCTCATCTGTAATTGAAAAGTGTGCGAGGGATAGGCCAGAAATTTATAGGCTGGTCATTCTGACATCAGTGGTGGGCAAATTATTGGAATCAATTCTGAGAGACAGGATAAACTGTCACTCCGAAAGGTACGGATTGATCAGGGACAGTCAGCATGGTTTTGTTAGGGGAAGATCGTGTCTTACTAACTTAATAGAAATTTTTGAGGAAGTAACAAGGAGGATTGATGAGGGTGGTGCAATGGATGTTGTCTACATGGATTTTAGTAGGATATTTGACAAAGTCCCACATGGCAGACTGGTCAGAAAAGTGAGGTCACATGGGATATTGGGGAAGGTGGCGAGTTGGATGCAAAATTGTCTCAGTGACAGGAAACAAATGGTAATGGGCGATAGATGTTTTTGCGAATAGAAAGCGATTTCCAGTGGAGGTCCACAGGGCTCAGTGTTGGGGCCTTTACTCCTTGTATATATTAATGATTTGGACTTCAATGTGGGAGGCATGACTGGGAAATTTGCAGATTACACAAAGATTGGCCGTGTAGTTGATAGTGAAGAGGATAGCTGTTGTCTCCATGATAATATCAATGGTTTGGTTGAGTGGGTGGAAAAGTAGCAAATGGAATTCAATCTGGAAAATTGTGAGGTAATGCATTGGGGGAGAGCAAACAAAGCAAGGGAATACTCAATAAACAGGAGGATATTGAGAGGGGTTGAGGAAGTAAGAGACCTTGGGGTGCATCTCCACAGGTCCTGAAGGTGGCATGACAGGTGAATAAGGTGGTAAAGAAAACATAGGGAATGCATTCCTTTATTGGATGAGGTATTGAATACAAAATCAGGCATGTAATGATGGAACTGTGTGAAATGCTGGTTAGGCCACAGCTGGAATTTTGTGTGTAGTTCTGGTCACCACATTACAGGAAGGACATAATTGTTCTCAGAGAGTACAAAGGAAATTTACAAGAATGTTGTCAGGGCTTGAACATTGCAGCTATGAAGTAAAGATTGGATAGGCTAGGGTTGTTTTCCTTGGAACACATGAGGCTGAGGAGTGGCCTAATTGGAGTGTACAAGATTATGAGGAGCCTAGGTAAGGTAGATAGGAAAGACCTGTTTCCTCCAGTTGAGGGATTAATTACCAGGGGGCGTAGATTTAAGGTGATTGGTAGAAGGATTAGAGGGACATGAGGAAAAACATTTTCACCTAGAGGGTGGTGGGCGTCTGGAATTCACTGCCTAAATTAATGGTTGAGGCTGAAAAGCTCAATTCATTTAAAAGGTATTTGGATCTGCACCCGAAGTGCTGTAACCTGCAAGGATATGAACCAGGTGCTGGAAAGTAGGATTAAAATAAGTGACTAGTTTCTTTTTTGGCTGGCACAGAGCCAATGAGCAGAATGGCCTCTTTCTGCATTGTAACTTTTCTATGGTTCTATGGTTATCTTGTGGTCTTCACTATGATAGCTGTAAACTAAAGTAGAAGGGATATGGGGATCAAAGCAAAATGAAGAGATTCTGAAGTATATATTACTGTATAGGCCAAGTAAAATAAGATGTTTTATTTTATTTTTATTAAAAGTAATATTTCTGGTCTTTGGTTAGTACATCTTATTTATTATGTAGTTGCTATTTTTGTAACATGCCAAGAGGTTCCATTGTGAGCTAAAACAGGCTACCCTGCATAAAAAGGCATTTTAATGAGTAAAAACAAGATCCTTTTTTAACAAAGTTGAAATTCCTTTTCATCAACTTGGCAACTGCTGAAGGAAAGTTAAAGTTCAGCAGAATGTTTGAAGCTTGAAATTCACAAAGACCTGTTCCAATCTCCAAAGTTGCAACTCTCCAGATCTTCACACAGAAATAGGACCTTTTAATGGAATTATTTCTCCATGCAGTTTTCTTCTCTGTTCTATAGGGTATAGTTCCATGAGTATCTGCAGCTCTTCAGTACCTCACAACGGTCGTCACTTCTTCATTATTGACCCTGAACAGTGAATGGTGAAATGTGAATATATTGTCCAGCAACCAAGAAGTGAATCCTTCGCTATTCAACTGTGGTAGTATTTCTGTCAAATACACACAGCGGTCATGAGTAGAAATCCTGGCCGTTAGATAGTTCTCTCCCTGTATTCGGGAACACAGCTTGGTCATTATCCCAACTGTCAAAACAAATAGTGTATTTTCCCACAAACCCACTGGGGGGGAGGGGGGGACACACGCAGAAATACCGCTCCCTATTGTGGAACTACTGTAACAAAACCAAAATATTGGTGAGCAGGCAGTTGCTTGTGTCAATGAATTCTGTCTCCATATTCTATATAATAACCAAAAATATTAATTAGGGAGAATCCTCCTTCTTCAAGAGGTAAATCAAGGATAAATTCACAATAGATGAAGCTGATCCATTTTCGATTGTCTGGCAAGAGGTGAGCCACTTTTCTTGCACAACATAGCCACTGGAAAATCATTAGAACTGCATTCTCTGGCAGCTGTAAGCCTAGAATAAGATGGGGTTGGTTGGGGGACTCTTCCAGAATGGCTGATCATGATTATTGTCAAGTAACTAATGATATTAAAATGGAGTTGGATGAGGATGAGGAACTCACAGGGTTCTGGACAAAAAGTGGGGTTGTGAAACTAAGCTCACTGCAAATCAGGAGATGAATGGGTGAAAGGAACTTACTGAAACTGAAAGAGGTGGCTAATGAGGTAGTCGATGTGCTGGTGTTAATTTTCCAAAATTCGTTAGGTTCTGGAAAGTTTCCATCAAATTGGAAAGTGGCAAATACAACCCCTCTATTCAAGAAGGGGAGGAGGCAGAAAACAGGAAACTATAGGCCAGTTAACTTGATGTCTGTTATGGGGAAGTTATTAGAATCGACCATTAAGGAGGTTATAGCTAGGCGCTTAGAAGAGCTCAAGGCAATTGGGAAGAGTTAGCATGGTTTTGTTAAAGAAAAGTCATGTTTAGCCAATTTATTGGAGTTTTTTGAAGGAGTAACATGTGCAGTGGATAAAGAGGAGCCTGTAGACATAGTGTACTTGGATTTCCAGAAGGCATTTGATAAGGTGCCACATCAAAGAATATTACAGAAAATAAAAGCGCATGGGTATAGGGGATAACTTACTAGCATGGATAGAAGATTGGCTGGCTGGCAGAAAGCAGAGAGTATGCATAAATGGGTCTTTTTCTGATTGGCAGGATGTGATTAGTGGAGTCCCACGGGGCCTGTGCTGGGGCCTCAACTTTTTATGATTTACATCAATGACTTAGATGACGGGAGTGAAGATGTGGTAGCTAAATTTGCAGATGACACAAAGATAGGTAGGAAAGTATGTTGTGAAGAGGACATGAGGAGGTTGTAGATGGATATAGATAGGTTGAATGAGTGGGCAAAGATCTGGCAAATGGAGTTTAATGTGGGAAAATATGAAGCAGACTATTACTTAAATGGAGAATGGCTGCATAATTCTGAGGTGCAGGAGGATCTAGGTTTTCTAGTACTTGAGTCACAAAAAGTTAGTATGCAGGTACAGCAAGTAATTAAGAAGGCTAATGGAATGCTATTCTTTATTACGAGAGGGATTGAACATAAAAGGATGTTATGCTTCAGTTATACAGGACATTATGAGACCACACCTCAAATATTGTGTGCAGTTTTGGTCTCCTTGTTTAAAGAAGGATGTAAATGCATTGGAGGCAGTTCAAAGGAGGTTTACTAGATTGATGCCTGGAATGAGCGGGTTGTCTTATGAGGAAAGGTTGGACAGACTGGGCTTGTTTCCATTGGAGTTTAGAAGAGTGAGGGGTGGTATAATTGAAGTATATAAGATCCTGAATGGCCTCGACAAAGTAGGTGTTGAAAGGATGTCCAGAACTAGGGGACACTGCTTTAAAATTAGGGGCTACCCTTTTAGGACAGAGATGAGGAAAATTTTTTTCTCTCAGAAGGTTGTGCGACTTTGGAACTCTGCCTCAGAAGGTGGTGGAGGCGGGGTCATTGAATATTTTTAAAGCAGGGGTAGGTAGACTCTTGTTAGGCAAAGGAATCAAAGGTTATCGGGGTTAGATGGGGATGTGGAAATAGAAACACAAGAAGATTAGCCATGATCTTATTGAATGGCTGAGCAGGCTCAAGGGGCCGAATGGTCTACTCCTGTTCCTATTTCTTATGTATGACCTTTCAAAGACTCAGCAGAAGCACGATGGGTCGAATGGCCTCCTGTGCTGTAAGTTTCCATGATCGTATGACTGCTGTTGGAAAATATATCTGTATAAGCATTGGATGAGAACAGGATCAATTTGTTTGTAAATCCCACCCCCCCCACCATCTGCCAAGACTCACTGTCTAGGCTGAAATGTAAAGAATAACCATTTGGATAAGGTTGTGGAAGGCCGCCAGCCCCTATGGAATTCATCCCATCGGCAGTCATACCTTCAAAAGAGGAAAGGAAAGAATAGAAAATGGAATAAAGAACTGTGCCCTTTGACATTTAGCACCCTATACTAAAACACCTGGTCTTGGATTAGATGAGGTTCTGTCTCCAGGTGGATCCTATGATCACAGTGGAACTAGGTGTGTGGAGCTTACAAAAATCATCACCAACAAATCCACAGTAATTGATTTAATTGAAATTATTCAGATCATGTCTGAAATAAATAGTATCATGGATGATGGAAAAGCTAATTGATCTTCATTGTAAAAGCAAACAGCACAAACCAACTGGTCTGACTAAAGGGAATAAATGAAAGTGCGTACTGTTCAGTGACTAGAAAGTAATTGCTCTGCTGTTCTTAATTATTCAATAAATGACCTTTATTGGATTCACAAACAGTGAAGATAATACAATGGAATTTATTTTTCTTTCCACCAATTTTCTCCGATCCTTTCTTGAAGGGTACAGTCCCATAGGTGTTGGACACGCTTCGATACCTCCCTCAAAGAATCTCCAATTATCCAATCATGAGAAAGCTGTATAGTTTAGCATCATGTTGTCCTCAACATCCATGTATATGCATTTTCCTGCAAGGGTCATTTTGGGAGAAGAAGGTGGGAGTGTGGGGGTTGGGGAGGTGGGCGGGTTCCCTCTCTCAACATTAAAAACTATAAAGTAAATATAATTATTATTGTACTACATTATATTTGTAGTGCTGATGAAGCATAAATTTTAGAACCAAATTATTTCCAAATATATCAGTGTGGGTTCCACCCATGGTTTAGTTGCACTGCCCAGAGCATAACAAAACCAAGCAAACCAGGTGAGTCCCAAATTCTATCCCTAAGGTAGTTGATCTCAGCCGGACACTAATAACCGATGCAAAGCTGAAAAGTATGCATTTATGGATTAAAGACAGAAAATGATAGCAATACTCAGCAAATCCGACAGCATCTGTGGAGAGAGAGAAACAGGTATAACTTATCAGGATGAAAATGAATTTTCCTCAGAACAAGTCTAATTCTGATGAAGTGTCAAAATCAACTCAGAATGTTAACTCTATTTCTCACTCCACATGTGCTGCCAGACTTATTGTGTATTTCCAGCACTTTCTGTTTTTGTTTGAGATTTCCAGCATTTACAGTATTTTGCCTTTACTGCTTGTATTTATGGATGGTAAGTGAGGACAGGATCCTGCTTGGCTTTGATATCCCCCCTGACCCTCCTAGCCTGCCAATACTGTCAATGGAAGGAAAATCTGATGGATTCTGTTACTGGCTTGTGAACCTCCCTGCCCGAATTTCCTTTCTGTGCTCCATCAAGGCAAGGCTTGGCACCTAGGAAGTAAAGATGCAAATCGACCCTAGTATCATCACAAGAAGTGGGTGAAAATTGATGGAAAAAAAACCAAAGGCGTATAAAATAATGGCTGTCCGTGTTGATCTGCATATTCTCTTCAGTTCACCAGCTACATTATCTTAAACTCCAGAAAAAAGTCAATAAATTATAACTGCGGGGAAAATGGTCCATTATAACCTGCAATTAAAAAGTAATTTCATGCAACCTTGGGAATGACAATGTCAACTCATGGAGATGCTGCTGATGTTGAATTCTTCAAACACAAGCTGCAAAGTTAGGCCAAGATTATTATTATTATAATCATTATCTAAATTAGTTTGTGTAGTTTAACATGGATAAAATGCTCATTTTCATACAATGTAGAGGAAGACTTTTTAAATGTGACAATTTAGTAGCTATGATTGAGATGTTTTAACCTTTCTGCCTCTTCTGAAGACACTGGCTTATGCTGGAGTACAATTCTACCTATGATCAGGGGCTTCTCCATCTTGCCCAAGTGGTCATTCTTCAGATGTAAACCTTGAATGTTAAAAGGTTATTCAATCATGGGAGGAATCACAGCAAATCCAGTTCTGACCTAATTTAAAATCCACATACATGTTTGTTCCAGCAGATGTCACTGGCTAGTGTTTAGGATTATATTCTCACTAATAGTTTCCCTCTGTAATTCAGCAATATCTCTACTGTTACCAGGCTGAAATCAATTCACTCAGTACAGGCCAGTAAGTGAACCTGATGACTTCCTGTTTTGCATAACTAATTCCCACAGTTAGCAGCACATTTACTCACTGAGCCAAAGTGGAAAGATTTCTTAAGCATTTTCTTTCCCAGAAAAACTTATTCAGGTTCACCATCCAAAAAACTAGTTCCAGATCCCATATATTTTCACCCACCTATGGAAGCCCAGTTCCTTGTGTATCTTATTTTTTTAACCTGATTCTACAGCTTTTTTCTGACATATTATCACATCTCTTAGAAATATCCCAAAGTACTTAACATAAAACAAAATACTTAAAAGAGCAGTCATTGTTGTTATACAAGTGAATAAATGCAGTGTATGACAAATATATACTGCCGGTAATATGGAAAATTATTTATCAACCTGTGCAATATCTGCAACATCCCTACTCAGTTGTCAATATGTAGAGAATGCTAAGAGTAACATTTATAATCAACAGAAATAGCATTGATTGCAATTATATTGAAACACATGAAAATGTGTTTAATTTTAAAACACACCTCAAAAAACGTCACTTTTTAAGGCTAAAATGAGGGATTGTATACTTAGCAAGTCTCACTCACCTTGGTTCAATGAAACTTATTTCCAACAGGGTTCACTCTAAAACAGGAGCAATTTTCCAAAAGCACATTCCTCATGTGGTTATTGATTGTCCAGGTCATATATTGGAAAATGATGGGCACATTTTCCACAAATTTACAATCATTGAAATTAATAAATAGAAAATCTTGGGGAACACATCCATGATTTTCCAATATTCCTCCCATTAGGAGGATGCACTTAGAAACTCAGCCTTGATATGTTTAAAAGGGTAATGCAGTAGGTCTCACTTTTTAGTATAATAGTCTGGAAATTGATGTGAGTGACATTATCATACACACATTTGACATACTTGTACCAAATTCCACTATTTTATTGGAGACATTAACCCATTTAAAATAAACAGGTTAACACTGCCAGTAAAATAGCGGAGAGGAAATTTGTTAAGAGCGCATTAAGTGCTGCATGATAATATTGCTCATAGTAATTTCCAGCCTAATATATTCTACTCATTAAACTTTCCTAATGTTGGCAGTTCTGTGGTGGTCACTCTTGGTGACTTCTGATGTGAATGTGGTATCTCTTGTTAGCTAGACCTATCACATGTCAATCATCAGGAGCTCCACCCACTCACTTTGATTTAAAATTATATCTTTTTTAATATTTGTTAGGCTGAAAAATAACTCCATATACTTTATAGATTATTAACTGTTTTGTATCTACAATAGTGCCAGAATGTATGATAATAGAGTCCTTTCAGTCAATTAGATCCCAGTACCGGAGATCACTGTCCCATCATTTGATCCCATTCCAGAACTTTATGCAACCAGATCACATGGATCACTGCTCCTCCTTGAACCAAATTCAGGAAACAAGAGTCAGCCATGCTTCAGACCCATGACCAATGGTGAATTAGACATTAAGATCATATATATCATATATTTTCTAATTAATTTCATCACAAAAATCACGCATTAATATTCTTCCAAAAAAAAGTAGTGTGGCATAAAGCGGGTATATCAGTTGCCATTTCTCCTCAGAAGGTTAACTGGCTGCCTGGCACAGCTTCCCCATTTCCTCTAGTTTACATGGATCCAGCTCCTCTGACCTCGGCTTCCTACCCTAGAACCTGCTATCATGCTTTCCACAGCTTCAGGTCCCAGTGCTTCATGTTATCTATAGCTCCAGTCCCACAGTTGCTAATCTCTCATCTCAGGTACATTCCCCAGTTCAAAGATTAAATTCCTTCCAACTCATGGACTTCAATACAACTTACTCCTGTGCCTGGACAATGCAGCTACAACATCCCACTCATGAGCTTCACCACTGCTGCTTTTCAATTCTAGAAACCTCCAGTGTTGCCCTCCGATGGCAAGTCATGCAGAGACAATAAGAAATAAAAGACAAGAACTCCAATGATATTCAGTCCCCCACCAACACAAAGATAGTCTGCACCCCAGTATTGATATCACCACAAAAGAATTATAGCAACAGTACTTTTCTTAGAAATAAAACCTACTTTATCACAATTACTGGGGCCTGTAGGGATTATTTAAATAAAGTATATTGCAGCTGCAAATTTTCTGATGAAATGAATATTACACTTTATATTCATATGGAGCACAGAGGACTGTGCATTACCACCTGGTGATATTACAGTGTTCAAGGCCATAGACAATTAGTTTTTTGGTTTAGCTGGAGAAAGTATTGATGGGCATGAAAAAAAATCACTTCTTTGACACCACAACAACTGCTTGCATTTATATAGCACTTTTAGTGTAGTTAAAACATCCCAGCATGCATCACATCAGCATTAACAACAACATTTGACACTGAACCATATTAGGGGCAATTAGGAGAGGTGATCAAAAGCTTGGTCCAAGAGGTAAGCCTTAAGGAATGTTTTAATGGCAGCAAAAGAGATGCAGAAAGGCAGGAAGGCTGAGGGTCAGAATTGCAAAGTTTCAGGCCCAGGCAGCTGAACAGTGAATGAAAATTGGGGAAGCACAATGGGCCAGCATTGGATGAGCGCCGAGATCTTGGTGGGATATAGGGCTGAGGGAGGCTACGGAGACAAGTACATAGAGGGAGTTTGAAAATAAGCATGAGAGTTTAAAAATAGAGATGTTACTGGAACAGGAACCAATATAGGTCTGTGAGCACAGCAGAGATGGGTGAAGGGGACTTGATGCTAATTAGGATATGTGTAGCAGAGTTTTGGATGAGCACAAGTTTACAGAGGGGGCAAGGTGGGAGGCAAGACAGGGGGCATTGGAAACAAAGGTATGAATATGGGTTTCTGTAGCGGATGAGCTAAGGCAGTGGTGGAGAAAGGTGATGTTACGGAAGTGAGAGTAGGCAGTCTGGTGATGAAGAGGTTATGGGGTCAAAACTGAGATCTGTGTCAAATAGAACACCAAGAGCAATGGTCTGGTTCAGCCTTTGACAGTGACCAGAGAGGGAGGTGGCTAGGAAATAGAGATTGTGATCAGGACCAAAAACATTGGCTTTTGGCTTCCAATATTTAAATGGAGGAAATTTCTGCTGATCCCTTACTGGATTTCAGAACAGCAATGTGACAAATCAAAGGCAGTGGAGAGATTGAGACAGGTCATGGTAAGTTAAAGCTGGGGGTCTTTGGTGTACATGTGGAAAGGAACATTGTGTTTTGAATAATGTTACCAAGGGGCAATATGTAGATGAGAAATAGAGAGTATCAAGGATAATTTCTTGTGGGACTCCAGAGGTAACTATGCTGGAGCTGGAAGATAAGCCATTTCAGGTGATTATTTGGCTATGACTGGACAGATAGGAATAGAATCAGGCAATTGCAGCTGGATGATGGAGGGGAGGTGTCGGAGGATGATGGTGAGGCCAATCTGGTCAAAGGCTGCAGACAGGTCAAGGAGGATGAGGAGAGATGGTCACAGTCACATAGGATGTATTTTGTGACTTAGATAATGCAGTTCATTGGAAGGGGTGGAAACCTGATTAGAGAAGTTCAAACGTGGAGTTATGCAAAAGAAGAATTTAAGAGCCAACAACAAAGAATCATAGAATGGTAACAGCACAGAAAGAGGCAATTTGGCCCTTCATGTCTGTGCTGGCTCTCTGCAAGTGCAACTCAGCTAGTTCCACTCCACTGCCCTTTCACTATAACCTTACAATTTTTTCTCTTCAGATATTTATCCAATTCTCTTTGAACTTGTCTTCACCATACTCTCAGGCAGTGCATTCCAGGTCCCAACTGCTCTCTGCAAAAAAGGTTGTTCCTCATGTTGCCTTTGGCTCTTTTGCCAATCACCTTAAATTGGTGTCCTCTGGTCCTTGACCCTTCTACCATAGGGAACAGTTTCTTCCTTTCTACTGTGTCCAGACTCGTCTTGATTTTGAATGCTTCTATCAAATCTCCTCTCAACCTTCTCTAAGGAGAGCACCCCAGCCTCTTCAATCTAGCCACATAACGGAAGTTCCTCACCCCTGGAAGCGTTCTGATAAATCTTTTCTGCACCATCTCTAATGCCTTCACATCCTTCAAAAAGTGTGGTGCCAGAGTTGAACAAAATGCTCCAGTTGAGGCTGAATTAATGTTTTTATTAAGATTCATCATAACTTCCTTACAAAAGTAGGCTTGCAAGATCATGCATCATAGATGTTTGTTATTGCATAGACTGATCTATGAAATGTGTGGAGGATCTGATGGAACCAACATGTACTATGACCTATCATCAAATATGAGCCCAAGTAAACCTGATTATAGAATTTCAAACGTGGAGTTAAGCAAAAAAAATTTAAGAAGCAACAACAAAGAATCATAGAATGGTAACAGCACAGAAAGAGGCAATTTAGCCCTTCATGTCTGTGCTGGCTCTCTGCAAGTGCAACTCAGCTAGTTCCACTCCACTGCCCTTTCACTATAACCCTACAACTTTTTCTCTTCAGATATTTATCCAATTCTCTTTGAACTTGTCTTCACCATACTCTCAGGCAGTGCATTCCAGGTCCCAACTGCTCTCTGCAAAAAAGGTTGTTCCTCATGTTGCCTTTGGCTCTTTTGCCAATCACCTTAAATTGGTGTCCTCTGGTCCTTGACCATTCTACCATAGGGAACAGTTTCTCCCTTTCTACTCTGTCCAGACCCGTCTTGATTTTGAATGCCTCTATCAAATCTTCTCTAAGGAGAGCACCCCAGCCTCTTCAATCTAGCCACATAACGGAAGTTCTTCACCCCTGAAAGAGTTCTGATAAATCTTTTCTGCATCCTCTCTAATGCCTTCACATCCTTCAAAAAGTGTGGTGCCAGAGTTGAACAAAATGCTCCAGTTGAGGCTGAATTAATGTTTTATTAAGATTCATCATAACTTCCTTACAAAAGTAGGTCTGCAAGATCATGCATCATAGATGTTTGTTATTGCATAGGCTGATCTATGAAATGTGTGGAGGATCTGATGGAACCAACATGTACTATGACATATCATCAAATATGAGCCCAACTATGAATGGCTCAGTACTACAGTAATAGTGTGCTTGAAAATTGGGTGAAGGGATGGTGGTCCACATTCTTGTTTATCAATGAAAAAATTAGAAGACACCTTGGGATGCATTGGGTATAATATTGTCCAAACATTGAACCTTACATCATAAAGCTCAGTGGCAATGATATTTGATTGGGTTTACAGGTCAAACTCCTATTGTAATCCAATGGCTGTCCAACATTTAGGAATAAAGAACCTGCAGTTATATAGCACCATATTATTAGCCGCAGCATGCCCCTAATTGCTTCATTAGTCACATTTGAAACGTAGTCAGTGTTGTCATATAGGCAAATGCGGTAGTCAACTTGCACATAGCAAAGTACCACAAATAGTAAATAAGATGAATGATATGTTAATTTGCTTTGTGCAAGCATAGGTTGAGGTAGAAATGCTGGCCAGATCACCATGCTCTCCTTGAAAGTTTCCAAAATATCTTTAATATTGCTGTAAAAAAAGAGACATGCTATTGAAGCTTTTCATCTTGCACTCATCAGGACAGATGCAAGAATGCCAAATTTCAAAGGGAGCAACAATTTATGCTGTGCAAAACAAAGCTGATGAGTGCAAGACAAAAATATTTGACAGCATGTCTCTTTCTTTAGTAATAGTCAAGCTCTGTATGATCAAAGAATCTTTAATATCCACAGGAATTGCCAGAAGAGACAGATAAAGTCTTGGTTTAACCTCCCATCCAAATGACAGCACCTCAAATAATGCAGTGCACCCTCAGTTCTGCACTGAAGTGTCAAACTAGATCTTCTGCTCAATAACTGATGAGTCAACCTTCTGCCTCTGTCAAGTCAATTGATTCTATGCATGCATGTAACTTTCATTGAAGCCAATAACTGTAGTATTTATCCCAACACTCAACACAAAGACATGCTTGTCACAGTTATTCCCTCTCTATATGTTGGCACACAAGATGGTATTATCCATTTAATGTTCATTTTTGGGACACCTAGGTGAATGTAGGGCTGAAATTCATCATGCAGGACACCAATATTTTTATTCCTACATGTGGTGTGGGTGTTGCTGTCAAGAGCAGCATCTATGACCCATCCCTAATTGCCCTTGGGAAGGTGGTGGTAAGCTACCTTCTTGCAGTCTGTGTGCTGAAGCTAAGTAATAATTTTAAAACAAGCAGGAGAAAGGGGATAATTGAAAAAGCAGTGGTTCTCTAATGCCAAGATTGGGTTTTAAATACCTGAAAATTACAGGGGGACGATGAATCAATGAAGACAAGAAGTGACATGATTATCTGTCCGCTATTAAACCCTGTGTGCTGCAGAAAATCAAATGTCGTGGCACAGAAGTTGATTTCTCAATTCCGCAGTATCAACGAATGGCGTCCACATCCCTGGACTTTGTAATGACATTGTTGCAAGCCACATCATCTATAACGGGTTGGTCATTATTTATGCAATATTATAGAAGTGCTTCATAACGTATTTAAAACAGTTTTGGCTACATAACCATTGTTTAAACCGTAAACATAATGGTCACATGTTTTAAAAAAAATCTACACAATAGACAAAGCAAGTATAATACACCCGTGGTTGCCTTCTTGGATCAGGTCTGCCCTTTGGATGAATATTACCCTACATGAGGAAAAGTGTCTTGTTCTAACTTGTTTGATTCATACAATAGGGAAAAGCTGAAGTATGAGATAGGTCGCTCATGGCATTGAGAAGTGCCAGCACTGAGCCCAAGTGTAGCTGCAACCAGTACCGAGCTGAATTTTGAAACTGTCTTCTCGGTGGGTCGGTGGAACTTTTGAATTATTTCACATTTATAAAAGAGCTGACAGGAAAGTCATCTTTTCTTGTGCCATTAGAAATTTAAAAACTTCACCGGCAATCGGAGGTGTTTATTTAGCCGATGTGCGCAGGTCCTCTGTTTACCTCGGGAAATAGCGGCGAGATTAGACTTCTCGCCACCTCGAAATCATGCCAGAGCTAGTCAATAAAACCAGACCATTGGTTCAAAGCTGGTTCGATCATTTTGCTGTTCCTGGGGCCTCTGACCCAATGATGATCTTGTCTTTGATTTCTACTCTTTCGGCGGTTCAGGAAAGCAGCAATTGGAGAGTCGAAAAAAAACGAGTTCCCGTCAATATTTCTGTGAACATGTCTTATCCTCAGCTGCAACAAAACATCTAGAAAAAAAAGACATAAAAATAATATAATATATGCGGAAAACACATGGACAGGGACACATGGAACTGGCAATATATCGCCGAGATGCGAGGAGCTCACTGTGTGTTGTCTCTACTATTTCATTAGTATTGGTGACTGAAGGGCAATCTTCAGCTCACATCATGCGTATCTTAAAGAAGTTGGCATAGCCAGAAACAAAACAAACATAATGGTATTTTCTCCTATTTTTCTTGAAACTTCACACATAAGCTTCATACAAAGTCCGTGTATTTGTAGGTGAGAGCTGTCCATTCAATTAAAAAGTTTGATGTATTTTGAGCTGAAGTCAATTTACACTGGGCCACCTTATGTTGCAATAAAACAGTTAATGGATAAAAGAGGAAAAGAAGTGCCCGTCCCCTCCAAAAATCGGTTAATTTCCCTTATTGGAAGAAGTAATTATCTAATAAAACGATGGCCTTCCTCTCGCCTTTAAATGATCTCAGAAATATTATTCCAAATTGGGGCAAGCTGTTTCGAAAAGCTAAGGAAGAAGACAGTAATGCATTTCTGAAAATAAAATTGAAGAGCATTTCGCAGGTTGAATTTTAGGAGCGGCCCTTAATGTAATAAACAATTTGAACTTGGGATTTCACCGCCAGGGTGCAAAATAAAATCTAAAATATAAAGTACAATTCCAGTTGGAGATTAACTGGTAAATTCTTAAATAAAAGTCTCTGTAGGGCAAACTGTCCCCATGCTATCCCTATTTTCCGGCTGGTTTTCCTCTGCTTCAAATCTCAGCCTTATAGGTTAATTCTGCTTGAGTCAGGTCTCAATGGGTGACCCTTTTCTGGAGGTCTCGCCGCCTTCACTGATCTCTCGTCACCACCTCACTGACATCTCCGGAGTTCAGTCGGTGGCAGGTTAGCAACAAATAAAAAAATACAGATGACACATTAGGAATCCGCGCGAAGATGGTGCACAATTTAAAAGAGAAGCCATTTTATATTTTAGATTGATTATTATATACTTCGCTGGTTAAAATCATATATGACTACAGGTAACATTGAGAGGGAACATGGGGTTCGATGTCATTAAAACGATAGACTAAGCTGTACTAGTACACAAAACTGATCTAAGTAGATAAATGTGTGAGTAACTGGAGGAATGGAATTTAGACTTCTTAAATTATAGATTGTTTTATCTTTGTCGATATTTTCTCCTCTTAATTATAGGTGGAATGCTGCTGAATACAGCAGTCGTGTGTGGATATTAAAATTCGCCCTGACGCTTTGTGAGCAAGCCTTGAAAACACACTGACAGTACCATTGAATATCTCTTTTGTTCGGACCACTTCTCTCTGGTTGTGAAAGCGGGGCTGCCCGCGTCGTATTTGCAAAAAAATATCAACAGATAAAAATGAGCAACTTCATGTTGTTTGACAGAGAGTTACACGTTGATGGAGTAGGTTCCTAAAGGGGGTGATAATAGCGAATCCAGCCCTTTTAGGAGCTTGAGCCTGCAGGCTACATGTGACCAGACCGTACAAAACCAAATTAAACATTTCTTTCAATAAAAAGTCATTTTTTATATCTTTAAACAATAAACCCGCATGATGTAGATTTTCACATCGCGGAATAAAAGAACAGTTTTCTGCAGAACGATGCATTTTGATTAAACCTGACATGCTGATAACTTCATGCTAATGTAAAATAATTAACATAATAACTATAATTAAGAGCGCGCCAACAATGCCATTAATTCATCACGAATTTCACTCGCATTCTAAACGCTGTCCAAATGCTGGATCCGAATTCTTTGAACCTTTAATTAAACGAGTTGCCTTTTTTATTAAGCACTGTTTGATTTGTATAAATTGGAGTTATCCTACTTACTTTTTCCTATCCATTATCACCGCAGTTTTTAACCCCCTCCCCTTTATCCTCTTAATTGGTTGTTACAACGCACATATAGATGAAATATTCTGTTTTGCCATTTCCCCGTATTATTATAGCTAATTGGAGATTTAAATAAATGTAAGCAATTTTATAAAATTGAGAAAGAGAGCGACCCGTTAATAAATACGGCGTTTGAAATTTTACTGCCAGGATATTTGAATCAACGTATTCAAACATATCGTGAAAATTACAGTGCCTAGTGTTAGCTGGAATTTGTTTCTTTATATATGAAAGGAAATATTAAAGAAGCCAACTAAATATGTCGCCGTGGAGGTGCTCGCTCGCTGAACAGTGTCGAGATATAATGGTGAAAGTGATGTTAATAGGGTGGGGGTTACTCTGATACAGACCCTGTATATAGTTGGTTAAAAGGTTTGATGCTGTTACTGGTCTCAGTTAGACGCCTAGTAAATGTATTGATTTTACTCGATGTGCAAGGAGTGAGAAGAGAATGCCACAGGTAAGGCTCTGCTGTTTCCCAGCTGTTTGCATGGTTCATGTTATCACCGTTCATATTTCCAATTGTTGGTTGAGGGGCTGCAATCCTATCGCATGAACGTAAAATATATTTTATTCGTCAGTATTGCTCCGTGTTGTGTAGCCGAAGTTTGGAGGCAGGCCACACACTGGGGGCTGAAAGAAAATTCCCTTTCAACTCACTTTCCCTCTTGCCGTGTACAGCATAATGGGATTTCTCTCCTAATAATCCAAGTGTAAGGTCGAGATTTTACATAATTCATCCAGGAGGCTAATAGGGTTTAAGGGGTGGAAATAGGACGTCTTTGATACCATTCCCGTGTTGTGTGTAAAGCGATTAGATCCTGACAATTGCACTTTACGGAGCCACAGCCTTAGGGATGCCGAGCTCGACTGACATCTGATCGCAATCCCATCAGATGGGTCCATATTCTAGCTCTATTTAACTGGGAAATTAGTAAAAGATGGACAAGTGTATTATAGTCGAATTTAAAACGCAACGTATGCACGGAGTGGGGTGGGGGGAGGGGAACCAAGCCATGACTGAAATTTTAAAAATCCCTCCATCCGTATGACTCTTCTATTATTTCCCGTTAATTTATATATTTCCCCTTTTTTAAATATTTCCCTACGTCTTTTCTTTCCTTTTACAGATATAGCTTTCACTATTCTTCATTCCTTTCCTCTGTTTCTTCCTCCATCCTACACCATCTTGACTGGATTAGATGCCCGTTCCTATTAGGAAGATACGCTCAGGATCCTGTTATTATTTTAAAAGGGATCTGTGACGCCCAGCTCCTCTCAGAGATTTGCTGCTTCTCATTAGCGACCTGAAATTAAATAAGATTATAGACGCTCTGAAATCTAAATCAGGTCGTTGTGAGCTGGACAGGAGAAGCGTGCATCTTATTTATTATTTGCCCTGTTCAACTTTCTGGGGGGAAATAGTTGACGTTTGAAGTTCATTGGTTTTGCCGCTTAGCTTCGCAAATGAGAATTCGCGCGGTGGTTTCAATCCACGTGTGCCTTTTATGCTAACCTAGGTCATTCTGAAATTACAGTTTATTTCTTGAGATTACAATATAGAACTGAAACAACCGCGCTGATATCCAAATCATTATTTCACCCTAAACATGTCTAATTAAGATTTGCTAAATTGGTCTGGAAAGGCTTTCTATAGAAATGATTGTAGAACAGACAGTTCTCTGTGTCAACACGGGGATTAGCACAATACATCCCTAATCGAGGGGAAACAATCCTTTTCACGCTAAGGGTCATAATTAATGGTATGATTTAATTAATTTGACTTTTATTGTGTTTAAGAAATACGCATCAAAGGGACCTGCGATCTGTGGGTTGTTTTTCTTAAAGTCCCTGCCCAACTCCACTGAGAGTTAAGAAGATCATCAGGGATAAATAGGATGATGCTTTTGGAACAAAGACGGCATTTTATACTCCTCTTAACGATGTTCTTCCGACCACGAAGCTGATCGCAATTGAAAGCTACAGCGCAGATGGTCGCATATAAGAGTCTTTTTTTTAAAAAAATCAAATAGTGCTGAAAAATGAAATCACTATCTTATTTTGCAGCTGCATTCCAGGCTCTGGGAACATTTAATTCATCTGGAATTCATACAAAGGAACTGTCATTATTTTTACCGTGGAACTTTTTTGAAATCCAGATTCAAACAGGAAGACGGAATATGTAAAAAGAACATGAAAAAAGGAGACTTTGTGTGCGAGTTGTGGTTGCCAATGATGGTTAGCCTACCAACGTAGCCTGTTTTAAATGAAGAGTGATTATAGAGCCCCCTGTTACAGTAACCTCTCCTGATCCCTGATTACACTAACATCAGTATTCTGCCTTAACAGTTAAAAGCCCATCGTTTTCAGCAGCAGAATGTACACCATTTTCGTCAAATGTGACACACGGAAAGTCAATCGCATAATTATAACGAATAAAAACGAAAAGTGTTTAAACCACATAAGTATCGAGGCGACTTTCTGGTCTATGCCAGCGCAAATCAGATTTTGTGAAGAATTTGATGGAATAATTTATTTGTTTTTAAAATAAATTTTGATTGTGGCAGTCGGACCTCGATGAAGTGAACAAACGAGAAAACAAAGTGATTTGTAAACAGAGATGTTCAGCCGTACTTGCACAAATGGAAACAGCAACCAACAAACACTCACAGCCAATTTTCAAGCACACAACCAAGTTTCCCCCCTCTCCTTTCCCTCTTGGTTTGGTTCAATTTTTCTTGTCCTTAACCATTGTTTAACATATCTTAATTCACTTGGATTCAGCACTCGTTAAAAACACACTAAGCTATACATCTTAATTGTTAATTTATTAATTGAAGCAAATAGTATCTAATTTCTACAAAAATAAGGACAGATGCCTTTAGAAAACAGTATCGTTTCGTTTATATTTAAACGCCGTAATAGTAACTGGTTAGAAATCCACTTCGAATAAAATAATATCGTAACATAAAATAGCAACCGTGCCAAAAATTGAAGTGAAATTCTATTGCCGGAGAATACGCCTTTAAAATGGAGACAGACAGTCCTTGGTTCTGTGGGGAAATTGCTTACAGTTTATAATATCATTTTGTGTCACAGGGAAGTCCTGTCAGGTTTAAATGGTTATTCATTCCTCCCATCGAAAACATGTCGTAAACCCATTCACATGGTTTTGTTAGTCTTAATAGGAGGGTGGAAAGAATAATTGATTCTTTTGTCACTTAAAGATATTCTGATTTGAGGAGGAGGAATTGGGAAACAAATCAATTCGATTTTAACCTCGGATCAAAACAAAACAAAAACATAAATGAAACCTAATATTCACACACAAAAACTTCAATGTTACCAAAGGAAAGTAAGAAACCAGATTTTCATCAAGATGTTGCTTTGGGGAAGGAATTATTGCGTTGAAATTAGGCTTTTGTCTAAAGGACGGTTGTCAGTTCCTGTTAAACTTCTTTGGAAAAGTAGTTTCCACGCTACAGATTCAAAAATCTTCTTTCCTGAGAACAGTATTGAGAAAAACGCTTACCTTCAGTGCTGTGAATGGCTCGTTCACATTCACCCACTCTCTCCCATTTCCTAGTTTTTCATATGCTAACACATAGGGATGATTAGCTCGTTAACACCTCTGCACATCCTGGTTCAAAGTTCTTTATTTGTAGCTATCCTTTTGTTATCGCACATCTCCACACACCCCCTTTTCGTTCCTTCTTTACTAAATCTAACAGATTAATCAATAGCCATTCTGCTGTATGTGCAGCAACCAATTTAATGCAGTTAAAATTCGCCTTTCTAACAAAAAATGTTGTTTAGATGCTGATACCTGACTGTAAGTCAATGTGAAGCGAAAAAAAAGACAATGCTAAGAAAATTAAACCGATCATTGTCTTTGTGAAGAAAGCTAATGTCACGCCAATCTACACATTTGCACATTCATCAATATGGTTGTTTTAATAACTAATCAAAATATTTATTTTCACGGTTTTGATTGGGAGGGGTAAATGCCCTGAAATAAAGGAAAATTAATAAACAAACATCGTAACATAGTTGTGCATTTGGCCAAAAAGTGCAACTGTAAAAAATGCGCCCAATTAAATAATTTGAGGTCTCGTCTTGCTCTGTTCTGCTCCCAAGTTTATTGACAAAGAATGCTTTGACCATCTTGATGAAATGCTGCTTGTAAGAATGAGTGGTGCTACTGTTGTCTTGGCCGGATCTATGTTGACGATTACATGAAATAACTCGAGTTTTGCATGGCTTAACAGAGGGAAGTCTGACGTTAGTCCCTCACGTGACAATCCTGAGAGTATATCTTTAACTGAAACAATCTTCAGACAGTCTTTTTATAATATAAAAAGGAGGCATAAAAAGCTGAAGAGCTGCGTACCCGAAAGCGGTTTTTTAAAAAACATTGAGAGAAAATACAGGAAAAAGTTAATAAGTTGCAATGTGCAAGTTGAAATAGGCTGTCAAAAAGTTAAAGGTAACTATTATTGACAGCCCCTTGACCTGCATTAAAAAAAGCGTTGTCATCTGATCTGCAAGGGACTGCCAGCTGAGACAGTGTGTGTGAGAGAGAGAGAGAGAGAGACGAGAGACAGGAGAGGGAGAGAGAGGGGAGAGAAGTTTCATCAGAAAAGAAGCCGAGTTCTCACCTTTTTTTTTGCTGATTTGTAAAAGGGAAAGCGTGATGACCCTGTCAGGCAACGGCAGTGCGAGCGATATGTCAGGGCACACGGTCCTCACAGCCGAGGATGTCGATATTGATGTGGTGGGAGAAGGAGACGAGGGCATGGGAAAGGACAGCGACTCTGAGAGCCACGCCACCCACGATCAGGGAGAAGAGATGGAGGAGATCGGGGCGAGGGAAATCGCGGAGAGCCCTTCCGCTATCTGCCAGCCTTCCTCGGAGGGAGAAGTAACCAAATCTGAAACTCAGGAAAGTGGTTCTTCGAGCGGCAGCACCGTCTCAAAGCCCAAGAACAGTCTGGTGAAACCACCTTATTCGTACATTGCTCTCATCACCATGTCTATCCT
The DNA here is from genome assembly GCF_964194155.1 of Cetorhinus maximus. Lineage (NCBI taxonomy): Eukaryota > Metazoa > Chordata > Chondrichthyes > Lamniformes > Cetorhinidae > Cetorhinus > Cetorhinus maximus. Next base: position 63,123,231 of record NC_135895.1, on the reverse strand, counting down.
GCAAAGTCCCCAGAAAAAGTTAACCCTTAGTGGGATCTGTGAGTTCATCAGTAACCGCTTCCCCTACTACAGGGAGAAATTCCCCGCCTGGCAGAACTCCATCAGGCACAACCTGTCCCTAAATGACTGTTTTGTGAAGATTCCCAGGGAGCCTGGTAATCCGGGAAAAGGGAACTATTGGACCCTAGATCCACAATCTGAAGATATGTTTGATAATGGGAGCTTTCTTCGCCGGAGGAAAAGGTTCAAGAGGCAACCTGCAGACCATCTGAGGGAGCAGACTGCACTCATGATGCAGAGTTTTGGAGCTTATAGCCTAAGCGGTCCTTACGGGCGTCCCTATGCGCTGCATCCCGCCTCTTATCCTCATCCCTCAACTCTCCAGTATCCCTACATCCCTCCTGTGGGTCCCATGCTACCCCCAGTCGTCCCGCTCATCCCGTCCAGTGAACTCAACAGGAAAGCCTTCAATTCGCAGCTCAGCCCCAGCCTCCAGCTCCAACTCAGCAGCCTGAGCTCCACATCCATCGTGAAAACGGAGCCTACCAGCAGACCTTCTTTCAGCATCGAGAATATCATCGGGGTGACTAGCACATCAGGCAGCTCACAAACTTTCCTGCGGCCGCCAGTGACCGTCCAGTCAGCCCTCATCAGTCCTCAGCCCTTGTCTTTAGCGAGAAGCACAGCTGCAATTACCCCTATCCTCAGTGTCCCCACGAACATAATCTCCGGACAATTCTTACAGTCAGCAGCTTCGGCCGCCGCAGTGACCAAATGGCCATCTTAATACCTCCTCCACTTCCAACGGCTCACTTACCATATCCCTTTTTTTTTGCTCCTGTGGTAGTGGGTCGCACTGAACTTGACTGCGAATTATAGACTATAATCCTATGTTATATATAAAAAAGGAATGCTTTCTGTACAGGTAAATACGTTTGTAAATATTTGTATAAAGGACCTATCGGTTCATAGTCATTGAGTTTTATTTTTTAATTAGACTGTTTCACAGTTGTAGTATAGAGCTCTGGGCTTTCACACTTAATGTCTTTTTGAAAGGTTCATTGCCAGTAGCTTATTGACGAACATGTATAGATATTAAGGAAGACCGAATCATTCTAAAGAATTAATTCAACAGGAGAAAAAAATGTCAATATTGTATACGACTGCAAAAGCTTAAAGCCCTTTATATGAATTAAATATATGTATTCTATGTAGCGCTACCGTCGTGTTGTACAATGGGAATCAAACAACTTTGTAAATAAATTTTACAAATTGCAAACGTTTCTGTCCTTGTTCATTTCTAAAAAAAAAAGGATGCTGTCGGTCTTGCAGATTTAGAGTTTTTTTTCTGTCATAATTGCATTAAATTGGTTACAGATTGGGATATTAAAACACACTGTCATTAGATAGCGACCTCAAAAAGATAAGGCAGATTATTATAAATAAAATCTCTCTGAAGTGACGCCATAGAGGTCATTGCTGCTTTTTAAAATTAAAAGCCATTTAATAAGTAAACATTTTGCTGAAGGTATTAGTTGTGAAATTTGAGCTGACAGCAACTACTGTTTAACTTCATGGAAGAGGGGTTCGCAAGAGCAAATTGAAAAGGGCTCGACTGAAATCTGTTTCAATTCCATTTTAGTGATGAAGCAAAGTATATTATTTAGAAAATGTTAACATATAAAAGGTTGTATAGCACAGTCATATCAAATAATTATGGTGCTTTGTCGTAAATTATATATTTTATATCTAAATAAATGTGTTTCTCTGTGGACGCAGTCGCTTTTTTATTTGGAAACCCAAATTATTTATATAAAATTCAGCAAGTTATTAAAGCCAAACACTTTAAACTGGTCCAAAAGGTTTGTTCGAGCAGATTTTGAAGAAAAAAAAGAACCCGCCATCTGGAGTTGTAAATTCAGGCTTTTTAAATGAAATTTTATCATCTACATAATCACTGAAATAATAACACATTATTTAAAGCAGAGCGCAAGGGTGCATCAGCAACCCGGTATCGATTGGCCGCAGGTTACCTGAAACACTTAATGCCAGCAATAGTGATGACAAAAGGGGTGATAATGCATGCAGGTTATAAAAAAGGAATGAAAATTAAAAGGCAATGGTTACTGTTGCCCTAATGAGGAGAAGAATCCAGGTATTCTGCAAATATTAAACTCCATTCACAACCTTGTCATTTTTTGGTGTGTCCCAGTTGGAGACGCGTTTGGCAGCCATTTGAACGAATGTTCAAATTAATATTCAACAAACAAACTTGAAATAAGTGAAATTCTAAATAATCAATTATCTCAATTCCAAAACTAGCACGGACTGCTGTGGGCTGAACACTTCAATATGGAACTATTGAGAATACATCGGGTGTAATTTTCCCATCGTGTGTAATGCGAATTCCAATAAACAAAATACACCACATTCATCTAACTTTGAGTCCTTGGAAAGAGATCCGAGTCTCTGGGAGAGCTCTGAGCTTGAAAAGCTTGGTCTAAAACCTAGTGGAGGGGGGAAAATGTATGCAGGTCGTTTTCCGTCTTAATACTTTGGAAATGATCGCGGCCGTCGAGCTTGGTTTTAGATCACCAGCCTTTCTCCCCTGACTGTTTATCTATGTGTCGCGGCTTCAAGTGTCGTTGCCGGTATTGAATTTCCTTATTTACTTCACACTCTGTGCTTAAAGAGTGTTGCGAAATGTCAGACCCCGTCCAACTTGAACAACATTTGCGCCCCGGCTTGGACGCGATTTCTTTCTGTAATTGTAAATATTATTTTACTGTGTGTAAACATTTATACCTCAGTATAAATACGCCAAATGAAGCGAGCCGTCTTGTTTGTCGGGGTGTGGTCTCAGCATCAAGTATATCTATTTGATAATCGTTTGACACGATGAAAGAAATATCCACCCCCAACTTCACTTGAAGGGCAACTTAATAACACCAGACCCTGTCCCTAAATTGAATCTCCCTCAGTAATCCTTTTACAAGGAAATTGAAACTGATCTAAAAATGTTTTGTCTCTTGTTTCTATAAACGCAACAAGATGTTAGGCAGTTGTGACCCTGGTTATGAGTTACGTTTACACAAAACTAGCAAATGGCGGATGGTTAGTGAAATACGAGCGTTAGTTCTATATTTAACTGATAGCCCTGGGAAAGTAGAAGGCGACTCCTAAAGTCACTGTCCGCCTCAGGAACCTGCTGATATAACCATTCCGAAATGACGAGCCATAACAGGGGCTCATTCCAACACTGATCCTTTGTTGCTCGGAACTTTTACTGATTCGTATGTATCTGCAGTTGTAGCTTTTGAGTCATCCTGCGGTCAACCGTGAGCTTCAAGTGATTTATGTTTTTTTTTTAAATTGCGAAACGAAACTTGCATGAATAAGAGTTTCACAGAGACCTCTACATAAATGATCGGCACAAATAAACATGCCATTTAACAAACTCGACTGTTCAAAACTACTTCCATTGAATTTTAAAAATGAAATTATAGGAACTCAAGTCTGGAACAAACATCCTTTTTGCTGAAACCCAAAAGGTAAACGGCAATTTGAGGGGAATGCAACTGATTAATCGACAACAGCGATGAGGCTAACATTTGCAGCCATCATTTTCGTTCTTATTTCACTGCCAGTTTGGATCTCAGTAAAGTGTTGATAATGATGTAAACAGCACCATAATAATTATTGTAACTTAACCAAATCTCGTTCCATTTGGAAGCTCGGGGTTGGATTTCGACGGGAGTCTGTGATACCGAAATGCAGCACTAGATGGCACTTACGGAATGTGCTTAAATTTCTGAAATGTTAGCGACTGCCCGATAGTTACTTTCAACACAACAGCAAATATTTTTTAAAAATCAGTAAAGTTTGCCTTCTAAATTTGAAGGGAAACTCCCTCTCTCTGTGTGTGTCAGTGTTAGAATTATGTACCCAGTTTATTGTGGAGTCTTTCCCCTTTGTAAAATATGTACTTCATTGGGTTTTGCGCAAGTTATTTTCAGATTGAGTCGTGAGAAAAGTGATGCCTGTGTTCTTATTCCCCGGGATCCCGGCTATTTTTGCAATTAATACGTCAATGAAACCACCATTCACCGAGGACATGTACCACTCGCTTTCAGTGTAAGAAAGCATTAAAAAAAACAATTCTGGACCCTACCTGGGTTTGTGGGAGTTGAAAGATGAAACGGCAATACTGTCAATGATTGAACACAAAGTTAGGTACAAAATGTATACAAACACACCAAACACGCTTCGTAGTAAATAAACGCATTAAGTTATGGAAGCAAAATTCATTCGCAATTTCAACTTTTATTCAGTTACTATATTGCTTAAATTAATTCAGTTTAAAAAGTAAAAATGCGCCACCTTTGGGAAGTAAAATCAGCGCGACAACTTCAACCAAAACCTTCCTTCGGATAAAAACATCGATTTCTTTTTTTATTTACGACTCTTGTGTTGCTAATTTCATCTATCATTTGCCTATCAGCTCTTCCCAAATTACACTGACAATTCGATTTAAATTAAACCGCAGGATTTTAGTGAGAATTATAAAGTTGTCAGTTTTTCGTTTCGTTCGCGTTCTCTGTAGTTTGAATATTTTATTTACAAAATAAATAGAAGTCCAGGGAGCCCAGATGTGAATCATTAGGAACATGGATTCACCTTGGTCAACTCATGGGTCGAAGTCTGCCGTTCACCGCCCTTCCGTGCTCAGATATACAGTCACTAAGTACGGGGGCAGGTTTTTTAAAATCTTAAAATGGATTCTTAAGCTACCGTCTACAAGTATTTGGCAACAATGATTTTAAAGGTGTAATTTTCGCTTCAACAGTCAGAAAAAGACCTGGGGTTGATTTACCTGAAGGATTCTTGTGGGATGGCTAAAGTCTGACATTCTGTAAATCTCTTACAGCAATGTACTATTAACTTGCATCGTCGAGTGGATTGTCTTTCAACGGTGTACGTAAATCTATAAACTTTACATTTTATTATATAACGTATCTTTACCATAAACTTATATCAGGAAGACCACATTATACATGCTTAGCATGGTTATTAGATATAAGCATCTATTTTTAATAATATATATATCACTGGAAACAACATTGCAACATACTGAATGTTTTGAACTGTCCGAAACTCACGTTAACTTCATTCATGAAAATGTATATAATAATAAAAAAGAATATTTACTTTGCAATTAAAATCGAAACAATCAAAATGTAGGCATTGCTGATTGAAGATTTTTGGTCAAACACATTAAACCAGCAAGGAATTTTTGTTCATATACAAAAACAGCAGAGTTGGACATTTGATTTAAATGATTATTTCAATTGATTTAATAATTCACAAAAATCAACTATGTTGCTGCTTTTGTGTGTCTGACCAATTCTTTTTACACGAGGAATGATCATAAACGCAAAAAGCGAAAAGTAATAAGCCACCAAGGCCTCATCAGAACGAGCAAAAACGAATCCAATTAAATCGTTTTACTTTTGTATTACAGCAAAGGAATCCAATTAAATGCCATTCTCAAATCTTGTCAATATTCAGTTCAACTTAAATATATTCGAGGTTATGTATGAGATATCTAATTAAATAAAACTAATTGCCTCAACTGGTTCCATTATAACGTATGATGACAAATGAGGCTAAAATAATATTAATTTTGGCAGCAATACAAGGAAGGGAGTATAGCAGAAAGTTTGAAAATTGATGCTGTTCGCCCAGGTTTAGCAAAACACAAGTTTTTCGTCATTCGCTTCACACCGCCGGTATATGAACTCGTATGAGCATTATCTAATGAATCCTGATCTTTTCCTGACCTGTCCGGTCTAATTCTTTCCTGATCTATATTGTGGCTTATTTTAATGTCTGCGAGACATAAATATAAACCCATACTTTGAGAGGGGTTACCTCCCTCCTTTCCATTAAGTAAGCTTAATTTCCAACATTTCCCTGTCTTTCTGTTCCTTTTCAGCACTTGTACCCTCTAACATGTTTGTACGTGCAAAGGACAACATATAATCTGGATACTACTCAAATTGGAAACGAAATGTCAATTTAAGTAACTTTTTATTTATCCAAATGAATGCAGCCAGGAATTCTGTCCCTGAATTAAAGCAACCAATTTGAAAACAAACCCAGACAACATATTTATAAATTGCTGTAGGTTATTGTAATGAGAACTGAACCAACTTCTGAAATGGATGTAGGTATCTACTGCAATCAATTTAAATATAGTTTTATAATAAGTATATATATTGTAGTTATCCAATGAAAATTAAAATAATTTTAAAATCTATTTTTGAAAGTGATGCATCTATTTAGTATCTTCCCAAAACTTAAATCCAATAAACTTCAAATAAATGAAAGTAAATACTTCACTGGCAATTCACACCAACTCCTGAGTTGGCCAAGGAGCTTCTACGTCATCAGGCAGCGCCGGCGGTGTGGGATGGGACAGGGCGCATGCGCAGGGTCCAGGAAGTGCTGGGCAAGGCAGAGAGCCAGAGAGGAGGTGGAGTGCGGGATGGAGAGATGGAGTCTCATCACCATAGTACTCGCAGTCAGCCTCACGGTGCGCTGGGCAGTGTCTCTGAACTCTTATTCAGGTCGGTCAGTGAGCTGCAGTTCACCTCGCCTCTTTCATTCATTCAGCCCCATACATTGGAAAGACACCCCTAGCCCGAGCAGAACGTGTTTACAGTTGTGTATAAACTGCAAAGGTTGACAACAGCCTTTACGTTTATTAAGCACTTTGGAAATGGCAATACCGAGTGGGTTTAGTTTGTGGACTTGGTAAAGGGGCAGGCTTCTTTTAATAATGTGTTTGGCAAATTATGATTTATTTTGGAAGCCTGCAAATTGAGAAATTCTGCTGAAATTGCTTTTCTGTGGGTTATCATCTTGTAAAAAATAGTGCATTATTTTTTGCATCCTGCTTTGCTAAACATATTTTTCAAATTGTGAGGCAGGTATCATCCTGCTTTCTTTTTCTTCCAGATGCCTGAACCACTGGAACCTGCTCCACCTTGATTGTTTTTAATGCAGCCTTTAGTTATTCACATCGCCTTTGATTTCTCTCATTATGCCTCCTTTTGTCTCTTGCTACTACCATAACTGCAACATTATCATCACCTGTTCTCTACCCAAGTTATTTTTATTTTGTTTCATGTATATTTAAGTTTTTTCTTTTTCCCTTTCACTTGTGTTTTTTAAAATGCTGTTCATCTGTAATAGCGAGTCGTTCTGAGGAAGAGTTCAAATAGTTACTACTGTTTTGCCACAGGTGTTGCCTAACCTGCTGAGTATTCGATTTTTGTTTTCAGATTGCCAGCATCTGTGGTATTTTATTTTTGTCAAACACTTATTCCACATTCCAGGCTTTCCAACCTTTTTTTCCCCCCAAAGTTTTTTGAATGTAGTTCCATGAATGCCAACGGTTCATCACTTCCTTCCTTGGCTGTTCTCAGTGTGCAAGCCTAGACCTTATCCTTCGTCACCTCCAAAATCACCCTTCAAAAATTTTAGTTGGGGTTTGGTCCCTCATTGTAAAACTCTTGCAATTCAAAAGCATGTCATTGTGGACTTGATAGAATAAACTTGTCAAGGGGTGAGAATGTGTTTTACAGGTAAACCTAATCCTGTTCTCACTCAGCAGCCTTTATAGACCTTTCAGCTGGGTGGGTATATACTAATCAAGAGCCTCAAAGCCAGGAGAATGCTTTCCAGTGCTCCCCTAATACTAATTCTTACATTGCTGCAGTAGCTGAAATTGACAAACTTGGAAGCTCAGTCATTGAGTACGTTTAAAACAGAGATTGACAGATTTTTAAATACCAATGGTAAAGGGATATGAGAATAATGTGGGGAAAAAGGCATTGAAGTAGATGATCAGCCATGATCCTATTGAATGGCAGAGCAGGCTCGACGGGCTGAATGGCCTACTTCTGCTCCTATGTTCCTATATTCCTGTTATCTCAGAGGAGGGATGCAATCTGGGACCACCTCCTTCTGTGTTATTCACTTTCCATATGAGGCATTATGCTTAGAAGGGTGAATTTGCCAAAAAACTTTTTGTGGAAATAGTGCCCTTTCATGTTATCTATTCAACTGTTTTTACTATGTCCGCAGGTGCTGGGAAACCTCCTATGTTTGGAGATTATGAAGCTCAGCGACACTGGCAGGAGATTACCTTCAATCTACCCATCCACCAATGGTTTGTAATCTCAGTATTCAATTAATTCAACATTTATGGGGGTATTTTGAGATGTGTCACTGTGGAATTTCTATAGATTATTTGCAATTCAAGTGAAGAATTTCTTCCTCCCTCCAGCACCTCCACCCCTGCCCCTTCTCATTGCCAACTGCAATAATGTTGGCTCTGGCAAACTTCTAGTCTTTCAATCAGGTAGTTCATTCTTTGTACGCAAGCCTGGACAGGGAATGCTCGGGAGTGTTTCAATCCTTGAAAGGGCTGGTCATCATAGTCGGGTACTGTATAACTCCCATCTGACATCTACACTTTCTATCAGAAGTCATTGGATATCAATCATGAGTGCGATCCCTGACTTTCTTCCTTGTCTGCTAAACCATGGTACTGAGGTTAATTGCAGCACCCTTATTGTTGCTATGTTGAGACTGGCTAACCTGGTAGAGACCTGGGATTGAATCAGGGTCTATCTTGGTTCAGCTTTGGGTGGTACAATTACCTAAATATAGAACAATTGAGAGTAAGTTGCCAAAGTATGTAATATGGAAGTTTAATAAGTTAACTATTTTTGAATCTCTTTATGGTTGACATATAGTTGATTTGTTTTTTCTATTCAGGTACTTCAATACAAGCAACAATAATCTGAAGTACTGGGGTCTTGATTATCCACCACTCACTGCTTACCATAGTCTGATTTGTGCATATGTGTAAGTTTAATCTGCTATCTTTGATAAGACACCTCAGCAGTTAGAATTAGGGTAAAGAAATCTTTAATATGAAATGTAAAATCAGTTAAGGTTGCAGCTCCTGTTCAATGCCCACCTTCTTCCTCCTCTTACAGCAGGAAAGTGCAGTGGTGTGGATGTTTGGTGAGATCAGGAACATTCTTGGCTTTGCTGTTTGTGTTCATACTTACTGTCTTGGTTTGAAGAATAGCCACTGATGGTATTGGAATTACACCCCAGCATAAATTACAGATGTAAGCTTTAGATGTTGCAATGATGCATTTGTCCATGGGTTTGAGACGTTGTTCAGTCCACTTAGGCCAGCTGCCACAATGTTGCAGTTTGAGACTTGGAAAGAAAGCAGTTTGTGTGAGCTGCTCTGATTGATGAGGACAGAATGAGGTTCAAATTGCACTCTACATTGTCAAACAGACTGTCGACATTCACAGTTCAGGCTTCCCTATGTGGAATACATACTTGGGTGAGGTGTCGAAGGCATCAATTTCCTTTGAGGAGGACAGGGAATTAGATGGAGAAAAATAAATTGTACTCTCTGCCATTGGGTATCGTTTATTGATTATGTGTATGTTTTACATAAAGTGAAATGCATTTTTATTCTAGAGATAAACCTTTTTTTACTCAGAGCTAAATCGATAAATCCTGAGTGGATTGCTCTTCGTACATCTCATGGATTTGAAAGCCTTGGGCACAAGCTATTCATGCGAGCAACAGGTAATTAAGATTTTTAGAAACAACTGCAAAGTTTAAAAAAAAATCTGAAGGGAAAATGAGCGCCAGGCTGATGGTTATGGTTGTCAGCAGCTAGTCAATCCAGATCCAGGATTCCTCAACAAAGCATCCTCGGCCTAACCATCTCCAGCTACTTCATCAATGACCTTCCTCCGTCATAACATCAGGTGTGTTTTACAGGTGACTCCATAGTGTTCATCTCCATTCCTAAGTACCTTTATTATAAAGTAATAAAATCCAAGATTGGGCTGGATATTTGCCTGGTAATGACCATCTTGAACAAAAATAGATCAGCAAATTCCCCTTGATTTTCAATGGCACCACCATTGCCAAGTCTTCCGCTATCAGCTTTGGGTGGTCATTCAGCAGATGCTTAACTGGACCAGCCATATCAATACCATGGCTGAAAGAGCAGTGAAGAGGGTCGATGTTTTGGCAAATAGTTCAACTTTTGACTCCTGAAAGCCTATCCATCTTGCACAAGGTGCTGGATTTTCTGTTATTTGTGCTGTTTAAATCCTTCGTCCTTCCCCATTTTAAGCTACTAAGCTGGCAAGTCAAAATATTCTCTTCATTGTCAGTGATTAAAGAGCATGACTTGTAATAGAAGTAGGCAGATCATCAGTGCCAGAAGTGACATGCAAGATGTTTGCAGCAGCACAGTATCTAGGAGGACTGGTGCAAAATTTTTTTTCATTGGTTCATAGGATGTGGGCGTCACTGGCCAGTTGCCCTAGTTCAGAGGGCATTTAAGAGTCAACCTGGTCTGGAGTCACATGTAGGCCAGACCAGGTGAGGACAGCAGATTTCCTTCCTTAAAGGACATTAGTGAACCAGGTGGGTTTTTACAGCAAACAACAATGGTTTTCAATTTCAGATGTTTATTGACTTCAAATTCCACCATCTGCCGTGGCGGAATTTGAACTCGGGTCCCCAGAGCATTACCCTGGGTCTCTGGATTACTAGTCCAGCGACAATACCACTATGCCATCGCCTACCCCTGGGAGTGGATGAAATCACTTGGACAGCTTAAATGGTTTCATCGTCTCAGAAGGGAATGGAGTCGGAGGGGCAATTATTGCAATGCACTTGGACGTAGATTAAGGCAAAGTGGAAGAGCACAAAAACACTTATGCTTTATTAAGAATGATAAACAATTTATGGAAGCAGTACATCCCACTTATGATAGAGTGTAAATTAATTTCATTGTTTATACATGATACATCCATTGAACTGATGGTAAATATCAAGCAGCCTCATCTGTTTATTTGAAGACTGGTGAAAAAAAGATTTCATTTTAACTTAATCATAGGCATAGACTGAAATGGCAAACACTTCCCTGCTGTAGCACAGTCTATCCAGCGATCTATGTGAGCATCAATTAAAATCTGTTCAGTTGGTGACCTTGGGGATTCTGAAGGTCATTTGAGGTTATTAGACTGAATATGAGTATTAATCTGCTCTTCTGACTCCCATACAAAAGTCTCAGATCCATATAAAGTAAATCTTAAATGCCTAACCACACCTGTGAGTGAAGTTATTACTCTTTTCAGTTACCAACCAGTGACTTGAAAGAGTGTCTCCAGATTTCCACAATCCACTGTGATGAGAGACACAACCCTTGGACAGCATGTTAAATCACAGTGTGATAGGACCAACTGGCACATGGTGCAACACTTTGAACCTTGCTTTGAAACAACAGACTGAATCAAGGTGCAACCCCTTGACCCATGGTATTATGGGATAGGCTACACCTGTGGTGAGCCAGAACTTAATGGGACAGTGAGTCTGTGGTGTGGAGGTGGGCCCACGACACAATGAGATGGAGTGGGCCTGTAGCGTGGCAGGGTGCCAGGGGCCTCACAGGAAGGAGTGGGTGGCGGGAGTGGGCAGCGGGGTTCCCCAGATGTCAGAAATTTGAAATACTACCGGAACATGCTGGAAACACTGTATTAAGAATACACCAAAAGGAACTTTTTTGCATTTTTCCCACCAGCCATCTCCTGTGACCCCTGTGAGACTGCTGGTTGGATTCTAATTAGTTCTGAACTGTGGACATTTATTTTTTTTAGCACGATTTAGACTTTTCAAGTCATTCAGGAAGGACTTTCACTGCCAGTAAGGACTTGCATTGTGTTGGTTTAGGCTGGATTAAAGCCACCGCAGTAAAAGTGCAATGCCCGCCACTGAGAAGTGAGTGTACAGTACCCTGGCCAAGATTGACATTCCAGCTTTCCTCCATGTCAAGTTGAACATTAGCACTCCAGTCTGCTGCATCACCCTATCTTTTTGACGTGCCAACTACAGAGGTTCAGCTTTGACTCATTGCTCAGAAGATGACTAGGAAGAGAAATCAGATGAAACTTATATGGTACGAGGGAAATAGATTGAGCTCTTCAAGTGGCTCAATTGGTAAAGGTGGCCTGTATTTGCTTCATTTAGAAGAGAAACCTTGAAGCAGCTTTTCCATACAATGGCCATGGAAATCTGGAGCTCTCTCCCCAAAAGGCTGTGGCTGCTGGGACAATTTCCAACACTGTTAGATTTTTATTAAGCAAGGGTATCAGGGATATGGAGCGATGGCAGAAAAATATTGTCAAAATATGGATCAACCATGGTCTAATTGAAAATAGAACAGGCTGAAGGAGCTGAGTCCCTATGTTCCATCCAAACCAAAATGCCCTAGGTTGTATCCATGGTTCGTGCAGAATTAGCTGATCTCAGTCAAAGTAGTATTAGAGGTTCTATGATTGGTGTTGGAGACCTTGGGAGAGGGAGGAAAAATCAGTTAAGGTTGTTGTTGTTTCCTATTCATTGATTTTGGATTTTGTTATTTCTGTAAACCTCTACCCCTCCATAGTGAGAAGTTTAGATATTTGTTGACACTTAACCAGTTTTCTAGAATCGCATGATCAGTGGCCACTGAATGAGGTACCTTTAGGCAACTGGCATCTGTGGAATGGTACCAGAGATATGTGGAACAAGTAACTAAGGGACTCTACTGAAGCAGCTTGGTATAAATGGGTTCCAGAGTCTAATCAAGGAATTGACGAATATATTGAAAAGTTGGGCAGGTAGGATTGATATCTAAGAAGGATTTGCCCTTTTGGACCTTGAGGCTTTTTCCTGTTCCTAACAATTTTTATGTTTACAGTTCTCTGACATTTTGCCAATTTTTAGTGTTTGTTGCAGACCTTGCCGTATATATCCCTGCAATCCTCTGTTACATTCATCACTGTGAAGAACCAGAGAGGAAGAAGGTAAGCATTACAGTCAATGTAACGACGGTAATAGCAAAACTGACAATGTCAGACAAATGTTAGATGAGAGATTTTCAGTTATGACCCAAGTACCTGAGGCATCAACTCGTACAAAACCTATAACGAAGCTTAGAAGTGGAAAGTTGTTCCTGAAAATTGTTCCAGGTATCACCAGTTGGTCCAAGTGGCATCAATTTATCATCTTTTCTCTGCTATTTCTAGTGCTGCATTTTGATAAGAAAAACACGTTTATTTAATTTTTGAAAAGTCCAGCTATGTCAACAGAATAATTTTGCATTTATGTAAATACCTTTTAGAAACTCAGATATCCTGAAGAATTGACAGCCAAAGATTAATTTTTTTTAGGCAAAGGTGGCAAACAATTTGCACAGAGGAAGATCCCACAAACAACAATGAGCTAAATGACCATTTAATCTGCTTTTCATGTTTTTGACGAGGAATAGATGTTAGCCCAGGGATTTGAGAAAACTCCCTTTGTTCATCTTGGAATGTGCCAGAGAATCATTTATGTCCATCTGAGAAGGATGTTGGGTTTTCAGTTTTAATATCTCATCAGAGAAAGTGGCACCTTGGAAAATGCAGAACTACAATGCCTAGATTACATGCTGAAGTCCTGGAGTGGAGTTTGTACTCACCAGCTTCTATCTTGGAGGTGAGAGTACTAACACTGTGAGCCAAGGCTGAAATGCATTTGAAATGCTAGTTTTCCAAGACTAGAAAGATGGTGGGATGGGTGCAAAAATCAGCCAGGAGTTCCATGTCCTGACTACTATCCAGTAACTATAGTTCTGGAAAGCCATGTGTGTGACCGCGGGATAAATATAGGTTCATACTGATTTTCTCCACCACCTGCCACCAGTCAAGTAGCCTAACAACAATTGCCTGGAATTGTATTCAAAGAATAGTGTGATACTGGAGGGCAGCCAATGCATACAAGACTGGGAATTGATCCTTGGGTTTTTCTGCTCCGTATGACTCAGCATCATACTGACAATATATTTATCCGTAAGCTAATATTTTTTAAAGGCTTCAGACATGTTTGAGTTACATTATAGCAAATGTTTATTGCAACAGGAAAAATAAGGTTGAGGCCATTTTTAAAAAAATAACAAAAAAGATAGAATACATGACACCAGCATGTTGGGAGATTTAATAGAGGCGTTCAAACTTGAGGGATTTTGATAGAGTGGAAAAGGGAGAAGCTATTTCCAGTGAGAGGAGGGTCAGTAATCAGATGGCAATAAGATAATTGATGCAAAAACTTGGGGAGGTGGTGGGGAAGATGAGAAATTCTTTGATGCAGCAAGTTGTGACCTGGAATGCATTGGCTGAAAGGGAGATGGAAGCAGATTCAATAGTAAAGGTAAGGACAATCCCTATCTCTTTTCTGCCATTAATTGCCAGTCTCATTTCCTTTTTCCATCCCTTCTGACATCTGATTCAGAGAGCTGTGGACTTCTTTCTTCTATTTAGTTACTCTGACTCTAGCCTTGGCACACCCCTAAATTTCACTGCCACAGCCTTCTACCTCAGCTTCTGTCATTCTGTTCCTTCGTTCCAACACCCCAATCTGACCACTGCCGGCTCTTTTGATCCCCTCGCCCTTCATCCAGGTCTTCACCATTCACCTGACACTTCTAAGCCCACTTCTCTCCAACCTCTTCCTTTTATCATGTATCGTTTTCTCCGTCACTCCCCCTTAGAAAGCATAGTTTAATTTCTTTCCCCTGTCAAAGAGCTAGACCAATTCCAAATTCCCACTAATTTGTAGTCCTCAAATGCATAGTTTTTGTTTTATTCTATGCTTACCATTTCCTCTAATCTAATTTCCATCCTAACCATAGCACCAAGACTCTACTGGTCGTCGATTAACATCTTGTGCTACAACACATTATCCCTCTTCAACTCTCTTGTGACCTTTGATACAGTCAAACACTTCATCTTCCTTAACTACCCCTTTTCTATGGTCTGTCTTCATGGCACTACTCTCTTTCTGTTTTATTCCTATCTTTCTGAAAGCAATGGCCCAAAATATGAGGGAAAATAAGTGTTGTTATTAATGTGCAAGTGGTCCAGTAATTTGTGGCGAGGAAGAGAGCCTGTGAGTTGCGCATCACCACAAGCTACTAGCCAATTTGCACACTGCTCCAACATTAGCCTTGCAAAAACAGCATCTCTCCCTTAACTTCCTGGTGATTTTCAAGTTGTTGCATTTTCACATTTGAAACTCAACTAATTAACAACATAAGTACCCTTATAACAATGTGATAAATTGTTAATAACTGCCAATCAACCTTTCTTGCCCAGAAAATAAACAATTAAATTGTGGATAAAAGCAAAATGAAGAGTCATACGGACTTGAAACGTTAACTGTGTTCCTCTCCGCAGATGCTGTCAGACCTGCCGAGTTTTTCCAGTTATTTTTGTTTTTGAATTAAATTGTGGAGTCTCTTTAGGTTCTGAATTGTTGGAGATCTAAAAGTTGTCTGATTTGATATATTTTTGATATATTTGATACATTTTACTTTTCCTTTCTGTCTTTATTCTCTTCCTCTTAATTCAATCTTTCTTTCCCTCTCTCTTTTTCCATGCCTGATTTGATAATAAATTCATCCACTCTAACTGCCCTCCTCCTCAGTTTTTCCTCTGTTTATTTCTCAATCCCTAAATCTCATTCGGTAAATGTGATGCACTGTTTGTCCCATTGTTCAGCAAGTTCCCAGATGCCCTGCTGCCCTCACCTGTGTTGCTGTTAGCTTGTGCTTCTAGTAACTTCACGGGGTAAAAAACCCTAGAGCTGATCAGTGCAGGAGCAGGTATAACTTATCAGGCCCACTGTGGAATGCCCCACTCCTACAAATTCTGGACCATAAAATCTTCTTTGATAATTTTTGTTCCCATTCCCATGTGGTCATTTCCAGTGTACCCATATCTCCACTCCTAGGGCCCACTGATTTTTCATAACCCATGGCATCTTGATCAACAAACATGGGGCCTGCTTCATTTGCATACCAATGACATCTAACTGTTTCCTCAGGACTACGCTTAGGAATTCTGTCCTTAGCTACTTCTACTTTCTACTTCTCCTTGCCTTCAAAAATCTTATCCCCGTCTTCAATATTCTCATCAAACAAGAGAGAATTTACTTGTTTGACGTCCACCACACTTCTTTTAATGTACCTTGGAACATTTTGTTTTGTGAAAGGTTCTACATAAATGTAAATTGGGCGGTTTTTGTAGCTGAAGTGGACATAGTACAAAACTTCACACATCTGCCTTTAATTAAATCCTTGGTAACCTCACTGGTACATTCCTTGATCCTTAGCACCTGAAATTCATCACTGGTTAACTTGAGAAAAATTGATAATGTAATGAAATTCACTGCCTGGCATAGAAACAAAGCAGGTCTCAGATTCAAAGTCCTGGTCTGAACTGAGGTGACAAATCTCAGTATCAAGTGTTTGGTCTCAGCGCACTGTGCACGGGAGTTTTTACTCCTGATCATTGTCTGCCCGTGTGCGTGTATATAGATGTTTCTGCATTTGCAGACATGTTTTGGGTGAAGGCAAGGTAAGCTGTGGTGAGTAACCTCCCCATGAGGTAAAATAGCCGCCTGACATAGGCTTATAGGCTCTTGTGAAGAATGTCTACTTGTGTGCCATATCCAAAGATGCTTATGGAAGCACACTGCAGCAAGTCTTCATCTCTTCAGGCGAAGAATTGTTTTGTTGGGCCAGGAGAAATTGACAAGGAATAATTTTTACGGAGTGGTCAGCAGAACTCTTTTTTTGACCGAGTGAATGATTAATTTAATATGGTTTGACATTTTAGCGAAGGTGACCAGAAGCTTAGGACATGGGTTAAATTTCAGTTTCAGTTAAATCCTCTGGAACGTAGCCGTTGAATAAGTGAAGTCCACGCAATCATGCAGCAATGGCTTGCATGACTTGAGGATAATGTTACTTGAGGTTCTGAGGTTTTAAATTCTGTCACATTACAGAATCATCGTTAGATTTACTGGTATTTTTGTATACTGAAACAACAAAACCAAATCATTAGCATGCTCTGAATACTAATAAAAGTCAAGGTGAAGGCTTCCTTGATCTATGATGGGTGTTTCAAGATAACGTGCAAAATATGTATGCCATGAAACCAAATATGTTTGGCTGGTAAGCAATTTTTGAAATCGTTTCCCAAGAAGCATGCAGGAAAGCTGGTTGGGGAGGTGGGTGGAGACTACAGGGCAATCAACAGCTGAGGGAACAGTAATGACATTTATTCAGTGTTTGTCCCATGTAATTATCAGAGTACTTCATATAAAGGTAACAGCTGCAATTGCGCATTAACTGCCCCATGTTCTTAGTTTTGCGCCGTGAGTAAGTGTTCCTAAATTAGCACCTCCGCTACGTGACTAAAATCACACAGGAGTGCAACGCATTTATGTCATAGGATACAAATTCTTAGTAACCATTGTTCAAAAAAACCCACAAATGTTTTTTTTCCATCTCTGCATCTTTTCATTTCCCCTCTTTCTCCTGACGACACTAATTAGCACTGAACTGTGGTGCCTCAAGCAAGTGACAGTTCTTCCTTTGCAAATCTAGACAGCAATATATTTGACTGTGGAGGGCATCAAGGTCAAGTCTGATGTTGCCATGGTCTCATGTCTAAACTTGTTCACTTTCCAACAATCACTAAATATTTTTATGCGGCTGCACTGATTTGCCAAACAAACCATGTTGAGATCTCGTAACTTGCACAGTCCAGGAATGGAAGCAGTGTATATGCTTAAGTATTATATTGGTGATCAATTAATCATCATGCAATGCTATTGTATTTTTATGGACTGCTTTATTTATTATCAACTGCTTTCTGTATGATGAGATGTATTCCATGTGCTATCATCCGGCAGCCTTTGTTTGAAGGTAATATTTACTTGACCAGTTGCAATTGTTCAGTATAAGAAAGAGAACTATTGGCCCAGTTAAATGTCTTTACTTTGCAGTCCAATTGGTTCAGTAGATAAGTGCACCATGCAATTTGGTAGAGAACCATACAGACCAAAATGATCCGAGGTTCAATCTTTTTTCTGAATTGAGAATCTAGTAGCAGTGAGAGCTCCAGTTTACTTCAATGGCCCTGTATAAGGGAAAAAGGAGGATTAAAAAAAAGCCAGTGTTCCAATATTAAGATTAGCGCTGGGCCAGTTAAAAGTGACATTGGAAATCATTTTTTGACACGTCCTATTGGATACCTGGAAAATGAAAAATCCAAAATGATGTAGATACTGGGTCAAGTTAAGCTCTCAAGACTGAGATTAATAGATTTCTGTTAGGTGAGGGTATTGAGAGATTTGGGGGCCAAAAAAAAGCAGGTAAATGGATCTGAGGTACAATTATGTCATGAAAGAATTGAATGGTAGAACAAGCTTGAGGGGGTGAATGGTCTACTCTTGTTCCACTGCTATTTGCTATCAAAGGGGCCTTGCTGGAATGTGTGCGCGCCTGATGTCTGGTGAGGATAGGATTGTGCACAGTTGTGATACTCCCTGTGGCCAAAAAATCAGGCCAGGATTAAGCTTATCTCTGGTTTCCACAATGGTCAAACAGCCTGCTTACGCTCACCATCCAGACTGACGTGGGAAGGATGGGCACTTTGTGGTGTTACTAGAGGCCCCAGTGAGACTCATACGGATCAGCACCTTCAGGGGGAAATGGACAAATAAAAGTACACAGGGATGGAAAAAGCATTTTGAGAAGGTGCTTTAGATTTATATTTCATTGACCTCTGCGCCTAAGTTTTGGCATGGAACAGAAATCAGCCGGAGGGTTCTCACTCCTGATTAGTATTCCTGTGGCCCCTACTGGAAAGTAGTTTTCTGATGAGGGTAGATTGGGCTCAGCTATGATGCCCTTAAGTTGAATAAACTGGAAGTGCCTCGCTTGGTTGAGCTGCTGTAGGCTGCCCAACTCATTTGTGATCCCAGCATGTATTTTAGCATTTTCAGAGAGGAGGGAGAAAATTGACTAGGGGAAGTAACTCATTGCTTATCAGAAGGCATGATTCTGTGTAATTGCATTGCAAATGTACAACCTACTTTTACTTTTTGCAGGTGTCGTCTCTGCTTTGTGCATTGCTGTATCCTGGACTCATTCTTATCGACCATGGCCATTTTCAATATCCTTACTGGTAGCAGTTTTGAATTTTAAAGAAACTGTTAAAGCAATGCATTTAGCTCTCCCAGTGGTTCAGTGAGTGACTGCACTGTTATGTGGCACTGAGCCAAAAGGATAGGATGATCCCACCAGGTTCACTGCCAGGTCATTAGTTAACTGTATTCAGCTCGGATAACTTCAGTAACCCAAGGCTAAGGGGAAGAAATATCAGTCAGCAGTCTCTTCATGAACCTCTACTGGAAAATGTGCGTACGTAATGAATGAGAACAGGACTGTGCTTGGGTGCAATACTGCTCATGTTTAGATAATTGGTATTTTCACTTTGAGACAGCAAAATGTCTGGCACCCATAGAACAAAACCTCAAGATGAGCTAGCATCTTCAAGAAGTGACCGGGGTAAAAAGTAATACATCCTCAAATAAAATAACTGTGCCTTGATCATTAGCAAATGGAAATTTTGTTGGTTGTTATTCAAATTGAATTTGAAAAGGATTAAACCAATTATCTAAATTCTATTCATGTAATAAATTTCGAATGCCATTTTTCTTTTGAGAACATTTTCATATGTGACATAGGTGGCTTTGGCCTAATTTCTCAGTATTGGCACAAGGCAGTAAAACAGGTGGTGAGAGTATTAGTTTGTCCACATATACTGTCTGGGTGAATACTTGTGAACTATCCTTAACACAAAAACACATATAACTCTATCAGTTTGGGCCTTGCCGTTTGGGGATTGCTGGGCCTGCTGTTTGACCGAGTCCTGTTTGGCTCTGTGGCATTTTGTCTGGCTCTTAATTATAAGCAAATGGAGCTTTACCATGCACTGCCTTTCTTCTGCTATCTCCTTGGAAACTGTTTAAAGCGAGGGCTGAAAGGTGAAGGGTGAGTAACTCAAACAATGAATTAAATAGACTCATGGTCCTTGTCATGTCATATGGATCAAATGAGTCTATTTTTAAGACTTGAGAATTGTTCTGATTTGCCATCCCATGTAAACAGCTTAAAATAAACATGCAAGTTATGTTTTAAGCCTATCAGTTTAATTAAGAAGGGAACTTTTTCTTAACATTTGACTTAAAATTCCACTTTTTTCCTCCATTGTTTCTTCTTGTTAAGTATACCTTTTTGTAGATAACTGTTGGGTGATTTTGTGCCGTTGCATTGGAGTTGTACAAAGCCAAGCATTTTTAATGGTGAATACAGTACCCTGTGTGGAACAGAGTCTACAGATCGGGAGAGATCTCAGGTCCTGTGTTCCATTATCTCAGCTGGAGCAGTGATAGGAATGTGGTAGTTTGTTTCTGTACCTGGGATAGGGAGGGATGAATAAATTGTTCTACATTGTTATCCATTAACTCCTACCTGTACTAGAAGCAGCATGTGTGGACTGTTACGAGGACAGAATTGGACTGGCTGACATGACCCCCAAAGTTGAATAGCCTGCCGAAACTCTAGTCTGAAAATTCTAACATATAGACTGGCCACCAGGGGTCTTGTGGCACAGTGGTAGCATCCCTGCCTCTGAGCCAGAAGCTGGGGTTTTGAGTCCCAAAGAAGGTGAGTTCATAACGTGGCCAGTCAGCTAGATTATCAACCTGCAAATCCTTCTAATGCACCAATGGTAGGCAGTAAGAGTGGGAGTCTCCTGGCCAGCCAGCAACTGCAGAACGCAATGGCAAACCACTGCAATACCTTGCCAAGCATAAGCATGGACCAACACATGAATGTGTATGGCTGTCAATGCCCTTCGGGGGCATGGTACCTGAAGAGCGAAAGGGAGAAAATGGCCACATGTAGAAGATGCTGGAGAGCCGTCACTTCTTGTAGAACCATATCCTGCTATGAGTCAGTGCACTCAGAAAAGATGTGGAGAAAATTAGAGGTGGAATATACTGTTGTTGCAAGAAAATAACTAAATTGAAGTGTTTTAACGTGGGCAAACATGACAATCAATTTATGCACAAGAGTGTCCCACATTGTAAGTAACTTGCACTGTTTTGTTGATTAAGGAATAAATATTGGCTGGGACACTAGGGGAGCTGTCCTGCTTCTAACTAGGGCTGGATCTTCAGTGTTACATTTTCATCCAAAAGACAGCAGCTCCTTCAATGCAGCACCCACTCTGTACTTCACTGGAGTGTCAATCGAGATTATGTGCACAAGTCCTGGAGTGGCTTTGACCCAAAACCTTTCAATTTAGGTGAGAATGTTTCCATTGAGTGAGGAACGTTTGGGGGAAAGTTGCCTGCACCAGCTGGAAGATTATTGGTACAGTAAACCTAACATTCTGTGTTCCATATCAGCTACTTGCTGGCTGATATTTTAGTTTTTAGCCATCTTTTGAGTTGATGTAAATCAGTGTATTCTTCGTATTTATTAAATCTGTGCGTATTTACCAAGGCCAAGTATTATATGAGAATCAAAAGATGAGATTACTGACAGGTAAAGACTGCAGGCAACATACATTCTGACTTAGCACTGCCGTGGAGTGTTAATTACTGTTCAAAATTGTATAAAGAGTGTTGGAATATAACGTGGGGAAGGGGGATGGAGGAATGGAGGAGAAAATGCAGATACTTCAGACACTCATTTCTAGGTATTACATTGTGTACATTTGTAGATGTAGCCATGTTGCCCTGAAAGACTGAAGCGTTGGAATCTGACCTAATGAAAATGTTTTGGCTCCCCTCCACCCCTCATGATCCAAATATCACATTGGAAGATAGTTCTGCTACAAAGCCATGATGTACTAGTAGAACCCAGGGCTACTTTTAACAGAAATTGTATTTCTGTCACTCATATTGCATCACTGTTTTTGTTAACACATGCATTGTGGAAACTGTCAGATTTTTTTTCCTTCATTCTTGGAATGTGGGCTTCACTGGCAAGGCCAGCATTTAAAGCCCATCCCTAACTGCCCTTGAGAAGGTGGTGGTGAGCCACCTTCTTGAATTGCTGCAGCCCATGTGCTGTTAGGCAGGGCGTTTCAGGGTTCTGACCTGGCAACAGCGAAGGAACGATGATATAGTTCTGAGTCAGAATGGTGTGTGACTTGGAGGGGAACTGGCGGGCTGTGGTGTTCCCATGTGCCTGCTGTACTTGTTCTTTCAGATGGTAGAAGTCTTGGGTTTGAAAGGTGTTATCAAAGGATCCTTGGCAAGTTGCTGCAGTGCATTTGTAGATGTAGCCATGTTGCCCTGAAAGACTGAAGCGTTGGAATCTGACCTAATGAAAATGTTTTGGCTCCCCTCCACCCCTCATGATCCAAATATCACATTGGAAGATAGTTCTGCTACAAAGCCATGCAGACTAGGAGTGGTTAGCCACTAATCTGCTAAATTAATTGATCTCAACCAGGGAGATGATGGAGATGCTTTTGATGTATTTTAGTCTTGAGGGGAAAAATTAGCCAAAGTTCTTTTGCATGATCACTACCCAGTGTCCAATGCTGGAAAGTCCACTTGTACATATCAATTGAGGACAAGATGAGGGTGTGATAGCCTCGATAGCTGAATAACGCCCCGATGCTCAATCTTGCAGAACAGTTGCCCAGTTGAAAATTTTGGAAGCGCACTGGCATTGGGAAACTATCCTTGTACTCTCAGGTGAGGTGGAGAGAAAATGTGGTGCTATTTAACGTTCACTTCGTTCTCTTTTCTTTTCACTGTGGGTATTAGTGCTAGAGAGGGAAGTGAGTCTTGCTTTTCAGGAGAATAAATCTTTTCTCTTCTGTTACAGGATGAAAAGATTGATCAAAATTGCACTTACTGTGCTGATTACATTTGCCTGTTGCTGGCTGCCCTTCCTCACCAGTCTCCAGCAGTCCCTGCAGGTGCTTCAAAGGCTTTTTCCAGTTGATAGAGGCTTATTTGAGGTAGGTTTGAAAAATGAGCTTCAAGTGATGATACTGGCCGTGTTTGTTTAATCATAAATATTTATAAATTCTATTAAACTTTAGGTTGTAGCAACCACTAAACAATTTGAAATATGCATAAACTTCCTCCATCTTGTCTGTGCTTATGTGGCAGGCAGATACCTTAACACCAAATTCGCTGAAATGCTGGGAACCCTGGGTAAAAGGCATTTTAAGAATTGAGCAAAGGTTGTAAATCCAATTATCCAACTAAACCTAAGGCACAGAGCCCAGTGTCCTCACCCGGCACCAAGTTCATCAGGAAATCTTCCTGACATTTCACTGATAATATTAGCTCAGCATCAGTTTAGAAGTCTGCAGCGGATGACTTATTTAGAAGTAGGCTAGGGTGAACTTGAGAAATTGTTAGTGTAAGCACCCTACAAGTTGAATGTGACGTGTTGGCCATCTCCAATTGCTGTTTAAAAAAATATGCTGATAAGTGTAAATTACATGATGAGCTTTAAAATTGATATCTTGTTCGGTTTGTTTGTAGAATGCATCAAGTGTTAACCTTCTAACCTTTCTCTGTGTCCTCATCAAATTCAGGACAGACATTCTATATGTGCCATGTAGAAGAAAAATGGTTCTATCGGTCTGGGGTGTGGTGGGTTTGCCTATGAAGTTATGTCCCCTCCAGTTGTGACATTGACAACTGTCTCTGCTGTTTCTATTTCCTGTCCTGAACAGAGGTATCAGACATTGCGTTCTTGATATTGATATCACAACCATCTACAGATAGCCCATTTATAGAACCAATCTGCCTCAAACTTAACCCTTAAAATTGGCGGTGCACTTGCATTATAAACGCCGCAGTCTTGTTGCCCCTGATACAGCAATGCGTATGGAAGACTCGCACCAAATTTCTCTCTTTGGTGTTTGGAGCACTATGCACAACAGCTTTGCCTAAATCAAAGATACAGTCAGTTAAAAAAAATATTGTGACTGCTTGCCTGAGTGGCTCACTTGTTCAAGTCCAAACAGGTTACAGCAGCATTCACCTATTCGATTCTCCAGCAGCAGGAGCAATTACTGGAGCAAGAAAAAAGATTTTTAAATGTTTTCTGAAACAGCTGAATAAATGGGAGTCATTTTCCACATGCAAGTTTGTTTTAAAATCGTATTTAGATGGTGTGTTTTTTTTGCTCAAACAAAGCTAAAACCACAAGCGCACTACCTGTACATGGCAGAGTAGAAGTGCTTCAGCTGGTGGTGGGCACCATATGTTGGTGCCATTGTTTCTACTTCCCTTTCTGTTTAAAAGCATCTGTACAGTAAATGGGATGCTTTTAACTGTATGAGTAGGGTCAAAGTTCATGTGTACAAAACAGTTTCTTAAAGCAGTTATTATTACAAGTTTTTTTTTCTTTTCACCTAATTATCTTTTGCCCCTTCTCTGAAGTTGCCAATTTATGCTAGCATATAGTTCCACAGATGCTACCCACCTCCCAGTATTTTTCAAGTGTGAGTCTAAACGTTAAATGTTAACAGGCTATTTAACAGGTTGCAGTATCTTATCCAAGCCCATTCCTGTATTTGTTCTACATTAACATAACATTAACTTTACACTAGGTTCACTGGCAGAAATTGGTAGCCCAAATTCCTCTCCTCCCTCCCAACTGCCCCTTCATATCAATTAAAAGACAGATTCTCCTCTCTAAACCAACTGTAGCAGCTCAGCCATGATCAGGAATTGAACCTGTGTGGCAGAATTTTTCAGTTGGTGTGCGGGGGCGGGCCCGACACGCTGATGAGTAAAATGACACGTGATGCTGTCAGGCGTGCGCCCCGACGTCATCACGCAGTCCCGTGATATTTTGTTCAGCGGTTGCACACCAGAGTCAGCTGCAAGCCCACCAATATGTAAACAGAAGGGAGTAATTGATGTAATTGTTAACGCTGCCCGTCCAACCTTAAGTTTGGCGGGCAGGCGAAAAGGTCAAGCGGCTGTCGCATTTTTTAGGAAACCTCATCCACGAGCGGGATGAGGTTTCCTAAAGCTTTTATTAAATAAATAAATTTTTCCGCAAAATCAAAACATGTCCCATCTCATGTGACACAGACACCTGAGGGGACATGTTTAACTGAATTTTACACCGATTTATTTAATAATTACAATAGCCCTTCAATCTCCCTGAGGCAGCTCCGTGCCTCGGAGATTGAAGCGCTCTTTCGTGCGCATGCGTGAAACAGCGCTGTCTCCAACTCTCCCTCCTCCCCCCGCCCACACAGGTAGTGCTGAGTGCTATAGATCACGTATTGCGCTGGGTGGGCCTTAATTGGCCTGCCCGCGTAAAATGGCGGCGCGGAGCCAATCGTGGGCAGTGATTGGCTCTGCAACCGTCCCCACCCGCTCCTGCTGAGCCCACTTGCTGCCTGAAAAATTCAGGCTGTGATTTTCTTGGTCTACTTGACCCAGTATCACATTGGGAAAAGCATTTATTTAATGAATCATTGAGACAGCTTTGTCTTTTTTAAATTCATTTATGGGATATGGGCATCACTGGCTGGGCCAGCATTTATTGCCCATCCCTAATTGCCTCTGAGAAGATGGTGGTGGGCTGCCTTCTTGAACTAGTGCAGTCCCTGTGGTGTAGGTGCACCCACAGTGCTGTTAGGGAGGGAGTTCCAGAATTTTGACCCAGCAACAGTGAGGGAACGGTGATATATTTCCAAGTTAGGATGGTGAGTGGCTTCAAGGAGAACTTCCAGGTGGTGGTGTTCCCGGGTATCTGCTGCTCTTTCCCTTCTACGTGGTGGTGATTGTGGGTTTGGAAGGTGCTGTGTAAGGTGCTTTGGTGAGATTCTGCAGTGCATCTTGTAGATGGTACGTACTGCTGCCACTGTGCGTCGGTGGTGGAGGGAATGAATGTTTGAGGATGGGGTGCCAATCAAGCGGGCTACTTTGTCCTGGATGGTGTCAAGCTTCTTGAGTGTTGTTGGAGCTGCACTCATCCAGGCAAGTGGGGTGTATTCCATCACACTCCTGACTTGTGCATTGTAGATGGTGGACACGCTTTGGGGAGTCAGGAGGTGAGTTACTCGCCTCAGGATTCCTAGCCTCTGACCTGCTCTTGTAGCCACAGTATTTATATGGCTAGTCCAGTTCAGTTTCTGGTCAAAGGTAACCCCAGGATGTTGATAATGGTGGATTCAGCGATGGTAATGGCATTGAATGTTAAGGGGCGATGGCTAGATTCTCTGTTGTTGGAGATGGTCATTGCCTGGCACATGTGTGGCATGAATGTTACTTGCCATTTGTCAGCCCATGCCTGGATATTTTCCAGGTCTTGCTGCATTTGTACATGGACTACTTCAGTATCTGAGGAGTCGCAAATGAACATTGCCCAATCATCAGCGAACATCCCCACTTCTGACATTATGATGGAAGAAAGGTCATTAATGAAGCAGCTGAAGATGGTTGGGCCAAGGACACTATGCTGAGGAACTCCTACAGCGATGTCCTGGAACTGAGATGATTGACCTCCAACAACCATAACCATCTTCCTTTGTGCTAGGTATGACTCAACCAGTGGAGAGTTTTTCCCCCGATCCCCATTGACTCCAGTTTTGTTCGGGCTCCTTGGTCACACTAGGTCAAATGCTGCCTTGATGTCAAGGGCAGTCAGTCTCACCTCATCTCTAGAGTTCAGCTGTTTTGCCCATTTTATGAATCAAGGATGTAATGAGGTCGGGAACCGAGTGGCTCTGGTGGAATCCAAACTGGGTGTCAGTGAGCAGGTTATTGCTAAGCAAGTGCCGCTTGCTAGCACTGTTGATGACCCCTTCCTTCACTTGTCCTGCTTTTTGAGTACAGGACATACATGGACAATTTTCCACATTGCTGGGTAGTTGACAGTGTTGTAGCTGTACTGGAACAGCTTGGCTAGGGGCGCAGCAAGTTCAGGAGAACAAGTCTTCAGTATTATTGCCGGAATACTGTCAGGGCCCATTTGCGTTGTAGCATCCAGTATCCTGCCTTCAGCCGTTTCTTGATATCACGTGGAGTGAATCGAATTGGCTGAAGATTGGCATCTGTGATGCTGGGGACCTTTGGAAGAGGCCGATGTTATGGCACTGCTGATGGTAAATGCTGAGTTGCTCAAATCCCAAAGAGAAACTTGAAACAAGTTTCACAACTTGTTTTGCAGTTTGTATAAATTTCAAGATGTGTGCCTTGAATTCAGAAGTAATAAGACCACCAAGTCTTATAGGTTTTTTACAAAACTATAATAAACATTTATTAATAGGAGAAATGATTTTAAATACATACATAGATCTACAAATTACTATTATAACTTATAAATCCCCTAAATCTAACTCCCAGTTACACTTTCGTAAAGGCAACAGCAAGACACACAGATTTTAAAAGACCCAGGCAAAGAAACATGATACCTGAATAAGTCGAATTCAGAGTGAGTTTTCTTAACTTCAGTCCTTTGAAAACAGCAGTTTGAGGCAGAGATTCTGAAGGCTTTTCACAGTTGTTAGATCTCTAAATGCCTACCCTTACATACAGCCTTCGCTCCTCTATAAATATTTTCTCCTTTTGAAGTAAATTCCCATTGTTTGACTATGTCTTTGGACTTTATCTCCCTGATAATAAAAATCTCTCATAGCACTAAGTTTTACCAGTAATCTTTGGAAAAAATAAACACACTGTTTCTAAACTTCACCTGGCTAGGTGATACATTTTACCCCTCCTTTGAAAACAATCTAGTCTGGTTTATTTAAAAATGCAAATTTTTTTTACCTTACATTCTAAATGTCCCCCATGTTTACTTCAGACAGCTGCCTTTAATCCAATCAAGTCTCTTTTACACACGCACGCACACACACATATATAGACACATCCCACTATTACCCTATTTTACAATGAATTCGAGAATTCCAATAACTTTGAGATGGATCATCCAGATTGTTGCGAATGCTTCATGCTTACCTTTTGCACTGATGTTCTGGGCTCCTCCATCATTTAGGATGGGAAGATTTGTGGAGCCTCCTCCTCCAGTGAGTTGTTTAATTGTCCACCACCATTCACTGCTGGATGTGGCAGGACTGTAGAACTTAGATCTGATCTGTTGGTTGTGGAATCTCTTAGTTCTGACTAAGCTTGCTGCTTATGCTGTTTGGCATGCAAGTAGTCCTGTTTTGAAGCTTCACTAGGTTGGCACCTAATTTTTAGGTATGCCTGGTGCTGCACCTGGTGCCCTCCTGCATTCTTTATTGAACCAGGGTTGACCTCCTGGCTAGGTGGTAACCACATGCATGTAGGTCAGACCCAGTGAGAAAGGCTGATTTCCTTCTCCAAAGGTCATTAGTGAACTGTTTTTAGAGAGATTTTTATTGAATTCAAATTTCACCATCTGCCATGGTGGGATTTGAACCCAAGTCCCCAGAGGATTACCCTGAGTCTCTGCATTACCAGTCCAGTAACAATACCACTAAGCCACTGCCTCCCCATTAATTATAAGTTATTAATATCCTGTTTCATATCAGTATGCAATAAGTATGGCAATGCAGTAAATCTATATAATTAGGTAATGAGCTGAGAAGTTTCAGTATTAAAAGTTTACAAAACTTGCTTTTGCAATTCTTGTCTTCAAACCAGATATAATTTGACAGGTTAATGGGTTGAAGAAAAACATTTAGGAGTCAATGTTTTAATTGATTCAAGTGTAGCTAACATATTTTAGCTATCTTGCAGAAAGCTCAGGACAGGGAGTGTGTGGATTCAGACAGAGATTTGATTTTAATGCTCATGTAAGAAAGTAAAAAATGATTTTCAAATACACAATACCTTTACTCTTGTATATCTCAAAAGTCCTTCACATATAATGACTTTGAAGTGCATTGGCCACTGTTGGTTGGCAAATATAGCAAGTCACCTTGTGTGCAGCAAAATCTCACACAGCAGTGAGGTGAATGATTAGGTAATTTATTTCTGGTGGTGTTGGGTTGGGGTGGCGTGTTGGCCAGGACACTATGAGTACTTGTTCATTAGATGATGCCATGGTACTGTAAATATGCAGTGGAATAAGCAGAGGAGGCTTTAGCTTGCATTTCTCTTCAAAAGATGGCACCATCAATACAACATTGAAGTGTCAGTCTAGACCATGTGTGGTATTAAATTTTGCATAACAAAGACACTGCTTCTTATGGTCTTGGATACTAGATCACTAAACCAAATCAGCTGGTTCCTGGGCTGTTAATACATACGCCATTTTGACAGCTGACAGGATTTATGTTACTACAATCTTTAGGCATCACAGCTGAGCCCAATCCCAGCCTACCAGTATGCACACTTCCCAACGTTGTTTTCCTTCTTTTTCTCCTACCCCTGTAATATATCATGTATTTACCCCTGCACTTCCAGAACTTTCGGAACTTTGTTTACTTTTTTGTGGAAATATCTTTAGACAGATTTTGCTTTTTTAACCTTGTGGTCTTTCTTTGTCCATCTTTCCTGAAACCTAGAGCCCAGAGACATATGGAACACATGTTTGATTTCTCCCACTCTGTTGAATTTGTATTCTCGTTTGTGAGGGAAGCCAAGAAAATGCCAAGAGGCTTCACCACTCCAGTCTTGCTCAGCACTTTTGGTATCCAGGCAATAGATGTATTGATAGAGGCCATTTGCCCTGCATTCCAGCTCTAGCAGATGTGTGGTGTTGCAGGGACTAGTAGGGGGGGGGGGGGGGGGGGGTAAAAGAGAGTAGCATGTTTTGAACAAGAAGTGCAACTGATATTGGACAATGGAACATAAGTTAAAAGAGAGAGATTGAGGTTAAAATCAGAAAGAAGAAAAGTCTAAATCCAAACTTTTTTTTCTGGTGTTTAGTGGCTCTAGTGTTTAGACAAAAGCAAGTCTCATCTTTATTCTTGGAAGAAGAGATAAAGGAAGGAGACTTGTGATGTCTTTGTCTGAGCTTCTTTAGTTTGAACTGCTGTATGTGTTTGTGACCACTAGGCCCTTCTCTCACCTCCACAATTTTTTTTCATTGCAATCTTCTTGTATCCCTATTTTATTGATGTTAGTGTTTACACAGAATCACAGAATTGTTATAGCACAGAAGGGGGCCATTTGGCCCATCGTGTTTGCACCAGCTCTCTGAATGAGCAATTCACCTCATGCCATTCCCCGTAACCCTGCACATTCTTCCTTGTCAGATAACAGTCTAATTCCCTTTTGAATGCCTGGATTGAACCCGCCTTCACCACACTCTGAGGCAGTGCATTCCTGATCCTAATCACTCAGAACCTGGAAAAGTTTTTCCACACGTCACCATTGCTTCTTTTGTCTTAAATCTGTGCCCTTGATCCTTCCACATGTCAGAACAGTTTTTCCCTATCTAGTCTGTTCAGATCCCTCATGATTTTGAATACCTCCATCAAATCTCTTCTGTAAGGAAAATAGTCATAGCTACTCCAATCTGTCTACGTAGCTGGAGTTCTTCATCCCTGGAACCATTCTTAGGTATCTTTTCTGCACAGTCTCCAATGCCTTCACGTCTTACCTGAAGAGCGACACCCGGAACTGGACACAATATTCCAGTTTAGGCTGAACCAGTGCTTTCTACAAATTTAGAATAACCTCCTTGCTCTTGTACTCTATGGTGCTATTATTAAAGCCTAGGATACTACATGAACTTTCACATTCTTCCTCTGAGTGTGCAGGTTATTCCTGTGTTTCTTTTGCAGACTGAGGAAGTTTGCTTTTTTAATATGTGATTCATTGTATGAGGTCCAGGTGCCGAATATTTCAGAAGACCCACTGTTCCTTATTTTATATTTAATTTTTTTCTCTAAATTTGTGGCATACACGTATATGGATTCCAGGACCGGCACTTCTCTCAACTAGATATTCATGTATAACCCCACTATTGGCTGTTTGACCAGAGAGTCATCCAATTAAGTCTAATCTTCATCATTCTCAACCACATGAGTACTGTCCAGAAGAGGGAATATTACTGAATAGGGATTTGGAACAAAAGCCCTGGGCACCAATTTCCTTCAGAATTGGTGGCACCACAGTCAATTGGAGCACTGCTAATGTTGCCCTGGCTGAAATCAACTAACTCTTCAGATTCTGAAATCAAACTGAAGATCTTCCAGGTTTGCATTCCTCAACACTCATTGGATAGATTAGCTGGGGCAATTAGGGTCGCAACAAAAGCCCAGCTTTTTCAGAGAAAGCTGCTAGGCTTTTACTGTAAACCTAAGAGAGGAACTGCATGTGCATTTGTAATGTTCCTTTAAGCTCTGCAGGCATCATCGTGATAAACGCCTTCAAATGTGATGGAGTGTGTGCAGAGAAGAATTGAGTAATCGACTATTATGTGGGATAGAAGAACTGTTTCCTCAGTTGCTGTATTAATGTTAAGAGATTTGAGATTGCTTTGATGTCTGAGCTTTGTACTCTGTATGTCTAACCATTAGGTCCTTCTCTCACCTCCAGTTTCCAATCCTCCCTTTCATTGCAGCCTTATTGTCTCCTTATTTTATTAATATTAGTGTTTATCTGAATTTCTGCATTATTCCTAAGCTCCAGAAATGTTGCTTACAAGCTCTTCGTCTCTACATTCCAACCATATTAAAATGAAAAATCAGTACACAGTAAACTCTAGCTCATTCATTCTTTAAATTCTTTCCTTCCCCCTACAATCAAAGTTTTTGAAATGCAAGCTTGATTTCACCTAATCAATGCCACTTGATTTATCCTGCTTCCTCTCTTACTCTTCAGTCTTTGTGCTGCCAAAACACAATAGCCAATTAGACTTTCCTCGGTTATGATCTATTTTGAGATTCCAGGTTATAGATTTATGACAGCTAAGCGGACATATTTTCTATGAATGACCACTAGTCTGTGCTATTGTATAGTTTAGTTATAATCTTCACAGATGTTAGTAAATTAAGATGTTAACTATGTTTTTCTGGTACTTGCAATAGTTTACAACTAATGTTGTTGCCCAGTAGCAGCAAGTGAAGTACTTTATTATTCCCTTGGTGTTTCAGCAGCTGAGGATTAGAATTGTATTTGGAGAACTTGAGCATGAATTCCAGCTTCAATACTCCAAGTATTCAGCCTCCACCGACTTCCATGATTTGTGTTGCTGCGCGACGGAATGTTTCAGAACACTATTTCAAGAGGGGACTGCAGTGCACATCAGTGGCCGACCCAAGAACGCTCATCTCATTGCATTGTTTCAGCTGATTGGTTGAGTAGAGTGTGGAGGCAGGAAAGCACAGATACAGATGTAATAACTAGAGTTTGAACTTCCACTTTCCTGGCCCAGTTATCTTACTCATTAACTACCAAAGAAAACAAAAGTGAACGATGTGTGGAGAGGCTCGCAGAACGACAATTGTTTTTATTAAGAGTGAGAAGGGACATGATGCCAGAATCTGGTGGGCCCATGAGGTAATATGGTGTTATATGGTTGTGTTGCTGTTCAGAATAAAACACCCCATTGATACCTGGCTTTGGCCTGCTAGGTGTCATTAGTCAGAATCATTATGGCATAAGAGGAGGCCATTTAAGTCCATGCCAGCCCTCTGTCAAGCAATCCAGTTAGCCCCATCCATCCACTCTATTCCCGTCATCCTGCAAGTTTATTTTTCTCAAGTGCTCATCCAATTTTCTTTTGAAACCATTGATTGCCTCAGTTTCCACCAGCCTCATAGGCAGCAAGTTCCAGGTCATTAGCACTTGCTGCGTAAAAAAGAAAAA
Organism: Cetorhinus maximus; assembly: GCF_964194155.1. NCBI lineage: Eukaryota > Metazoa > Chordata > Chondrichthyes > Lamniformes > Cetorhinidae > Cetorhinus > Cetorhinus maximus. Next base: position 63,090,426 of record NC_135895.1, on the reverse strand, counting down.
GTTCTTCCTCATGTTCCCCCTGTATCTCTTGCCCAAAACCTTAAATCTGTGTCCCATAGTCCTTGTACGATCAGTAAGCTGGGGTCTTTGTTAGGTTCTGCAGCAGGGTCACCAAACTTTATTACATATTTGAAAAAATAAGAAATAGCCAAAATATTAATTGGAACAAGAAAATACCACACAACTTAACAATCTGTAACCACAGACAACCCCTCCATGAGTAGAACAATCTGAAACCTATAACGGAGGAAGTTGAGAAAAGTCACCCGGCTATCAATGTAAAACTGCAACCGTTAGTCAACCCTAATTGGATTCCATAGGTAAATTCTTCACTAGAATTTACCCAGCTCCCTTACTAAAGAAGTTATTCTGTTTTTGCTGGATCTTTGTTCTGGAAGAAATCTTGTTTTTATTTTTTGCTGTACATTTTCCAATAATACATTCATAGTTTAAGATAAATACCTTATTCGTCAATAGATTTCGATCATGTGGAATAGTTCAATCGCTGATGAAGCTGAATGAGTTAACTCCTTCACAACAAATGACTGGTTGGGAATGTAGTAACATACCACAATGATTCATGTCTTGCTGAGTGGAAAAAAGCTATTGTCTGTGGGTAGTAACAGAATAGATAAATAATCCAGAATATTTATGCCTCAGGATGTTAACTGGAGGAATTAGAGTCCATGATTGGATAGATTGTATACATTGTGTGGAAGGAGTGGACTTGATGAATTTGATGGCCTTTTCTCATTCCATTCTTTCTAACCTCATTTTTCTGCCAATTAAAATAATTTTAGTTTTTTGAATATTTTTTTCCATTGCCTGGCATTTTAAATCCCAGAATCATCGCTGTGCTTCTCTTAAACTTCCCTGCATCTTTTAGAAGGCCTTGACTCAATATCCATCTTCCTTATTTCAAATGTGTACTTGCTGGTGAATGATAACCACTGTGCATGCACTGTCCACAATTTGCATGGTCCACAGGATCCCACACTTTGTATGAGTCACCATGTCTGTGGACAGAGCAGGCAAGTAAACAAATGGCTACCATGGTCATGTGTGCACCAGTGAGTTGAAACTGGTTAACACTTGGTTTAAAAATTGGAATGCAACTTATACTGTTTCTGATCCTTGTTAATGTTTTCCAAGGACACAGGTAATCAATGAAACAATTTGCATGTTGTGTCCGATGATTCTTTACATGTGTTTTCTAAATAGGATAAAGTTGGAAATGTGTGGTGCAGTTTATCCGTGATATTGAAGGTGAAGAAGGTTTTATCACCTCAAACCCAGGTTTGGCTCAGGTAATGTTTTGCCCCTGTTGATCTATTTTATGTCATGAAGATATTTCATGGTTTACCTTTCATCACTATGCCCCATCCTACCATTGATTACTTGGTATTTTAAGGTAATTATAATTAACATACATTAATTTAAAAGTTCAGTGTGAGTTTATAACTCCCATTCAAATTTTCTCCTCATCTTTGCTGAAGATGGGGACTTGTGTATATGGTTCAGTAAATGCCACCTATTTTCCATTATCACTCGCAAGTCATCATTCAGACAAGGCTGAAGCGTTTGCACCATCTTCAGCCAGAAGTACGGTTAAACCTTAATCTTCCCAGAACTAAAAATTGCCTCTAAAATGTTAACATGAGCCATGAACTAGATATTCACAACAGTGTCCATTTAATATTCACAACATCTATAAAGCATAAACTACTTTATATGCAGAAAATTGTTGTTTCTATTTTACAATATTTTAGTTTGGACAATATTTGACTTATACACTGGCTAGAGTGAGTAGACTATTAGTGACTGATTTGGATGGCCAGTCTGTGCAGTGTGTGAATGGTCTATCTAAAGGTACAGTTCAATGCAAGTGATCCTAAATTTAGCATTTTAAAGTTCTTGCAATAACTCAGCAGGCGAATGTGCTGCCTCCTGTAGTGCTGAGCCATTTAGAGTAGGAAGCTGTGACCCCTGATATGTTTTAAGTTCACTGATCACACTGGTATGACTTTAGGGACACTGCAATTGATCTCATTGCTCTCTTCTATTGAGGAGATGATCTATATATTGGCTTCTGAGGATAAATGCAGATTTGCCAGTGCTAGGTGAGGACAGATTGCACCTGATATGCTCTCTATATGAGGAGTGGCAGCTTGGAGGTATACAATAGGCTGTCAGTACTTGAGACCTCGAGGCTTCAGAAGAGATAGGAAAGAAAAAAGAATTGCTGCATCAAGCTGAAAATTTATTTTTGTTTGTGCAGGCTTGTGTCTTTGTGCATATTTTCTCCTGTGAATCTGAAATTAAACCCAACTCAAAGGGATAAAACACTTTCTGCTAGCAACGGGACTGTTGGGGTGATGCCAGTCTAGTTTCTACTGGGAATAGGTTTACAGCACAAAACAGCCCACAGATCAAGCTAAATTGCAACTAAACTAGCAATCTCCCTCAACCACTAGGTTGGAAAATGGTCACACTGGTGCTTGTGAGGCAGACTGTTTTGGAGCATTTACTCTACATTAGCGCTGCTTATACTTGACAGTAAAATATTTGATACTGACACAATGGGCAGGATTTAATGACCTCTGAGGTAGGGGGGCGGGGGCGTGTGTGTGATCAGGTGGGGGTATGTGGGGTGGAGATCCCATTGCCCTCCGATTAGATCGGGGTGGGAAAGCTTGTGGGCAGCATTCCTGCCTGGAGACCAATTGAGGTCCTTAAGGGATTCAGCCCACTGCCATTGGTATTCAACCAGCAGTGGGCAGAGGCTCGTCATCTGGGGAGACTTCTCAGCAAACCCTATAGAGTTTGCCAGCAGCCTACCAGAGGGGCCTGTCATTCACAGGCACTTTGTGCCCAAACGAGGGATCCAGCAGCGGGAAGGGATGAGCCTGCAGGAAGTCACCCTCGTTGCCCTTGTTTCCGACCCCCCCCCCTCCAAAAGAAAACCCTTGCCGGGTGACACCCGTCCCTCAATCCCCATCCTGCCTACAGCTACGCTGGGGTTCCATTGGTAGGCCCCACTGTCAGACAGGTGGTGGCCAAAGCTCCCAGTGGCATTGCTGGCCTTCGATTGTCTAGCAGCTTTCCCACTGTTAGGGGCTTAATCTGACCAGAGGCCTGATGCTGCCCAGGTAAATGTTAATTACCTTGGGATAACATTGGGCCTCCCAGAGAAAAGCGATGCAGAAATCCCACCAGTTCTTCAACTGCTGGGTGAGGCACTGGCCATCCACATTAAATCCTGGCCAGTGAGACCAAAGCTTATTTAAAAAATGCCATTAAGTTAGTAGATGACATGAATTGCTGAAAGGTTTAAAGAAGAGGGAAGAGGAAACACAAATAAAAAACTGGGTAGGTGGGTTAATGAGGGCCAATAGCCTTTAATGTGAGCAAGTACAAAGTGCTACAACTAAGGAAAGGAAATAAACAGTGGGAATGTAGAATAAAATTCTGTTTTACGGAACACAGCACATGAGATGGATTTGGGGGCAATGGTGTGTAGATCACTAAAGCCAACAGCTCAATGTCCAAGTCTGATATGGAAAGCCAACTGGAACTTGGTATAGCCAGAAAGATAGAGCACAAATTCCAGGAGGCGGTAGAGTCTGTATAAGGCAGAGCTACAACTGCACCTGGAGTAATGTGTACAGTTCTGGTCACAGCAAAGATATCCATGTTGAGGCAGTTGAGAAAAAGGCAGCCAAACTGACACCTAGGTTAAGGCACAAAAACAGCAAATTTTTAAATCCTTTTTTCAAATTTATTTTTATTTTTATTTATTTATTTTTATTCATTTTTTAAAATCACTTTTCCCCAACCACCCCCGCCCCACCCCACACAAGGTCATCTGTCACGTTTTATGTTGTTCTTTCACAAAGTGCTGACCCTTGTTTTGCCATTAACACATTCTGTTTTCACCTACATGCCACTATCAGCACCTGCTTTAGTCTTCACCACGACAATTAATACTGCCTTTGTCTTGTGTCCATGACATCTTTGTCAATCACTTTTAGCCCCCACCTATCACTGACCTTCTGTCTTGCTTCACCTGCTCCACTTCCCTTAAATAGTATAATTTCCATCACATTTCTACTTTGCTTTAGCTCTGAAGAGTCATACAGACTTAAAATGTTAGTTCTGTTTCTCTCTCCACAGATGCTGCCAGACTTGCTGAGTTTTTCCAGCATTTTCTGTTTTTATTTCAGATTTCCAGCATCTGCAGTATTTTGCTTTTAACCTAGGTTAAGGCTTCTTGGCTATGAGGAGAGATTGGAGTGCTGAGGTTTGTTCTGGAGAATTATTATTCAAGATACTTAAGGATATGGGCAAATTGCACTAAATCTGGAATCAAGGAACACAGGCTTAAGCTTAGAAGAGGGAAGGTGCAGAAGCAGTTTAGCTCTAACTACTTTGCGAAGAGCATGGTGAATATTTGGAATATACCATTCAAACATACGATGGAAGTTGACAGTGTAGGGAAAAGAAGGAAGAATTGGACAAATAATTGATGGAATGGAGGATTGTTTTCTGGACTGGTACCTTACAAAACTCCTATTTCCCAGACTGACATCCCACACCTTTAGAAGTTCAAAAATTTTGAGAGAAAAAAATAAAGCATCCTATTTTGTACCTCTAATCAGATGCTCAATTGAAGTGTGTGGAAGTTATTTGTTTCTCCAAAGGGTTTTCTTCAAAATGAGTTCTAAAGTGGTAGAGTGCTCATGCTCCCTTACTATGGATAAAATTCTTGGGTATCTTGGGTAGGTTAGCATTTGACATTAAGTACAAGTGCCAATTTCCTAGTCTTTGGCAATGGATGAAGAGGAGACTGATCTGATGTGGGGTCTTTCTCAAAAGAAAGAGGATGTTATGAGGTAAGTCAACCCCATCCAGTCTTTCACTCCAGTGCTAATTAATTTTGAAGTATTATTGCTTTATTTTGCATTTGATGTGTTGCTATTTTCTAAGTTAGTTGTTTAACAACATTGTTTCTTTTGTCAGTTTTGCTGCCACACTTTTGACAATATTACCTACGTGTATAAAGCTGACAATTAATCCCACACTAAATGGGTTCAAATTTGCACTGGTAAGTCTTAAATTTACTTCATTTAGGATATATTAATGTTTAATGCATGCAATTAATTTGTTTTTTTCAAATGACTTTCCTGTGGTTCCATTGGTAAGTGGAACCAAGCTGTGCTGACCAGGAAGGTCCCTTGATTCAGTGGCCCTGGTCAGTATTGAGTTCATTGTTTCAGCCAGAGTATTAGTGAAGGAAAAATAACCTGAGTTTGCTTCCTTAACACTATCCAGTGATTTCAGTGAACTGCATGTGTGTGGACATTTGGTAATGACAGGATTGGGCAGAGCTGTGGTTTCCTTCACAGTTAAATAGCCTGATAACACCCACTTTTTCAACTCTTGCATGAAAAATAGATTGTTGGTTGAGGCACCAAAGGGCTGATGTCATCTGAGGAACTGTATCTCTTCCCCAAGTCTAGATAGCATTGCTGCACTTTTCAAGTCTATTATTCACACCCACTTACTTTCTAACAAAGATCACTGGGACAGTGATCAGGAATGGAAACGGTGGCTGGGTTTTCTCCTTCCTAGCCCAAAGGGCGCTGACACATCTATTGTGGCCCTGGATTGGTTAACTTACAGTTCGGAACTTCCTGTTCTGTGTTACTGCATCATGCAGTGCATTTACTCACCCAGTTATTAAGAGTTCCAGTTTAAATAAAAAAATATGTAAACCCAAATTGTTTGTCTTTTAATATTGGGCTGTAAGAGAATTTTAATAGACTACAAATAAGAGAATTTTAATCTTCACCTTTAGATTTTGACCTTCTGGTAGTTTGGCACTTATTCAGGGAATGTAACCCAGTGTATTAGGAGTGAAAGTGAAGACAGATAATGACAAGATTCCATCATGTCACAAGATCCCTCCACGGCTGGTAGGGGACATGTGTTGTGGAATGTGAGCTGCACTCTGCAGGCACACCAGTTTCAGACAAAATATCAACAGTGTTCTGTGCTCCTTGATGGACTGACTCAGTGAAGGCGCTGCTCAGTGTAATGCTAAAACATATAGATGGGATGATTCCAGGTTCTATTGCTCAACTGCTTAGTTAGTTAATCTTTGCTGAGACAGTAGTTGGGGTTGTATAATTGGATTCGTTGCTTTAGGAGGGGAAAAAAACCAGCTTGTGTTCCCACTCCTGATTGCTGTCTACTGACTCTTCCTGGATATTTGCTTGTTGGGTGAAAGCATCATCGGGCACAGCTGTGATGCAATCCATAGTTGTTTGGTCCACCAACGTTCATTTTTCAGCCAAAAATGACTGCTTGGGTGAGATTCCAGAGGGCAGCCAGCAGCTGTGGAGTAAACATGAATTCAATGCAGGAAACGAGGGAAGAATTTTTTTTTTGGGGTGGGTGGGGGATGGGAAGGTGAAGGCAAATAAAACCTTAAAGGATACGCTTGACAGCACAATTACGAATTCAACTAATTTGTTTTAATGTGCTTGTAGCTTAAGATTTAAAATATTTGCTTTTTTTTAAGTGTTTGTGCAACAATGAATTTATTAATTGATTGTTCACTAATAAGGTTTTAAAATGCAGCAATAATTGAGTCAAAAACGCTCTATAAATCTTGTGAGTCATTACAATTCTAAAAGTACTGACAGTTTTGGGAGGATTGGAAATGCAGATTTATGCTTGGAGTGCAGAATAATTTTTGCTGTGATCATATATTGAAGCTTTAGCTATTTATGAACAACCTAAGCCAATTCAAGTAGTTTTATTTTAGACTATATTATTAAGGACCATATTCCCAACCAAACTCCTGCTTAAAAGCTACAGTCATGAATGGTGCACTATGGTGTGATTGATTAGGAGGCCTGTAGCTGTCATTACTTACAGTGAGCTATATAATGCAAGTCTTTCTTTTCTTTTTCTTGATTTCAATCATGCCACTGGGGGCAGTTGTTGCCAAGTAGATTGCCACAGGAAGATAGGGCAGTAATTGTCCTGTTTTAATTGAACCCCTTCACTCTGGGATTGGAGTTGAGTTAAACTGGCCTCCTAATAGAATCTTATTGCATCCTTATGCTGGAAAGCAAGAAAGGGCAAGGCAACTAGTTTGGTCAATATCCTATAGCCGGATAGTCCATGAACAGAGAATTGGAGCCATGGGGAGAAGCATGTCTGCTGAGTCTTTCAGGTGCATGGTAGCCAGACTATATTTTGACTACTACTGCTTTAGTATAAGAGGTATCTTGAAGGATCCTTTGTGGCTTTGAGGAAAATGTACCATGATGTGGTATCAAGGCACACAGACCAACAAATCCTGATTCAACCTTTAGTGTAAGAGTTAGCTAAGCACAGCCAGTGTAGCATGTGGGGTGATGCAATTGACCATATTTCCTTCCTAACCTAGAGGCACTATCAATCAGTTTCCCCTCCTGATCGATGTAATATGTATAAGAGCTGATGCAGGGTGCTCTGTCTTATGGAATAGTTTACTGACACTGTGTAAGCCAGTGATTCTTATAATACAGTCTGGTCTCATTTGCAGCCCACCTTCGTTCAGCTGTGTTTCTCATTAGACATGGTGTTCCTTGTGTCACATCTTTCATGGTCTGCCTGCCTGTTGCATTTTGACTGAGCTGGGATTCAGCACCGACCCCTCTCTACTGCTGTAAAGGAGTGCAAGTTACCTCAATGAGGGGGCAGTGTTATTCCAGCTTTCCAGCACCAACTGAGAGGGCACTATTAAACTGGTGTAGGCTGTTCCTGGATTCCACTTGGCAACTGCCTCCAGTTGTATAACTAAAATTAGGAGCTGTGTTAATAGGAAATCACAGGAACAAACCAGGATGCCACCTCTCTGAATTGACACATTCCCAAGAGTTGTGTTAACTGAGTAATAACCAATAATTAGCACTGGCCTAAGCCCACACACAAATATCAGAGGGCTGCTGGTATCTGTGTAACTGTAATAAAAACAAGGTGCTGGAAATACTCAGCAGGTCTGGCAGCAGCTGTGGAGAAAGAAAGAGTTAATGTTTCAAGTCGAATATGACCTCTTCAGAACTGGTAAAACTGCACCCTAGCCTTCAGAAAAGGTGAAGGTTGGGGAGAAACTACATTGAAGATTTCTTGCAATTTTCAATTGACAAAAACTGAAATTAAACTCCTTTTTCACATTCGTATTTTCTAGGTCAATTGTTCTTTGTCATTCTTCCTGTTTTCCTTCCAAGTTCACGAAAAGTCTATACTTCAGGCTGCTCTGTAAGTTTTGAAAATCTGTTATTTTAACCTCCTGTGAGATAGAAACTTATAAACCATGTGATGAGTGAATAAGGAGAATTATCTTCTTTTGCTGCTCTCACTCTGTTAGGACTTGTTAAGGATTTGCTAATATTAACAGTAAATTGGTTAATACTGTGAGATGTTTAAAAACAAAAATCCTTAAGTCTTTTCCTACCTTCAATTTTCCCTTTTTTGTTCAAAGTGTTCACTTATTTGGGATGTGATTCTATAAGTGCTAGCAATTTTTCAAAGCCTCACTCAAGTGACTGTTCTTAATGAAAGTGCAAATCTAAACAATGAATACTGATGGATTATTCAACTGTAGGTGCATTGGTGGGGTTGGGTGGGGCATCGCAACCTAGCCTGCAACCCCCTGGGTTAGGCACACACTTTCTAGCAGGGGTTCACAGGATAGCAACTAGGAGTGGGAACCTTCTTTATATCAACCGCAGCGAATCACAGCTCTAAATGTTTCCTTGGCTGAAGCACAGTTGAGAGATTTAATCTGGGACCTTCCTGCTCTGTATGGCCCACTACCTCAGCAGGCGATTGTATCTTTTTCTCAGTGCAGTGTGATGATATTTATTTTAAAGAGGTACTTTTATTCCCTACCCATTTTCCTTTGTCTCCCTGTTCCATACGGACATTCCTAGTTTTACTGTCCTTTCTGTAACATCATTGTGTTCCATTCCAGTGACATGAATACAAAATGTGGGAACTTGCTCATTCGTAAAGTCATGTCTGCCATAAGAGGAGATTTACACAAAACATCTGCTTCCAGACTGTGTCTAAACCATCATCTCAACATAGTATTGAGTGTTGAGTGTGTCAATAACTCCCATTGTAACACTAACTCAGTGAGTAAGCTCCCCCTTTAAGTTCACTGAGGTGCCCTGTACAGTCTAAGATGCACAGGGAGTTCAAATCTTCAGATTATCATGTGCTTTGGTTTAGTGTTTAAAATTGGTTAGTTGTGATCTTTAAATTTAATGGAATCAGACAGTAGAGGCACTCAGCTGACTTGAAAGGAACATGCATTTTAGTTGAGTTATGTGGCACTTAATTTTTCAGCTTCTAGATGTTGCAAACTATGATAAGTAACAAGATGTGGTATAATGAAAGGGACTTGCACAATTTAGTAAATTGTTTAGAAATATTTAATTAAAAACAAACTTTATTTTACTGAGTCCTATAGCATTCGACAGGTAGACATCTGGCCACTTGATGTTCCTCTATTCTTGTTGCTATATTTTGTTTTAAAACTATTGATCAAGCTTTCCCAATGGTTAAGTGATTAAATGTTCAGCCCGGTGTGGTATTGAGATATAAAGGACCTGAAAGCTCCCATGTTCACTCTATGATTTTTGCTGTTTGTTGATCTTGGCTAGGGCAGCAATTTTCCAGGCTAGAGAGAGTGAAATAGAAATTAAGCACATCACAAAGGAGTGCCCCTGCTGGAAAGGGCATTTTTATTGATGACTGGCGAGGATGGCATTGGTTTAGGATACTGCAATCCTTTGGCTGAAAATTCCATTAACAATCATTGTAAGGGCTTGAACATGAAGAACGGTCAGTTGGCTAAGGAACTATGGCTCTGCTAGAGTTGCTGCGGTCAAGACAAAATTTGAGGAATCATTGGTTACCAGTGGGCTGGGGGGCGGTTACTGAAGTTAAAAGTCACCCATGACAGGCATGTTTGTCGAATGTCACATCACAAGTAATATTCCTTCAAATACTAAATGTTGCCATTCTTCCATTTTGAGGGGGAATTTGCCTGTTTCTTTATAGCTAAGAGTCTAATTTTCTCATTTCTCATAGCTTTACTGAAAATATCCAATAGACATTAGTTCACTATAAAAGATGATGTGAATTTTTCTATCAGGATCAACAATCCCATCCCTTTTTGAAATACCAAGCCTATATCCTTCAGTCCCCGCTCTCTTCAGAAATAGACCTCTTTATACTATTGGGTTCAACAGCCTTCCCCAGCAACATATTTCACAAATCTAAATTAACTTCATAGCCTTAACTGATTAATTTTCAGTTTATCCCTTGGCATTTGAATCTTTTGATGAACAGTTTTCCAAGATAATTTTGGCAGTTCCATTCATAATCTTAGAAACTTCAATGAGGTTTCATTTTACTACGGAAAACAAGCTTAACTTTCTTACTTTTTCTTGTAACTGGAACACGACAGATTGACCCAACTATGCTTTATGAACCTAATCTCTATTTGTGATAGTTGCAGTTGTAAAGAGTACAGAGGTGTGAACTATGAACACACGACTGTTGAAGGTATAATGCATAGAAACATAGAAAATAGGAGCAGGAAGGAGTAGGTCATTCGGCCCTTCGAGCCTGCTCCACCATTCAATATGATCATGGCTGATCCTCTATCTCAATGCCATACTCCTGCTCTCTCCCCATACTCCTTGATGCCTTAGAGCTCAGAAATTTATCTATTTCCTTCTTAAATATATTTAGCGACTTGGCCTCCACAACCTTTTGTGGTAGAGAATGCCATAGGTTCACCACCCTCTGAGTGAAGAAGTTTCTCCTCATCTCAGCCCTAAATGGCCTACCCTGTATCCTGAGAATGTAACCCCTTGTTCCAGACACCCCCAGCCAGAGGAAACATCATCCCTGCATCCAGTCTGTCCATCCCTGTCAGTATTTTATACTTTTCAATGAGACCCCCTCTCCTTCTAAACTCCAGTGAATAAAGGCTTAGTCAGCCCAGTCTCTCCTCATATGACAATCTTCCATCCCAGGAATCTGTCTGGTGATCCTTCGCTGCGCTCCCTCAATGGCAAGTATATCCTTCCTTAGGTAAGGAGACCAGAACTGCACACACTACCCCAGGTGTGGTCTCACCAAGGCCAAAATTGAGACCAAGATATAACTTTTTCAGTAATTACGCTGTAGTATCTATTGTCTTGCTAGTACAAGTTAAATATATTATAATACAGTACATTAACTTGTTTAAGAAATTGCTCATTTTTAAAATTTCAGTGATCAGACACAGTTGCCTTGTCACAACTGCTGCATTGATAAAATTTCCAACACAGTTTAAATTATATATTCAGTGCAATTTGCATGCTCAAGTCCTAGAGCTTGAACTCAACTTGCTGACCCAGAAATGTTACCAACTGAGCCAAATTGATGCTTTAAGCTCATGGATAGATGATTTGTGCAGGCGTTAGGTAATTGTCTACATAATGAATTCTGTCTGATCTGCTGTGAAGGCTAAGTAAGTAAAAGCACCGTGTACTGAGATATTAGACTAAAAATGTTAGGAAGCATCCCAGTTTCGTCCCTGGTCTTTGCTAAGTTATCCACCAGGGCAGTGGTGTGGTGCTACAAGTTACTTACCTGGGAGGGAAAAATTAGGCCGGTTACCTGCTCCTGGTGGCTACCCATGGAACCTTTGCTTAGAAAATGCATGTTTTCAGAAATAAGATCAGCCTTGCCTGTGATGTGTCCCGCCTCCAGATAGACACTCACACATGCACATGTACAAATAAATAGCTTTTTTAAATGACGGTCTAGCCTCAAGCATGGGAAATAGACACTGGAATAAGGTGCAGGCAGGTGCCAGCATTTGAGTATGAATCACCCCCGTCAGAAAAAGATTTAATTTTTTTACTGAAATTAATGTATGTTCACTTATAAAAGAAAATTGGACAGAATATGTTGTGCAAAACTGCATGGAGTAGCTAAAATGAATAGAGCATTTATTTATAAAGTATCTATTATTATTTAACTGAAAATAACTAGAGATTAAGTCATTATTCCATGGTTACTGACTAATCTGATCACTGATATTTCTGCTAGATAACATATCAACCCTTCAGTTTGTTCAAACACAGCCTTCTGCTCTATCTCATTCCAACCTTGAGGCAGTCAGTAGGCAATTTGGCTGCCATAAAATTAACGGAGCAGCCTTCTGCCCAAAGCACATTTGCTGGGAATAATTTATCAAACTTAGCTACAGTTTTGCCTCCCTGGCTCAATTTCTTATTTTAAAATTGTATGTTTTTGTTCCAGTTTTTCCCTCCCTTTTGCTGGACTATGATGCGATAGAAATCAGCCACTCGCTGCTGTTTTACTTAAGTGGCCATTCATCACGTGAGCTTAGTCAGATTGTAGGCAGGCTATTGAACTGGGGGAGGGGCAAAAACATGTACTTAGATGCCATCTCATTCCATCTTGGAAATACCTCAAGCACTTCATGCACAATGTCTGTTATGTAGCCAAATGTAACAACCATTTTGTATATAAGATGAATAACGAATTGAATAACCGATTAATCTTGAGGGCGGGATGTTGACCAGGGCACCTAATGAAGTTTTTATGCTTCCTTAAGTTGTGCCGTTGGATCTTTAACATTCACATGAACCCTTGGAAGAGCAGTGCCACATTTCAATGTCTATCTGAAGGATAGCATCTTTGAATGGAGCGTTCTCATCGGTGCTGATGGACAGGAGGTGGAGGGGGCAGAGGAGAGAGAAAATTAGTAGAAAGTTGCATATTTTCTCTCTTGAGAGCACTGACGGGTGCTTGGATACAATCAAGTGGTGTTAATGGTACTCTGCCTTTTACAGGTAGGCATGCTTCTTGTTGTCCAGATAGCAAGTATGAGAAGAGATGGCAGCTAACAAAAAGGGAATCCATAAGTCTTCTATAAGCATTTACATAGTAAAAGGATAATAAGAAGAGGAGTGGGGCTGATAATGGATCAAAAAAGATCTTTCATGGAGGCGGAGGATATGGCTGAGGTAGTAAATGAGTATTTTGCATCTACCTTTACTAAGGAAGAAGAAGCTGCCAAAGTCTTAGTGAAGGAGAATGTGGTTGACATACTATATGGGTTAAAAATTGATAAAGAGGAGGTATTATAAAGACTGGCTGTACTTAGAGTTGGTAAGTCACCAGGATCAGATGGATCGTATTCGGGGATGCTGAGGAAGGTAAGGGAGGAACTGTGGAGGCACTGGCCATAATCTTCCAGCCTTCCTTAGACAGAAGGGTGGTGTCAGAGGAGTGGAGAATTGCAAATGCTACACTCTTGTTTAAAAAAAAGTTGTAAGGATAAGCCTAGCAATGACGGATCAGTCAGTTTTACTTGGCGATAGGAAAGCTTTTAGAAATAATAATCAGTGACAAAAATAACTGTCACTTGGACAAGTGTGGCTTAATTAAGGAAAGCCACCATGGATTTGTTAAAGGTTAATCGTGTTCACTAACTTGATTTGAGTTTTTAGATGAGGTAACAGAGTGGGTTGATGAAGTTAATGTGGTTGATGTGATGTACATGGACTTTCATAAGACATTTGACATAGTTCCACAAAACAGGCTCACCAGTAAAGTCAGAGCCCATGAAATAAAAGAGACAGTGGCAGTATGCACTTGTTTGAATGACAGGAAACAGAGAGGAGTGGTGAAACAGTTTTTTTTGGACTGGAGGAAGGTATGCAATAGAGTTCCCTCAGGGTCAGTATTTAGAACCACTGCTTCTCTTAATCTATTTCCATGGGCAGAATTTTCGGTTTTGGCGGGCGCGGGCGTGGACCTGATCGGCACCCGGCGATCGGGTCCGCGCTGCCATTTTACACAGGCGGGCCAATTAAGGCCCGCCCAGCGTATTTGCCGACTCCTGTGGATAGCAGGAGTGTGTGGGTGGCGGTGGGCGTGCATAGACCGCTGGGTTCAATGGTGACCAGGCAGTCTGTTTAAAAGAAGGCCTGGCACCCTCCTGTAGGCTGGTGACAATGGCCAATTCGAGGGTGCACCACAGGGAGTTGGCTGAGCAGGCCAGGCTGGAGGGAAGGGCAGAGGTGCAGGCCAGGCTGCAGGGTCTGCCACAGGAGCAAGGCAGGCTGCAGGGTAGGCCAGCGGGGGGACCAATGCGCCCATTGCTTTTCAGATGAATGGCCTTGCTGCCCTCCTCCCATTCAACCCAGCAGGTAGCCTTAGTCGTTGAGACCCCCCTCAATCTTACTGTCGTGACTGCATTGAATCATGTTGGACATTTTTCCTTCTTTGGGTGGGCAAGCAGATAGTGCCCATGCTTAGATCAGCCTGAGTGATTCATGAGGAGATGAGTTCTCCCCTGCACCATGTGTTGCTCTTAGTCGCACATGACTAGCCTGGGGGCAACCTGCAGGAGATGCAGCTAGGCGCATAATCAGAACTCCAACACATGTCTTATTCAGGGTGATGAGATGGTAGAAGGGGAGCCTCAAGGTGTTGTGGCCAAGAACCATCTGCTGCCCTCGACGCTGCACTTAGTTGCGCTTCCTTGCAATGGGAGCAAAGACTGTGTGGTTCCTAAAGTAATGTACACAGCATGTGTCTAAGGTGGCCGTTGGGGGGGTTGAAAGCAGGCATACTATCTTTGTGTGAATGATCAGCAGTAGTGGGGAGAGGAGGCACTGGAGGCCTGATGTGGGCCACAGTGATTGGGGTGTGGTGTGCGTGTGCAGATGCCGCAATGAATGGTGTTCTCCCTTTCTCAGGAGAAGAATGCTCATAATGCGTTGGAGCGTTCGAGGGCTGGAGGCAGCCAGGCTCACCACCTCATGTTAAGCCGCTTCGAACAGGAGGCCCTTGAGCTTGAGAGGCGCCACGCCATACAGGTCAACTGGTGTCAGTGAGGCTGGGATGGAATGGCCAGGTATTTGGGGCCAACAGTGAGATCTGCAATGTCCTCCCAACATCCATAGCACTGATGATTGTTTGATTTGTTGTTGTTGCAACATTGCTCAGTCACAGAGTGATAGAGTCAGAGGTGTGGATCATAGAAAAAGGTCCTTTAGCCCTTCGAGGATACGCAGGTCAAACACATTCCTAAGTCTTCTAATCCCATTTCCCAGCACTAGGCCCATAGCCTTGTATGCCATGGCATTGCAAGTGCACATCCAAACACTCGTTACATGTTATGAGGGTTTCTGCATCTACCAGCCTTCCAGGCAGTGAGTTCCAGATTCCCAACACACTGTGCGCACAAGTTGCTCATCACATCTCCTGTAAACCTCATGCCCCTTACCTTAAATCTATGCCACATGGTTACTGATCCCTCTGCCAAGGGGAAAAGTTCTTTTCTGTTGACCCTATCTATGCCCCTCATAATTTTAAACACCTCAATCATGTCACCCCTCAATCTCCTCTGCTCCAGGGAAAATAACCCGTCTATCCAATCTCTCCTCATAAATCAAACTCTCCAGGCCAGCCAACATCTTGGTAAACATCCTCTGCACTCTCTCCACTCCAATCACATCCCTCCCGTCAAGCGCATTTCAAAACTGCACGCAGGACTATAGCTGTGGCCTAGGCAGCGTTTTCTTGGAACACTACCTCCCTGCTCCTATATTCTATGCCTCAGCTAATAAAGGCAAATATGGCTTTTGCCTTCTTAAACATCTTATGTGCCTGTACCTTAAGGGACCAGTCGACATGCACACCAAGGTCCCTCTGATCCTCGTTACTTCCCACGGTCCTACCATTCATCGTGTATTCCCGTGCCTTGTTTGTCCTGCCTAAGTGCATCACCTCACACTTATCCACATTACATTTCATTTGGCATTCGTCAGCCCGTCTATATCCGCCTGTAATGTAAGGCTGTTCTCCTCACTATTTGCCACCCTACCAATGTTCATGTCCATTGGTTCTGGAAGGTTGAGCACATAATGAGCCGGGGTAAATGGATGAAGTGTGAAGTGTGTCACAGTGTGCACGCTAACTGATCCACTGTCCTTGCTGTTCATTTCAGCATCATCAGAGCATGGCCGCCAGGAGGAGCTGCAGATGCCCCCTCTCACACCTGAGGGCCCTCACGTGTCACCTGCGTCACACCATTTCTGCGAGGCAGGCATCAGCATAGATACTAGCACCTCGGTGGGCATTGGAACACCGGCTAATGTCCCGGGATACATGAGGCTATGCTTTGCTTGGTGTCCATAGTGGAGGAGACTACGCGGAGCATCACTGATGCAATGCGCCTCATGCTTCCTCCATGGAGAGAGTGGCAACTCTCGTGGAGAGGCGCTTCCAGGAGATCTATCAGCTCCTCCTGGGGATACGCTCGGACCTGCAAGCCCTCACAGCGCCAGTGGCCACAGCTGGTCATTGCCAATGTGGGAGATGTTGTGGGCTTCAAGCTTCCCAGCTCGTTGCCTATCCATCCATGGTGAGCAGGAAGGTCTGAGGCGACCTCACGGCGGCGCAGCAGCTGCCTGTTGTATCTGCGGGCTCCTCTCATGGCGCTCCGGATGAGGGCACCAGCTGCTCTGCCCCTCTCCCAGTGACCGTATCATCTGGTGAGGCTGCGATGACTGGGGAGGTGCCAGCTGTGGAACTGGCAGATCCCTCCCAGGTGGGGCCAGCACAGGCTCCACAGGCCAGAGGACAACCGCCAAGGTCATCGGGGCCAACAGGACAGCAGAGTCAGCAGGCTGTCTCAGATGCCACTCCCAGCGATGGGGCATCACCAAGACATAGCACCCGTAAACGAAAGCATAAGGCACCTTAGGCACACCACCGGTTCCTCACTAGTGCTTTTGTGTTGGCCCGAGATTTGTTCCTTATAATTGTTTTTTGCTTGCTTACAGCATTGTTTTGGAATTGAGAGAACATCTGATGTTTAAAATAAAAATCAGATGTGTGACCATGGCTGATGGTGGCTCGTTTGTTCTGCATATGTATGTTTAAGAGAAATGTCATGAGTGTTTGTTTGGACATTCAAATTTATGTCCAAAGCCCTTAGTTCCCACTGATGACCTGGCAGATTTTGCACTTAGGTGTCGAGTATGGAAGCACCAGGCAAGGCTGGTCCTGCTGATCCATTTATGTTGTGCTAGCTGAAAGTTCGTTGGATTAAAGCCTCCCGGGTGTCTCTGCCTCCTTGGTGTAGTCCTGGGTCAGCATCTATCCCCTCAGCATTCCCCTGTGCTTCCTCATCCTCAGAATCAATGCTGGACTCATCGTGTGCAGCCGCAGACAATGTGTCGACACCTTCATCGTCCACTGTGTCCCCCCCCCCTTTCTAGTGCAAGATTGTGGAGAGCGCAGCATGCAACCACTATCAGCGACACACGACCTGGGGGGGTCCTGGAGTGCGCCCCCTGAGCGGTCCAGGCATCGGAAGCGCATCTTGAGAAGACCGATGGCTCTCTCCACCACAGCCCTTGTGGAGGCGTGGCTCCTTTTGTAGAGCTGCTCAGCTTCTGATATTATTTAACGGAGAGGCATCATGAGCCACCTTCTGAGGGGATAGCCCTTGTCACCCAGCAGCCAGCCATCAAACCGAGCCGGAGCACTGAAGAGCCCCGGCATCTGGGAGTGTCTGAGGATGTAGGCGTTGTGGGAGCTGCCTGGGTACCTTGCGCAGACTTGTAGAATCTGCACCCTGTGATCACGCACTATCTGCACGTTCATGGAGTGGAAGCCCTTCCTGTTGACGAAGGCACCGGGCTCACCTGCTGGCGCCTTGATGGCCACATGTGTGCAGTCTATTGCACCCTGGACATGGGGGAAGCCAGCAATGGCCGATAAGCCTCTGGCTCGCTGTGCCTGGTCTCAGTGGAAGGGGATGAAGGTCAGTGCACACCTGAACAGAGCGTCTGTAACCTGCTTGACACAAGTGTGGACAGCTGATTGGGAGGCACCACAAAGATCACCCACCGAGCCCTGGAAGGAGCCAGAGGGATAGAAGTTGAGGGCAACTATGACCTTCAGAGCCACTGGCATGGGGTATCCACCCACACAGTTAGGGGAGATCTCAGGGCCAATCATCTGACAGACGTAGTTGACTGTCTCCCTTGAGAGTCAGAGCCTCCTTCGGCACCACAACTCAGACATATTGAGGTAGCTGCTTCGCCACCTGTATACCCTGGCAGCAGGATAGTGGCGTCTTCTGCAGCGCCTTCCACCTCTTGGCCCTGCGCCCCTTGTGCCTGCACCTGTCCTCCCAAAGGTGGCTCCCCTGGAGGATGAATGTGCACTCCTGGCCTCCTGCTCCTTCTAGCCATCCCTTCCTCCTCAGAGGAGCTGCCTCCAGTGGACATGTCAGAACTCATACCCAGGCTAAGGGGAGGCTCCTGGAAAGCTGCAGGCCCCGCGAAAGATTACTGACTGCAGAGTGCTGAGCTGAAGGTTCAGAGGACACAGAAAGCTGCTGGGGTGCGTACTGAACTGCTGCAGATCACATAGGCAAGTTTAAAATACTTTCTCCAATAAATGCTCCACAAAGCAGATTGACGAACCCACTGAGCCCTCTTATCCCGCCCAAGGATGAGATTCATAGAAAAGTCTCTTACCTGTCTGCCAGTTGCGCCTGTGCGCCGACCCAAAAATCGCATGGGCACCTAAAAATCGCCGTCAATTGATGAATTAAGGGCCTTAACTAGCCCTTTAATAAATGGTGGGCACACGTTGAACTGCATCACACGCCTGCCTAGCGAAATATCGCGATGGCACGCGATGACGTCAAGACGCTGGCCCTACTTCACCGCACGTCATTTTACACGAGGACGTGCAGGCCCATCCCCGCATGTCAATCTGAAAATTCTGCCCCAGGACCCAGATTTGGGTGTACAAGGTGCAATTTCAAAATTTGCAGATGAGACAAATTTGGAAGTTTTTTGTGAACTGTGAGGAAATAGTGATAGACTCCATGAGGACATAGGCTGGTGGAATGGGCAGACATGTGATAGATTAAATTTAATGCAGAGGAGTGGGGGAGTGATATATTTTGGTAGGAAGAAAAAGGAAAGACAATCTAACATAAAGGGTGCAATTCTAAAGGGGATGTAGAAAGAGAGATCTGGGTTGCATATGTGCACAAATCATTGAAAGTGGCAGGGCAGGTTGAGAAAGTGGTTAGAAAGGCATACCAGATTCTGGGCTTTATAAATAGAGGCATTGAGTACAAAAGCAAGGAAGTTATGATGCTCTTTACAAAACACTGGATCAGCTTCTACTGGCATATTGTGTCCAATTCTGAGCACCACACTTTAGGAAGAATGTGAAGGCTTTAGAGGTGGTGCAGAAAAGATTTATGAGAATGGTTCCCGGGATAAAAGACTTCAGCTACGTGAATAGATTGGAGAAACTGGGGTTGTTCTGCTTAGGGAAGAGAAGGATGAGAGGAGATTTGATAGAGGTAAAAACAAAAAGCTAAAAGCTACTGCGGATGCTGGAAATCCAAAACAAAAACAGAATTACCTGGAAAAACTCAGCAGGTCTGGCAGCATCGGCGGAGAAGAAATCAGTTAACGTTTCGAGCCTTCATGGCCCTTCGGCAGAACTGAAGCATAGTTAGAAGAAGGGAGAAATATAAATTGGTTTAAGGTGGGTGGGGGGGGCGGGGGGTGGTGGTGGGGGGAGAGAGAGACACATTGAGGGTGTGGTGATTGTGGAGATGAGCAGATAATCAAAAGATGTCACAGACAAAAGGGTCAAAGAGGTGTTTTGTCTGAGAAAAGTGCTAATTAAGAATGGAGGACAGGATATTCAAAGTACAGCTCTAGTGGGGGTGGGGTGGAAAGGCTAACAAGGTTTTAGTTTTAGATTTAAAAATAATGGAAATAGGTGGGGAAAGAAGAATCTATATAAATTATTGAAAAAAAAGCGGGGGGGGGGGGAGTTTAAGATCTAAAGTTGTTGAATTCAATATTCAGCCCGGAAGGCTGTAAAGTGCCTAGTCGGAAGATGAGGTGCTGTTCCTCCAGTTTGCGTTGGGCTTCACTGGAACAATGCAGCAAGCCAAGGACAGACATGTGGGCAAGAGAACAGGGTGGAGTGTTAAAATGGCAAGTGACAGGGAGGCTTGGGTCTTTCTTGCGGACAGACCGCAGGTGTTCCGCAAAACGGTCGCCCAGTTTGCGTTTGGTCTCTCCAATGTAGAGGAGACCGCATTGGGAGCAACGAATGCAGTAGACTAAGTTAGGGGAAATGCAAGTGAAATGCTGCTTCACTTGAAAGGAGTGTTTGGGCCCTTGGACGGTGAGGAGAGAGGAAGTGAAGGGGCAGGTGTTGCATCTTCTGCGTGGGCATGGGGAGGTGCCATAGGTGGGGGTTGAGGAGTAGGGGGTGATGGAGGAGTGGACCAGGGTGTCCCGGAGGGAATGATCCCTACGGAATGCCGTCAGGGGGGGTGAAGGGAAGATGTGTTTGGTGGTGGCATCATGCTGGAGTTGGCGGAAATGGCGGAGGATGATCCTTTGAATGCGGAGGCTGGTTGGGTGATAAGTGAGGACAAGGGGGACCCTATCATGTTTCTGGGAAGGAGGAGAAGGCGTGAGGGAGGATGCGCGGGATATGGGCCGGACACGGTTGAGGGCCCTGTCAACGACCGTGGATGGAAAACCTCGGTTAAGGAAGAAGGAGGACATGTCAGAGGAGCTGTTTTTGAAGGTAGCGTCATCAGAACAGATGCGACGGAGGCGAAGGAACTGAGAGAATGGGATGGAGTCTTTACAAGAAGCGGGGTGTGAGGAGCTGTAGTCGAGGTAGCTGTGGGAGTCGGTAGGCTTGTAATGGATATTGGTGGACAGTCTATCATCAGAAATTGAGACAGAGAGGTCAAGGAAGGGAAGAGAAGTGTCAGAGATGGACCATGTGAAGATGATGGAGGGGTGGAGATTGGAAGCAAAATTAATAAATTTTTCCAGGTCCCGACGAGAGCATGAAGCAGCACCGACGTAATCATCGATGTACCGGAGAAAGAGTTGTGGGAGGGGGCCGGAGTAGGACTGGAACAAGGAATGTTCCACATACCCCATAAAGAGACAGGCATAGCTGGGGCCCATGCGGGTACCCATAGCCACACCTTTTATTTGGAGGAAGTGAGAGGAGTTAAAGGAGAAATTGTTCAGTGTGAGAACAAGTTCAGCCAGACGGAGGAGAGTAGTGGTGGATGGGGATTGTTGGGGCCTCTGTTCAAGGAAGAAGCTAAGGGCCCTCAGACCATCCTTGTGGGGGATGGAGGTGTAGAGGGATTGGACATCCATGGTGAAGAGGAAGCGGTTGGGGCCAGGGAACTGGAAATTGTTGATGTGACGTAAGGTGTCAGAGGAATCACAGATGTAGGTGGGAAGGGACTGAACAAGGGGAGAGAGAAGGGAGTCAAGATAACGAGAAATGAGTTCCGTGGGGCAGGAACAGGCTGACACGATCGGTCTGCCAGGACAGTTCTGTTTGTGGATTTTGGGTAGGAGGTAGAAGCGGGCCGTCCGCGGTTGGGCGACTATCAAGTTGGAAGCTGTGGGAGGAAGATCTCCAGAGGAGATGAGGTCAGTGACAGTCCTGGAAACAAGAGGTAGGAGGAAACTCGCAGACATTTCCTCCTACCTCTCCCTGGACCATGACCCCACCACAGAACATCAAGCCATTGTTTCCAGGACTGTCACTGACCTCATCTCCTCTGGAGATCTTCCTCCCACAGCTTCCAACTTGATAGTCGCCCAACCGCGGACGGCCCGCTTCTACCTCCTACCCAAAATCCACAAACAGAACTGTCCTGGCAGACCGATCGTGTCAGCCTGTTCCTGCCCCACGGAACTCATTTCTCGTTATCTTGACTCCCTTCTCTCTCCCCTTGTTCAGTCCCTTCCCACCTACATCCGTGATTCCTCTGACACCTTACGTCACATCAACAATTTCCAGTTCCCTGGCCCCAACCGCTTCCTCTTCACCATGGATGTCCAATCCCTCTACACCTCCATCCCCCACCAGGATGGTCTGAGGGCCCTTAGCTTCTTCCTTGAACAGAGGCCCCAACAATCCCCATCCACCACTACTCTCCTCCGTCTGGCTGAACTTGTTCTCACACTGAACAATTTCTCCTTTAACTCCTCTCACTTCCTCCAAATAAAAGGTGTGGCTATGGGTACCCGCATGGGCCCCAGCTATGCCTGTCTCTTTATGGGGTATGTGGAACATTCCTTGTTCCAGTCCTACTCCGGCCCCCTCCCACAACTCTTTCTCCGGTACATCGATGATTACGTCGGTGCTGCTTCATGCTCTCGTCGGGACCTGGAAAAATTTATTAATTTTGCTTCCAATCTCCACCCCTCCATCATCTTCACATGGTCCATCTCTGACACTTCTCTTCCCTTCCTTGACCTCTCTGTCTCAATTTCTGATGATAGACTGTCCACCAATATCCATTACAAGCCTACCGACTCCCACAGCTACCTCGACTACAGCTCCTCACACCCCGCTTCTTGTAAAGACTCCATCCCATTCTCTCAGTTCCTTCGCCTCCGTCGCATCTGTTCTGATGACGCTACCTTCAAAAACAGCTCCTCTGACATGTCCTCCTTCTTCCTTAACCGAGGTTTTCCATCCACGGTCGTTGACAGGGCCCTCAACCGTGTCCGGCCCATATCCCGCGCATCCTCCCTCACGCCTTCTCCTCCTTCCCAGAAACATGATAGGGTCCCCCTTGTCCTCACTTATCACCCAACCAGCCTCCGCATTCAAAGGATCATCCTCCGCCATTTCCGCCAACTCCAGCATGATGCCACCACCAAACACATCTTCCCTTCACCCCCCCTGACGGCATTCCGTAGGGATCATTCCCTCCGGGACACCCTGGTCCACTCCTCCATCACCCCCTGCTCCTCAACCCCCACTTATGGCACCTCCCCATGCCCACGCAGAAGATGCAACACCTGCCCCTTCACTTCCTCTCTCCTCACCGTCCAAGGGCCCAAACACTCCTTTCAAGTGAAGCAGCATTTCACTTGCATTTCCCCTAACTTAGTCTACTGCATTCGTTGCTCCCAATGCGGTCTCCTCTACATTGGAGAGACCAAACGCAAACTGGGCGACCGTTTTGCGGAACACCTGCGGTCTGTCCGCAAGAAAGACCCAAGCCTCCCTGTCACTTGCCATTTTAACACTCCACCCTGTTCTCTTGCCCACATGTCTGTCCTTGGCTTGCTGCATTGTTCCAGTGAAGCCCAACGCAAACTGGAGGAACAGCACCTCATCTTCCGACTAGGCACTTTACAGCCTTCCGGGCTGAATATTGAATTCAACAACTTTAGATCTTAAACTCCCCCCCCCCCCGCTTTTTTTTCAATAATTTATATAGATTCTTCTTTCCCCACCTATTTCCATTATTTTTAAATCTAAAACTAAAACCTTGTTAGCCTTTCCACCCCACCCCCACTAGAGCTGTACTTTGAATATCCTGTCCTCCATTCTTAATTAGCACTTTTCTCAGACAAAACACCTCTTTGACCCTTTTGTCTGTGACATCTTTTGATTATCTGCTCATCTCCACAATCACCACACCCTCAATGTGTCTCTCTCTCCCCCCACCACCACCCCCCACCCACCTTAAACCAATTTATATTTCTCCCTTCTTCTAACTATGCTTCAGTTCTGCCGAAGGGCCATGAAGGCTCGAAACGTTAACTGATTTCTTCTCCGCCGATGCTGCCAGACCTGCTGAGTTTTTCCAGGTAATTCTGTTTTTGATTTGATAGAGGTGTTCAAAATCATGAGGGGCCTAGACAGAGTAGAGAGAAATTGTTCCCATTGGCAGAAAGAATGAGAACCAAAGGACACTGATATAGGGTGAACAGCAAAATGACCAACAATGACATGAGGAAAAATCCATTTACACAAAGAATGGTTAGTATCTGGAATGCACTGCCTGAGACCACGGTGGAGGCAGATTCAATTGTGTCTTTCCAAAGGAACTGGATAATTATTTGAAGTGAAAATACTTGCAGGACTACGGGGGAAGGGCAGGGAAGTGGGGACTAGTTAAGTTGCACTTGCAGAGAGCTGTCATAGACTCATGCAAGGGCTGCATTGCCTCCTGTGTTATTCTATGATTCAAGTGTGAGAAGTTTGCAAATCGTGTGAGCAGTTGGAGAATATATGGTTATTTGTCAGATAGTGAATGCCAATATTGACTGTGAGGGCATCACTATAGAACCCTACCCAGTTAAAATGTATGCACTTTCAGCTGGGCTCATGCTGCTCACCCTACCAAAATATTGAGACCATTTCTCAAAGCCCTAACATTGCCCTGGCCGAGATCAGCTGAAGGAATATAGACTGAGGACAAACCTCCGACCTTCCTGATTTTTATGGCTCAGTACCACACAAGACAGCATGTCTACCCATATATCCATTGCCATATTTCAGTTCAGCTCTGTGCAAGTTTTCAATTATGTATCTTTTATTTGTTTTGTTTTCAGACCTATATTATTGCTCCTACATGAAATTCCTTTCATGGCAACTTGGTTTTTGCTTGTATCAACTTTTAGGTAAGGTCAGTTTTTTTTTGTGTCAGATCTCTGAATGGATGCTAATTAATAGATTCTGTGGAAGTGCCTTGGCCTTACAATAGGTGGTTTTCCATTTCCTCCCCTGTTTAAAGTGACAAGGGACTCGTGATTTAAAAAAGCTCTTTGTAAGTTGTGCCCCTTGCATATAATTTTAGTAAACATCAGTCACCTTTTTCTTTTAAACATTCATAACATATTTGGGCTGTTGTGTTTCCAAAGTTTGTGCTGTTACAATCCCCATGAAGACCAATAACTTTTAAAATAAGAAATTAATTTTCCAATGTCCAATGGAAAGATTTTATGTTTTAAGACTTATTGTAATAAACAAACTAAAATCAACATTGACTAAAAATAACTTAGGCAACTAATACACTATACTACAGAAAAGACACTTTCCCCATTAACCAGTTAACACAACTGTAAACCTCATGCCACATTTATATGTTACAGCACACTTTCATAAGATATATAGCCTCGCAGTGCCAAATTCCCCCCAGCTATCCAACAAGTTCTCTTCTCCCTGCTACACTAGGGCAAATTTCCAGGGTTCTTTCAAAAGTCCCTTCACTCAATCTCCTAGTTATAATCAAACTAATTCCCAGCATCGAGGCACCTTCTGGTGACTTCTTGATCTTAAGTCTACAAGTTCCATCTCTTCAAACAGGAAATCTGTTCTCACCAGCATTCTGCTTGGTGGTTAACAAAAAAACAGTCTCTCCCTCTGCTTGGCACAGCAGCCACTGTTTTCGGTCTTCCCCACCAGTCTATCTGACTGAGATTGAGAGAGAGTCTGTATCCAGCAAGACCAGCTGCCCTTCTTTTGTGTCAAGGTGTGAAACCCAACACTTGAGCTTCTATGAGTTTCTACCTGGACTTTAACCCCAGGAGGAGCTGCAGATGCCCCCTCTCACACCTGAGGGCCCTCACGTGTCACCTGCGTCACACCATTTCTGCGAGGCAGGCACCAGCGTAGATACTCGCACCTCGGTGGGCATTGGAACACCGGCTAGTGTCCCGGGATACACGAGGCTATGCTCCGCTTGGAGTGCGTAGTGGAGGAGTCTACGCGGAGCATCACTGATGCAATGAGCCTCATGCTTCCTCCATGGAGAGAGTGGCGACTAAATCACATAGGCCTGTTTCCGGATGGAGTTCAGCATGATTACCATTCCCCATTCCTGGACATTCTGTTGTACCTTAAATTAAAAGAGACAATTTAAACACATAAAAGAACAAATAAACTTACAAAGTCTTGCTTTCATAACAGCACTAAAAATCATTTATTCATTCAGCCTTGGACAACCCCCAAAATCTTTTGGGAAACGTCCAACAAGCTTGTTCATAGATCAGCCCAACCTATCGACCTTCTTACCATGCATCACTAAAGAGAATAATTGGTGCTGATATCAATGTTCTTAATCTTCAGATGCCAATACTAAGTCCAAGGATGTGGTTTTAGTTTAATGAATTAGTTTATTTCTTGTAGTGTTACGGAGTAAGAATGAAGCTTGTTAATTCACACTCTATTTTGTTGTATCCATGTAGCATGTTTCCCCTGTTGTTGAAGGATGGACTGCTCCTTCCTTACACTGTTACCTCTTTCGCCTTCCTCCTTGTCACAACAAAGTTGTTGTCAGCATTTGATAAAGTGTCATTGGAGGATCTGCGACTCCAGCCATTTTCCCAGGGTGTGAGGAGGTACATTCCACACTTTACAATTCCACCACGTCTTGCAAAACTTACAGTAAGTAAATAACAGCTTTTTGAAAATCATTGTTTTAAAATTTGTTTTCAGTTGTGAAATGTTAAAACCATGGAATCAGACCTTATCCTGTCATGTCTGGGACCTGGACTCAAATCCAGCTTAGACCAATTGGATAACTGGAGGTTGGTTAGCACTAAATTAGACATTAGGATGGCTGGTGCAGGAAATAGAAAATAATCACAACAGGGTGCTTTTCTAAATTTGAAGTATTGTTGCTGAGGCAGAGAAGCAAGAACTGTGCATATAATTCATGGTACTTAATGGGGAAACACTTAACGTTAGCACCAGATGACAAAACTGGGGCCGAACACTTTATTTTCCAGTTTGACTTTCTATAACCTTGATTAATTGCAAATGGGTCTTTACATGAGATGAATTTGAAGATGTTTAGCCCAGTTCTGCTAGTTATGGACCCACATCCCAAAACAACTCCTCAGTTGACATAGACCAGTACTAAACTGGCTGTCTGACTCAAAGACTGTAGAGATGGCTGTAGTGGAGAATGGAACATTAGTAGAAAATGAAAGAAGGAAAGACTTGCATTTATATTGCACCTTTCAAGATCTCAGGATGTCTCAAAGCAGTTCACAGTTGTTGAAATACTCCTGAAATGTGATCACCTTTTTTAAGGTAGGGAATATGGCACCCAATTTGCACAGTGCAAGATCCCACAAACAGCAATAAGGCTATGACCAGATCATCTGTGTTTTTAATTTTGGTTTAAGAATAAGTATTGGCCAGGATACCAGGGAGAATTCTCCTAATCTTTTTCAAACTAGTACCTTAGAATCTTTCACATCCACTTGATAGGAAAGGCAGAGCTTCTGTTTAATGTTTCATCTGAAATATGGCGCTCCTGAAAATGCTGCACTCTCTCAGTAAAGTACTGGAGTGTTAGCCTAGATTTTTGTGTTCAAATCTCTGAAGTGGAACTTGACCTCTGGTGAGATTGCTACCCAATGAGCTATCATCAATAAATGAATCAAATTTAGAGAACGGTTCTTGATACCTTTATTTTTTCCTTCACCAAGAAATCTAGTTGAAGGGTCAATACCAGTGATGCAGAACACCACCAAGGTATAAAAGGGAGCAAAAGACAAAGTTCTTCAAAAACTTGGGTAACAATAAACGTAGATTTTAAGAGATTGTAGACTGTAGAAGGAAAAGCTGAGGCAAGTAGTTCCACAAGTTATGGCATCCTGGGAAACATTGAGCCAAAGTAGGAGATGGATGAATGAAGAGTGTACAGGATGTTATATTTGCAAATGAGAAAAAATATATGTGTTCTAATATTTGGACTTTGCAGGCTTAAAAGCCGAAGATATATTGAAAAATGTAACTTAAAATATATGAAAACGAGAAACTGCTTTTTCTTTTATTCCTACAGTTCCTTCTATCTGTAATTGCCATGGCCACCCTTAGTTTGATAACTGCAACGCTAGCTCCTCCTCCACAACTGCCAGACTTATTCCCTGTCCTGGTGTCTCTATTTTCCTGCATCCACTTCTTGATCTTTCTGATGTACTTCAACATTCTGCATTTATCAGAGCCCGTCTACAAGAAGCATCAACGGAAAGTCAAGTAAAGCACATGTCACTGCAAACCTAGGAATTAATTATATTGTCTGTAAAGCACAGTAAATAAAAGCTGCTGTTTTAAATCCTAATGCCAAAGACTATTTTTTTAAGCTCTACACAGTAGCTGCCTTATTGGGTCACTTGGCAAACGTGCCATGTGGTATGAAGCAGTCTGTGTCCACATGCAGCAAGACCTGGACAATATTCAGGTTTGAGTTTGAGTGGCAAGTAATATTCACACCTGTTCCACTTCAATGACCATCTACAACAAGAGAGAATCTAACCATCTCCTCAAATTTCAGTGGCAATAGCATCGCTGAATTCACCACCAGCAACATCCTAGGGCTTACCATTGAAACTTAACTGGACTTAGCCATATGAATACTGTGGCTATGAGAGCAGATCAGAAGCTGGAAATTCTGTGACAAGTAACTCACCTCCTGACTCAACAAAACCTGTCCCATCATCTACAAGGTACAAGAAGGGAGTGTGATGGAATATTCTGCACTTCCCTGGATGAGTGTAGCTCCAACAACACTCAAAGTCAACGCTATGCAGGACAAGCAGCCCTCTTGATTGGTACCCCATCCACCACCTTAAACATTCACTCCATCACCGACGTGCAGTGGCAGCAACGTGTGCCATACACATTGCAGCGACTCACCAGACTACTTCGACAGCACCTTCTAAACTTGTAACCTCTACCACTTAGAAGGACAAGGACAGCAAACGCATGGGAACCTGCAAGTTCCCCTCCAAGCCACAAGCCATCCTTACTTGATTGGATATCACCATTCCTTCACTGCCGCTGGGTCACAATTCTGGAACTCCCTAACAGCACCGTGGGTGCACCTACACCACAGAAAGACTGCTGTCAAGAAGCCAGTTTCTTAGGGATGAGTAACAAATGCTGGCCACGCCAGTAATGCGCATATCCCATGAAAGAATTTTAAAAAAGAACTATATGTGCCATGAGCTAGGATCCTAGATCTACGCTGAGCTAGTTAATCGTAGCCAGAACAACTACATATGGGAGCAGTATCTTTGGTTTAAGGTGACAAGAAATCCTCCAGGATTCCTTCTCCATTGACCTCTGCTGGTTGTGTTTGACCACCTGGTAAGTGGATTTGGGTTTACATGTGATGCCCCCTGTGATTAGTATTCTGTTGCCACTCATTGTCTTGTACAAGTATATAAGCTTGAACAATCAAGGCCAAATGACAGCCAGCGATAGTTTAGACTCTAGCATCAGCCACTTCACCTTCAAGATAGGTGAAGAAACTAAAAAGAAAATGCCCAGTTCATACTCCAACTTGCTTACCTTTTGATCTCAGCTACAGTTTGCAAATAGAATGCTAAATAGGGAGAATGGAGAAAATCAGGTGGTGTGTGCTTCTGGCTGCAGGAAAAAGAGAAACACCGGTGATGATTTAAGAACAGGCTGCCCTCCATGTAAAGAGAAAAAGATAGAAAAACAAAATCTAATGAAAAGTAACTCTAACTCCCAACCCCGTCCTCCTATTTTCAGCATTTTGAAAGGAAAGTTAGTCACTGAATAGAAACATAAGTCTTGCTTGGTTTCAGTTTGGTTTCAGTCCACTTAATCTGCATTTTTGCCAATTTTTTTCACTTTCTCTTGAAAGTGTTGACTCCTGCTGGAATATTGAGCCCTCTACTATTTTCACTCGAGATAATTTTTCATGTATGTATCTAGCCAGTTATATTATTAGACTACCATAACCAAGTCCTATCTTGCTAATTGAGGTTTAAAAATGCCTTTTTTCCAGCAGGCATCAATGGGTAGCAATTAGGAGTGGAAATCCCCAATTTTCATTTTTCAGTCAAGCAAAGCAGGTGTCCCTATTGTTACTTGGGCTGAAATCCATTAACTCAACATATGTGGAATTAAACACGGCACTTTTTGGCTCATGTAGCTTGACTCAGTTACATGCAACCCTTGCCAGCTGAGCCATTGGAGAATTCACATAGTTAACTGTTACTTGAGTTTGTACATTCTCAACTCAGTTCCTAATAGGCACTGGCACATTGCACATAACTGTCTACCAAGTTGGCAATCTCTGAGAGGATGGCTTGAGTGAAAATATGCTGCACTGGGATGTTTTTCTGGAATTGAGATGTGTTGAGCCAGAGCAAAGGGAACTTCACATCTGACCAATGCTGTACCCAATTAATGGTGATACAGGGAGCACAGACTACATTGTATGTTTATTCCTCCGCATTAACATCCCTAGTCTTGTAGGACAAAAGGAAAACAAACTGCAGGAGAAAAAATTTGAGAAGTTGTGCAAATCTATTAAGTTGATATCCAATGTTAGTTTAAAATCAGTGTAGAAAATTTCTCCATGTAGAACTTGAAATCAGTGTCAGCATTTTATTTTTTATAAAATATATATAATATATACCAAATATATGTATGTAACATAAACTGCTGACAATGACGAACTACAGCCACCTTGAATGTAGAGCTTCTTGTAATGTTCTATGCACAGAGGAATAAATACAAGATCTAATATTAATAGTGAAAGCAACAAATCCATTAACAAATGTTTAAATAAAATGAAGATGTAAGTTTCTGAAGGCCACACATTCCCACCTGCTTTCTCATTTCTCTTCAGTAGTTTATTTGCGTTTTAATGGGTTTTGGAATTTAGAAAACAGCACAACCATGAGGTGGGCAAGATTCTTTGCCTCCTTCAGCTGCACTGGAAAATGGCATTCATGACATTCTGAACAGATTAAGTGGACTCTGGTAGCGGCATTGCCAAGGAGAAAACGCCAGTTGATGGTGACTGAAGCATTGTTTGAAATTTAAACCAGGACTCTGGGCAGGGCCTTGCCCTGAGGAATGAAGGAATGAGGATTGCCCAGACAAAGGCTATCACTTATTTTGTTTAGCTGAAGTAGGCGCAATGAGTGTTCTTTCTGTCTGCAAAATGCACTACACTGCAAGCCCGAATGACAATCTTAAATTGGTTGTTCAGCATAATTCTTAGTGCACTGAGGATTATTTAGCAAATATTGTCCAATCACAGAATCACATCTAATGTTGGACACTTTTGATTTTTGCAAGCACGGGGTGGTTGGGTACAGCCCATTCCGAACAGTCGAAGGTCATGCTGTTTGATACGATCTGCCAGACTTTGGGACATACGGCCTACATACCTAGCATCATATTCTATGCCACATTAATCATTTGTGTGATAGGCAGAACGTCTTTTTGGCTTGACGGTAGTGTCCTGTTCTTGGCGAATACCACTCGTGTTACTACTCGCATAGTAGCAGCGTGAAACAGCTAGCTCACATTTTTGAGATACCTTGCCCTTCCAGGGTAATCTGAGGTGGACTGGGCACTTTTCAGGGCCGAAAGTGACAGCCTTGGGGCCCGTCATGAGTTTGTACGATATATAGCACAAAATGATCTGATCAGCGCAGCCTTTATCTCACAGGATGGCTTTGATGTGCCCTATTTAAGCATCAAGCTTGTATAGTGAGCAAATGGCCCAGGCCTTATTTACGAGGCCAACTCCCCACCATTGCGTGAATCGGTATTCATTGCGCTTATGAACTTGGCAGTTTGTGCCGTTGAGTTCAGCTTTAGTGACACCTTGTATGCCCAAAAAGATGGAGTTGCCATGGGATCCCCTCTAGGCCCAGCTCCCGCAAACATCTTTAAGTTCCATGAGAAACGGGCCTTCGATGGAATGATACCTAACCTCCTACCCCTCACATATTTCCAATATGTGGATGATACATTTGCTATACTTAAATCCGCAGCTGCATTTAATAATTTCCTTGCATGTCTTAATGGGCTCCATCATGCACTCAAATTCATTGTCAAAATGGAGCAGTCAAATTAACTCCCTTTCCTAAACAAAATAAGTGACAGCCATTCACTGGTTCATTCCCTAGGGCAATGTCTTGACCAATCAGAGTCAAGCTACCTGGTTTAAATTTGAAACAATGCTTGGCAGTTAACTGTCAGTCACCATCAACTGATGCTTTCTCCATGGCAATGCCTCTACCAATAAGAGCCCACTTTCCAACCTATCAGCACTCCCTTCTCATACAGTACAAATTTGTCATTTCCCCTGACATTGGCATTTTCTTGCGAATTGTCCCGATCAGTGCAAGGCAAAATGCTTGGACCAAAAAGTTCTTTTTTTTCAGCAATACTCAAATCCTGAAAAAAATTACATTCAGCAAAGCAGCCACCCTAAGGGGCAAACAATATCTTCCTATTGGTGTTGCTATGGCTGGCTTCCATTTTACTGGAAACTTAAAAGCAGCAACAAATGTTTTTTTTTACGTATACATAATCTGGAGTACCTTTCACTTATTCCCAGGATTTTCCTTCCAGTTTTAATCTAAATTCTACCTTAAACTCTCAAGAAAAGGCAACAGAGGTAATTTATTCCATCATTAGTTTTGTATACAAATTAGTTGATCCCCTCTGCATTGTTCAAAGTTAAAATTCTCTGATCCTGCATTTTTTCCCACTCGGTTACCTTTTATTCCTCCTTTCCTGCTTTTTTTTATATTCGTTCATGGGACGTGGGCATCTCTGGCTTGGCCAGCATTTATTGCCCATCCCTAATTGCCCTTGTTCAGAGGACATTTTTTTTTTTTAAAAGTCAGCCACATTGCTGTGGGCCTGGAGTCACATGTAGGCCAGACTAGGTGAGGTGAGGATGGCAGATTTCCTTCCCTAAAGGACATTAGTAGACCTTATGGGTTTTTACGACAATCAATTCATGGTCATTACTAGACTTTTAATTCCAGATATTTATTGAATTCAAATGGTGAGATTTGAACCCAGGTCCCCAGAGCATTATCCTGGGTCTCAGGAACACTAGTCCAGTGACAATACCACTATGCCACGCTGCCCGCCCACCTGATTCTCTTTTTTCTTATGTCTGTCCTTCCATTTGTAGTGCTACAGGATTACCCCATACCAGTTTCTACTGATACAGGTAGCAGACAAACTTCATGCTAACTTAAATGGTTGCAGAGTACAGCCAGCACTAAGCATGCTGTTAAATTGCTGCACACCCAAGCAGCGTGTGAAATATTAAGAGAGGGTAGCACGAGTTCAAGGTAGTCTGCGCTTCTTAAAGCCAGACTGCACCTCTTAAAGAGGCGAAACACTGTGGCTGGAGCAGGTGCTGTAAATCATTTCAGTAATGATTTGATGTGAGCAACACTCAATAATGCCATAATGTGGACTCCCAAGATTTTCTGGCACAATTGAAGGCCTTGGCACAGGGGAAGCAGAGGAGGAGAGATGTCATCTATCCACTGGAGACCCTTCAGACAAACTTTGTGAAGTTAGAGGGAACAGATAGCTTTGGTGGTCAAAGCCAGGCGACTAGCCCCAATTCTGTTGAAGGGTCATTGGACTCGAAACGTCAACTCTTCTCTTCTCCACCGATGCTGCCAGACTTGCTGAGTTTTTCCAGGTAATTCTGTTTTTGTTTTTGACTAGCCCCAACCACCTGGTGCAGTGTTGCAAGAAGTTCAATGACTTCACGCACGTGGTCAAGGACAGTGACTGTATCTTGAAATGCCATATCCCAATAATTACACTACTGACCTTATGCACTGCTCAATATGCCACATGCCAATCACTCACCTACCAACAATCTCTATGAATCATGACTCATACCTAATATTCATAGCTTCACCTCACAAAATACTGTTGCCAGCCTCACACCCACATAATCACAGCTTGCACACACTGCCAGCTATTCAATCTTGACAGCCACATCAGTCAAATGCATTGCACCACACCCTTGACCTACTGCCCTCTCTCTTGCAGGACGAGGTCATCCATGACCAGAGTTAGAAGGACCTAACTGGTGGGGGACAGGCACAATTGCATGTCCTTACCCCCATGGAGGAGACGGTGATCACCATCATTGGATAAACAATGGCTGAGGCCATGATCAGTGTTGGGGCTGAAACCATTGAAGACAATAGTATGTTCCTACTCTATCCTCCCACTCTGTTCACTCCCCTCTTGTTTCATAACACATCCCAATTTACAAGCTGCAGATGGTGTTGGTATGGACCTCTTGCTTTCCTGCCACCACCACCCCCCCTGCACTCACCATAACCCTACCAGAACTGTAACCTGGCCATGTAGTGGTGGATAAGCAAGAGGTAGAAGATGAAGAAGAAATATTCTTACTCACTCACATACTCATCTACCACTTTAGATACCAACACTGCGCATATCTTAGTGGATAGTTCAGAGGTGAGGTCTGCAAGTGATGTGACAATCTACCATCTCTTTGAAATTCAAACTACCCTGATTTATCTAAAAATGCAAATTCTCCTTACCTCACATTCTAAGTCTTCAGCCATGTTTACGTATTTAGCATTTCAAACCTAGCTTCTTTTGATTAGCCAAAGCCTCCAGACCAGCTGTCTCCAATTCAGTTAAATCCCACACACACACAGAAACTATCCAAGCCCCACTATTAACCTACTTTTACAATAAATCACGATAATATTATGAGAATTATACTTTCGTGACACCCCCCTCCTTATGGGAAAATGAACTGTTTAATTTAAAAAGGCGGCTTCATTTTCTTAACCCATCTTGCACTACTTCCTATACTTACCTATATACTCACACTATTACATTACCAGATACATGCATTAACACAACAATATATATATACAAATCCTTGGTATCAACAGAAATCATTCCAGTCCAGCATCCAGGCTTTAAATGTTCAATTTTCCTTGGAGCTTTAAACTCCTGACAATGAATCTGCAATTAGATTTTCTTGTCTAGCCACATGTATAACCTGTAGATTAAATGGTTGTAGTAATAAACTCCATCTGAATAGCCTTGCACTTCGGTCTCAAAGTTTGCCCAGAAACTTTAAAGGATTGTGGTCTGTATAAACAATTGTTTCTGACATAAATCTCAAAATGCTGCAACGCTAACACCAGACCCTGAGTCTCCTTTTCGATTATTGAATATCTTCTCTGCTGTACATTCAACTTCCGTGAAAAAATCCTATCGGTTTCTCATTTCCAGTTTCATCTTCTTGCAACAGTACGGCCGCAATGCCTATATTGCTTGCATCAATGACCAGCTTAAATTGCTTGGCATAATTGGGTACTGTCAAAACTGGTGTCATAAACAATACAGTTTCTAAACTGTCAAATGCCTTCTGACACTCCTGTGTCCATTGAAACATCTTGTTCTTTTTTAATAGTTCAGTCAATGAAGCAACTACACTGCTAAAATTTTGTACAAATTTCCAGTAAAACCCACCCATGCCCAGAATTCTCAAAACTTCTCGTTTTGTTGTAGGCACGGGGAAATCCTCAATAGCCTCAGCCATGTTTATGTATTTAGCATTCCAAACCTAGCTTCTTCTGATGAGTCAAAGCCTCCAGACCAGCTGTCTCCAATTCAATTAAATCCCACACACATAGAGAGAAACTATCCAAACCCCACTATTAACCTACTTTACAATAAATCACAATGAGAATTATTATAATTTCGTGATAAAGTGACCCACAGAAGAAGATGATTAGCAAACTGAAGTGCTTGATACATTGCCAGCCAGCCAGAGAGCCTACTGTCAAAGTCAAGGGGTGGGTTTAGCATCAACTTTGTACAGGTTTTTGTGTGGAGATTGGAGCGCATTATTTCCAATGTGGAAATGGTGACCAACACTATCAGCACACCTATAAACCCAACCATGATGTAGCGTCGGACAGCCAGTATCTCAGTTTCCATTGCAGAACTAGCAGAAGCTACCCAATGCCCTGGTACTGCAGTTGAAGCTCAGATTGAAGCCATGCAAGGTCACCTTACTGCTATCATCATGGCTGCGAATAGCAGTGCCCTAAGTGCTTTACAGGATGTCACAGTAGTCCATCAATCTGTCCTCCAACAAATTAATACGATTGCTGAGGTGCCCCCCAGGAGGAGTGGCAGCGGCTCTGTGGTTCATGAACCTGCTGTCCTCTCTCAAGGTGATGGCATTCATCTTCCCACTGCTGCCCCTCCACCAATGCCTTGCTGTTGCCTGTCAGTCAGCCAGTGCAGACTGCTGCAGCAATAGTTCAGTCCGAAGCTAGACATTCTTGGATCAG
The DNA here is from genome assembly GCF_964194155.1 of Cetorhinus maximus. Classification (NCBI taxonomy): domain Eukaryota; kingdom Metazoa; phylum Chordata; class Chondrichthyes; order Lamniformes; family Cetorhinidae; genus Cetorhinus; species Cetorhinus maximus. Next base: position 63,054,301 of record NC_135895.1, on the reverse strand, counting down.
AGCTACTCGAGCGTCATCCTGAAAAGCCATCTGCAGTCTTCTCCATTGAAAGTCAGCAGCCACGCTCTAGCCACTGCACAGGAGCACTAGGACAGGCAAAGGCACATGGAATACAGGCACTAAGGGAATGCACAAGGGTGATTACTTGTCATTTGTATGCAATATGGCATGGTTTGATTCATAAATTTGGTTTGGAATGTTTATTTTGTGGTGACATTTTTTTATTGTGATCAAGTAGATATTGTGATGGTCAGTAACAGAGAGAAGGTAAGGTGTGGATTGATGATGAAGGGGAAATTGTGGTTGTGTTTACTGGTATTCGCAGTTGGATTAAATGATTACAGGGACCCTGACCAGAGAGGAACTGTGTTGGTTGCCTTCTCCCTTTCTCTTTCTCATCCTCTCCATCCTCTTCCCCCAGCTCCACCTCCTTAGCTGATCGTCATATAGCTGGTGGCAAGAGATGATGAGGTTGTGCAACATGCAACATACAGATCTTGACTCATGCTCTTCAGGTCCCCCAGAGGAGCCTAGATAATGGAAGCATTGTTTGAGCACCCAATGCTGTACCACATGACAACATGGCTTTTGTTGTATGCATCCTGCTCATGTCTACGTGGGTTGCATACCAGAGCCTTGGGCCATGTCATCAAAGGGATAGCCCTTGTCGCCAGTAACCACCCTGTGGTTTGTCGTGATATCTCAAATGCAGATTGCAGGCATCCTAACTGCTGTCAGAATAGCAGACAATGACCTGCATGATATACAGAGTATGGTCGTGCACCAGCTTGATCTTGAGGGAGTGGAATCCCTCTCGGTTCGGAATAACACAGAGTTGACATGCAGTCCCCACAAACCAACATGTAGTCAGTGGCAGCCAGCACCATGGGGAAGCCTGCAATCCTCATCAAGCCGCATGCTCACTCTGCCTGCTTCCCTCTGGCAATGTACTCAGCTCTCTAGGAATACAAAGCCTTAGTCCCTTTTACAACAGTGAATGGCAAACTGGGAAATGTTGCAAATATTGCCAACCGCAGCCTGGAAGGAGCTAGAAGCATAAAAGTTCATGGCTGTGGTCAACTTCACAGCCACTGACAATGCTGTCCCCTCTCTGCTCTAAGGTTGCAGTTGTGACTACAGCAGGTGATAGATTTCAGAGAGGACATCTTTATGAAATGGAATTGTTTGGCACATTGTTCCTCTTTGAGGTTCATGTAGGAGAATTGTTTCCTGAACGCGCTGGGTGGATATGCTGAGATCCCTTCTCCCCCTGCCTTCCTCTTCCAGAAGTTTGTGCCACTCTGTGAGACCTCTGCTCATTCTCCCTGTCATGTTGTAGCCTAAGGGAAATACCTAATGCACCCACGTTTGGGAGCAAGTACTTTGTGTAGAATTTTTGAAGTCAGGAAAAAGTCCTTCAGCACAAGGCACACCACTTCCTGCAGACTGTAGCAAATTTAAAGAACTCTTAACACACCAAACACTTCTACCATGAAGCAATAGCCAGTGGAAACTCATCAGCGGTCAACCTGAAAGTGCATGATGATCCCTTGAAATAGTGTTCATGGGGGAGAGGAGGGGGTGGGTGTTGGTGGTGGTGTCCATCCACTGTTGTGATGACATTTGACTTGGAAGAAATGCAGTAAGGAAAATTTGTATTTCTTTAAAAGGTCTGTGCAATCAAATTATTTTTAACAATGTTTGAAAGTACTTTTAAGGGTTTACATCAATTGTAAAGGGATCAATTGTCATTTTCTTGGATAATAAGAAATGCTGGTTTATGTGACATTGCAACCCTTGACCTGGAAGCAGTACCAACAGGAAGGAAGTTAAGACCAGAAGCCATGTGCTTGGCAGACAAAGGAGAACTGCAGACACAAAGGAGAGATACAAGCACAGGAACTGGAGAGTGAAGACAATCAGTGTGCAGTTTCAGACATAAAGAGAAAGCCGACAGAGATAGAATGAAGAACACAGAGTTATTGTGAGGAGAAGAAGCAAATCACTCCCAGGATTGGAGCAATATGGTTTTTCTATTTGGCAGAAAAGGAGACAGGAGCTCTTGAAGGCACTGGGTGAGCTGGCTAAAGTGGTCTAAAATCTGGAAAGCTATCTGAATAGCTCAGAGATGCTAAAAAACAGAGTGTTTTCCCAGTAGTCGCCAAACCATGACCTGGGGTGTTATTGGTTGGTCATTGAAAAGGAACTCCAAAAAAACTACACCATCAGGACAATCATAACCCCTGGGAGAGAACTCTTGTCATAAAGGACTCTTGACTTAGCTGAGTGAATAATGAACAGCATATTGTGGTACTGTGTGGTGCCATATTTGTGCTGGGAGTGATGTGAATGTTTGCGGTTACGTAATACATATCTTCATTGTATAAACTATTTAAAGTGAAATTTACATTTTTATTTAAAGTATCATTTGCTTGTTAATTCATGTCTAATTTGCATTTGTTCTGATTCGTGTTAAGGTAAAAGCTACAAAAAATGGGATCTTGTTGGTAACTTCATCCGGGGGTCATTCGGTTACTTTGGTTTATGGTTTCCCCATGGGGATCATAATGCTGTTGAATGAGTGCTAAGCTATGCAAGTTAACAGAGGGTATTAGCTGGAGCATTAAGCTCCAAAATAGCAGCACTGGCATCAAATCAATTTTACATACTGATTAACATCACGATCTGCCTACTCTGAATACTTCCAGCAAAAGTTTCCTATGTGTCATTCGAATCACTAAAATGGCATCTGATGTGTCTTGCCACAGAAGTGTGTGCATTGCCACGGACATTTTGGAAGTAAAATGGCATTCATTGTGCCAAAAAAATCAGGTGGTAAAGAGTTGAATTTCATGGCCACTGTCATAGGAATAACTGGACATTGGGGAGAAAGTGGGATGTGACCCAGGAGCAGGAGTAGGTCACTCACCCCACAAGTCTGTTCTTCCACTTCACTTAATTAATTTATTTTAGCTACTATGTGCATAGTCACAGAGCCAAGCAATAGCCTTGTCAATGGCAAGGTGGAGTTCTTTCCTCCACCTTCAAATTTAATCAGCTGGCACTCCACGACAATGTGAGTGATTGTTTGGGCTGTACCACGGCTGCAGCCGAGATGATCTTGGTGACCCCACTGATATTGGCTGCACGGAGGCCTTGACAAGTTTGGAAATGGTTTAAAAGGGCCCAGTGTCGCCGTGGGAGAGCAAAGCTGGCTGGACGAACAGTGGAGTCTATGATGAGAGTGGTTTCTGGTGGATGTTTTCTTTTATCAATCCTCCTGACATTGATCCTCAGCTGTTGCCCCTCAGTGTGGTGGGTTTAACCATAAGGGACTGAGTGAGGGAAGGCAAACTGCTGGTGGGTTGAGGATGTCTTTGAATAAAGGCAGGCTTGAGTTTGAGTAGACCTTCTCCAGTAGCTTGCCTGTTGCAATTTCCCTCCTGATGTAGGGGTGGGGTTGGGCAAGCAATTTTGCTCAGGAATAGGAGCCAGGGGAGGTGAGTTGGTCAAAATGTACCTGTGATGATGCACATTGTTGAGTTGAGTTGCACATCAATAAGTTTTTGGTGCGGGCAGACTGGTACCATACTGGGGCTCAGTATTCTGCAGTTGAGTACATGATGTCATGAGCAGAGGTCCTTAGAGTGTTGGTTTGTGATCCCCATGAGAGCCGGTCAGTTTTCTGAGGAGCTTGCGAGTTTTAATTTTTTCGGCAGTGTTGATGAGGTCCTGTTTGTACATGAAGGTTCTGTCAAGGTTGACACCCAGATAAACATGGTGGGAATCATGCTTCAGTCTCTGGCCATCCAGGGTGATGTTCAGTTCCCTCCTAGCGCTGACATTGTAAATGTGGAATGTGCTAGAGACTGTTTTACCGGTGCTCAGTTTTAGCCACCATATGTTTCAGTAGTCTGCCAGTTTTGCAATTTCATCATTTAATGTGTCTACCAGCTCAGGGAAAGTCAGCCTGTATGCCATAGCAGATGTTATCTGTATAGAAAATCTTCTGGGCCCAAGTTGGGTGTAGGTCATTGGTGTACAAGTGTTCGGACTAAGACAGACCCCTGAGGTAGCCCATTCATCTGTTTCCTCCAGGCACTAGTCTAATCACCCATTTGCACCCTGAACTGTCTGTCCATTATTTAATCATGGCAGTAATATATGTTATCTCCATTTTCTCCATATCCATTGACACCCTTAGCCTAAAAATCTATCTATTCAATCTTGAAAATATCAATTGACCAAATACCTACATCCTTAGGGACTGATGAATGCTCAGGTCATGGCCTTATATCCTTGTTGACTCAGTCATGATGGTACAATGGGTCTAGAGTCATGGCCATAACTGATACTAGTCTGTCTAGGAAGTGCTGCCATGCATGCGGGTCAGGTGAAGCTAGGAATTGAAGGAGCGGGCCATAAGACTGGATTTTTGCTTATTTTTTTTTAGCAGCATTGCACAGCAAATGAGCTGATTATAATCAGCTAGTTCTGAAGCTCTGCACCCATTTGAAATTGGCATTGACTATCTGCTGCTGCATCCTCGATGTCTTCAACTTGGGTAGCCAAGAAAAAGGTGGCTATAACAAATGTGGAGCTGAAAAGGCAAGGGATGAGGCTGCATGAAGCCAAGAAAAATAATAAGAGCAAAAACCAGCTGGTCCCAGAAGTTGCAGGCACTGGGAGTGTTGCTGGATCTAATGTGTTAGGTCGTAAGGGTGTGGAACAGGGCCAGGACACTTGAGTGAATTTTGGTCTGATAGCTAATGGTGGATTGGAGGGAATGGACCTAGTGTTTGAAGTAATTTATGTAGCAGGGCAGAGTGAGTCCAATGGAATTTTATTTTCCAATGATCTGATTGGTCTGCAGTGTCATGTGGTTAGCATAGCCTTCTCAGCAACATTACAAGCTTGTTGCAGTTTTCTAATTGTACAATATTATGCCAACATACAATCTTAGACACAATTTTTATTCATATGGACATTAATACTTAAGGGATTCTGAAACTCAGTTGAAAATAACCGAGATTTATCCAAGTTCGCAAATATTCAAGATTTTCTTTGGCAGGAGAGGGGGTTAGTGGGAGAGAACTCTGTGTCTGGGTAAATGGCATTTAAATTAGGTGCTAGAAACTGTATCTTAGCGTGCACCTGTGGGAGCAGTTCCCTGCAGGCATTTTAGTGGACAGATTGATTTGCTTGGTGACATTTCTGTCATATATTTATATGAGCGGGCAGCTGCAATGATCTGCCCTTTTATATTCACATCGAACTTCTATGGGCCCTTTCCCTAGGTACGGAATTTATAAAATTAAATGTTGATAATCAGAATGCACGTTATTATGGACAGTTTTACCAGGACATGCCCAATCAGTTCTGCTTGCAATATTATGTCTAATTAACATAAGATGTAAGATTAAAATGACAACATTTAGCTCTCACTTTGATTTCTCCCCCTTCTGCCCTGAAGGCACTGGCTCAGGCTGGAGTACAGTTCCACAGGTACAGTATTGATCAATGTCTACAACCTTGTTTGAGTGGCAATTCTTGATACGTGAGCCGAAACTGTGAGCAACACCTTGAGGATGCAGAGGCATTGAGATGACGTAGATCTAGGCAGCTTTATTTTATTACAGGCCTTACAGATTTATTTCTTCTCCATTTTAAAACATGTATGAAGGTGGTTTGATAAGTGACATTATTCTGGCAAAGGCTGTGGAAAAAAAACAGCTGTTGAGGTTATAGAATTCAGAACAGGGCTGGGCAATACTTTGACAGATTCAGAGGCTCAATTCTAGTTTCTCTTGGAGCTACTAGCAACCAGTTGCTACCTGTCAATAGCAATCTAATAGTTTTAATAGTAACCTAATAGTTCCACTAGCAAAACTAAATAGAATTAAACCAAGGTTCAAATAGAAGGACAAAATGAAGGCTGCATGCAATGAAGCCAAGAGCCAAAGCTCAGACAACCAATTTAAAATTGCGTGACTATCAGGAATTTACATAATGAGGAAAAACTAAGCAAGCTGATCTTGTGTTCTTTGGAAAAAAAGAGGTGATCTTTTACAGATTTTCGGAAAATTAACAAAGATTATCCAAAAAAAATTGTTCAGTTTAGCGAAGGGTTTGGAAGGGATGCAAGTTAAAAATTGCAAAATTAGGAGTAAGGAGAAAGGTTTAAAACTTGTAGAATAAATTTATTATGTTAAATATTAAGGTGGAAAGTGTGAGTTGTATTAAGAGAAAACTAAGCGTGTTTGTGGAGACAGACAAGTTTGAAGATGAGCAGGAGATTAATCTGAAGAGGACAGGCCTTTTTCAGTCCTATAAATTCCAACATTCATAAGCAACATTTCTAGCAGAGAACCACTGGCAACAATCACCACTTAGGCTAACACAAGAAGAATGGCCACTTAGATGAGGCAGCAGAAGGTATCTGGCATCTGCAGAATGTAGTACAGCAAAAGTCCAGAAGACAAAGGGTAAAATTGGGTTCAAATTTTAAATGATAAATTACTTTGTTCATGAATAATGGTAAATTTATGAATTGTGCTTTTGTTCACGGTTAATGTTTTGATATATATGTTTTCTTACTGAGAATGAGATGACAGTGCTTATTTAACATTTATTGGAATTATTCTATTGCTAAACATGATTTGGCAATACTGAGCCCCTCCCCCACCACCCTTGCTGCATTCTCGGACTTAATCCTTTTGGATCTGCAACTGTCAAATCAAGCTCCAATGATAGGCTGAACTGCTGTCCCTGTTGCAAACGATTCAGAGCTGCCAGAATTCAATTCACAGAGTGACCCTTAATAGTCAGGAGTCAGAAGAGAACTAAACTGTTTTCTCTGAACTATGTTTAAAGACAGGGTAAAGGCCAACAACTACGAGTTTTTGCCAACTCCAGTCCACACCATTTATTTATTATTGCACCTTGCCAATCAATTTCTTTTTAATGCTGAGGTTTTCTTTTTTCTCCTCACAAAGTCACAGTAAATAAGAGCTCCTTGGACAAAATACCTATTAAATTAGTAATTAAATGAGTTACAGCCAGCAAAAGTGTATACGAGTCAGTAACAACATCTGATCAAACTCTTCAGAGATTGTTAAATTATTTTCTGCAGTAAGCAGAACTGTTTAAATGTTATTTATTTTTATGTTCAGAAAAAATCTATTGCAAAGTAAAATATTGATTAAAACGCAACAATGCTGTAGGAAGAAAAAAAATTTATGAAACCGTTGCTCAAATCCTTTAATTGAATTTTCCAAATCTCTCACCACACACAAATAATCAATATCTTCCAGCATCAGAAACATTACTGGCTATCTTTCCAATTTTGTTATCATCAGCACATACAAGAGCACTTGGATATCTATAATGTCTTGACAAATAATTTATATTTACCTCATAAAATATTGTTCCTTTGAGATACTCAAATAAAAAACAAGAAAAATTAACTTTTCAAATCAACAGATGTGTCAGATCCTAAATATCTGAATTTTTTCCTTGGTTTTATTTGGAAACTTAGGTGAAAGACCCAGGCCCGTTGTACAAAATAGCATCAAGGCAGGAAAAAGGAGAAAATAAAATCAAGGATGGTGTTTACTTGATGGCAAGATCGGGTTTTGAAAACCTGTAGATTGTAGGAAGAGAAAACTGAGAAAGATAAGGTGTCCCATGGTGTTGAAATCCTGGGGAAAAATACCTTGAAAGCAGGAGATGAATCTTGAAATGAAAGGAGACGGAAGAATGCATAAGATGATACACTTGGAGCCTAGAATGGATATGAGGACAATGTAATAATGATTGTAGTTTTGGTAAAATAAAGAAAAGGAAGAAATGTTTCATCCAAGAGGCTGTAGGTGAGGGAAGCATCAACTGATGTATTTTTATTTTCAGTATATTTTCAAGGAGCGTGAAAAGTGCTGCATTTGAAAAAGTTTAGGGTATAATAAGATTAACCATTTTCTTTGCTAGTTGTAAAAAAGGACAAATTCCTGTCTTTCTAAAAAGATGATACCGAGAAAGGAGTTGCCACTCCCCAGAATAGGTTTCCCCACAGTTACTCTGTAACTTATTGTCAAGTGCTACAAATCCAACTGACACTCTGCTTGGAGGCTATGATCAGGAATGTCCAACATGCTGCATCATGAAGCCATGGTGCCTGCACCAGACCATCGTTCCTCATTTCAGTCATGTCACTAGGATAATTAAGACAGTTCTTTTTAATAGTCCTTCCACTTGTTATATGGAAACTGGGATCACCAACCTTCTTAAAATAAACCTTTTATTTTTCTATTGGAAGGCAGGAAAAGAAGAGAGAATAGCACAATCTAGTCAACATCCCACAGCCAGGCAGGTCATGAATGGAGACACAGTGATAAATGCAATCTGTTGAAGGCCACAAGTGAAAGAGAAATATATCACAAATAATCCTCAGCCAAACTGAACTGGACCAACCATATAAATACTGTGGCTACAAGAGCAAGTGAGAGGCTGGGAATTCTGAGGTGCATAACTCACCTCCTGACTCCCCAAAATCTGTCCAGCAACTACAAGGCACAAGTCAGGCGGTTGATGGAATACTTTCCACTTGCTCGAATGATTGTGGCTCCAACAACACTCCAGAAGCTTGACACCATCCAGGGGAAAGCAGCCCACTTTTTCAGCACCCCATCCACCACCTTAAACATTCACTCCCTCCACTACTGGCTCACAGTGCCAGCAGTGGGTACTATATACAAGGTGCTCTGCAACAACTCACTAAAGCTCCTTCATCAGTACCCTCCAAACCTGTGACCTCTACCATCTAGAAGGACAAGGGCAGCAAATGGATGGGAACACTGCCACCTTCAAGTTCCCTCCAAGCCACACACCATCCTGACTTGGAACTATATCACTGTTCTTTCACCATCGCTGGGTCAAATTCTGGAACTTCCTTCATAACAGCATTGTGAGTGTACCTACATCAAACAGACTGCAGCGGTTCAAAGACACAGCTCAATATCATCTTCCCAAGAGCAATTAGGGATGGGCAACAAAATGCTGGCCTTGGCAGCGATGTCAACATCCCGTGAAAGAATAAAAAAAAGTTTGTTCAATCTGCATTAGCATAAAATATTTATTATCATCAATTTAAAATTACATATAATATCTTGGGAAATACATCTGGACATGACAGCCTGTGCTCATATGTGTCTGTTATGGCTAGGGAGTCTAGAATAAGGATATGGGGTAGGCCATTTAGGTCTGAGATGAGGAGAAACTTCTTCACTCAGAGGGTGGTGAATCTGTGGAATTCTCTACCACAGAAGGCTGTGGAGGCCAAGTCATTGAATATATTTAAGAAGAAAATAGATTTCTGGACTATAAAGTCATCAAGGAGTATGGGGAGAGAGTGGGAGTATGGCGTTGAGTTAGAGGATCAGCCGTGATTATACTGAATGGCGGAGCAGGCTCGAAGACCAAATGGCCTACTCCTGCTCCTATTTTCTATGTTTCTATTCTAAAAGTTGGTCTGTTCTGCTAAGAATGCAAGGAAGGATAGATCAAGACAGACTTCTTTGACAGACCACATACAGTCTGCCCTATCATAGGATCTACCCCATTCACTAAATGTTTTGAGTAAAACTTAAAAATTCACTGATTGCTAAGGATGATCAAGCAACCAACCCTGAAAAATATTCACCCACTTTTACACCTCTCCCTATTTACTCTTAAATTGCAGACTCCAGAGCCATTTCCCGGCCTCAACAGCAAAGTCATCATTATGTTCTGTGAAGCATTTGATCATAACCTTATAACTTATACAATTCTGCTCCTAACCAGGTAACTAGGGTGGTTTTGGTATTTGCCTCCATTCCTGCTCTTAGTTCCCTTTTAGCACTCATCAAAAACCAATGCTCACTGAAAACCCAGCCATCGCTAGTAAAATCCTTGTGAAGTGACAGTGCAATGAACAACTCTCAGTTTCCCTCTCTGCATGAGAAGTTACCGCCTACAAAACTTGACAATAGCATATTGATGCCACTGCACCTTGCTAGATGTTAGAGTTGTAACAGGTTTTAAGATGCAGAGGTAGGGAAAGGGGAGAGGAGATGAAAGAACAAAAGGAAAGGCCTGTGATAAGGTTGAAGGTGGGAGAGATTAAATTACAAAAGGGATGATGGTGCAAAGCAGAATAAGATGGTAATCGGACTAGTAAAGAAAAAAGATGGGTCTGGAGTAGATGTAAATGGAAAAGTTCAGTCTTGGAACTATTTTAAACCCAATGAAGATGAACATTTAAGTCAAGGAGTTTAACAGCCTGCTGCAGCCAGGATCTTGTACCAAGCTTAACTTGAAACTAATGCTGCAAGTCTTGTTTAATTGTTGCACAGGAATCTTCCAGTACCATACCCAAGTGACCATTCTTCATGAATAAGCCTAGAAAATGAATGTTAATGGGCTATTTAATAGTGAAAGGCATAATATGTGAATCAAATTCATTCATCTTCCATTGGTAGTAGCAAATAGAAGTGGTATACCTGACTGCTTCTTAGCTTAGAGATACCAGAGCCTGTAATACCACATTATTGTCCCAGTTAAAATCAGGTGACCAAGGATGGAATCTGGGATTTTCCTAACTGGTTTAGGGAGACAAGAGAGAATCAAGCACTTTCACAAAAGCTTCATGATTAGATACGCTAAGCTTCAGAGCCATGTGCAGCTCATTAAGGACTCATTGTCAAGAAGATGTAATAATGTTATTGGAAATTATTTTAAAATAGAGTGTAGTGGTGTCTGTGTCTATGTATGTGTGTATGTGTGTCTTAATTGGATTAAAGCCAGCTGGTCTAGAGGCTTTTGTGTACAGAAGAGAAGTAGGTTTGAAATGGTAATTAGGTTAACATAGGGAATTTACAAGGTGAATTGAAAAGGGGGCAATTTGCATTTTTAAATAAACCATTCAAAAAAATGGGTGAAATATCACACCAAGCCAGAAGAAGCCACACAATGGGTTTACTTTTTTCCAAAGCTTACTAATAAAATTGGTGCTATGAAAGGGGTTTTATTGTTAGAGGAGGTAAAAAAAAACCTTGTGGTACAATGAAAATTTGTATTCAAAGAGGAAAAAAATGTATAAAGAAAGAAAAGGCTGTTGGTAAAAGAAGAGGGATTCTGAGATCTAAAGCCTCCAGCCTGTAAACCGCTGTCTGCAAGGAGCCAGAGCTGAAAGAAACTCATTTTGAATTCGACTGTCCATGGTGTGTTTAGCCAGCGGTCTGTTTAAATCTATATGTTTTACTGTTGCCTCAACGGAGGCATAATTGAGAGTCAGATTAATTAGGAGATTTTATTTTTAGAAGTTATTATCACAGTAATTTGTAGACATATGCATGTGCTTACAATCTTTTAATTAATAAATGTTTAATTTAGTTTTTAAAAAATCTCTTGGGACTCAGTGGTCTTATTACTACTGAGTTCAAAGCCTGCATCTCACAACATAAAAATTGCAAAATTGGTTATGAAAGTTGTTTTATATTTCCATCTGGGATTTGAACAACTCAGCACTTACCATCGGCTGTGTCATAATAATTGGGGGCTCTTTGCGGGATATATTTGAAATTCCTTGATTTTTTGGAATTGATGAATCGTAAGTTTACGAGTACGAGAAGCACTTTGCAATCAGCAGTTGATGTGAAGTAATTTTGAAGTGGCGAGACTGCAAAAATGGCTGTATCGATGGCTAAATCTGTTTTGGAAGGAGAAGATATAACTTTGATTGGGTTACAGAAAGTATCCAAGAATAAGTTAACAGAGTTGGAGGAGAAATTATAATTGGGGTTACCTGTGGAGGCTAGGAAAGCAGATATAATTGAAGATATAGCACAGAATTTGAAGTTGGAAGTGATACCTGACACTAGTGAGTCTTAGCTAGAGGTAGTGAGACTTCAGTTAGAAATGAAAAGCTTGAACTTGAATAAGAAAAGGAAATGAAAAATCTTGAGCTAGCGGCAGAAGAAAAAGAAAGGGCATTTCAAAGGGAGCAAGCAGAAAGGCAGGAGAAAGAAAGGAAGCTGGAACTGGAATTCCAGGCAAGAGAGAAGGATAAAGAAAGAGGCAAGGGAAAGAGAGAATGAAAGAGAAAGGGCACACCAGCTTAAAAAGCTGAAAGTTAAAAAAGAGACCTCAGATTCTGAGAAAAGTTCTGATGATGAAAAAAACCTCTAAATTAAAACCCAGTGGGTAGATGTTTAAATTTGTACAAGATCTTCCAAAGTTTGAGGAAAAAGATGTTGAAGCATTTTTTTTTTCATTTGAGAAGTTAACTAAACAAATGAAATGGCACAGGAAAACTGGACATTGTTGTTACAACTCAGGTTGGTGGGTAGAGCACATGAGGTATATGCTTTGCTGTCAGAAAAAATGTCAGTGAATTATGATGTGGTAAAAAAGGCCATTTGGAATGCATATGAGTTGGCTCCTGAGGCATGCAGGCAGAAATTTAGAAATATGAGAAAACAGCCCAGGCAAACTTATACTGAGTTTGAAAAAGTAAAACAATGTAATTTTGACTGGTGGATACGGGTATTAAAAATAGAGACAACGGGCTGAATTTCCCCCCCGTCTTCCCGGGGAAGTTGATGGGCGGGCGTGTGTGGTTGCGCTTCCAATCGGTGCACCCGATCGGATGCACGGCACCATCTTACATGGGCAGGCCAATTAAGGCCCGCCCAGCATGACGTCCTCAGGGAAGCGCTATGCGCTTCCTGTGCGGGTGGGGGGGATTCCCTAAAATTGAGAGTGCGCTTTTTCGCGCATGCGCATGAAAGAGAGCCCTCATCTCCCTGAGGCTAAGTGCTGCCTCAGGGAGATCACCTCTACTTTCAAAAATATTAAAAATATAAGAAAAAAATTTCCCTTACATGTCCCCTCATGTGACAATGTCAGATGAATTGGGACATGTTCATAATTTTCCAAAAAAACTTTATTAACATTTTTAAAACCCTACATGAAACCTCATCCTGCCTGTGTATGAGGTTTCATGTTTTTTCTATTGCCCGCCGGGGTTCCTGGCCTGCCCGCCAACCTTAAGGTTGGACAGTCAGGTCCACTAATTACTTTAATTGCTCTGTCAATGGCCTCAATTGGCCATTGACAGGTCGGCAGGCCCGCAGCTGATTTTGCTGCACCCCTGCCTTCCTGAAAATTTAAATGGGGTGCGGTGACATTGGGAGTTCCGCCTGATGTCACTGCGCATTATTTCACATGTTGGCGAGCGGGCCCTGCCCCCGCTCGCCAATGGTAAAATCCAGCCCAACATATGCAGTTCTTAGAGAAGTGCTTCTTCTGGAAGAACTTAAAGATTCAGTTCCTTCAGTAGTGAGAACTCATATGGAGGAACAAAGGGTTCAAATGTTAAGACAAGCAACAGAGATAGCTGATAATTATGAGATGGTTCATAAAGCTAAACCTTTTTTTTGTCACCCTTTCAAATCAGAAAATTTCTCAGAATAAAAAGGAAGGTGCTGAGGATAGAAGTGACACTCGAAAGTTTAGGTGTTTTCATTGTAATGAAGTAGGACACACAAAGTCAGTGTGCTGGAAATTGCAGGGAACATCTGTTGGAATTATTGGGGTGCATAAAGGTTCTGGAGGTAAAAGTACTGTGGGTTCTGAGGTACAGGCACAGGAAAAAAACAGTGGTTTGTGTACAAGTAAAACAGGGAGAATCTGTGATAGGTAGTGAAGTGGAAATGTGTTCACAATTCACCCAAGGGAGTTTTGAGGAGCAGGTTGTAGAAATGTTTAAAGATTTTGTGTGTGAAGGGAAAATCTTTCCATGTGTACAGGGTGGAGTAGGTAATGATGTTAAAATTTTGAGAGACACAGGGGCTAGTCAATCCTTAATGTTGTGGGATAGTGATATTTGTTGTTCAGAAGGAGTATTATAGGAACAGGTAATAATAAGTGGGGTTCATGGAAATGCTAAACATATTCCATTGTGGAAGATAAATTTAAAGAGTAAGTGGAAAACTGGCAAAATGACTGTTGGGGTGCTGGAAAAATTGCCCATTGCAGGGGTTGAATTTATTCTGGGTAATGATATAGCTGGATCACAAATGTGGGTGATGCCTATGGTAGTTGAGCAGCCTGTAGATCCTTTTTCAACATAAGTGTTGCAAAAAGAATATCCTGGATTGTTTCCTGATTATGTGATAATGAGGTCACAGGCTCATAGGTTGAAACAAGAAAAACAAGAAGGACAGGCAGTTTAAAGGCAGGAAGAAGGAATTGAAATCCAATTAGCTGGCATTGTGTTTGATAACATTGTTCAGAAAAACACAGCAGAGGAAAAGGTAGATGAAGTGTTTAACTCAAGGAGGTTAGTGGAGTTACAGGAAAAAATTGCAATTAAAACAGTCATACCAGACAGTTTACTCCAAAACAGAAGCAAAATGTATTACAGAATGTTATTACCTTAAGGGTGATATTTTAATGAGAAAATTGAGGCCAGATCATTTCTCAGAAAATGATAACTGAAGGGAAGTACATCAGACTGTGATCCCATTAGGTTATAGAAATGAGAATCTGAGGATAGAACATGAAATTCCAATGGCAGGGGGTGGGGGAGGGGGACATTTAGGAATTAGGGAGACACAGGCAAAAGTACAGAAACATTCTTATAGGCCTGGGTTGCATAGGGATGTAGTCAAATTCTGTAGAACATGTCACACATGTCAGGTGATAGGGAAACCACAAGCTGTGATTAAACTGGCACCTTTAATCCCAATTCCAGCATTTTACTAGGGTCATAATTGATTGTGTAGGATCTCTCCCTAAGACTAAAAGTGGAAATCAGTACTTACTGACAATAATGGATGTGTCTACCAGGCTTCCTGAAGCAATACCTTTAAGAAATATTACAACCAAGAAGATTGTGGAGGAGTTAATTAAAATTTTTACAATATATGGTTTACCTAAGGAAATACAATCAGATCAGAATTCAAATTTTATGTCACAGCTGTTTAAGGAAGTAATGAACAGTTTGGGGATAAAACAGTTTACGTCAACAGCTTATCATCCAGCGTCACAAGGAGCTTTGGAAAGATGGCATCAAAATTTAAAAACTATGATGAGAGCATAATGTCAGGATTATCCACAGGATTGGGATGGGTGAATTCCATTCTTGTTATTTGCTATTAAGAGACACTCCTAATGCATCAACTGGTTTTAGCCCGTTTGAACTGATTTATGGTCATGAAATTGATTTATGAGAAATTGGTAGGTCAAAATTCACAAACTACTCTCCTGGACTATGTATCAAACTTCAGACAGAAGTTGGACAGAGCATATGAGTTGGCTAGGGAACATTTAAAGGTATCACAGCAAGTGATGAAAGTGAAAGCAGACAGAAAAGCTACAGCTCGGAATTTTACTGCTGGAAAGAAAGTGCTAGTTCTGTGTGACTCCTTAAAGGTCAGGTTTAGTAGGCCTTACAGGATTGAAAAGAAATTGAATGAAGTAAATTATTTAATAAACACTCCAGATAGAAGAAAGCAGCAGAGGGTGCGTCATGTAAATATGCTTAAAAAGTACTTTGACAGGGAAGAGGACCAAAAGGTGGTGTTAGAAGTGGTAGATAATGAGAAAGAGGTAGAAATGCTGGATTCTGAAATTGATTTTCCTCTAATCAAATTGTATAATGAGGGGGTACTTGAAAACTTAAATATAATATTGAGTTACTTTCCAGACAAGTGTCAAAATAATTTGGAAAAGCTATTGCAGTCACACAAAGCTATTTGTGGAAGTAAGCTGCGGAGGACAGGTTTAGCTATACATGATGTGTGTGTAGAAGTTTCATCTTCGATAAGGCAACACCCTTATAGATTAAATCCAGCAAAGTTATCACAAGTACAGAAAGAAATTGACTTAATTCTTCAAAATAGTATAATTGAGTCTAGTTGCAGTAACTGGAGTTTGCCTATTTTACTGGTGCCGAAACCAGTTGGAACACAAAGACTGTGTGTGGACTATCGAAAGGCGAATGCGGTGACAAATGTGGATTCATATGCTATACCATGGTTGGAGGATTGTATCTAGAAAATGGGAAAATCAAAATTTATCACAAAGATTGACTTGCTTAAAGGATATTGGCAAGTATCGTTATCGGAGAGAGCAAAGGGGATATCGACTTTTGTGACACCAAATGGACTATATCAGTTTAAAGTCATGCCATTTGGTATGAAGGATGCATCTGTGACATTTCAAAGACTGATGAACAAAGTAATTGCAGGTCTGAGCAATTGTATTGTTTATATTGATCACTTAATAGGTTTCAGTCAGACGTGGGGTGAGCATTTACAACATCTGGAAGAATTATTGATTACAAGAAGCTAATTTGGTGATGAACTTGGCTAAAAGTGAATTTGCAAAAGCACAAGTTACATATCTAGGCCATACCATTGGACAAGATAAGGTGGTTCCAAGAGATGTGAAAGTGAAGGCTATTGTGGATTTCCCCATTCCGACTACAAAATGATAAGTTTTGATAATTCTGGGCATGAGTGGGTTTTACTGGAAATTTGTACCAAATTTTAGCAGTATGGATGCTCCATTGACTGAACTATTAAAAAGGAACAAGAAGTTTCAATGGACACTGGAGTGTCAGAAGGCATTTGATAGTTTGAAAACTGTATTAACTATAACACTAGTTTTGGCAGTACCCAATTGCGTCAAGCAATTTCAGTTAGCTGTTGGTGCAAGCGATTATAGGCATTGGGGCCGCACTGTTACAAGAAAATAAAACTGGAATTGAAAAACTAATAGGGTATTTTTCACAGAAGTTGAATGCAGAACAGAGAAGATATTCAATGATTGAAAAGGAGACATTGAGTTTGGTGTTAGCATTGCAAATCTATGTGGCAAACAATTCAGCAGAAACAATTGTTTATGCAGACCACAACCTTTTAAAGTTCCTGGACAAATTTCAAGACAGAAGTGGAAGGCTGTTCAGGTGGAGTTTATTACTACGACCATTGCGAATTTACAGATAATACATGTCGCTGGATGAGAGGATCTGACTGCGGATGCATTATCAAGAGTGTGAAGCTTAAAGAGAAAATTGGATATTTAAACCCTGGACGCTGAACTTGAATGATTTCTGTTGATACCAAGGATTTGTGTGTATATTGGTAATGTAATAGAGTAAGTATATAGTTAAGTATAGGAGTTAGTGTAAGATGGGTTAATAAAAATTGAGCCATCTTTTAGAATTATGATGGTTAATTTTTCGATAAGGAGGGGGTTGTCAAGAAGATATGATAATGTTGTTGGAAATTATTTTAAAATAGAGTTTAGCGGTGCCTGCATCTATGTATGTGTGTCTGAATTGGATTAAAGCCAGCTGGTCTAGAGGCTTTGATGTATAGAAGAGAAGTAGGTTGAAATGGTAATTAAGTAAATATAGGGAAGTTACAAGGTGAAGTGAAAGGGGGCAATTTGTATTTTTAAATAAACCATACAAAAGAATGAGTGAAATATCATAACTAGCCAGAAGAAGCCAAACAATGGGTTTATTTTTTTTCCAATGCTTACTAATAAAATTGATGCTATGAAAGGGGTTTTATTGTTAGAAGAGGTAAAAAAAAATCTAGTGACACGATGAGAATTTGCACTCAGAGGAAAATATGTATAAAAGAAGAAAGGGCTGCTGGCAAAAGAAGAGGGATTCTAAGATCTAAAGCCTCCAGCCTGTAAACCGCTGTTGGCAAGGACCCAGAACTGAAAGAAACTCATTTTGAATTCAACTCTCCGTGGTGTGTTTTACCAGGGGCCTGTTTAAATCTATGTGTTTTACTATTGCCTTAACAGAGGCATAACTAAGAGTCAGATTGATGAGGGGACTTTTTTAGAAGTTATTATTGTAGTAATTTGTAGACATATGTATGTGTTTACAATCTTTTAATTAATAAATGTTTAATTTAGATTTATAAAACCCTCTTGGGACTCAGTGGTCTTATTACTACTGAATTCAAAGCCTGCATCTTGAAACATACAAATTGCAAAAATTGGTCATTGTTTCAGATTTCCCTCTGGAATTTGAACAACTCAGTATTTACCATTGGCTGAGTCATAATACTCCTATTATGAGCTCCTATCCTTGATCGAATAATATCAGAAACAGGCCTGCAGGTTTGACAGAGATTATTGGAAATAACGCATCCAGATATCTATTAACTATTTACAACTAAGTACAGGGACTGATAAGCTTGTGGGTCCTTCCAGAGGCATCTCTCTCTAAGTTCCAGAGACACATGATCTGACATCATTGATGACGTATATTACCTATTAGCATAATAGCTATTAATCCTTTATAGAGTCATAGAGTCATAGAGGTCTACAGCACAGAAAAAGGCCCTTTGGCCTATCGAGTCTGCACCGGTCAAACAAGTTCCTAACTATTCTAATTCCATTTTCCAGCACTAGGCCCATAGCCTTGTATGCCATGGCATCGCAAGTGCACATCCAAATACTTATTAAAATGTTAAGAGGGTTTCTGCCTCTACCACCCTTTCAGGCAGTGAGTTCCAGATTCCCACCACCCTCTGGATGAAAAATTTCTTCCTCACATCCCCTCTAAACCTCCTGCCCCTTACCTTAAATCTATGCCCCCTGGTTATTGATTCCTCCACCAAGGGGAAATGTTCCTTCCTGTCTATCCTATCTATGCCCCTCATAATTTTATACACCTCAGTCATGTCCCCCCTCAATCTCCTCTGCTCCAGGGAAAATAACTCCAGCCTATCCAATCTTTCCTCATAACTAAAACTCTCCAGCCCAGGCAACATCCTGGTAAATCTCCTCTGCACTCTCTCTAGTGCAATCACATCCTTCCTATCATGCAGATTCCAGAACTGCACGCATTACTGTAGTTGTGGCCTAACCGGCATTTTATACAGTTACTATTTACACATCCTACTCCACCCCCCCCCCACCCCCCACTCTCTTGTGCCAGTGGTGTCAATCTCCAACTGTGTTCTTGTCTCTCTTAGAGGAGGTGTAGGATGTATGTTCTCCATATTCTCCCTGGAACATACTTGAATCAGTAGACAGAGGTTCCTGTTTCTGGTGTACAGTGTGAAGGTGATGAACAGGCATTCTCTGTTTCTTCTTCTTCTTTGTACCCCATTTAGAGGTCATGCTGCTGGCTGCCCTTTCTTGAAGGGATAACACCTTGGTCAGTTTTCGTTAAGGTTTGTACAGCTGTAGTGGGTCTGCAACCTTCTGATCCAGTAATTTCATTGGCTGGCAAAATTATCTACTGCTTAGGTACATTCAATGACTCATATATGCTGAATGAAGTGCTGTACGATCCTAATGTTTCATTCAAGAATGAGTCTAATGGACAAACAGAAGAATGCAGATTGTTCTCAAGTGGAGTTGATAGTAATTTCATTGATACTGCGGGATTTTGTCTTTCTGTTAGCAGTTGGTCACACACACTGCTTTATATCAGCGTGAGCTTCCTGTTCACTAGGTATTGGCATTTCGAGACTTTCAGCAGTCAAGGCAACAGCTGGAATAGGGCTGAATGTCACCTCAGGTTCTGAGACTATATTGTATTGGGGCAGGTTGTTGTTCTGCTGCCTCCATTAGATTCAGAGAAGTTACATTTCCTTGTACATCTGAAATATATGCGTTATCAGTAGCTAGTATACCAACAGTTTCAGTTACTTCCTCTTCAGCCTTGACTTCAGGATTTGGGGAGTCAACTTTGTGTTCTGCATGTCTCTCACTGGCCATTGTTGGAGCTTCTATTCCTGGGGCAGGATTTTCAGCTCGGCACATGGGCGTGTGCCCGGTACGCACAAGCGTGAAATAATGCGCGATGACATCAGGTGTGCGTCCTGACGCCATCATGCACTTGTGCAATATTTTGATCGGTTGTCGCGCGTGAGAGTCTGCAGTGCACCTGCTGACAATTAAGAGGGCTATTAAGCCCCTTAATCAATTAATTAAATTGAATTTTTCGCTGCCTGTCTAACCTCACGGTTGGTGGGTGGGTGAATAGGCCAGGTGGCCTTTGCGTTTTTTACAAAACCTCATCCATGGGCGGGTTTCCAACAGTGACTAAAAAAGCAATAAAAATTTTAAAAACTCATATTTCACATGTCCCTGTTCACGTAGCAGAGTCACATGTGTGGATATGTTTTCCTTATTTTTAAAATCTTTATTTCTCATGTTAAAAATCTTCAGCTCCCTGAGGCAGCTCTGTGCCTTCAGGGAGCTTTCAGTGAGCACACCCCTAAGCATGTGCACGCTTCAGCGCTCGCGTTCCTCCTGCCCCCACCCAGGCAGTGCTCAGGTCATCTGTGCGCATTTCATACTGGCTGGCTGTCAATTGGCTAGCCAGCGTGAAATCGCGAGTGGCAGACCACTGAGCTTCCACTCCGGGGTCCACCCGCTGCGCCCGCCAGACAAGGGGAAAGTCCTGGCCCTGGTTTCTCCTTGCAAAAGTCAGTGCCTGCATCAGGTTGCTCTGTGTCATCGGTGTGTTTATCAGAATAGTCAGGTGGATTGGCATCCTGGTCACATTTATCAGTAATGTTCTGATCACACTCATTAGTGGTAATTTGGTTATCATTCTCATCCACTCTCTCTTCAAAAGGTAATTGAGACCCAGAATTTCTTCCTCTGATTGGTCACCATGGTCAGTGGTTGTCTGTTCTCTGTCCTAATCCATCCTCTCCTCAAAGAATAACTCAAGGTCTAGAATGTCTTCCTATGGTTGCAGGTGGGGAGCTTTCTGTATGGAAACTAGTTTGAGTCATTCTGGGCTGACTTGGGTACTGCTACTGGTGAATAAAGAAGCTGCAAAACTATGCTCGCTTCTATGCTCAATAAAGAACAATCATGATTATGAATAACATAGAGAGTGATGGCAAGTTCTCTTCCATTACATTGAAGTGTGACAGTCATCTGCCCTTGCACCTTGAGTAGAGTGCCCCTGGACAATGCAGTCGAGTCGTAGATGGTTGGAGTAACTCAGGCTTCAGCTACTGTACCATATCAGAAAGAATGGACACTCCTGCCCCCGTGCCCAATTTAAAATTAGATCTGTGGCCATTAACTATGATATCCACATGCCAAAAGGTCACCTTGGATTTTGCAACTTCACCCAAGAAAGGCACTTTGAGTCCCTCTGCATCTTCTATTTCCTGAATACTGATTGATCTGATTGGTCTCTCTTTAAATTTTTGAGTAGGAGACTTGTGGTTGCAGCATACCGCATGAAAATGGCCCTGTGTCTGGCAGGCATGAGACTCGCATGTATGGTGGGACACTCTTCGCACCAATGGAATTTTTCGGCACCACAACGGGAGCACTGGAGAATGGCAGCAAATGCCCTCTCTTCATTCTGGATCTGCTTTTTAGTTGGTGCACTGGTACCGCTGTGGCTCACAAACTGAATTGAGTCAGTCATCTGACTCCACAAATGTTCTCCATCACCCAGAATTAAAACTCGGCTCTGTTCCAGAAGCTCAATAATTGAATTGCCTTGGATAATGTTCTCTGTTCTCTAGACTGTAGAAAATTAGATAAGTCTCCATCAAGGATCCCACCACTATTTGGCCTTGGGTGAATTCCTCTTTTAGAGCCCCATACTTGCAACTATCAGCTAAACGATATAGGTCATTAATGAAAAACGTTAATACTTGCTATGGATTCCTGAGAGTGCCTGTTAAAACCTTGCTCAGTCTATAATAATGTTCCTCCAAAGACTGAAATACGGGTTAAAGGCCTCAATAACCTTCTCATAGGTTGCTGTGTCATCATTAACATCCTGTCTTACAAGAATGGCAACAGTGCAGATGACAATGAAATAGAGGAGCATGCTATCCTGTTCTTTATCAGGCTTCTGAGCTAACTCTGAAGTGGTTCTATACCTGTTGTATCTGCAATTGCCAGTTTTTCCAGTGCTTGGTCTGGGCTTTCCAGGTGGTCAAAGAAGTTGGGTAGAGGAAGGGCTTTTCCCATGGTCATCTATTACTTTAACTGACTGTCTTGGGATTCCATTGCACTTTTCTTTTCAATCCTTGCTGCAGTTGTTACCTTCCATTCTATTCTCAATGGCCTTTTCTTTCCTGCCATGTGCATTAGTTAACTTACCACTATGAAATAATATCAGAAGCAACCCAGGGTGTGTTTGACAGGGACTATTGGAAACAAGGCATCCAGGAACTTCCAAACATTTATTAACTATTTACAACTGTGTATATATAAGCACGAGACTCCTTCCAGAGGCATCTCACTCTCTCTGAGTTCCAGAGACATATGATCCGATATAATAGCTATTAATGCTTTATACTACAGATAAAACTCATTTTTCCTCACAATAAATTTTAGTAAATAGTTATCTAAGTGTCTTTCTAATTTAAAAAGAATATCAGATATCTAGAAATTAATATCTAGATATCTAGAAATCTAAACTTTGGGAGGGGGATGAGAACCTGAGGGCAAATTCAGAGCAGGGAACAGGAGATGGAAAATTAGTGAGTGACTCTGAAAGACAGAAGAAGCACAGGTTAAAATGTGTACAGCACAGAAATTTGGCAGTGTTAAACGGTACATATGTAAATTCAAGGAGTTTAGCAAACAAAGCCGAAGAGCTGAGGGCACAGATAGACACGTGGCAGCGTGATATCATTGATATAACAGAAACTTGGCTTAAAGAGGGGCAAAATGACAGTTCAACATCCCTGAATATAGAGTTTTCAGGCAGGATAGAGAGGGGGTATAGCAAAATTGGTTAAAGAATCAATTACAGCTGTGAGGAGGGATGAAGCATCAAATGGGTTGAGCTCAGAAATAAAAAAAGGGGCAGCCATGTTGCTAGGAGTGTACAATAGACCCCCAAATGGTGGAGGGAGTTAGAAGAGCAAATATGTATGAAAATTTATGAGTGCATAAACAATAGGGCAGTAATAGTTGGAGATTTCAATTATCCTACTATCATTTGGGATACGAACAATGTGAAAGGCACAGAGGGCAAAAAATTCTTGAACTGCATTCAAGAGAACTTTTTTAGCCAGCACGTAACAAGCCCAACGAGAGAGGGCACAAATCTAGATTTTAGTGTCCTAGGCCCAACCATCTTCAGCTGCTTTGTCAATGACCTTCCCTCCATCATAAGGTCAGAAGTGGAGATGTTCGCTGATTGCACAATGTTCAGTACCATTCACGACTCCTCAGATACTAAAGCAGTCCATGTCCAAATGCAGCAAGACCTGGATATTACCCAGGCTTGGGCTGACAAGTGGCAAGTAACATTTGCGCCAGGCAATGACCATCTCCAACAAGAGAGAATCTAGCCATTGCCCGTTGACATTCAATGCCATTACCCCCGCTGAATACCCCACTATCAACATCCTGGGGGTTACCATTGACCAGGAGCTGAAGAGCAGGTCGGAAGCTGGGAATCCTGTGGCGAGTAACTCACCTCCTGACTCCTGAAACCTGTCCACCATCAACAAGGCACAAGTCAGGGGTGTGATGGAATGCTCCCCACTTGCCTGGATGAGTGCAGCTTAGGAAGTTTGACACCATCCAGGACAAAGCAGCCCGCTTGATTGGCACCCCATTCATAAACATTCACTCCCTCCACTACCAATGCACAGTGGCAGCATTGTGTACAATCTACAAGATGCACTGCAGGAATTTATCAAGGCTCCTTCGACAGCACCTTCCAAACCCACGACCATTACCATCTAGAAGGACAAGGGCAGCAGTTAGATGGGAACACCACCACCTAGAAGTTCCCCTCCAAGTCACTCACCATCCTGATTTGGAAATATTTCGCTGTTCCTTCACTCTCACTGGGTCAAAACCCTGGAACCCCCTCCCTAACACTACATGGACTGCAGCAGTTCAAAAAGGCAGCTGACCACCATCTTCTCAAGGGCAATTAGGGATGGGCGATGAATGCTGGCCTAGCCAGCGATGCCCACATCCAATGAAAGAATAAAACGATCTTAGGAAATGGAGCTGGGCAAGTTGACGAAGTAGCTTTGGGGAATCATTTTGGAAATAGCAATCACAGTACAGTTGGATTTAACATCATTATGGAAAAGGACAAAGATAGAACAGCAGTAAGAGTTCTAAATTTGGGGAAGACACATTTTACGAAGCTGAGAGGTGATCTGGTGAAAGTGGACTGGATACAACTACTAAAAGGGAAAACTGTGTCAAATCAGTGGGAGGCATTCCAAAACGAGATTCTATGGGCACAATATAAACATGTCCCCACAAAGAAAGAGGGTGGTACAGGCAAATCTGAGCCCCAGAGGCATACAGGTTAAGATAAAGGAGAAAAAGGAAACTTATGACAGTCGCAAACAGCTTAATACAGTAGAAAGCCTAGAGGAATATAAAAAGTACAGGAGTGAAGTAAAAAAGGAAATTAGAAAGCAAAGAGAAGATACAAAAAAATATTGACAGTTAAAATCAAAGAAAACCCATTTGCCAGTACATTAAGAGCAAGAGGATAGCTAAGCAAAGGGTAGGGCCTACCAGAGATGTACATGGTAACTTATGCATTGATGCAGAAGATGTGGGCAGGGTTCCCAATGAGTAATTTGTCTCTCTCTTCACAAAGGAGAGGGATGATGCAGACATTCCAATTAATGAGGAGGAGTGTGAAATTTTAGATACAATAAGTATAATGAGAGAGGAAGTACTGGAGGGACTGACATCCTTGAAGGAGGATAAATCACCAGGGCTGGATGGATTGTATTCCAGGCTGTTAAAGGAAACCAAGGAGGAAAAAGCATATACACTGAGGATCATTTTCTGATCCTCACTAAATACAGGCAAGGTACCAGAGGATTGGAGGTTGGCAAACATTGTACTATTATTTAAAAAGGGTGCGAGTGATAGGTCAGAAAATTATAGGCCGGTCAGTCTGACTTCTGGGTGGGCAAATTCTGAGAGACAGGAGAAACTATCACTTAGAAAGGCACGGATTAATCAGGGACAGTCAGCATGGTTTTGTTACAGGAAGATCCTGTCATACTAACTTAATTTAATTTTTTGAGGAAGTAACAAGGATGATTGATGAGGGTAGTGCAATGAGCAGCTAGTTTCTTTCTTTTTCTCTTTTTTGGCCGGTGCATTCAATGAGCTGAATGGTTTCTTTCTGTAACTTCCCTATGGTTCTAAATCTCCATGGCAATGGATATTTTAACAGGTAACAGAACTTGTGAAATGTTTAATCACAGAAATATGAAATTCTATTGGAAACTTGCTTGGATCAAAAGCCATAACATATTACAGTTGAAGTATTTTGCCCAGCAAATGACATCATGTCCAATCAAGTTAACGGCTTATGTCCTCTTTGCTAGTCGTTCACACATGTTGCTTGCAGACGTAGATGAATACATCAATAAAGAAACTAACTGTGGCCCTTGTTTTGAGCCAATTTGCTACAAAATTGTTTTAATTTATTCTAGGAAACAGAAGTTTGTGACATTTATCTCTAGTACTGTGCGAAATACTAAGGTCAGTAAAACGGTGTTTCAAAGAAATCCATAAATGTGTTTCTTTCTTGGTCTCCATTACTATTGGCATTTGAGTAACAGCATTGCTGCTCTTAACATTGCAATTTGAACTAACATTTTTTTTTAAAATGGCTCTAATTATTAAAGTTGCTGATCCCTGCACTAAACTATATAGACGAGGGCCTGTATTGAGTTAGTTATTCTCAGGTAGTATTGTGGTAGGGACAGAAAGAACAACCAGACATTCTTAATTCCAGTCAAAGATCCCTGTTGGGAAGTGTGTACGTGTGGACATAGGATCAAACTTTGTTGTGGTGACCTCCATGATTCTACAACTTACCAACATTCACTTTCTAGATTCAGCCATGTGAAAGGTCACTTGACAAAGTACTGATCAACAGCCAGCGCCCATGAAAGTGTATTCCAATAAGATTTGGCATCTTTGGGACAGAGAGGGAGGAAAGTTGGGAAGATGAGGCAAAAAATAGAAAAGTAGAGGATAAAACACTCAAAATATATACAGAATGTCTTTGTATATATGTCTTTGAATTCATATTTGTCTTGGTATATTGGGAAACTGGTGTCTTTTTTTGTTGCAGTAATGCTGACACTCTTGACAAGTAATGGATTTGAAAAACATATGTTTTTTATGCCTGTTCACATTACAGTTCTTCTGAAATTATGAAAATGCTGAACAAACGCTACTATTTTTTCTGCCAAGATATGCTCTTGTGATTCAACCGCATAATCCCTTCACTGTGCAAACAAGATAATCACTGACTGAGAAAGATTGCATTTCATTTCTCAGCTCTTCAGATATGGTTGTCCTTTTAAGTATAAATTGTATTGGTTGATAGGAATGGAACTATGACTGGTTTGTGCTGTCTTACAGATGAGAAGTCACGTTGTCATCACATGGTTCATGTTGAAATCCATGTACTTTAGAAAAATAACCTTTACTTAAACAGCAGCATAAACAGCCTCCCTTGGTCAATGGACTATTATTCCAGCATCAGTACATCATTTCTCTTGTTATATGGGGTGAAAAATAAGATCATTGTCCATTACACATGAACATTCAGTGCAAACAAAAATGTTTTTTGATGGTATCTAATTAACAAAAGAGTATTTACAAAGCATGAAATATTGAGAATTTTGGCGTCACCCAGAATTCATCCTAGCTAAAACTTGGCCTGTGGTTTTGGAAATATCTATACAATTCACTTAACGTGCAGGATATATGCATTCCCTAATTAGTTCTGTGTACATTTATGTTCCAATGATGCCTTTTATCTCAATGGGTCAGGCATTACTGTGTCTGGCATGAACTTTTAGTGGGCACTGTGATGGTATTTGATTTCCCTCCAATTATTCTCCCCCTGTTCCTGACTTTTTCTGGCATATTGCCCTGGTGTCTGATGCCTGCTGGCAATTTATCAAATGACCAGTTTCCATGCCTAAACGTTGACAGACTTTTCAAGTGTGAGAGAATTATATGCCAAATGCTTTCTTCATCTAACTTTCACATGTGTACTTACCAGCAGACGTCACTGGATAGCAATCAGGAGTGGAAACATTGCCTATGTCACCCACCGCCCCCAACCCAGCCTCCCTGAGGCATGTTTTCAGCAGGTGGGGGAGGTGGTAGGGAACAGGTAAAGTACTTTGGGTGGCTAGCCCACCATCTTTCTGCCCACCCCCGAGCTGACCGCCATATTATACCAAGGCAGGTGGCTGCTGAAATATTTAAATTAGTACTCAAAGGTCAATTAGGCTTGTTAACAAGCCTATTGATGGGGATAATATGCTGCCCATCCATTAGACAGTTGGCGTGGGCAGGCAGGCAGGCAGGGGTAGGCATGCCATTTTTTTTGTGGCCTGGAGCAAGCAGTAAAATGCAGCCCATTGTTTTTTTTTCTTTCCCTGACCTGAAGGCTAATTCTAATCTCTATGTTGCTCCACTGACTAGTGAAGGTACCCCAGGACCAGAGGCTCTACAAGACACATTGCTATTACTGATGTTTGCTGAGTGTAACCAGCAGCTTGGCAGTGCCAGATACATGTTCATAGTTTCAGTGATAGTTACTAAGAAAGATAAATTGCAGAGCCATGCAAATTAAGGTACAGGAGCGCCCCCTTCCCCCATCCCTTATGTGTATTCCCTAATGTTAGTTAACTTTTACTATAACATTTGCACTAAATAGAATGAAACTAACAAAGGTAGGTAGATAAAAACAAAAAGCTACTGCGGATGCTGGAAATCCAAAACAAAAACAGAATTACCTGGAAAAACTCAGCAGGTCTGGCAGCATCGGTGGAGAAGAAAAGAGTTGACGTTTCGAGTCCAACATGACCCTTCAACAGAACTGAAGTATATTTAGGAGAGGGGTGAAGTATAAGCTGGTTTAAGGTGGGGGGCGGGGGGAGAGAAGTTGAGGGTGGGGTGGTTGTGGGGACAAGCAAGCTGTGATAGGAGCAGATAATCAAAAGATGTCACAGACAAAAGGATCAAAGAGGTGTTGAAGGTGGTGATATTATCTAAGAAAAGTGCTAATTAAGAATGGATGGCAGGACACTCAAGGTACAGCTCTAGTGGGGGTGGGGTGGAAAGACTAACAAGGTATTAGTTGTAGATTTAAAAATAATGGAAATAGGTGGGAAAAGAAGAATCTATATAAATTATTGAAAAAAAAAACAAAAGAAAAGGGAGGGGGATGAAATGGGGTGGGGATGGGGGGAGGGAGTTTAAGATCTAAAGTTGTTGAATTCAATATTCAGCCCGGAAGGCTGTAAAGTGCCTAGTCGGAAGATGAGGTGCTGTTCCTCCAGTTTGCGTTGGGCTTCACTGGAACAATGCAGCAAGCCAAGGACAGACATGTGGGCAAGAGAACAGGGTGGAGTGTTAAAATGGCAAGCGACAGGAAGGTTTGGGTCTTTCTTGCGGACAGACCGCAGGTGTTCTGCAAAGCGGTCGCCCAGTTTGCGTTTGGTCTCTCCAATGTAGAGGAGACCGCATTGGGAGCAACGAATGCAGTAGACTAAGTTAGGGGAAATGCAAGTGAAATGCTGCTTCACTTGAAAGGAGTGTTTGGGCCCTTGGACGGTGAGGAGAGAGGAAGTGAAGGGGCAGGTGTTGCATCTTCTGCGTGGGCATGGGGAGGTGCCATAGGTGGGGGTTGAGGAGTAGGGGGTGATGGAGGAATGGACCAGGGTGTCCCGGAGGGAACGATCCCTATGGAATGCCGCCAGGGGGGGTGAAGGGAAGATGTGTTTGGTGGTGGCATCATGCTGGAGTTGGCGGAAATGGCGGAGGATGATCCTTTGAATGCAGAGGCTGGTGGGGTGATAAGTGAGGACAAGGGGGACCCTATCATGTTTCTGGGAGGGAGGAGAAGGCGTGAGGGCGGATGCGCGGGAGATGGGCCGGACACGGTTGAGGGCCCTGTCAACGACCGTGGGTGGAAAACCTCGGTTAAAGAAGAAGGAGGACATGTCAGAGGAGATGTTTTTGAAGGTAGCGTCATCAGAACAGATGCGACGGAGGCGAAGGAACTGAGAGAATGGGATGGAGTCCTTACAGGAAGCGGGGTGTGAGGACCTGTAGTCGAGGTAGCTGTGGGAGTCGGTAGGCTTATAATGGATATTGGTGGACAGTCTATCATCAGAAATTGAGACAGAGAGGTCAAGGAAGGGAAGAGAAGTGTCAGAGATGGACCATGTGAAAGGTAGGTAGAACCTGATATGCCGGACTACAAAGATGTAATGTTGCTAAAACAGTGAGATGCAATCGGGCAGAAGCTTAGATTAATAGTCTGACATTTTGATTGATTGCCCATTCCCAAAATTTTGCTTTCTTGTTTGGGGGTGGATGGGTTTACTATTGGCTCAATGCCTCCAGCTTCTAATCAAGTAAGTGAGCTGATGCATATGTTAGGGGAAAGAGTACATAGAACTAACATTGTGGAACACTTATAAGGGAGCCTCCTGTGCATTAAATGAATTGCGTAGTTTAGCTTTCTTAGTATGTCACTGAAACTAAACTGAGGCCTACAAGAAGCCAAAGGTGATGACTGGGCCAACTGCTTATTTCTCAATTTCTAATATTTGATTTTTTGTGGAGAAAAACCAGGTATTGATAACATAGTGAGCCACAATCACACATTATCCAAACAGCTATTCTTCATGTACAAGCCTGGATATTGAATACACCTGATCCTGTTCTTACCTGAATATGCACAGCCACATATTCTCACTGAATATTAGGGGATCATAGGTTTCTATGGGAGGATGGGCTAGATCAGAGTTCTCCAAGTGGAGCTGCACAGGCATGAAGTATAAATCTTTTACAGTCATCCATTAAAAGCCAGAGCAGCACAATGTCCTCTTCTAATATTGTCAACTTGTTCCACAGATTAAATTTGGTAATTGTGTTGAGGTAGCTTTCCTGTTATTGCTCCATACAGGACTGAAAAAGTATCAATAGCTACAAGTATTATTATTTTCCAAGATTCCTAAGAAATCCCAAGTAATGATGAACTGCAGTTTTGGCATTGCTATATAGGAAGGAATTTACATACCAATGAGAGCTCCTTTCATTTGTATCTACAGTAAAATAAATATTTTTTAAGCAATTAAGTCTTTCAAAGCCCATGCATTTTACTGTTCAGTCACTATACAGTGTATAATGCACATCAATTTTGAAGACTAAATATGTTGAAACAGGTCTGTGTACATTCTGCAAAATGCTGCAAAGTGCAGAAGAAATTGAGTTCTCTGCGATAGGTGTTGATATGGATTCCTAACGATCATCTCTGAGCCCATTCTATTGATACACAGGCATCAATAGGCATCATCTCTCCTGGATAGAAGGAGGTGTTTAGTACAAAATGCTTGACTAAATTCTGTTTTCTTCACATGGAACTTGCCCAAACAAGCACTTTGAGTCAAAAAATTAAACAGCCGAAAGTCACTCTGAAATGGTAAATGAAATGTTAGGATCTTACATAATTCTGTTTGTTACATTGTGTCAAATCTTTAAAGTTCATCAGTGCAATTCTTTTCTGACCTAATGCCATATGAATTCAAGAAGCCAATACTCTGAGGTATGGTTTGAGAAAAAAATAATAGGAAGTTTGCAAAAAAAGCATGTTCTCATTCCTCGCACCACTCACTATTTCCTTCATAAATATACATGAACCCAATCTGGGTTACCTCACTCTTGATTTTCAGGGTCATGGGGAAAGAGCAAGGAAACTCTTTCGAGTTATCAACAGTCACAGATTGCAACTCTTTCGAGTACAATCACAGTTCCTGGTTTCCGGGAGTGGGACATGAACCCACAACCCTCTGATTCAAAGGCGAGGGTGCTATGAACTGAGCCACAGCTGGAAGTGGCACTGTTTGGCTAGCTCTACCAAAGAGCCAGCATTGGCACGATGGACCAAATGGACTTGTCCTGTGCTGTATCATTCTATGTTTCTATCTTCCCACTGTTCTTCATACATCTCAAGTAAAATAACTCTAAGAACAAGCTTTTTCAAATCTCCAGGCACATAAAAATCAAAACAGGAGTAATAAATAGAAGTCAAATTGTCTATGACTTGCCTATGTTTCAGAGGTTGGTTGCCGGTTCAAGAACCATACATGGCCCACAGACTGCCTTTTGATTACCCCCCGGATGGACAAAATAGCCTCCCTTGCATCTGTTGAATTTTGTGGTAATAATTATCATGCCAAATGTTAACCTGTCTGATTTTTCCATTTCTAGCCCAAAACCAATTGAAGTCCCTGTCTAGCTAAGATTAACAACACAGAATTGAAGGATAATTTAATTTTCTGCACCCTATGACTGTTACACACACATGATACACTTATTCTTTGCCCCTTTGGTTACTCATTACCAATTTGCTACCTTAACTAGAAGAAACATTCACACATTTATAATCATGTTTGGGCTTCTTGAAGCCCAACGTAAAGGTTGACCAATTATATATTTTAAAGTTTATTCATCCACAAGATTTGGATATTGGTGGCAAGGCCAGCATTTATTTGCCATCTGCAATTTCTTTTGAGAATGTGACAGTGAACCACCTTTGAGCCCCTGCAGTCCATGTGCTGAAGGTACTCCCATATTGCTGTTTGGTAGGGAGTTCCAGGATTTTGATCCAGCAATGATGAAGGCATAGTGATATATTTCTAAGTCAGGATGGTGTGTGCCTTAGAGGGGAACTTAATTCCCATGCATCTGTTACCCTTATCTTCTAGGCGGTTGAAGTCATGGGTTTGGGAGATGCTTTTCCCACTAAACTACTGACCATCCAACTACAAAAGCAAAATACTGCAGATGCTGGAAATCTGAAATAAAAACAGAAAATGTTAGAAATACTCATCAGGTCAGGCACCTTCTATAGAGAGGGAACAAAATTAACATTCCAGGTTGATGATCTTTTAGTATAAGGATGAAAGATCAACAACCTGAAACATTAACTGTGTCTCTCTCCATTGATGCTGCCTGACCTGCTGAGTATGTCCAGCATTCTATTTTTATTCCCTTCCTGGTTCCCATGTTAGCTGATATAGTTACCGATTCTCTTCCCTGAGGTACTGTTTCTGTCTCTTTAAATTAGCCATCATCACTCCATCCTCAAAGTACCAACCCTTAATCTCTCTGTTGTTGAAAACTACTGCTTCATCTCCAACTTCCCTTCCCTTTCCAAAGTCCTTGAAAATGCTGCCATCTCCAAAATCTGTGCCCATCTTTTCCAGAATAGGAACTTTGGTTTCCACCACAATACTTGTTCCCTAGCCATTGACTCCATTCCTTTCCCTGCCACATGCCTGTGCCTGAAACAGACAGTTCTCAACTTTGGTGTTGTACCTGACCCTGAGATGAGCTCCTGTCTACCTATCTGTGACATCATTAAAATTGCCTATTTCCACCTCCATAAAATTGCCTGACTCTGCCCCTATCTCAGCTCATTTGCTGATGAAACCCTCATTCATGTCTTTATTACCTCTTTATTCAACACAATCTTGGTCAGACTCCTTTCCACCCTTCATAAAGTTGAGGTCATCCAAAACTCTGCTTTCTGTATCCTAACTCATGTAAAGCCCATTCATGCATTGGCAGTTGGTGTCTCTCAATTTGAGGATGACGTCTACTCAGGGTTGCAAGTTTCTTCCATGGATCTTCATGAGACTGATTCTTTACCCACAGGTCTTTGGGCACATGGGGCAGGATGTCCCATGAGGTAGGATCAAGAATGCAGGATTTGCTTCGTTTTCTTTCCTTCTCTACCGCTGTTCTGCCTCATCATTAAGACATAGTGACTCAAAGTACGATGCAGCTAGATGGACAAGTTGTTGCCATTCTGAAAATTTGATAGTAAGCTCCTCCCAGTCATTAAGGGAGAGATGCTGCCGCATTTCAAGAAAGCTTCAGAGCGTCTTTGAAATGTTTGCTTTCTCTCACCTGGAATGTTGGCCATGTGAAAGTTGAGAAACCAGGATCTGGTGGGAGAGATGGTTTTTAGCTATCCCGATACAGCCTTCCAATCCATTGAATTTTATTTTGCAGCGGGAGTTTTGCCTGAATGCTTGTGGAGCTTCTGAAGGGCACTAGTGTTTGTTCAACGGTCCTCCCATTGAATCCGGAGGATGTGGCGGAGGGAATGCTGGTGGAATTTCTCCAGCACTCTTACTCACTGCAGTACAGGAGATGGTGATGACAACTGCTCTGTACACTAGGACTTTTGTTACCTTGTGGCAGTCTTTGTTGTCAAACACTTGCTGCTGCAGTTTGTAGAACGCTGAGCTGGTGCAACTGATCCAGTGTTGGATCTCATCGTCAATGGTGGCCTTTTGAGTGAGGTAGCCTCCAAGGTATGGGGAGTGTTCAACATATTCCAGAATCATTTCTTCAACATATAGTTGAGGTGGAAGATTTGGCTGACCAGGTGTGGGTTGATATATGAGTTTTGTCTGGCAACATTCAAGGACAGGCTGGGTTTCTTGCATGCAAAACTGAAGAGATCGAGAGTGGTTTGCAAATCTTGAGCAGAGTGGGCAAGGACACTGCAGTCATTTGCAAACTGGAGATCATGCATATCAGCGGTGGTCCGCTTTGTTCTGAGAGGTGACTGAGTTTAAAGAGCTTTCCATTTAGATGGTATTTAAAACCATACCAGAGGGCACTTGATCTTTGATGAGGTGAATTGCCAGTTAGTTAGACTGTAAATACAGTTCATCCATCAGCCCTGTGTTTGCTGACCTAATATTTTAAAATTCTCATCCTTGTTTTCAAATTTCTCTATGACCTCACTCTTTTCTCCTCCAGCCCCATAACCTGCAATACCTCTGCACTCCTCCAATTCTGGACTATTAGGAATCCCTGATTTTAATCACTCCACTATTGGCAGCCGTACCTTCAGTTGCCTGGAATTCTCACCCCAACCTTTTCTGCCTCTCCATCTTTCTCTCTCTTCCCCTTTAATACTCTCCTTAAAACTTATCCCTTTGACCAAGCTTTTGGTCATCTGCTCTAATGACTCCTTATGTGACTCAGTGTCAAGATTTGTTTGATAACATTCCTAGAAGTGCTTTAGGTTGCTTTACAACATTAAAGGTGCTACATAAATACAAGTTGTTGTGATGTTGAAGAACGTAGGTGGGTGGGTGCAGTAAATCCTGTGGCCAGTTGTGCTAGTGGTGGAGGAAGTGAATGTTTACAGTGGTGGATGGGGTCCCAATCAAGTGGCCTGCTTTATTCTGCACCAATATCTAGTCGCACACATCAGGATTTAAAGCTTTAACTGTATGGACAAAGTGTCAGCATTGAATTTGATGCAATATTTCATGTAGTTCATTTTGCCAAATATGGATTTTATTGTTTTATTTTTGCAGTATTGACTGCACCTTTTGGTATTCAGCATCCATAAACTAACCTTAATCCATTAGGCAACTGCTGTGGCCAACAGTTCTATCCTGATTTGTGGATAGAGTTACACGTATCTTTCTTTTCTGTACTCAACGGGTGTTTAAGTATGCCATGTGCATTTCAGTTAAAATAATAGTAAAGTGTCTCACTATTACCTTAAATGATTAATACTCCCTTTCATTCATTCTGCAGACTTTATGCCCATCTAAACATTTTAGAAATTGAATTGATAAAAATGTTTATGATGGAAAGTGAATTAAGGTTAGTTTATAGATGCTAAATACCAAAAAGTGTGGAGAGTACTGTAAAAATAAAACAAAAAAAACTAAGTTGGCAAAATGAGGTGCATGAAATATTGCATCAAATTCACTGCCAATACTTTGCCCATGCAGATAAAACTTTAAATCCTGATTGTTTATTGCAGACAATTTGGTCGGGGTCAATTAATGCCCTTATACTTATGGGCCAGGATTTTACATCGGTCGGCGGGGATTGAGCCGACCGCCGCCTGTGATTGGCTCTGCACCGCAATTTCATGTGGGCGGGCCTAGCGTGGAACGCGAGCGGTAGCACTGAGCGCTACCTGTGTGGGTGGAGGGAGGAGGAGGGAGAATCGGGTCCAGCGGTCTTCCACGCATGCGCACGAAATAACGCTTCAATCTCCCTGAGACACAGAGCTGCCCTGGGGAGATTGAAGTGCTTTGTAAAAAAATAAATACATAAAAAATTTAATGAAACATGTCTCCTCATGTGACTGTCACATGAGATGGGACATGTTTTTATCTTTCAAAGAAAGGTTTTATTTAATTTGTAATAGCTTCAGGAAACCTCATCCCGCTCGTGGATGAGGTTTCCTAAAAAAAGTAAAGGCCGCTTGGCCTTTTCGCTTGCCTGCAAAGCGTTAGGTTGGATGGGCAGCGTAAATTTTAAGTTAATTAGTTTGTTAATGGTCTTAATAGACCTTTCAATTATCGGTGGGTGCACAGCTGACTCTGGCATGCGCCCGCCGAACGAAATATCGTGAGACAGAGCGATGACATCAAGATGCATGCCCAACATCATCTCGCGTCATATTACGTTCCAGTGTGTCAGGCGCCCCCATGCCGAATGTAAAATTCTGCCCATGGTAACTGGTTCAGTGTGAAACTTAATTATACCATGGCAATGAACTCCTTAGAAAAGGAACTAGATGAATAGCCATGAGGCAAACATTGCACAAATGCTGAAAATTTGAAATATAGATGTTTATTTAAAACAAAAATAGAAATAGCTGAAAATACACAAGATTCATTTGAAAAAGTAAGATATGTAAATGCTCATCTAATATCAAAAACAAATTGACTCATCATTTATAAAATTTCTGTTTGTGGAATCTTGCAACATATAAAAGCGTTGTGTTTGAAAATGCAGTGACTTACGCATACAATGTTATTCATTGCACTCTGGCATTTCAGCAACTTGATAAAACACTAAATATCAATCTTTTATTGACAAGGCATGTCCTTTATTTTTGGTGGGTTAAAACAAAAATATACTCATTATGAGCATGGATAAAATTTGGACTTAAACTTAAATGAAACTTATCCAATCAAAATCTGTTGCCAACAGGTCAGCGCTGATATGGTTAAAACTGTAGAATATAAAACTCAGGAACAGATAGGAGGCTGGGGTCTGAAAGGTACCAGAGAAAATATCTAAAATTCAGTGTCTCCACCACCGCACAACACCTATTTCTAGTGTACAACAGCTTGACAACAGTTTTTATAAGCCTATAAACTGAAATCTGAGTTAGCACAGTCCAATTCTAACATTAATCATGGTAAATTGCTTGCTGGAGAATACAGAGCATGCCACTATGTCTCCTGTCAATTCAGACAACAGAAAATAGCAGACTGATATACCTCTTTGTACAGGCTACACTGCTGTACAGATTTATTTACAATTTAAAATAATTCCGAGAAGAAAGATACTGTTGTTTAAAAATAATCTATATTTTTTCATTGCTTTAAGCAAATTTTTGAAAAGACTGACAGTCACTGGTAGAATGTAAGGGCTGTTAATGGTGTGTTATATCTCATCTATGGTATAATGGCAAAGTTTAACAAAAGACTGAAGAGAACTAGGAAGTTCCTGAATTGAGAAATTTGTTTTTCCTTTAAAGTCCTTGCAATTTCTTTGAAGCAGTCAAACCAAAATATTAACCATGTTAACACCTTAGTAAGCAATGGAAAAATGACTTCTAACTGCCAGCATCTCAGTTATAACAACCAGCTTATCTTAACAACTGACAATATCTGGAATTACATTTTTATCTGACAAATGTTACTTCAATTAAAATTTAGTTATGCTGCCTCTGCCAATCAAAAGAAACCCTTTACCAAAAAACTCATGACGGGATGTGGGCGCCACTGGCTATGCCAACATTTGTTGCCCACCCCTAATTGTTCTTGAGAAGGTGGTGAGCTGCCTTCTTGAACTGCTGCAGTTCATATTGTGTTAGATAGGGAGTTCCTGGATTTTGACCCAGTGGTGAAGGAACAGCAATATAATTCCAAGTCAGGATTGTGTGTGGTTTGGAGAAGAACTTGCAAGTGGTGGTATTCCCATGCATTTGCTGCACTTGTCCTTCTAGGTGGTAGAGGTCACAGGTTTGGAAGGTGCTGTCGAAGGAGCCTTGCTGAGTTGCTGCAATGCATCTTGTAGATGGTACACACTGCTGCCACTGTGTGTTGGTGGTGGTGGAGGGAATGAATGTTGAAGGTGGTGGATGGGATGCTAATCAAGCAGGCTGCTTTGTCCTGGATGGTGTCAAGCTTCTTGATTGATGTTGTTGTGGAGAACATTTCATCACACTTCTGACTTGTGCTTTGTAGATAGTGGACAGGCTTTGGGATGTTAGAAGGTGAGTTACTCGCTGCAGAATTTCCAGCCTCTGACCTGCTCTTTTAGCCACAGTATTTCTATGGCTGGTCCAGTTCAGTTTCTGGTCAACCCCCAGGATGTTGATAGTGGGGGATTCAGCGATGGTAATGGCATTTAATGTCGAGGGGAGATGGTTAGATTCTCTCTTGTTGGAGATGGTCATTATCCGGCGCTTGTACGGTGCGAATGTTACTTGCCACTTGTCAGCCCAAGTCAGAATGTTGTCAAGGTTTTACTGCAAATGGGTATGGACCGCTTCAATATCTGGGATATTGAACTTTACTAAATCAAAAAACAGAAACCTCTATTTTGGCAGTGTTGTCCAAACCAATAAATAACTGTTTGTGGATCAGAAATAAATATCACTCATTTTAAAAGATTTTAGCAGCAGATATAATTAAATATTTTGAGTTCCAGTTGATCACAGTTAGGATAGCAATGGTCCACTCTAATTGGTGCATTCACACTGCGCTTACAGAGAATGAGATAAAGGAGTCCCATTCCAGGTGACTATCTAATGACTCCTGCTGAAAGATGCACGTGTGTTAACTAGGCAAGAATTACATTTTATTTGTTTATGGAATGTGGTCATTGCTGGCAAGGTCATCATTTATTACGCATCTGTAATTTCCCTTAAGATGGTGGTGAGCTACCTATTTGAACTGCTGCAGTCCATGAGGTATAGCTGTTAGGGAGGGAGTTCCAGGACTTTGACCCAGCAATAGTGAAGGATGGCGATATAGTTCCGAGTCAGGATGGTGTGTGACTTGGAGGGGAACTTGCAGGCTGTGGTGTTCCCATGCATCTGTCCTTCTAGGTGATAGAGGTCATGGGTTCGGAAGGTGCTGTCGAAGGAGCTTTGACAAGTTGCTGTAGTACATCTTGTAGGTGGTACACACTGCTGCCACTGTGTGTCATTGGCGGAGGGAGTGAATGTTTAATTTGGTTGGGGTGCTGTTCAAGCAGTCTGCTTTTTCATGAATATTGTTGACTACTTGAGTGTTGTTGGAACTGCACTCATCAAGGCAAGTGGATAGTTCCAACACAATCTTGAACTGTGCCTTGTAGATGGTGGACAGGCTTTGGGGAGTCAGGAGGTGACTTACTTGCTGCAGAATTCCCAGCTTCTGTCCTGCTCTTTTAGCCACAGTATTTATATGGCTGGTCCAGTTAATTTTCTGGTCAATGGTAACCCCCAGGACGTTGATGGTGGGAGAATTCAGCAATGGTACTGTTGTTGAACATCAAGGGGAGATGGTTAGATTCTTTCTTGTTGGAAATGGCCATTTCCATCACACAAGTGCCGGGAAATATTGCCTGCCGCTTATTAGTTGAAATCTGAATGTTGTCTAGGTCATGCTACATATGGTCATGGACTGCATCAGTTTCTGAGAAGTTGAGAATGGTGCTGAACACTGGGTAATTGTCAGCGAACAACCCCACTTATAATGAAGCAGCTGAAGATGTTTGAGCCTAGGACACTATCCCGAGGAACCTGCACCTTTGTCCTGTAGCTGAGATGACTAGCATCCAACAACCACAACCATCTTCCTTTGTGCTAGGTAAGACTCCAACCATTGGACAGTTTTTCCCCTGATTCCCATTGACTTCAATTTTGTTAGAGTTCCTTGATTTTATACTTGTTCCAATGCTGCCTTGATATCAAGGGCAATCACTCTCACCTCACCTCTGGAATTCAGCTCTTTTGTCCCATGCTTGGACCAAGGCTATAATG